>NW_023425504.1:21991969-23191969 GCF_014108245.1 Pipistrellus kuhlii
GAATAGAATAAACTGGCTCCCTAACACCCAGGTAGTTGAGTAGTTAAATCTAGGTTAAATATAAAGCTTTATGTTTCAATTGATAAAGAGGTCACGAGGCCATTAGGTAACTGGTTCAAACATCAAACTTTCTTGCTCCACATCTCAAAATATCTTGTCACCCCAAAGGTGCTTCTGCACAGCAGCCCCAGAGGTGGCCCCAAAGGCTAGAATATCCATATCAGGCAAATCTCAAGGAAGGATTTTCAGTTACTAAAAATTGAGGGGCAGAGTTCTGAGATGTTGGAATTAGGAAGAAACCTCAATCAGCAGAGCTCCCCCAATCCAGCAAGGGAGACTTGGAGCCTGAAAAGGTCCTCATGAATGCAGCTGCCAATTATTGTTCCATTCAGTCTTTCCACCCCTTCCCATGAAATTTACAAACTGCTCCTCATTTTCTCCCTAGAATTGGAATAGATAAATTTGCACTCGAATTTGTCTTCTGCCAATGTAACACCACAGCACTGGAGTTCATTCTAGAAACTCATATAGGAGATACAAATGTCTAGTTTATGACCTGTCAGATTGTTTAAAAATAACTGTACCCAAAAGACACATGAGGGTCATAAAAGAACCTAATAATAATCCTAACAATAAAAAGAAGAAAAACACTAAAGAGAAGTGAAAACAGGAACTTTCTCAAGACTACAATAACTTACCCGGTTGGTGTGGCTCAGTGGTTGAGCATTACCTATGAACCAGGAGGTCATGGTTTGATTCCTATCATGGCATATGCCTGGGTTGCACGCTAAATCCCCAGTGGGATTTCCCAGTGCAGGAGGCAGCCGATCCATTATTCTCTCTCATCATTGATGTTTCCACACAGATTATGATTGTACCAGCTTCCCTTTTTGTGTGGGGTTTGGGAGGAAGCATGTGGATGATTTGCCTCTCCAGAGATCTGAGAAAGTAGGAATAATAAGGCACTGGGTGAAGGAAAGATGCTTGGCCGAGTAGTACAGACCCACTACTAATCCTCTTCATGGCACAAAACAAACTCTAGGCAGGTCCTCTACTTTGCTTCCATAGACTAGACCTATGGCACTGACATTAGCCCTTGAGTTTTGAGATCTTGATCCAGTAGTTGACATTAGTCCCAGAATCTAAAACCTAGATATCTATAAAGGCCAGGAAAGTGATGCAAATGTGAGATGCAGGCTAATGTAAGACAGTGAGCAGGGGAGGGACCATGACTAACTGGAAAGTGTATATCCTGTCTCAATACATTCAAATTTAGATAACAAAAATCCCGTGAGGACCAAACACAAGAAATTCAGCCTGTGGGCTACAGTTTGTGACCTCTGAGTAGACAGTTTCCTTCCCACTGTCCAAGTATTTCCAAGTCAGAAATATAAGGAATGCAATCTGTAAACAAGAGACACCAGCTAGCCTGTGTGACAGGCTGTGTTAAGGTAATTTCCATTCCACTATAGCCATGTTTTTATGTGCTGGTCAATGAAGCAGTAGGTCACTAGAAGAAAGATCCACACACCAGAGAGCAAAGGAAGACCCCTCAGGCAGTAAATGACAACACACATCACATACCTCATACATAGGGCACATTCAAGGTCGGTTGCATCAAAAGATGGGAGTGGAATACTGACAGCAGGCAGGTCCTCCAAATCAGCAGGAGGTTCTGTGATTTAGAAAACAGTAAGTCAGAGCTGGACCAACCTTGGTTTCACAGACAGAACTTGTGAGGCAAAACACACACACACACACACACACACACACACACACACACCAATTATTTCTCTTCCGGGGGGGTTGATTTATTGGCCACTTGACCCACTGAGAATGGGATGCCCTGAAGTAGACTCTTGAGATGTCTAGAAGCCCCACAGAAAGAGAAGTGCAAGTCAGGGAATATCCAGAAGCCCGGTGGACTTCATTCAAATGCATCAGACACCTCATGCAGCAGGAGCAGCAGTGACAACTCCATGGACTGAGCCAGGCCTTCAAAGCTGATAGTGACTCTTGGCACTGCCCACTTCTCTTGGAAAGCTATTGGGCTGCAGCTGCTGCTTCTCAGATGCCTGCCTACAGAAACACATCTGGGAATGAGCACAGTGTGGCCTGATCGCACAGTTCTGGTCTTCTGTTCCTGGAATAGGCATGGGGGTAGGGAGAGGTTGGCCTGGCAGGAAGTGACACCATTAAGGGCATTGGATATCATTACTTGAGTCTGTGCTTGACCTTATGCCTTGGCTTTCCATTATAATTATTCTTGAGCACTGGCAGTACGCTGGGAACTATGCATGCTCTCACAGAAACTTCGCAGCAATCCTGAGGTGCCACAGCCAAGTTCCAGAGCTGGGCCACACACTCAGAGCCTAAAGAACCCTCATATGGACAGCAAGTAACCTTCTTATACTGGGGAGCCCAGCATCTCCTCCAAGGCCCTTTAGCCCTGGGTAGAGTCAGTACCTGGCTTAAAGACTTTAGTAGGAACGTCTGGGTCTTTGGGTTCAACTTGAAAATGTTTCCTTTTCCTTTCCTGGCTTTTGCTAGTCTGTCTGGATGCAGCTTCTGGAGAGGCAGGGTACCCCTTTTCGTCCTCTTCTTCCTGGTTTTTCGTGATGCCTTGCTGCCCATGCCCCTTTACTTCCGCAGGATTCATCTGGATGTTGCAGTCCCCACTGGCTGCTCCTTCCTCCTGTCTAGAACAATGGGGGAGTTCCTCATTTTCCTGGTGGAATAAAGAGCCAAAAGTCAGAATTTACTAGGGATCAATACTGTCCTCTGATATTCCCACCACAGGAGACAGAGAAAACTTCACAGTCCTGAATGGACACATGGCTTAATGGGAAAGGGGCAGTCAAAAGGCATATTTCCCACTTCTGTCCACACAGCATCAGTGACAAAGGCATGCCTAGCTTAGGCAGAGTTGGGGGACTTGCCTAGGCAAGGACAGAAAGGCATGTAGGGGAGAGATTCCTTGGGTAATGGTGAAGGTGAGAAATGTAAGATGTAGCACCAGTCCCCTCTCCTATCCAGATCATTTCCCAGTTATTACATTAGGGAAACCAAGGCATGCAGAGAGGGTAGATCATGTCACTCAGTGCTTCCTCTCACGCTATAGCACAGCTCCACAAGGACTTTTGGGAAGGCTCTAAAACAGGCGTGTCACAGACTTGCAGTTACCGCATGCTCCAGCTATGGGTTATGCTGCTCAAATGAACTAGGGTCCAACTATTTTCTTCACTAGACTTTGGGGGGAATGCTGAAAGAGAGGCAAATCATTTGGCAAAATGATCAATAATGTCTCTAGTCTTTTAAAGAATATTTGTCCAGGGTTACCCATTTTGGGAAAACTCTCCAGGCGTGAGTTTGTATACACTTGCAATAAGTTCCCACACCTCTGCTTAAAAAAGGAAAGAAAAGAATGTTTGTCCAGGAGAGGAATACTTAAAAATGGACCTAGAAATAAGTCCAATAATACCTTGAGAATCCCTCTCTATTGTAAACCCATAGTCTACAGGTCAAAACGTCCATGTTCTTGTTTCCCCTCCAATCCGTACCAAAAACATTGGTAGATAGATGAAAAATGAGAGCTACAGAGCTGGGAGAAAACAATGAGGTAAAGAGAAAAGATGTGGGCTTTCTCAGTATCCAACCTGGGGAGTTGAGAGTTATTTAATTGTGTCCTTAACTTTCCATGAGCCCCAGGCATTGCCTACACAGGAGTACACTGGTTTGCAAAGCCAAGTCTGGGTGGAAACCCCATCCCTGTTCCACAGCTGACTCTCACTGGAAAGCCAGGGATGCTCTTTTTTCTTCAGTTTGGAATGAGGAGCAATTAGAAGCCACTCCAGGCACTTAAGTTCAGTGTTAGTGTTCTCAATCATGTAATCATGACCTCAAACAATTATTGAAATGCACTAGGGCAGTGGTCGGCAAACCAAGGCTCAGAGCCACATGCAGCTCTTTGGCCCCTTGAGTGTGGCTCTTCCACAAAATACCATGTGCGGGTGAGCACGTACAGTGCAATTGAAACTTCGTGGCCCATGTGCAAAAGTCGGTTTTCAGCCTGGGCAAGTCTATTTTGAAGAAGTAATTCTAATGCTGAGTCACACTTACAGGGCCAAGAACCGCATGTGGCTTGTGAGCCACAGTTTGCCGACCACTGCACTAGCGGTTCTCTGATTTCAGGAGATGCTCTTTAAGTTCTGCCTCCATCTCCTCCTATTTTTTTTTACTTGGACACACCTGCATTTTATTCCTTCTCTTGAACAGGAAGAGAAAAAGGGAAATGTAAGATTTCCACCTGCCAGAGAATCTAAGAAGCCACGGAGAACCCAGGACTTACATACAGGGAAGAACACAGAGCACAAATGCAGTGGGGACTGCAGCCCCAAGGGGCTGAGGCAGTCAGCACTAAACTCTGCCTTCAGGGATGGATTTCTGAACCCCAGCTGCTGCGCACTTGCCTTCGAATTGGAAAGCCAGGGTCTGGAACCCATCTCTCCGTCATTCTGTTCCCTTGTTTTCAAAGAAAGGCACATATACCTTCCTCCAAGGACCTTAACCCTTCTCAAATCACTTCCCTCTTCTCAGCCTCCAATATGTACCAGAAATCTACTTATGTGTAAGACATGGTACAGGAAATTACCTCCACTTGGGGATCAAATGAGAGTTCTCTTTACACAAGGAACTCAGCTGGTGCTCAAAAGGCAACAGCTTGAACAAACAAAAAGCAGGAAATGAGGGTCTTTATCAACCCAGGCTCCACCCCTAGGCTGATAAAGCCACCTCATTGAATGGCTCCAGTGGAAGTTGACCAATTCCTTTCTAGTTCTATCAAATCTCTCTCATCTGGATTTAACCAAGAACTGAAAAATGAATGTAACAAATCATAAACCCTGGGACCATGCCTGAAATTCAGTTTTTATCATTAAAAACTAACCTTCTGCCCAACCAGCATGGCTCAGTGGTTGAGCATCAACCTGTGAAACAGGAGGTCACAGTTCCATTCTGGGTCAGGGCACATGCCGGGTTTCAGGTTCAATCCTCAGTGTGGGGCATGCAGGAGACAGCTGATAAGTAATTCTCTCTCATCACTGATATTTCTCTGTCTCTCGCCCTCTCCCTTCCTCTCTGAAATCAATAAAAATATTTTTTTAAAAGAAGAAGAAATAACCTTCCAGCAAAGAGCATAACCAGTCCATTTCTTATTTCTCAGGAACCGAAGTAAGAGAGGTAGGGCTCACTCCCCAGGTTTGCCCACAAAACAGCCAAACGAAGCGTCACAAACGAGCTGGGTGAATTGAGTTTTACCTGTGACAACTTTGGTAGATTATGGCTGTTGCCTTCAGTAGCCATTGACTCTACTTGTTCCTTTAATCTAAGCTGAGGTGCCAACAGCTTCAGGATATCGGGAGAATGTTCCTGAGACTCCCCCGGGACTGATGGTGAAAAGAAACTAAGGAGAAGCTGTGATATAAAACAGAAGACTTCACTACTTAAGTTCTACAGGTACTCAGGTGAAGGGAGAAGGGGAGAGGGCAAAGGTTGCAAGGCAAAACCCTAGGGATGGAGCCTTGGACCAGATAGACCAGGGCAGACTTCACTTCACCAAATCACCCAGGAGCTTATTTAAAAGTCCAGGTTCCAAGTTACCATGCCTGGATCCCCAGATCTGAAGTGTGGTCCAGGAGTCTGCATTCTGAAAAGGCATCCCAGATGCCTCTGGGACCCTGGTCAAACTTAAAAGGCTATCACTGCAGTGCTATCTTCCCATAGAAATATCTGCAGTAGGATTAAAAAACATGTGTAGGAGAAAAGAGTCAAAGAGGTGAAGGCAGGAGACAAAAACATCAGCTGGGGGACCTAGAGCCATGTCCACAACACCCCAGTGGGTAGAAGTCTACACTTGTCTTTTAGGTTCTGATATTTCTTTCCTCTACCTACCCATTTTGCTCCCTCTTTCCCCAGCCATCATCCCTGGGCTTTTATCCTTTCTGCACTGAAGTGTTAGAAAAAGCACTTCTCTCTTTTCCCAACCTCTCCTCCCCCATTCTGATCTTCACTTTCCAGAGAAAGTCAAGGAACTTCAAGTACTAATACTGGGGCAGACTGGTTCCAGTGTATGGCCGGTTCCTTTGCAATTGCATAAGCCCATTGAGTGAGAAGATCCAGAAGGGATTGGACTCAACAATGGGTGCCCACATTCTTGCCTCAATGTGCCAGCAGGGATTGTGACTCCATGTGTGTATAACACAGGACAGGTCATCTGGCTTCCAAAACACACTCAAATTTTTCCACCCAGAGCCCCCTACAATGTTTGGAGACCCACTAAAGGATGCTCCACCCCATTGCTCAGTCAGGGTATTAATTAATCAAGAGAGCCTAACAGGAACTCTGACCAAACTCTCCAGTTTGATTTGCTCCCTTGCTGTCTACTCCCCGCCCCCGAATTCCTTCATGATGTTTCTTCAGATAACCAACTCTGCTTGGCCTTCAAGGCTCAGCTTCAGGGCTGCATTCCCCTACTACTCCAGTCTCCGTGATGCCACTTATCCTTTCATGTTCTCCACTGTACCATAATACAGCATCTTACATGACACAGTCTTGTGTTAGCCTCAAATTGTACCGTAGACGTAAGTCTTTCTCTCTAACCAAACGACCAGCTTCTGGAGAGCACAGGTCAGGTGTCCAACAGATACTCATCATACTAGATGGAGTTCAATTAGCTCACTTATCCATCCCAGGGCCCAGGGAGAGGCCTTGGGTTCAGGCCCAACATCCTCAGACATCCCTGTTTTCCTTCTATTTCTGGGGAACCCACTTCCCAGATCTAAGTTGGGAAAAGAATGAAGTAGAAAGGCATTCACAGTGCCTAGAGTAGGGGTGTCGAACTCAATCAGAGAAGGGGCCAAAATCTAAAATCCAGCCTAAATCTCGGGCCGAATGGTTTACTGAACAGTCATAAACTGTCATTGTGATGGAAATGCAGCGGAGTGCAGTGATGACAGTGCGATGCGGGCCACATTGCAAGGCCTGGCGGGACGGACTTGGCCCGCGGGCCTTGTGTTTGACACATGTGGCCTAGAGTCATAAATGCCAGTTTTCAGAGCCCTCTACTCCACAGAAGCCAAACCTGGCTCTCAGAAGCCCTCCTGAGTGACCCAGCAGGACCAACCCATTTCTGAAGCAATCTCCCTTACATTCTCCCCAAAACAGCGTGATGTTCTTCAATAGTCGCCACATAGCACTAAAATGTGAGGGTAAACGTGCAGAGTGTGGTGCGAGGGAGCAGAGGCAGAAAGGAGAAATGGAAGGAAACAAGGCAGAAACAACAGCAGCTCTTCACTTCTCCCCTTTACTTCTTCAAATTCCAGGTGCCTGGCTTGGGTCACCAGGGGGTGTGGCCAGCCTACAAACTACCACAGGTCCCTTGCCCAGGCCACCCCACACCCCAAGGGAACTCTCACCCTGATCCGGGACACCCTTCAGGGCAAACCAGCCAGCCCCTACCCGTGCACCAGGCCTCTATCCTATCTAATAAAAGAGTAATATGCAGATTGACCATTATTCCAACACACAAGATGGCTGCCCCTATGTGGTCAAAGATTCTGCCCCCATGTGGACACAAGATGGCCACTACAAGATGACCAGCTGGGGAGGGCAGTTGGGAGGGGCCAGGCCTGCAAGGGAGGCCAGTTGGGGTGATTAACCCTGCAGGGGAGGGAAGTTAGGGGTGACCAGGCTGGCAGAGGAGAGAAGTTGGGGGCAAACAGGCTGGCAGGGAAGCAGTTAGACATCAATCAGGCTGGCATGGGAGTGGTTAGGGGGTGATCAGGCTGGCAGGCAGAAGCAGTTAGGGGCAGTCAGGAAGGCAGGCAGGAGAGCAGTTAGGAGCCAGCATTCCTATATTGTGAGAGGGATGTCCCAGATTGGAGAGGGTGCAGGCTGGGCTGAGGGATACCACCTACCCCTCCCCCTGTGCACGAATTTCGTGCACTGGGCCTCTAAAATATATACAGTCACCAAGCCTCAGCATCCTCATCCATCTCATCTGTAACATGGGGATAAATAACAGCACCTACCCCCATAGAGATGTTGTGGGGATTAAATCATATCTTCCACAGAGAGCCCTAGTTCAGTGCCTGGTGTGCATAGGATGTGCTCAATAAATGTGAGGTGCTATTATTGTTGTTGTTGTTATTATTATCCACATCATGGACTGCACTTAAGATTTGGAGGATCCACCAGTGCTTCTCTCAAGAACACCTTGTCCACTTCCCAAACCATTGAACTCCCCCCCAAAAAAATCTGTCAGAGGCAGAACCTCCAGAGCTCCACTTCCTCTAGTTCATTGATTTTTTTTAACCATTTGTTTCTGGAGCCTTCAGCAACCAGTCCTGTCTCTTGCTCTCTTTCTTCATCACTGCTCTGCCAAACCACAATGGAACAGAAGTACTTGCATTGTGGTGGTGAATTGGCGGCTGGGCACAAGGCGAGAACAGAGGCCACCACTGAATGTCCAACTTCAGGCCAATTAGCCAGGCACGCTGAGAACACATTGCAGAAGAGTAAGCAACAAAGTCCAGGGAATGAGGATGCTTAAGCCTTTGCTAATACTCTCAGTATTTCATGCAGTTTTTAAAAATAACCACATTCTCCTGGGACTCAAGAGTTGGAATGTTTGTTTGGATTATACTGTAATGGTCTCTGACTTACATTTGTGAGACAGTGTATGTATTTTATCTCTAGCAAAGGAGGTGAAGGTTGGAGTTTTACATATGGCAAGTGAGATGGGGGTCAGCATCCTTTATGAGGAGCTGGCTTCCCCGTGTGGCTGATGAAGCTGTGACTTGGTCAAAATGAAGTCTACAGCTGTAGGCAGCCTCACACTCCGACCTCTTATCAACAGCCAGAATCTCCTCAGTGAGCTTCCATCCCCATTTTATCTTGTTTGCATTCATTTTTGTCTTGTGTCTTTTCCTCATTGACAACCCAGACCCTGAGTGAAAGAAACAAGAACATTCCTCATAGGCTCCTACAGAAATGTAGCAACTGCTCAATCTAATTGTACACCCCAAGAGGACGGTGACTTGGGGCAATTAGAACTTGTGTCTCCCTCTTGTCCCCTTAACCCAGGGAGCCATGCACTCAAGAATCCAAATGCCCTGGAAGATAGTTCCTTCACTCTCCTCCCTGGAGAAGACAGTGAGGTGGGAACCCATTGGGCATCTGGACCTGATGTCATCTCAACTCACCCTTTGGGCTTCAGATCTTGCTCTCCTGTTCTTTCCATCCAGTGAAACGCAGTATAGAAACTCTCTTAGTGCTTCCTCCACCTTGCCTAGGGTGGCCAATGCTTGCGCCTTTCTGAAGTGTGCCTGGAAGAAAACGTTAGCATTCAATCCCACTCTTATTCACCCTCCTGACACTATTCTTCTTAACAATTATTAACTTCATGAGTATTCTCTACTGCCTGAATCATTTCCAAGGATTATCTTATGCACAGCCCTATCATGCAGGCAACTACGACAAACCCTGCTAAGTAAGAACTTTGAATATCTCCATTTTATAGATGAGAATATAAGGCACGGAAAGGCTAAGTAATTTGCCCAATGTCACACAGATGATAAAAATAGAAGAGCTGGGACATAAACTCAGGCAGTCAGGCTCTCAATTCTATATTCTAGAGTCACAGAGCCCAGGCTGCTTGCTATGCAGGTCATCAATGTAGAATCAAATTGCGGAAGAATCCAGTTCCCTTTGTCAAGGGGGACTGGCAACTTTGCAAAGCCTTCTCCCAGGTTTGGTTGAACTCTAATGTCCCATACCCCAAGGGTGGCAGCTCTTCTGGCCATTTCCTTTTAATGCATAACCCCTTCCCATCCCACACTCACCTTAAAGCCCATTGGGCGGAGCTTACATGCTATTTCTGCATCATGCAGTGCATCCTCATGCGACTCCAAGGTGAAATAAATTTGTGACCGGTTACTATAAAGTAAATGGTCATTTGGTGCTGCCACAATGAGAGAGAGAGAAAAAAAACCCCTCATTAATGGCCCCCAGAAGAAACATGCAAATCCTGTATGAGGATGGGTCTTACGCAGATGGCAAGTTTTCTAGGACTTTTCCCCTGGGGACCCAAAGGGTCATGCTCAATTTCTAGCCCTAATGTTGTCCTGCCAACCACATTCCCCTGCAGCCACTATGGGTCTGAGATGCCCCAGCTGTAAAGAAGGGATTTCCCCCCCTCTATTAAGCAGATCCCTAGGGGGCCTGTGGTGTCAGGGGTGCTTCAGTGACTTTGACATGGAGAAAACTTTTGCATGGGGCTATACGGGGCTAGCTATATTGGACTAGTAACTGACAGCCTGGCTTCTGAGTGAGGTATCACCAACAAGGAAACAGGCCAGGAAGTGGAGAGTGGGAGCTGGCTAGATGTGACCCCCATCATGCTTACCTGCTGGTCAAACTCCTGGTTGAGGGGAGAATTTGCATATTAGCCTTTTATTACATAAGATATACACTGAGTGGCCAGATTATGCATTCAGAGATCATAATAATCTGGCCACTCAGTGTAGATGGTCAAATGTGAATGAACCTGGACAAAGCTTCAGAGAATAAATTGAGATTGGCTCTCAACAACACTCTGAATCACTACATGTCAGGGCTGGGCAAGCCTTTTAGAAATCATCTAGTTCAATCAACCGATTCTTCAGTTGAGGAAAATCAAGCCCAGGGAGGGAAAATCAAGCCCAGGGAGGGAAAGGCATCTTCTGAAAGTCACACAGATAGCTAGTCAGACTTGTTAACTGTCCAAACTTTTCATCTGGAGTGAGGGGGCAGGTTTCTTTTTTTCTGAAGGGTGGTCAGTATTTAGAACGATGAAGAGAGAATGGCCATCTTTCAGTACAAATATACAAATATATTCTTTGTTGGAGAGGTCCCTTTCCTCCTAGAAGGGTGAAGTGGTCTAGACATTTTCACCCTGACTGCTCTGACCATTCAAAAAAAAAAAAAACAAGAAAAAAAGAAAAAGAAAAAAAAAAAACAGAAAAAACTGGTCCTTGTCTGCTGGAAGGAATGGACCCTCTCTTGGAGCTTAAGTGGCCTCCACCTGTCTCCTTCATATTGCCCTTCTCTTCCCCCGGGGACCAGACTCCAACTTCTGTTCGGGAACAGGTTTTGTTGGTTTGTCCCTCAGGGGTGTGCTGAGGGTTTGTGTGGGTGCCAGTTACTTGCTCTTAAGACATTAGCAAACAGTTTAAAGTCTTGTCTATCTCTTCTTTTCTGCAGCACATGACAGCCCGGGGGCAGCTCAGTGTGTTTGTGTGAGCACAGTGTGTGTGTGTGTGTGTGTGTGTGTGTGTGTGTGTGTGTGTGTGTAGGGAGTCCCCATCTCCTTCAGGTGCCAGTCTTCCCCAGCCCACCTGAGTTCCTCCCCTACTCCCAATACCTGTTGCTAGTTCTGATTTAAGCTCCACACATGGAGACTCCAACCCAGCCCCTCCTCCACCCATCGAATCCCAGAGTCCTGTCTGCCCAGCCCTGCTGCCTCCTTCCTCCCCACATGCTTCTCCAGACACCATGTCCCACTAGCAGAGCTCCTAGCAGTCTGCCTGAACTGGGCAACAGCAGCCACTGGCTCAGAGGTCACTTCCTGGGTTCAGATGTGGGGAGGAAAGGGTAGGGGAAGCCTCTCCCTGCTGGAACTCAGGGCCACAGGCATAGGGCTGCCCACTTTGTCCTTGAACCCACAAAGCCCACCCATCCATCTCCAGGCAGCAGGAGAAAGCGGGACAGAGGCATGTTCCCTTCTCAGCTCGCCCACAGCCTTGGGATCCCTGAGCAGTTTAAAGGCCAGGACGCAGGCAGCAGGCTGGAAGGGGAGGGGGGCATCTATTTCAGACAGGGATCCTGTGATAGGAAGCGGTGACAATGAGTCACAGGGCAGCGGGGCACGAGCGCTCTTCCCTCCTCCCTCTCCCCCCTCCCCCCCCCCCCCCATGCTCGCGGGATGGTTTCCGTGGCAAGCGTGGCCCACTTTGGTTACCTCAGCCGTTACACAATCCCGCCCGCCCGTCAGCCCTCGAGAAGGAGGGGCCAACCAGCCAAGCCTGCTGGCGGCCCTTATGCAACCAGTGCTCTCCTGACCTAATTCCACACCGGACCCAGTCCACCCGGAGCCGCGGCCCCGGAAGGGACACTTCCCGGCCCGCAAGGACGGCCTGGGCTGGTGGGACAGCAGACACAGGTGCCTAGAGAACACCTGGGGCTGGCGGAAATCCAGAGGAGCCTTGCGAGGGTGGGAAGGTTGCGAAGTTTCCAAGTTTCCGTCTGGGCAGGGAAGGCGCAGGCAGGTGTAAAACGGAGCCCAGGCATGCAGAAACAGAGGGAGAAGGAGAGAAAGAGAAACAGAGTCGGTGACACTGAGCAACAAACGGAGTGACAAAGGTGCGAAAGACAAAAGGAGAGCCAGAGCCAGTGTGCCACAAACAGAAACGGAGATACAGAAACACAAGCTAACAGGAGACACAGAAAAAGACGAAGAGCAACAGAGACAGAGGGGCAGAGAGAGACACAAAGAAAGAAAGAGAAATTGGTAGGGGCAGAGGAAAAGTCCAAGAGTGAACTCCAGAAACCCCTCCCCCACTCCAGTCTCGGTCCATGCCGTGGTCCCCTGAGCACTCCTGGGCTCTGGACCATCCCCCACCTCCCTGTGCCTTCACTGCCAGGAGATTGCGGTGGGCTCACCTAGTTTGACTGCTTCGTTGTACTTGAGTAGTGCCGCCTCCACCTGGCGCTCGCGGTACAGCCGGTTGCCCTCGTGGCGGAGTTGCGATGCCCGAGCTCGAGCAGGGAACAACTTGCCAAGGAGACCGCTGAGCACCACATTGACCCGCAGTGGCGGCGGCGCCTGCTGCCCAGCCCGCCGGGCTCCGCGCGCCAGCCCGGTGGCTACCATCAACGCTGAGAGCTTGACCCCGCACAAAGCACAGCGCCGGTCGGCTGCCCGCCCGCGTTCCAGGCAAACTTTACAAAAGGTGTGGCCGCACGACAAGGACACGGGGTCCCACAGAAACCCGTGACACTTCCGGCACTTGAAGCCATCCCACAACTCGGTGGCCTCAGTGGCGTTTGCCACCCCTGCCTCTTCCGCCCCCACCACACAGCTCGCAGCGCTGCCCCCGACCGCGGGCGCTGGCGCCAGCTCCTCTCCTGTCCGGATGTTCTCTGCCAGGCAGCTCACCAGCTGCTGCAGTTGCTCAGCCACCAGCTGCTGCCGCTCCGACAGCTGTCGGTATACCTCGAGGGCTTCCCGGAGGCGCCCCCCGGACGCCAGGGCGTCTGCCTGTGTGAGCAGGACTTTGCACTCGGTCGTGGAAGCCGTAGGAGGCTCCTCTGGCTCCCGCAGAGGCAGAGGTGAGAGACCTTCTGTAGCTGCCTCCGGATGGCCCGAATCAACACGGGGCACTGATGCCGCTGGCTCCGCCAGCTCTAAGTTGTTGCCCGTGAGCTCAGCGGGCAAACTCGGCATCTGTTCAGCCTGAAAGAAATCCATTAAAGGAAGGACAAACTTGGGAAGAGGCGTCTAAGGGCCGGGGACCCAGAACAGGGAGCGGTGGCTGGAGGGAATTGGGGTTGCCACTGCTGTCGTGCTGCCGCACACCGGTCCCTGCCGCGCCTCCAAGAGCTCCATGCCGGCCGCCTCGCGCCGCCTAATAACTGTCTTGTCTTAGCAAAGCGTTATATAAAACGTCACCACGTGACGAGCCGCCACGCTGCTCATTGGCCAGCGGCAGGGAAATTGTTACAAAACCAGACAGTTTTGTAAGAGTGTTGCGCTTGGGTTTTTTTGGCTTAGTTTTTCTTGGCTTCTTTTTGAGGTTGTTTGTGTTTACACTGTCTTATTTCCCCCTGGCAATGTGCTTCCTTTTCGGACGGGCGGGAGAGGGGAAAAAACAAACAGTGTTTGCTCCAGGCTCGTCACTCCAAACTACCCTATCCCACTTCCAAACCTGGCAGCAAACAGATCCATTCGCTAGCGGCCCTCTCCCCACTCTCCTCACCGCCCCCCCCCCCCCCCCCCACGTCTCTCTCCCCACCTTCCCTAACCCCCAGGTATCTCGGGCAACACAGTCAGCTAAGTCTTTTGGTACGACCAAGTCTCGTCCTTCTAGGGTTGACCACAGCTGTCTGCAAAGAGAAGCGGGTTAGGAAAGGTCTCCAGGAAGACCCTCACCCCTGTTCCGGCCCCCTGCCCACCTTCTCCTGAGAGTCCTACAAAAGTAGTGAATACAGTTATGCGAGGGCGTTTGGTATCCAGTTCTAGAAGCGTCACGGAACGCTGGTGGTGTAAAAGTTCTGTGGCTGGAGCTGAGCTGTGGGGGACGCGTGAATATGTGCTCACCGGCTCACGCTAGGACGTTGGAGACCAGCGTGCCCAGGCTCTTCATCTCTGGAATCTGGAGAAGGATTTGGCCGGCAGGGGGGGCACCCGCTGGATGGGCGGGGCCATGAGGACTCTGCCTGCGGGGGTCAGTGGGTACTCTGGTGGGTGTGGGAGCGCAGCGGGCTGAGAAGGACCGGAGAGCACCACTCCGAAGAAAGTCTTCTAGTCCTGGCTTACTCCAGGACTAGAAGGACAGCCGGCCAAGCTGTCTCCAGTTTCACCACTCCAGAGCCCTGAGTTCAGACATCCTGGTGTGTGTGTGTGGGAGGGGGGGAGGAGGGGGGTGTTGTGCCCGAGACAGTAGGGTTGCACACAAGCTGGAGGGATTAGGCTTGCGGTGACTAGGAACCCTCAAGTGTGCCCGGATTAGGTACAGAAGGCCAGTGTGAACCTCCCACACTGTCTCCTTCCAACCCTCACACTTCAGATGGGAGCCACAGGCACAAATATTCCAGCAATGCTTAGAGACCTAAAGGAATAACGCACTTCCACCAACTTCACGCTGAGCAGAGGAGGGAGGCGGGATCTGGGCTTGCCTCTGGCTCAGTCAGCCTCCAGATCTGCGGGCTCTGGACAGTGCCTGGAGCAGTGCCCAGGGCATAACGCTCCCCTGGGACCTGAGGACCTACAGTTGGCTCCTGCTGTGTCCACTTCTTAGCCAAGTGACCTTGAGCAAGTGACTTAATTTCTGGGGGCCATCATTTAGGCTTCTAAACCAATATCAGGGAAGGTCTTAGTTGGGATCAAGTCATGGTTCAGGGCTGGGGACCACAGCCTCTATCTGGGCTCTTTGTTGTTTAGGTCGTTAATCCCTCCTTGAGTCAACACCATGGTAACAGAGAGCAGGTACTGTGCAGCAAAGGGAAAAAAGACCAAGAAAATAAATAGAAGAACTCAAGATGTAACCAGGAAGGCATAGGCACACATAGGAAAACTTGTGTTGCAGCCATATATATTTTTTCATAACCTTGGAACCCTAGGAAAGCCTCAGTTTCTCCTAATTTCCAAGGTTCCCTTCAGCCTTAATATTGAGTGGCTTCTATCTTAAGACCAGATTTAATGATTCAAGCTCAACTACTTAAGTGCAAAAGTACTTAGGCTACATGTTGTGGGTCAGGGCTTGGACAGGGGTGAAGTCTGCAGTCATGTTGGAGGGGTAGGGGTGGATAGATAGATGGCTGTCAGGCCTGAGCTAGATTTTGAAGGTAAGGAAGTCTTAGGACTGGCCAAGAGGTGGAAGAGATGGGTATACCTGGCAGTAGGGGAGAAGTTAGGGCTCCTGATGACTTGCTGTCTAAAGTGAGCTCCTTTACCCTTCAGTTTTCCCTGCTGTTGATGAGTTGTCTTAGTCCTTTCAAGCTGCTATAACAAAATGCCATAGACTGGATAGATTGTAAAAAACAAATTTATTTCTGGAAGTTGGGGTGTCCAAGATCATGGCTCTTACAGATCCAGTGTCTGGTCTGAACTTGTTTCCTTGTTCATAGGTGGCTCTTTTTTAATATAACCTCACATGACAGAAAGGGGCAACTGATCTCTCTGGTGTCTCTTTTATATGGACACAAATGCCATTTGTGAGGGATCCCTCATAACCTAATCATCTCCCAAAAGATTGGGTAACCCCCATTTCCAAATATTTGGGTAACCCCCATCTCCAAATATTATCACGCTGGGGGTTAGCTTTAAAAGTATGAATTTGGGAGGGACACATTCGGTCTAATGCCTGCCCCTTCTGGCATCTGTATGGAGGGACAGTCTGTAGTACAGGTTTAGAGACTTTTATGAAAGAGCCATGAGATGGATAATGGTGAAAATCTCTTAATTCAAGAGCTTTATCCATTTAACAGATTTTTAAAGAGATGTTGGTTACCCAAAATTGTTTTCCAAATGCATATCTGGGATGTACCTTCCTCCCTGGATCACCTTGACAAGTATGTATCCCAGGGTTGTTTTCCCTCCCGTGCTGGTGAGGGGTGGAAAGGCAAGGAAGCCAAACTGGGAAGTGGGTCTCAGTCCTGTAAGCATGCATAGAGATTCTCTCATCAGGTAGCCCCCTCTAGCAGCTGCATTTGCCTAAGGCTGACCATGAACTTAGGAATGTTAGTAGATTCCAGTGTGTTGCAGGGTGAGCTGTGCAAAAGGCAGCACCATCTACTAACTAAGCAGATTTCATGAGAGTTTTACATTGTATTTTCAAATCAGGACTGCTTGGAAGACAACATGAAATGACTTTCTATTTTATTTATTTTTTAAAAAAAATATATTTTATTGATTTTGTTCAGAGAGGAAGGGAGAGAGATAGAGAGCCAGAAACATCGATGAGAGAGAGTCATCGATCAGCTGCCTCTTGCACACCCCCTACTGGGGATATGCCCACAACCAAGGTACATGCCCTTGACCGGAATCGAACCCGGGACCCTTCAGTCCCCAAGCTGACGCTCTATCCATTGAGCCAAACCTGTCCCGGCGAAATGACTTTCTATTGAATACTGGAAAACATTACCACTGTGATTTTCTTTACTTCTTTATTTAAAGTAAACATTACATTGATATACATTTTTAGACTAACTTTGAAGTTTCCTAGTCAAAACTTTCTCCTCTCTGCCCTTACGAATTGGAACTCCCTAGAAGGAGGGGAGAGGAGAGATTGACAACGGTTTGTCTGATGGCATATATTCCTTTTGGAGGGCCTGGTTATTCAAACCTCCATTTATTTTCCTAAGGTTAAGTAGGAAAAACAGCAAGTTAATCTTCAACTCCTTTCTAATTGACTGCAGTAAGTGACTGGGCTCTGAGGAACATCTCTGGTGCCAAGAGTAGACCTGAGCAAGCAGCGTTCGAACCTAGCTCCTCTTACCAGGGCTACCTTATATCCACCTGTTTCATTGAAGAAAGGCTTTCCCTTCTTTAAACTAAAAGGTTTGAAAACCATGGCAATTAGTACCTATTTTATGTATGTAGAGCACCTTCTATGTGTCAGGTACCGTTCTAGGTATTGGATATATATCAGAGCAACACTTGACTCCCAGGTTCTCCCTTACATATGGTAGCACATTCTTTCCCCACACATTTATGTCCCCACTTACCAGGTAGACTAGAAGTTCCATGAGGGCAAGGTCAAGTGTCTTGTGTCTTTCATCTCCTTCTCAGAAGACAGTACTTGAACTGACTGTAACAAATGTGGCAGTGGATTGGAGTGTGCAGAGGGACAAGAGTAAACCAGCTGGAACTGTCATACCTTTTTCCTGTGACATTCATAGAGGAGACAGTGGGCATGCATATAATTAAGGGTTGACAGTCCTATGCTTGGGAATTGCTGCTAAACAGCTCTGGGATGGAAAAATCTAGTCAAATCCAGGGGCCTAGGGTGAGGAGTGAGCAAAAACCCCACCCCTACACATGCACACATACTAGGCATGGAAGCTTGGCCAAAACACTTATTTTCTCTTGTATTTCTCATTTTATATACTGGGGGTGAGCCATCAATTAGGCAGTCCTTACAGGGGGAAAAATTCACTGTGGACATTAATAGCAATGGCATAAAAAAGGCTGTCCCTTGCTATCTAGAGTAGCCCAAACACAGAGCTAAAAGAAACTTTACAGATCAACTCTGGTTTCACGAAGGAGGGAACTGACAGTAAGAGAAGGCAAGTAGCCCTAGCTGGTTTGGCTCAGTGGATAGAGCAGCAACCTTCAGACCAAAGGGTCCAAGATTTTATTCCAGTCAAGGGCATGTACTTCAGTTGCAGGCTCCTCCCTGGTCAGGGCATGTGCAGGAGGTAACCAATTGATGTGTTTCTCTTACATTGATGATGTTTCTCTCTGTCTTTCTCTCTCTTCCACTCTCCCTAAAAATCAATGGGAAAATATCCTCAGGTGAGGAGTACCAAAAACAAACAAACAAACAAACAAACAATAAATAAATGTGATTAAATGTTAGAGAGAGAGAGAGAGAGAGAGAGAGAGAGAGAGAGAGAGAGAGAGAGAGAGAGAGAAAGGGAGAGATTTGCTGTAGGTCACAAGGGGAGTTTGTGACAAAGCCAGGATTGAAAGCTAAGGCTCCTGTCTCTTTAAAGTTCTTTCCATGTGTTAAGAAAGCTCCCAAAGGACACAGAACACATCCCATAATGAATAAGAAATTATTTCAGATTTCCCAATCACAAAATTTGCAAGTCAACAAATATTCATTAAACATATATTATGGGATGATAGAGCTGGCATTTATGGGGCTAATAAGAGAAGGGTATGTCATCGTTCTCTGAGCATAAACAAGTAATCTTTTCTGTCAAAGAACAGTTTAGATAGCCTCCATTTTGGACTGTGTAACTTGGCAGCCACCATTTTGGCCTGTATGACTTTCAGCTGCCCTGGGGACCGCCATCTTGAAATGGCAAAGGTCAATCCCTTACTTTGATTTAGCCTGAAAGAATATAAGCCTGAGCTTCAATCAAGAGTAAGGGACAACACTGGTCAGTTTGGCTCAGTGGATAGAGCGTTGGCCTGGGGACTGAAGGGTCCCAGTCTGATTCTCGGTTAGGGCACATGCCCAGGTTGTGCACTGGATCCCCACCCAGTGGGGGGCATGCAGGAGGCAGCCAATCCATGATTCTCTCTCATCATTGATGTTTCTCTCTCTTCCTCTCTAAAATCAATAAAAATAATTATATATATATATATATATATATATATATATATATATATATATATATATAAAGAGTAAAAGACAAGTCACATGCAGTATTAAAAACATGAGCAGACTGCCTGCTCAGTGCAGACCATGTGCTGTGCACCCTCCTGCAAGAGTAAAGATATTTGCCTTGATTCCTGTCTCCCAAGTATGTTTTGTGTTCTACCAAGACCCCTGATTTGGGGTGCTCGCCTTTTTTCTTATTTTCTTTTTTTCTATATATATTCATTAAGGTATTATATATGTGTCTTTATCGCCCCATTACCCTCCACCCTCGCACTCATGCCATCACCCCTCTTGTGTCTGTGTCCATTGGTTGGGCTTATATACATGCATACAAGTCCTTTGGTTGATCTCTACCCCTTACCCTCACCCTCTCCTACCTTCCCTCTGAGGTTTGATGGTCTGATCAATGCTTCTCTGTCTCTGAATCTGTTTATGTTCATCAGTTTATCTTATTCATTATATTACATAAATAAGTGAGATCATGTGATATTTATCGTTCTCTGACTGGCTTATTTCACTTAGCATAATGCTCTCCAGTTCCATCCATGCTGTTGCAAATGGTAAGAACTCCTTTTTTACAGCGGAAAAAAAGGGAAAGACAAAGAGAAATATCATCAATGTGAGAGAAACACATTGGAGCTCAGGCTTATAGGCTTTCATGATTGGCTGAATCAGCGTAGTATTCCATTGTGTAAATGTACTACAGTTATCTAATTCATTCATCTGCTGATGGGCACTTAGGCTCTTTCTAAATCTTAGCTATGGCTAATTGTGTTGCTATGAACATAAGGGTGCATATATCCTTTCTCATTGGTATATCTGATTTCATGGGATATACTAGTGACCTGATGCTTGAAATTTGTGCACATTAAAAGGGGATTAATTAGAGGAAATAATTTAATATTGCTATTTGCCCTTTCACTATAATAGAAGCTTCAGAGATGAAAGAAAATTAGTAAAATGTATATGAAAACCTTCCTTCTGTCAGAGTCTGGGGTGCACCACAGGACCCAGAGTCAAGTCCCCGCCCACCCACATGCGCCTCAAAATCTTGTGAGATCCAGACCCGGCCGCCCTCTCCCGACCTGATTGGGCTAGATCCAGATCCGGCCAGTCCTACTCTTGTCAAGCCCCACTGGATAGGGGGCATAGCCTCAGGTCCCCTGGCCCTGAGCCAGGAAGTGGGGCATGGCCTGAGGTCCCCCAACCCAGACTGGGGGGGGGGGGCTTTCCTTGAGGTCCCTCGTAAAGCACACAAGGTGGGAGACATGGCCTGAGATCCCCTGTCAAGCCCCCCCTGGGTGGGGGGTAAGGCCTGAAGTCCCCATCAAGCCCTTCCCAGTACTGGGAAGGGGGCACATCCCAGGTCCTCCATCAAGCTCCACTGGGAAGGGGGCATGGCCTGAGTTCCCCAACCCAGCACTGGGAGTCCACCTTGAGGTCCCCAGTAAAGCCCTGCTGGGTTGGGGGCACGGCCTGTGGTCCCTTGTCAAGCCCCATGTAGGCAGGGGAGGGCATAGCCTCAGGTCCCTGCTGATTGCTCCTTCAGGCTCCTTATGGGAACTTGGCTACAGCTGTGGGTGCAGCCATTTTTGTGACAGAGTGATGGTAAATTTGCATATTCCCTCTTTATTATATAGGATTCTTAGTAGTGGGATCTCTGGCTCAAATGGAAGTTTCATTTTTAGTTTTTTGAGAAAATTCCATACTGTTTTCCACAGTGGCTGCACCAGTCTGCATTCCCACCAGCAGTGCACCAAGATTCCTTTTTCTTAACATCCTCACCAGCACTTGTCATTTGTTGATTTGTTGATGATAGACATTATGACAGGTGTGAGATGGTACCTCATTGTCATTTTGATTTGCTTCTCTCAGATAATTAGTGACTTTAAGCATGTTTTCATATGTCTCTTGGCCTTCTGTATGTTGTCTTTTGAAAACTGTCTATTTAGGTCCTTTGCCCATCTTTATTGGGTTGTTTATCTTCCTTTTGTTAAGTTGTATGAGTTCCCTGTAAATGTTGGAGATTAAACCCTCATTGGAGATAACATTGGCAAATACGTGGGCTTTCCTGTTGTTTTGTTGGTTTCTTTTGCTGTGCAGAAGCTTTTTATTTTGATGTAGTCCCGTTTGTTTATTTTTGCCTTACTTCCCATTGCCCTAGTAGCTGTATCAGTGAAGATATTGCTTCTGCATATGTCTGAGATTTTGCTGCCTGTGGATTCCTCTAATGTCTTTATGCTTTCCCATATTATGTTTAAGTCCTTTATCCATTTTGAGTTTATTTTGTGTATGGTGTAAGTTGGTGGTCTAGTTTCATCTTTTTGCATGTATCCAATTTTCCTAACACCGTTGATTGAAGAGACTGTCTTGACTCCATTGTATGTTCATGCCTCCTTTGTCAAATATTAATTGAGCATAGTGGTTTGCATCAATTTCTGGGTTCTCAATTCTATTCCATTGATCTATATGTCTGTTCTTGTGCCAGTACCAGGCTGTTTTGAGGACAGTGGTTTTGTAATACAGCTTGATATCTGGTATTGAGATCCCCCCTACTTTGTTCTTCTTTCTCAGGATTACTGCAGCTATTAGGAGTCTTTTTTTATTCCAGATGAATTTTTGGAGAATTCATTCTAGGTCTGTGAAATATGCCATTGGTAATTTAAAGGGAATTACATTGAATCTATAGGTTGTTTTGGGTAGTATGAATATTTTAATGATGTTGATTCTACCAATCCATGATCACGGTATGTCCTTCCTTCTGTTTGTGTCTTCCTCTATCTTTTTTTTTCAGTGTCCTGTAGTTTTTCACCTATGGGTCTTTTACCTCCTTAGTTAATTTTACTCCTAGGTATCTTAATTTTTTGGTGCGATGGTAAATCGCCTTATTTCTTAGAGTTCTTATTCTCCAGTAGGTAATTAGGAACACAAAAGGCAAAGATTTGAATGAGTTAAGTAAAAATAACAGGCAGCATGTGAGAAAGGAAAAAAATTGGGGAACAGTGAGTCCACAGGAGAGCTGAAAGGAGAGATTGCAATGCTTTTCATCTTGTAGAGAAGGTACCTTTAACCTAGGTTGTAAAGGACTTAAATGGGAAAATTAAATACTACTTCGCTTGTCAACTCAGGTATTCTCTTCACATTGGTGGCCTTGTGGCTGGGAGAATGGAGGAGGAGTCCAAGAAAGTTGGGCTGGTCAAGGCCCTGTAATTTGTATTTTTATTTTATCCATGTGATAATGACGTTCTGCTAAGTTTGAGGTTCATTTGTGTAATGGATTATGCAGATTAGATTGGATAAATGTACCCCAAACCTCTTTTTAGCTCATCCAGATTCTCTTGGTGTGTATCATTAACTCTTGTCCACATTTTACTGAGGGAAAACTGATCCAGAGACTTTCAATGATGTGTTCAAGGTCATTCAGCAAGACATGGGGACTCTGGTTTCCTGTCAATCAATGGAAACAGGAAGACCAGAAGATAGCATCCCAAAGAAGATTTTTGCTTTATTTTTCTGCAAGACAAGTCAGACTCCCTTAGTTAGCCAGAAAATTTGTTGCCCAGAGTACAAAATTCAGCAAGTTTCTGGAGCTGCCAGGTGTGTAAAACAGAGCCTAGGGTAAGGTTAGTAGCTGGGAGCTCTGAGTTCTAACTTTGCTGTGTGACTCAGCCCAAGCCACTGCCCCTCTATTTTGTCTGTCCTAAGCCTATTAATAATGATGCCCAACATTTCTGCTGGGATTAGCTACCAGTGATGGAAAATGCACAGTGCAATTAGTTCCAGTGTGCTTCCTGAGAACGGAAGGGATCCACAGCCTTCTGCCAGTTGTTTTGAGTAAAATATGTGCTGGCTGCCTTCAGAGTAGAGGCATTTTCTTCCCAGGAGGAGAGTGAACTAGAGCCTGAGGCTAGGTCCTCCCCTGTCAGAGGCACTGATCAATGTGGAGGCTCTAAGGATCCTAGCAGAGAGCAGCCTGGTCTTAGGAGGAAAAACAAATAAAAGACAGGTTACTTGAAGAGAAGGCAGCACATTTTATTTCTTTTTAAAATTTAACTTAATTTTTATTTTTTAAATTTCTTCATTGATTATGGTATCATATAATTGCCCTCATCCCTCCATTCCCATCCCAAACCTCTCCCCACTTATGCACCCCCTGTTGACCCTGATCACTGATTAGGCTTATTTATATGCATGTATTCAAGTCCTTTGGTTGATCTCTACCTTATCCCTCTCTCCTCCCCTACCTTCCCTCTGAGGTTTGAGAGTCTGATCGATGCTTCCCCTGTCTCCGAGTCTGTTTTTGTTCATCAGTGTATGTTGTTCATTATTTCCCCTAGATGAGTGAGATCATGTCCTACTGGAAATACACTTATAAGAACCGAAAATGAGACAAGCCATAATGGTTATGCTGAGAGGCAAATGAATCAGTCTGTAGTGAGTTTCTTTCTGGGCCAATAGTTATTTTGAGTCCCAATATCAATGTCAAACAGTTCCTTATGTGTACATGTCAGCAATGATATTTCAGTTCTGGATGGTGGACAAATAGTGATAATGCAGGTCCGACCCTCTCTGGTTTGGTCCTGGGAAACCTTCACTGATGTAAAACTGCTGTCTGCTAATATGGAAAGGCGTCATCAGAGTCTTCCATCTCTGGCCTGCTTCTCTTCTGTCTTCATGGCTGGAGAAGTCCTGTCAATTTCTCTCTGTTGCAGGAATCCACATGGTCTTGGAGGTGTTTTCTAAAAATATACAAACATATTCTTGACCAAAAGTAAATAAAGGAAAATTTTCTATAAATATGACTTGGGATCCTTTTTCATTTTTTGCCCAAATGATTTTCCTCTGGCTTGTTTTGACACCATGTGTGTTTTTCATGGGTGTTTTCCTGATAGCATTACAATTAATTTTCTAAAGTAAAAATTTTCTAGATGTAATTTACTTACAAGATATTTTTCCTTACATGATATTCTTCTACTATCCCCTTTTTTATTTAAATATTAGGAGGCTTTTGGAAATTTTATAATGTAGTCTTGATAGCTTTTAAATTTTATTTTTTGCACTATAATATGACTGCTTTAGGTTCGTTACATATTATGCAATTTTATTATGAGATGAACTACCAAGAAAAATTTTGGTTAACACTCTAGGAACAGCTTTTTGTCCAGTACCATTATTTTTTCTAGAATATTTGCTTATTTCAATTAGCCAATTTAAATTACTCTGAAAACTGGACTTCTATTCTACTATCAAACTCAACACTCTAACAGCAATCTTATTTTACCCTGTGTATATTAGTGGAAAGGATTATTTGCCTTCTTGAGTAGGCCCTGAGCATTCCTGGTGGTAGGCTGGATTTAAATATCAAAACCAACTTCCCCACACCATGTTTACAAGACAACTCAAACAAGTCTTATTGTAGTAAGAGGGCAGCTGCTGTTGGCCAAGTCTCTGTCTGTTACCCGGGTCCAGATTTGAGCTGTGCATGGAAAGTTAAGCAGCCATGGGGGCAGGAGGCTTCCCTCAGAAGGGGTGATTGTTTAGGCCTGCAAAGTTGGGGAGGGGTGACTGTCTGTGCCCCATCTCTGTTGACCCCCAAGTTCTCTCCTGATGGCCCCTCTGTGACTGTGCCTGTCTTAGGTAGTTACTTCCCTGAGGAATCTTACCCATCTCTGGCTAACCAGCTCTCCTCTGGGGCCAAGCAGGGTAATGTGAGGTTCAGTTCTGTCTCCTTGATAGCCTATGCCCCTGTGGGCTCTATGCCCAGCTCCTGCCTTGGAATCCCCTCACCTGATGGCAAGGCCCCAGCACTGATCACATATCTTGGGGAACCAGTGTTTCTTCTCCATGTATCTCTCATAGTGGGGCCCAGCTCGCCCCACTGTGAGAGATACATCCATGGTACCAGTCATCACGAGGCTTCAACCTCCACATGAACTGAAAGCTCACGCAACAGCTGTGGGCAATTGGATTGAGGGGCCAATATGGAATGCTCAGGTGCCTTCCCAGGAGGCCCTCTTTACAATGGAGGGAATCAAATCCTTTCATGTCCTTTTTAAATTGCTGACAGACATTCAAAGTATCAGTTTGTATGTTTGCTTGGGATAATTATTATTTTGTTGAGCTGTATGAGTTCCCTGTAAATGTTGGAGATTAAACCCTTATTGTTGATATCATTGGCAAATATGTTTTCCCATGTTGTGGGATTTCTTGTTGTTTTATTGATGGTTTCATTTTCTGTTCAAAAGTTTTTAATTTTGATGTAGTTCCATTTGTTTATTTTCTCTTTAGCTTCCATTGCCCTGGAAGCACTATCAGTGAAGTTCTTTAGACATATGTCAGAGATTTTTCTGCCTATAGATTTCTCTAGTATTTTTATGGTTTTCCTTCTTATGTTGAAGTCCTTGATCCATTTTGAGTTTATTTTTGTGTATGGTGTAAGTTGGTGATCTAGTTTCATTTTTTTTTTTTTTGCGTGTATCTGTCCAATTTTCCCAACACCGTTGATTGAAGAGACTGTCTTGACTCCATTGTATGTTCATGCCTCCTTTGTCAAATATTAATTGAGCATAGCGATTTGCATCGATTTCTGGGTTCTTTATTCTATTCCATTGATCTATGTCTGTTCTTGTGCCAATACCAGGCAGTTTTGAGAACAGTGGCTTTGTAATATAGCTTGATATCTGGTATTGATATCCCTCCTACTTTATTTTTCTTTCTCAGGATTGTTGTAGCTATTCGGTATCTTTTTTTGTTATTCCAGATGAATTTTTGGAAAGTTCGTTCCAGGTCTGTGAAATATGCTGTTGGTATTTTAATGGGAAGTGCATTGAATTTATAGATTGCTTTGGGTAGTATGGACATTTTGATGATATTGATACTTCCAATTCATGAACATGGTATGTTCTTCCATTTGTTTATGTCTTCCTCTATCTCTTTTTTCAGTGTTGTGTAGTTTTCCACGTATAGGTCTTTTATCTCTTTAGTTAAGTTTATTCCTAAGTATCTTAATTTTTTTTTGTGTGATGGTAAAGGGGATTGCTTTCATAGTCTCTCTTTCTGTAAGTTCATTTTTGGTGTATAGAAATGCCATATATTTCTTGGCATTTATTTTGTATCCTGCTACTCTGCCAAGTTCACTTATTAAGTCTAGTAATCTTTTAATGGAGCCTTTAGGGTTTTCTATGTACAGTATCATGTCATCTGCAAATAAGGACAGTTTTACTTCATCTTTTTCAATTTGGATGCCTTTTATTTCTTCTTGTCTGATCACTATGGTTAGCACTTCCAGCACTATGTCAAACAGAAGTGGTGATAATGGGCATCCCTATCTTGTTCTTGTTCTTAGAGGAAATGATTTTAGTTTTTGCCCATTGACTGTGATGTTGGCTGTGGGTTTTCTTATATGGCTTTTATTATGTTGAGGTATGATCCTTCTATTCCTACCTTGCTGTTTTTATCAAGAAAGGGTGTTGGATTTTATCAAATGCTTTTTCTGCATCCATAGATATGACTATGTGATTTTTATCTCTCAATTTGTTTATGTGATGCATCACATTTATTGATTTGCGGATATTGTATCATCCTTGCATCCCCAGGATAAATCCTACTTGGTCATGTTGTGTGATCTTTCTGATGTACTGCTGGATCCGATTTACTAGAATTTTGTTGAGGATTTTGGTATCTATGTTCATGAGGGATTTTGGCCTGTAATTCTTTCATTATGTTATCTTTATCTGGTTTTGGTATTAGGGTGATGCTGGCTTCATAGAAGAGCTTGGAAGTGTTCCTTACTCTTTAATTTTTGGAATAGTCTGAGGAGAATAGGTTTTAGTTCTACCTTGAATTTTTGGTAAAACTCCCCTGTGAAGCCATCTGGCCCTGGGGTTTTGTTTGCTGGAAGCTTTTAGATGACTGCTTCAGTATCTTCCATAGTTATCAGCCTATTGAGATTTTTAGTATCTTATTGAGTAAGCTTAGGAATGTTGTATTTTTCTAGGAATATGTCAATTTCCTCCAGGTTGTCTAGTTTGTTAGAATAGAGTTGTTCATAGTATTTTTTAATAATCCTTTGTATTTCTGTGGGGTCTGTTGTTATTTCGCCTCTTTCATCCAGGATGTTTTTAATTTCTTCTTTGATCTCATTGTTAACCCAATCATTGTTTTGTGTGTGTTTTTTTTTAATTATTATTTGTGTACATATCTTACCATTGCCCCCCCCCCCATACATACCCTCCCTCCCCAGAGTTATGTGTCCATTGGTTGTACTTATATGCATGTATACAAGTCCTTCGGTTGATCTATTATCTCTCCCAGATCTCCCTACCCTCCCCGCTGTAATTTGACAGTCTGCTTGTTGCTTTACTGTCTCTATATCTATCTTTTGGTTCATCAGTTTATAATGTTCTTTATTATCCATAAATGAGTGAGGTCATGTAGTGTTTCTCTTTCATTGACTGGCTTATTTCACTCAGCATGATGTTCTCCAATTCCATCCAGGTTGCTGCAAATGATGGGAATTCCCTCTTTTTTATGGCTGCATAATATTCCATTGTGTAGATGTACTATAGTTTTTTTATCCAATCGTCTGTTGATGGGCACCTAGGCTGTTTCCAAATTCTAGCTATTATAGATTGTGCTGCTATGCCAATCATTGTTTAATAGCATGCTATTCAGCTTCGAGATGTTTGAATTTTTTGGAATGTTTTTATTGTATTTTATTTCTAATTTTATGGCATTGTGGTCTGAGAAGATGCTTGGTATGATTTCAATCTTCTTGAATTTGGGGATACTTTGCTTGTAACCCAATATGTGGTCTATTTTTGAAAATGTCCCATGTGCACTTGAGAAGAATGTATATTCCATGGCTTTGGGGTAAAATGCTCTGAAGATGTCAATTAGGTCCATCTGATCTAGTGAGTCATTTATAATAGAATTGCCGTTTCTTTTCTGATTTTTTTTTTTTTTTGTCTAGGTGATTTATTCAGTGATGTCAGTGGTGTATTAAAGTTCCCTACTATGATTGTATTGTTGTTGATTTATCCCTTGATATCTTCCAGGTTTTTTTTAATGTATTTGGGTGCTCCTGCATTGGGTGCATATGTTTATTAGGGTTATATCCTCTTGTTGTATCAATCACTTTATTTTTATAAAGTGGCCTTCCTTATCTCTTGTTATTGCCTTTACTTTGAGATCTATTTTGTCAGAAATAAGTACTGCTACCCCAGCTTTTTTTAAATTTCCATTTGCCTGAAAAATGCTTTTCCATCCCTTCACTTTCAATCTGTATGAGTCCTTTTTTTTTTTTTTTTCTGAGTTGGGTCTCTTGCAGACAGCATATATATATATGGGTCGTGTGTTTTTTGTGTGTGTTTTTCCCCCCCATTCAGCCACTCTATGTATTTTGATTGGAGTATTTAGTTCATTTACTTTTAAAGTTCTTATTTAAAGGTACTTGTTTGAAGTCATTTTTATTTTTTGAGGCTGTGTTCCTTATCTTTTTATTTCTTCTTTTTACTCAGTCCCTTTAGCATTTCTTGTATTTGATGGCTTGGTAGTGATAAACTCACTTAGCATTTTATTTATTTATTTACTTATTTATTTACTTACTTATTTATTTTTGTCTGTGAAACTCCTTATTTTCTCTTCAATTTTGAATGATAACCTTGTTGGATAGAGTATTATTGGATTCAGTCACTTGGCTTGCATCACTTTGTATATTTTCCTTCCATTCTTTTCTGGCCTAATGGGTTTCTGTTGAGAAATCATTTGATAATCTAATGTGAGTTCCCTTGTATGTAACTTTCTATCTCTCTCTTGCAGCCTTTAAGATTCTCTCTTTGTCCTGAATATTTGCCATTGTAATTATGATGACTTGGTGTGGGTCTTTTCAGGTTCATCCTGTTTGGTACTCTCTGTGCTTTTGGGACTTTTTTCTTTGCCATATAAGGGAATTTTTGTGACATTATTTCTTTATAGTTCTTCTAACCCTTGTTCTTTTTCCTGTTGGTCTGGCACCCCTATTATTCATATGTTGCTTCGTTTAATGTTGTCCCATAGCTCCCTTAAGGCTCTCCTGTTTTTTAACTTTTTTTCTCTCCAATTGCAATTCAGTTTGCCTGTGTTTTGCTTCCCTGTCTTCTAGTTCACTAATTTGGTCCTCTGCTTCTCCTCGTCTACTGTTGAAACTTTCCATGGTGTTTTTTATTGCAGCTGTATCACTCTTCATTTCTTCTTGATTCTTACATAAGTTGTTTTTTTCACCCATTTCTTCTTGACTTGCATAAGGTGTTAATTTTTTCTTCCATCTGATTTATGAATTCTATGACCCTTATTCTGAATTTTTTTTTCTGATATATTGCATACCTCTGTTTCACTTAAGCTGCTTTTCTAGCACTTCCTCCTTTTCTTTCCTTGGGGTGTCTTTGTCTACCTATTTTTGGTCTCACTGACTGTTCTAGATGTTGTGCTGTGCAGGGGCTACTCCTTGGGTGGCAGTAGCTTCTCTGGCTGCAGTTGCTCCTTGGGTGGTTATGGTAGCAGCTGCTTCTCAGTTGGCAGCAGTTCCTCTGGTGGGTGCTGTTCACAGCATTGGTACCTATTCTGGCTGGTGGGGGAGACTTCTCATTTAGCTGCTGTTCCTTGGATGGGGGTGGGCTGATTATGAGGTTGCTGTGGAACTGGCTGCTCACACATCTGCTGCTCCTTGGAGAGGGGCAGGCCATGTGAAGCTGCTGCTCTTAGGCCTGTGGCGGGTTGTTCGTGGGTCTGCTGTTCCTTAGACAGGAGCAGGATGCTCACGTGACTACTGTTCATGTTGTTGCAGTGCCCTGGGCTAAAGCATTGGGCTGGTCAGAGGGGAACGTGCTTCCAAACTCACAGGAACCTGAATCCTGGGCAGCTGGAGCTTCATTGACCGTGGTATTACAGCCTAGGTAGTGTGTCCCTGTAGAGCCCCAGGTGTTATCTTAGGGCACTCTTGGTGAAGTTGAGGCTGGGAACCTGGTTACAGCAACTCTCTTCTTCCAAAAGACTAGGCTCCTAAGGACAAGCTGGCCTTCTGGTACTGTTTGCAATGGTAGCAGAAGCTGCCTTGTTAGGTGATCCTGATTAGCCTGCCCCTGAAGGTCCTGTGGGATCTAACTGTCCTGAGCGCGGGCGGGCGCGCGCGCGCGCGCGCGCGCACACACAAACACACACACACACACACACCACCTGACAACACGCTCATCTTTCACTCCTTCCCTCACTCATGCTCTTTCCCTCACTGCTGCATTCTTCCTGCCTCTGTAGTTCAGTCTGGGGTGTTGTTGACCTTTTCATGGATGGAGTTTCCTCTCCAGGTGTCTGGTTATGTGGTTTTCTCTCAAGGCCTTTGGCCTGACTGGATAAAATTCACCTCAAAAGACACATCACCAAGGGAATTAAGTACAAATGAACTGATAACACCAATAACTCTAATATAAGTGACCACCTGAGGAAAGAGAGAGGGCAAAGAAAGATAGCACAAATGCTATGGAAGAGAGAGAAAAAGATATGGGATAAAAGACAAAGGAATAAAAGGATTGGGGCAGGATCTGTAGAGGCTGAACTTAGTGAGAATAAGATTAAGAATTGGATGAATATGGGGAAGACCTCAATTTAGTATTGAGGAAGTATAAAGGGAATAGGTGGATGAGATGAAAGAAAATGAGAAGAAAAAATAACACATTTACAAAAACGATGATTTCAAAAATGATATAAAAAATTAAAAATTGCAAATAAAAAATAGTGATGAAAAATAATGTGAAAAAAAATTTTAAAAAGCAACAAACCAAAGCAGGAAAACAAGAAAAGAAGAAAAAAGAAAAGAAAAAAGGGATAACAAAAATAAAAGTTAAAAATTGCAGTGTCTTCCTTTGTCTGGCTTTATTCCATTCATTTGTACTGTACGCTGTCAGTTTCCTGGTTGCTGGGGCTAAAGATTACTCTTTAGGCCCGTCCTATGTCCTCAGGGAGTATTCAGATACCTTGTATTACTCAAGGTGTGATCTGGGTGTGGTTATATCCAGGTGTTGCCTGGAGACTGGAGGGAGGGGCTATCTTTCTGGAGAAAATGGCGACAGGGGCTTAGATATGACTCAGCAGGACTCAGTGTGAAGAGGAACCGGTCCCCGTGAGCTCCTCTCTTGCTGGCACTGTGTTCTGGCCAGCCTTTCAGACCTGCCTCTGAGCTCAGATCCAAAATCCACACTCCAAGGTCCAAAATCCCCTACCTCCTATAGTCTTGTGGTCCCTTTTTTTTTCATAGACAGATGCTTTGCCTGTTCTCAGGGACGAGGCTTGGCACCCTTTAGGTTCTCCCTAATCCTCTGGCCACAGAGGCCTGGAAGATTCTCCTGCCTAGATCCCTGATTTTACCTTTATCCAGGGGACCTCTGCCCTTCCCCGGTGCAAACTATCTCACCAACTGCATCTCCTCGCCAAATTTGGGCTGAATTCCACTTGTTTCAGCTGCTCACTCTACTTGCTCCAGGACAATGCTCAGGACACATCTGTTTATTCCACCGCCATTTTTCTTCAGTGTCAACTCACAAGGCTTCAGAAACATCCCATCTGTAAGAGTGGACATAGTTGGCACTTTTTATCATCTTACTGCTCATAGGTAGCAGCCCTTCTTTGAATTTTGCCTCAGCATTTTGTGGGTACTCTGGAGTTCTGTTGTACTATTTCTGCTACAAAGGCTGGGCCATTATCGGACCCTATGGTCAGGGGCATTCCATATCGTGGAATATCCTTCAGCAATGCCTTAGTGACTTCTCTTGCCTTTTCAATGCAAGTGGGATATGCCACAATCCAACCTGAAAAGGTGCAAACAAAGACTAGCAGGTATTTATTCCCTCTGCTAGGCCCTATTTCTGTAAAATCTACTTTTAAGTTTTATTAGTGGATTTTCATATAGGAGCCCTTGGTAATGAGTCATCTGAGCATGAATCAGCCAATGTTGCCCCTTAGCTTCCATTAGGATGACAACAGCATAAGGCACTTTAACATTTAAGTTCTGTCCCAGAGTGAGTTTGTCTGCCTCTGTGACTAATAAGGCCTTGGCTGCAAGGGCCCTGAGTCACGGGGGCCATCCAGAGGCAACTGGGTCAATCTGTTTGGAGAAGTAGGCTTCTGGTCTCTGCCAAGGTTCCAACTCCTGAGTCAGAACACCTGGGGCTACCCCGTTGTTCTCGTGAGCTAAAAGGTTAAAGTCCCATGTCAGATCTGGGAGCCCTAGGGCAGGTGCCTCTGTGAGCTTTATCTTTATGGTCATGAAGGCTTTTTCCTGTTCAGGATCCCAGTTAATTGGTGCCTTTTCCTCTCCTTTTAAGGCTTCATAGAGGGGTTTAGCTAGATTTGAGAATCCTGTGATCCAACTTCAACAGAACCCTGTTGCCCCTAGCAATTCCGGAATCTGTTGTCAGGTGCTGGGAACTGGTATGGCACATATTTCCTGTTTTATTTCAGTCCCTAATCTTCATTTCCCTTGAGTAATTCGGAAACTAGGTATTTGACTTCCCTCTGACAGATTGAGCCTTCTTTTTTGGACACCCAGTAAGCTGGTTCAGTTAAAAGTCTTAGAAGGGTTTGTGTTCCTTCCCAACTCTGAGTTCACGTGGAGCTAGCCAGTAGGAGGTCATCTACATATTGGGAGGACACACTCTATGTCCTGTCCTGGAAATTTGGACAAATCTTTTGCTAATGCTCCACAAAAAAGAGTTGGGGAATGCTTGAACCCTTGTAGCAGTCTGGTCCGGGTGAACTGCTCCTTAGCCCCTGTGGTTGGGTTTTCCCACTCAAAGGCAAACAGAGGTTGACTGGAGGGTGCCAGCTGAAGACAGAAAAATACATCTTTTAGATATAGACATGTAAACCATTTTGCTTCTAACAAAATGAGCCCCAGGAGGGTGTATGGATTTGGCAAAGCCAAATGCCTTTATAACATCCTTATTAACAGCCTGTAGGTCTTGTCATTGGTCCCAGGCTTTTTGACAGATACAACAGGGGTGTTCCATGGAGACTGACACCGCTTAAGAAGTTTTCATTGAAGCAGTCGTTCTAGGCAGCCCTGAATACCTAGGCATGCGTTCCTTGGAATTGGACGCTGGTAAAGCTTTACAGGCTGTGCCCCAGGCTTCAAGCCAATTGCACTGGAGTGTGGTTCTTAGCCAGGCCCTGGGGATTTCCTTCTTTCCAGACCAGTGGGAATTCCTTCTGTAGTTCAGGCTCTAATGGTGAGTCCTTTGACTAGAAGATATGAAGTCTCCATTCTTCCTCCCTAGGTACTTCTAAAGACAGGATCATTGGAGAGGTCTCCTCACTTAAGCGCAGTTGTGCTGAGCCATCCGGGTCAAAGGTGATTTCTGCTCCCAATTTTGCTAAAAGGTCTCTGCCCACTAGAGAAACAGGGCAATCTGGCAAGTAAAGGAACTCATGAACTACCTGGTGGTCACCTAACTGACATCAGTGGGGGCGGCAGAATGGTCTGTGGGTGTTGTCCCCAGTAGCTCAGATAATGGTGACTTCCCATTCAGAGAGGGAACTACTTTCTGAGTAACTACCAAGTGCTCTGCTCTTGTATTAACCATAAAGTTCACAGTCTGGCCCCAATTTTCATTTTGACCCTGAGCTCGTGGAGGCTCAGTTAGAAAGAGCCCAGTCTGTCCCAGTCAGTGTCAGCTGCTGCTAGTCCGATGTGGTCTACCTCAGATGGCTCTGGCCGATAGCAGCTGGGTGGTTTGGATGGCCTTGCCTGATTCTTCTGGCAGCTCCGACATTCATTCCCCCAGTGTCCTAGTTCTTTGCAATAGGCACACTGGTCCCGTTTAAGATCCATCCTTCCTTTTCCTGACTTGGCTCCTTGCTGTCTCCCTTTCCTTTTCTGGGAGCCTGCTTCAAAACAGCCACAGCAATCAAATTCACTTTCCTTTTTAGTTCCCCCTCAGCTTTCTTTTTAGACACATTTTTCTGATTAATGAAAACCTTGTTTGCTATTTCTAGCAGTTCAGTAGCATTCTTTCCTGCAAACTCCTCCAGTTTATGTAGCTTTCTTCTTATGTCTGGCTGATCCTGACTAATGAAGGCTGCATTGACCATAGTTTGATTCTATAAGGCCTCTGGGTCAAAAGGAGTGTAAACTCAATATGCTTCAGAATCTCTCATAAAAGCTTGTTGGACTTTCCTCACGCCTCTGGAAAACCTCAGTTTTATTAGTGGGCTGGGTCCAGAGCCCCTAGAGGAAGGCTAGCCGATATCTCTCTAACATGTCCCTCCCATCCTCTGAATTCAGGTCTCATCTGGGTTCCACATCTGGGAGAGCCTCCCTGGCCCATCTGTCTGTCTAATGTCCCTGTCGGGGCCTGGGTCTAGAGTCATTTCTGAACTTATTATTCTCATGCATTCCTCAGTGTTAAAAAGCATGAGGAGTTGTTTGCAATCAACCCAGGTGGGCTTATGGGTCTAAAAAATTGATGCCAGAAGGTCAACTGTGGCTTGAAGTTGTTGTTTTTTTTTTTTTTTTTTAATAAGCGGGTGTGTGATGGATCCAATTTAAGAGATTGGTCATAGTGAAAGGCTGTAATAAAAGACCAATCCCCCTTTTGTGGGGTCCCTTTTCTCCAATTATATGAGGACCCACATTTCTCAGAGAGGCATCTGGAAAGCCAGGAGTGGTTTTGGTTGCTGATCAGCTGAGCACAAATGTCGTCCAGCTGGCTCTGGAGAGTCCTTCGGGGGGAGATGGAAGTAGGTGGTCTATCTAAGCTTCCCTGGCTAGGCAAGGGGCACTGGATACAGCTTGAGGCATGTGTGGAGGTGGTAGAACTGGCAGGGCTTCCTCAGGGGATTCCTGCAGAATAGGAGGCTTATTTTCCTTCTGAGGGGCCTGCCCTTTTTACTTATATACACAAAACTGGATCCAAAGTGGCTTAAGCTCCGCTATTTCTAGCCACTGGTCAGTATAACGGAACTGGTCGGGATGACCCGGGTCTCCTGTGATAATTCTGTGAACACTTCTGAACATGGAGACATCCAATGTGCCCTGTGCTGGCCATTCCACTCCAAAAGATGGCCAGTCTATTTCACACACCTTTTTTTTTTTAACTCCCAGGGGACTAGTTTTACCCAACAGTCCCCAGTAAACCCTTTTTTAAAATTCCTTAACATACATTCTAAGACAGTAAAGTTTGTGGAAGAGCTATTATCCATGTTGCAGGAAGGGACCAGGTTTCTTACCTTTAAAAAATACCTGAATAAAAGAACTAATCAAAATAAGTCTTATTTTTCTAATTTCATTTGTCCTTGGGTGTGACAGCAAACGATACTAATCAGATTTCTGCTATCAATCTTTCTGAGTATATTGACATAAGCTATTTAACCTCTGTTTAGGAAGGCAAAGTGTAAATAATTTACTCCCAAGTGTCTCTGGTTTAGGGAAGACAGGATTTACAGGATTAATACAGGATTTACAAGATGCCTTAAGACAGGATTAAATAATTAACATTCCTTAGTTTAGCAATACATCAATATTTTTTGAGACACAAAACAGAAATTTCACTAGCTAAACAAGTTAAACAAACAAAGAGACATATTTAAGCTATAAAGACAGATAACATTCCCCACTAAAAGCTGAATCACCATGGAAATGTGGGAGAGGTGTAGAAAGGTTTAAAAAAATAAAACAGAAACAAACATAAAAACACTTTTACACTGGCACATGCCACATTTATACTACAGAATACCCTTCATTCACAAAATCAATTTCAATTGCACAAAGATACAGAGCAAGTCCCTGAACAGAGGCAGTAGAAAATTGCCTGGGAACACTTCTACCTTTTTAAAAGGCAGGCCATTATCAGACCCTTAGCCAGTCTCCCAGGAAGTCTCAGAGATTGTGAATACCATCTAGAAGCCATTCCTCCAGATGATCTGAGCTATCCTGAGGTAAATAATTACCTAGGTATGGGCTAGATACTTCTTCTGTCCCATAGGACAGGCCAGAACTCAGACCCATTTTCCCAGGGAAAAACTTAGTTTCAAACTCCCAGCACCCATGCCCCAAGGACAGAATTCTCAACAGACGTATTGGTGAAAACCTACCAGAGGAGTTCAGACTGTGTCCAGCCCCACCTCTTGGTAGCAAATTGGCTAGTCCCTCACACAAACAAAGAGTGAATCCATAATTCCTTAATCGAATCTGAATTCACTCACCTCCAGAGTCCTGATTTATCTGACAAAGTCCTATGGCCTCTGGGGAGGCAATCAAGCTCCCCTCTCCACTCACTTGGAGTGGGCCTGACTGACTGGGGCCCCTACTTTACAGATTCTGTTGACAGGTCCAGAGGTGTCCATCCACTTTCTGCAGATGCCGGCCTGGTCCTGGGCTGAGGTCCGGGAGCGCCTGGAGTCACCCTCCTCCCCTCCCCCAGTTCAATTCTGCTAAAATCAGCAACATTAGCCTTCTGGAGGCCTATCCCACATCACTGGGCCCCAAATCCTGTCCACTCACCAGAGGTTAAACAAAACCAAGATGCAGTTAGCTTCCCGGTCAGGGAACCATATGTTGCAGAAGACCAAAGAAATACCAAGCACACTTCCTAGAGAAAGGGAGGGACGCTGTTTATGAACACTAATGGACTCTGGGAATAATTTCCAAATCAGAGGGAAGAAACACACAGAGGTCTTCACTTTTATAACCTTCTGTGGTCCTTATCTTGTAGATATGGTTCTGCCACCTTTTGTGGGCTTACAGAAATGCCCCCAGGTGTTGGGGGTCCTCAGGCCATATCCGATTATCTGTCCTGGGGCCAGTAATAATGACCCTTTCCCTCCCCAAGGCAGTGCATTGTTCATAGTTTTTATGGCCTGATGTGCCTAGCCAGACCAGTTTCTTCCTCACCATAAGCCAGCATCTTATATAGGTTAAGACAAAGATTACATGGGGAAGTAAGAATTACATGCATGGGGAAGTAGGAGGCTGGGGTGGGACTCCATTGTTTGGGCAACAAGGTTGTTAATCTTTTCATGATAGGCAGTTCTTGAATGAGAATGGCTCGAAGGTTGACTCCCAGTTCCTGGGGGTGTACAACTTCCAACCAGGCCAGAATGTCCTTTCTTTAATCAACGCAAGGCAATCATGGAGTAACATTTCCCATAACCGTGGCTAGTCCCCAATATTCTATATTTTCCCCTAACAAATAGACCAACAATGTGTTTTTACCAACTGGAACATAGTAATATTACATAATACTTAACACTTGTGTAGCAAGTTGCAGTTTACAAAACATTTAAGCATTCATCATTCATTCAACTTGAGTAAGACACAGTCCTGAAAAACTGAGTGGGATAAACCAGTTTTTGTTTTTTATATAAAACAATTTCAACCAAGGTGATGAGAGCTAAGAAGACAGAAGCATAGGGTGCTGGATGGGGCTGGGCACAGAGGAGGAGTAGTTCAAACTGTGGGAGGGTTTCCCAGGTGTGTAATGTAAACACGGAATTCTGCAGGATTAGAGGGTTAGGGGGAGGAGAGGGAGTGCTAGAAGGGACTGGTGTTCTAGGTAGAGGAATAAGCTACTGCAAATGCTGGCGGTAAGAGAGGCTGGTTCACTGGGAAATAGCTACTAGTGTATTTCAGCTGGAGCAGTGTGAGATGAGCCTAGAGAGGAAGACAGGTGCCCAACCATGAAGGGCCTTGTAGAGCAAGGTAAGGAGTTTAGATTTTATTTTGAGAGTATTAAGAAGCTATTGAAGGGTTTTAAGCAGATTTGAGATGTGACCTGGTTTACCTTTGAAAAAGATCAATTTAGCTGCAATGTAAAGAGTGGAATGAAAAGAATTCAGTCTGGGGCAAAGCAGGAGGAAAGATGAACTAAGAACAGAGTGAAGACAGAGAAAAGTGGAGGGTTCAAAAGACATTTAGGATAAACAGAGCAGATATGGGGACAGATTGGATGATCTCAGTTGACTTTCTGGGAATAACACAGGTATTGGTATCATTCTATCATTTAAGATGAGCAATGGAGGCTAAAGAAAGTCAAATGATTTGTGAGAGCCAGAAAGAATACAATTGGAGTCTGGCTTTCCATCCTGACATCTGTACATTCCTCCAGAATGTGCTATTAGATGAGTTTCTAGATTTTTTTTTTTTTTTACTCTATTTGAGAGCTTATGTTTTATTTATTTATTTTTAATTTCTTTATTGACTAAGGTATCACATATTTGTCCTCAACCCCCCATTCCAATCCCCCATTCCCCCACTCATGCCCCCACCCCCCTATTGTCCTAGACCACTGGTTAGGCTCATATGTGTGCACACAAATCCTTTGGTTGATCTCTCCCTTTTATCTCCACCCTCCCTTTGAGGCCCAACAGTCTGACCCATGGCTCCTTATCTCTGGGTCTGTTCTTGTTCAGTCTATGTTGTTCACCATTTCCCCTAGATGAGTGAGATCATGTCCTACTGGAAATATAAGAATAAAAAATGAAACAAGCAATAATCATTATGCTGAAAGGCATATGAATCAGTCTGTGTAAATCCCAAGGAACTGAAGTCCTGTTTCCCCTTCAACTACTTTGCAGCATATAATCATTTCAGAGATACTTTGTCTGAGTTTTTAGTTGGTTGTTAATATACTGTGGCTTCACACCCTCGATCTTCAAGACATTCTTTCTCTTCCATTCTTCTTGGTGTTTGATGAGTAACCTGGACACAAGCCATTCCATCTCAGAGACTCAAATGATGAGTCTGGGGTTCAGAAAGAGTGGCTCCAAGTCCTAGGCTTGGCCACTAGTTAGCTGTGGGATAAAATAAATCTTGTTCTTTCTATAAAGTATCTGAAAACCCAGAGGAATATAATAAATGCATATTCACTCAAATTCAATAAATTTATGAATGTCTTTTAAAATAAGTATACCTTCATGACCTGTTTGGTTATTTGGGTTTCTGACCCCATAATACATTCATAGATGTTAGGAATTTTCCATGGAACTCTACTGTTGACTCACTAGGGAGTATGTTGCTGCGCTATAATTGCTGAGTATGATGTTATCAGACTTAAACTGTCAGCCAAGATGCATGGGTATGTTTAGTTTTTTCCTCAGATATTTGTACTGCTAAGACTTGCAGGGGGATTGCAATTCACTGAGTTATAAAACCATCAGGAAAGGAAAAATGGAGGAGGAAGAACTTTAATTTACAGTTTATGAAAAAACACACACCCTGATATGGCTATCCTCAGGCATCAATGAGATGATGAAAAAGTGTTTCTGTGAACAGCAAGGTCTTGCACAAGCAGAGGGTGATACAGCAATATTTTTCTTGCTTTAAACTCCAGAAGCCAGTGAGGTGAGCTTGTGAGTGCCAAGGGGCCTTTGTTGGTATCAACTCACCTAGGACCAAGCCTTGCAGAGCTGCAGTTACTGCTGAAGAGGAAGGATGGAGTCCTGACATTGTACCCCACTCCCAGAGGCTGGGCTTCAGGTCACAGGACTTGCACAGCTGACCCCTTAAGATGAGAGACAAGATCAAGCCCAGACAGATGACCTCTGTTCTCCTCTCATAGCTTCTATAAATGACAGGAGGTTCTCAGCTTGAGGACCTTGTGCTCTTGTCCCTAGGGTTTTTGGCTCCAGTAAGGAAACAGCAGTCCTGTGTGGTGCATATTTTCAGGGAGCACCCACAGCCTAGCCAACAACAAGCCTAGTCACTCCCAGTGGTGGGAGGGCAAGGTAAGGAGGGTCTCACTGGGGAACAGGGAGGTACAATCCATCATCCCAGGCATCTTAGCACATCCCAGCATTATAACCATCCACAAGAGCAGAAATCTCATGGGAGACCATGCAGAGGATCCAAAGAGAGAAAGGAAGAGGGTACCGGGAAGGCCCTTTGTAGACAGTCTGCCCTAGGCAGGCAGAAGAGAAACCCAAGTCTGAATGTTGCACCTCAAAGGCCTGTGCTTTCATAGGGAAGTTAAACAATGTTCACAGATACTACTGTAATTCAAGATGATCGGTGAGGGTCAGAGGAGCAGATACAGAAAAGAAGGCTCTCCAGAGATGCTGAGTTGGGAGTCAGGCTGTAAAGGAAAGTTCTGGATTAGTCTTTAGGGAGTGCCCCCTGCCACGCTAACATTAAATGAAAACCTTCAAGTTGTAGCTTTGCATCTTTTCCCCTGTCCCACCCTGACACTGACAACAGGTCTACAAAGGGAGAGGACTTGGCCACTTTTGTTGACTGACTGAGGGAGCAGAGTGAGGAAGGGCTCATGGTATAATTAGCATATTACCCTAAGGAAATCTGTCATCACTGCCCAAGTGGCTGTCCCTCTAGACCACATGTGTCAAACACAAGGCCCGCGGGCCAAATCCGTCCCGCCAGGCCTTGCAATGTGGCCCGCACCGAGCTGTCATCACTGCACTCCACTGCGTTTCCATCACAATGACAGTTTATGACTGTTCAGTAAACCATTCGGCCCGAGATTTAGGCTGGATTTTAGATTTTGGCCCCTTCTCTGATTGAGTTCGACACCCCTACTCTAGACCAAGAACTAAAACAAGTCATGAGTCTTAGGCTCCTGTGAATCCCCAGCCTCCTCTAGCACATAGAAGCTGGGGATTCATGAGTATACAATAGAGTTTCAGTACATGTTTCATGGATGATTAAATGCTTGGGTCTGAAATACTTATCATATAATTTCAAAATGACAACCCAGCTTTTCATTTATTTTCCTATAAAAAATTAACTGCCTTGGATCATTTTAGTTTGCTAAGTGAAAGAAGCTGCCTTAATAGTTACTCCCTTACCACAGAACTTTCATGAAATGCCCTAGATCAGCCCTCTGGCTAGAACAACATCCCCTTCCTTCCCCCATCCCAAGACCCAGGCTTTTATTACAGCCAATGACCCTCTGAGCCCTTATGTGCATTTTAACACAGGCCCTGTGGACACAATGTCCTGATTTGCTGCCTCACCCAGCCAGGGAATGCTGCCATCTTTTGAAGCCCCAGTTCTTCCTTCTCAGAAGCCTTTCTTGTGAAAAGCACACACACTATGATCCCTGCTGACTCTCTGGGCTGCATAGTTTTGTAAGTTATTCATTATATTACAGGTAAACACGATTAAGTCATAGAGGTATTTCATGTGCAGTCTTTTCTCACAAATAAATGGAGAGCTCCTTGTTCCCAAAGATGGTAACACCTGATTCCCTGTCCCCAGGAATGTCTCCCAAAAGGCATTGCACATAGTTGTGCAATATATACTTATTGAATGAGGGGAAGCTGGAAAACAGATCTGGACCTTTCAGGGGTCCTCAAGTAACAGACATTTACTTTGGTTATGCCTGTTTATCTAACCTTCTGCCATCAAGCTGCCTCAGAAGTTGGACAGAGAAGAAGCAATCCTGTCTCAACTTCAGATTAGAAATGACTCTGCCACTAAACCAGTCTCTTTTGGCCTCAATTTCCCCATTTGAAAAAATAGGGAGCTTGCTACTTCTGGCTAAGATGAGATAGTAAGAGCATTTGTATTTACACTCCTGCATGAAACAATAACAACAAAAAGACAGACAATCTGAAGCACCAGTTTTCAAAAGACTAGATACTAGGCAACAAAGACAGTGATCCCAGAAAGATGGAAAACAAACAAGATGAGGCTCGGTGCATGAAATTCATGCACGAGCGGGGAGGGTCGGTCCCACAGCCCAGCCTGCACCCTCTCCAATCCGGGATCCCTGGAGGGATGTTCAACTACCGGTTTAGGCCCAATCTGACAACCTGGGACCACTGGCTCCTAACCACTCGCCTGTCTGCCTGCCTGATTGCCCCTAACTGCCTCTGCCTGCTGGCCTTATGCCCATAATTGCCCTCCCCTGCTGGCCTGATCACCCCAACTGCTCTCCTCTGCCGGCCTGATCACCCCTAACTGCTGCTGCCCTGCAGTGTGGGTCCTGGATGCTGGTATCTGGCTCCTTCCTCCCTCCTGTCAGAGTCTGGGGTGCACCACTGGACCCAGAGTCAAGTCCCCACCCACCTGTGTGTGCCTCGAAATCATGCCAGTCCCAGACCCAGCTGGCCCCACCCCCATCAAGTCCTGCTGGCACATCATGTCCCCAGCTGGCATCAGGCAGAGATGTAGCATCAGTCCCCAGCAGCTCCAGGCAGGGACACAGTGTCAATCACATTCCTGGCCAGTGTAGGGTGGGGATACAGCCTCCTGCTGATCAGTCGTTACAGAGTGAGGGTGTGACGACTATTTGCATATTAGCCTTTTATTATTATAGTGGCCTAGTGCATGAAATTTGTGCACTGGGGAGGGTGTCTCTCAGCCTGGCCTGAAACCTCTCCAGTCTGGGAGCCCTGTGGGATCGAGTCTAAACTAGCAATAGGACAACCCCCTCACAATGTGGGACTACTGACTTCTATCTGCTCACCTGCCTGCTTGCTTGATCTCCCCTAACCACTCTGCCTGCTGGTCTTCTTGCCTCCAACTGCACCCCCCTGCCAGCCTGATCTCCCCTGATTGCCTTCTCCTCCTGGCCTTATCACCCCTAACTGCTTTTGCCTTGGCCCTGCCACCATGGCTTTGTCCGGAAGGACATCTGGAAGGTCTTATGGTCTAATTAGCATATTACACTTTTATTAATATAGATAGGATATGACATACTGCCATAACTATAACATATCTACCAGTATTGCTCTATGAGAATACATACTTCATGCGATAGGAAGGCATCTAACACACTACATTGTATATGTTGTAAGCAGTAGGAAATACCGTATTCATAGCAATAATATACACCCTATGACTTCCCTTCCTGATCTGAGAATAGTTCCCTAATTCTTTGAACATTTCCTGGCCCCTAATGTATTTTTTTTTTTTTTGTCATTCAGTGTAACTTTATTTACTGTTTATTCAAAGGACTATTTTTTCCATTAAGTTTAATATTAACATTAGTGAATTCATGTATTCATGTGTTTTTATTGTAAACATCTGAATTAATCACATTGTCATAGATCCTGAACTCATAAGCGTGGACCATGCACAGACTGGCAGCAAGCCAGGAAGCCACTCTGCAAGCAAACAGATACTCTGCCTAAGGAGAAAAGTCATAGCATAACATTTAATATCCAACCTGAGTCACCTCAGAATGTTATATATATTGACTTTAAAATTTTTTTATTTATTGATTAAGGTATCACATATTTGTCCTCATCCCCCTATTCCCATCCCAAACCACTCCCCACGCATGCCCCCAACCCCCCGTTGTCCTTGACCACTGGTTAGGCTCATATGTATGCACACAAGTCCTTTGATCTCTCCCCTTTATTCCTACCCTCCCCTACACTCATCTGACAGTCTGATCCATGCCTCCTTATCTCTGGGTCTGTTCTTGTTCATTGGTCTATGTTGTTCATCATTTTTCCTAGATGAGTGAGATCATGTCCTACTGGAAATACACTTATAAGAACTGAAAATGAGACAAGCAATAATGGTTATGCTGAAAGGCAAATGAATTGATCTGTAGTGAGTTTCTTTCTGGGTCAACATTTCTTTAGAGACCCAATTACAGTGTCAAACAGTTCCTTCTGTGTACATGTCAGCAATGATATTTCAGTTCTGGATGGTGGGCAAATGGTGGTAATGCAGGTCCAACCCTCTCTGGTTTGGTCCTGGGCAACCTGCAGTCATGCACAGTTGCTGACTGCTATTATGGCAAGGCGATGTCAATATCTTCCATCTCTGGAATGCTTCTATTCTGTCTTCATGGCAGGAGTAGTCCTGTCAATTCCTCTCTGTTGCAGGAATCCACATGGTCTCGGAGTTGTTTTCTGAATATACAAACATATTCTTGGCCAAAAGTTAATAAAGGAATATTTTCTATAAATATGACTTGGGATCCTTTTTTATTTTTTGCCCAAATAGTTTTCCTCTGGCTTGTTTGGCAGCATGTGTGTTTTTCATGGGTGTCTTGCTGGTAGCATTACAATTAATTTTCTAAAGTAAAAATTTTCTAGATGTAATTTACTTACAGGATATTTTTCCTTACATGACATTCTACTATCCCACCTTTATTGATTTAAATATTAGGAGGCTGTTGGAAATTTTATAATGAAATCTTGATAGCTTTTAAATTTTAATTTTTTGCATTATATTTAATATGACTGCTTTAGGTTCATTACATGTTATGCAAGTTTATCATGAGATGAACTACCAATAAAAATTTTAGTTAACACTGTTGTAATTCTAAAATATCAAGAGATGTGTTACCTTTGTCTTCAAGCACCAAAAAGATGATTTTTATTGATTCCTGAAGGGTTCGAGGTACTATTATAAGTAATGGGGGTAACACAAATCTAGAAAAATTTTAATGACATTGTAGACTATTATGTAAGGATATTCTTTGCTGTAGGCCTTGGCAATTCCATTTCAAACTGGCTGTCAATTTATTTTTGTATAGACCAGGTCTTAATTACATTTTCTGCACCTCTCCAATAGGCAAGCTAGGGAGTGACACCCTTTTGCCGGAACCAAAACCTAACATTGTCTCTGGTAATAAAATATAAAAAGAGCTAGCCAGGCTTGATGGCTCTGAATGGTCAGAGCTATTAACTCATTGACTCTAAGTTAAGTCACTGGTGGTAAAATGTAAAAAGAGCTGGCTAACCAAAACCAAACATTTGTTCCCTGGTAATATTACCATACAGATGATTACTGCTAACATGGCAAGAAAGACATTCTCAGATGTCAGGTGTCTGCACCGTCTTCTTCACCATGCCCCAGGTGTTCTCCGGGCTGTTTGCTATCCTCCTCCTGCTCATCTTAATATTTCTAGCAGGAATCCACACAGGTTTGGAAAAATTCTCTGGGAATATACAAGCATACACTCAGCCAAAGGTTAATAATGGATCAGGTCTCTTCCATAAACCAGATTCGGGATCCTTCCATTTAACTAGACCATTTTCTTTTGTTTTATTCTGATGCCAATGTATTTCTATAGGCGTTCTTTCTTCATCATCACAAGTGAAAAAATTCAAAGTAATTAAGGCTTGGTGCAGCCTACTTGCAAGTGATTTCTCCACCCTTTCTTTGGTGTTCACACAAGCCAGAAACCTCTTTTTAATTTTATACACAAAGGGGCAGTGGTTTGATTTTGTGTCATACAAAATGGAAGCTGGGTGGAGACCCCTGTGTAATTATACTTTCTTGCCCCTCTCTTGGTCCTCCTAGATGACAAAGGTGTTTGGAATTATTGGTGACTACATTAGGCGGGGGACCAGCCCACTTAAGGGGTCTTACCTATGAAGGGTCAGGGGCATAAGTCCAAAATACTTCCCCATTTGCCCCAGGTAATATTACCGTGCAGCTGATGATTCTCAGCATGGCTAGAAAGGTGTTCTCAGGCATTCCTGAATTTCTGGTTACCTCACAATTTCTTCCCTGAGGTTTGACGTTCTGATCGATGTTTCTCTGTTTCTGGATCTATTACCCCCGCCCTCCATCAGTTTATGTTGTTCATTATATTCCACAAATGAGTGGAATATGAAGAAACTCCATACTGTTTTCCACAGTGGCTGCACCAGTCTGCATTCCTACCAGCAATGCATGGGGATTCCTTTCCCTCCACATCCTCACCAGCACTTGTCATTTGTTGATTTGTTGAAAATAGCCATTCTGACAGGTGTGAGATGGTACCGCATTGTTGTTTTGATTTGCATCTCTCTGATGATCAGTGATATATTGACTTAATTCATATAGTATCAGGAACTCAACTGCTTGGTTGGTGATGGGGTTGACCTGGTTTTGGGAGGATTATTCCTGAAATAATTAGGGAAAAGAAGGCTCAACCTTTCTTCTTGGTTGCTTGCTCCTCTCAGGCACCTTCATCTTTCTTTTCATCCTCAGCTTCTTGGGCATCTTCTCCCCCCCCCTCTGTCTACAGACCCCCAGGTGATGTCAGGTACTGTCCATGCAGTCTGCCCAGTCCCGATTGCCGCCTGAACCCCATGGGCAGCATCAGGCGCTGCCTGATGGAACTGCCGGGTCCCAATTGCCACCAGGACCCCTCAGGCGACATCACAAGCTGCCTGATCCCAATCGCTGTCTGGACCCCTCGGGTGACTTCAGGAGCTGCCTGCTGGAACTTCCCAGTACCGATAGATGCATGGACTACACAGAGGACGTCAGGCGCTGTCTGCTGGGCCTGCCCAGTCCCGATCGCCACTTGGACACCACAGGCAGCATCAGGCGCTGTCCATGCCACCTGACCAGTTTCGATCGCCCCATTTTTAGTTTTTCGAGGAAACTTCATACTGTTCTCCACAGTGGCTACATCAATCTGCATTCCCCCGGTAGGGCACGAGGGTTCATTCTCTCCACATCCTCGCCAGCACCTGCCATTTGTTGATTTGTTGATGATAGCCATTCTGACATGTGGGAGATGGTACCTCATTATCGTTTTAATTTGCATCGCTCAGATGATTAGTGACTTTGAGCATGTTTTCATATGCCTATTGGCCTTCCTTCTGGCTTCTTTTGAAAAATATCTACTTAGGTCCCTTGCCCATTTTTTTATTGGGTTGTTTATCTTCCTTTTGTTAAGTTGTATGAGTGCCTTGTAAATGTTGGAGATTAAACCCTTACCAGTGATAACATTGGCAAATATGTTCTCCCATGAAGTGTGATTTCTTATTGTTTTGTTGATGGCTTCTTTTGCTGTGAAAATGCTTTTTATTTTGATGTAGTCCCATGTGTTTATTTTCTATTTAGTTTCCATTGCCCTAGGGGCAGTATCAGTGAAGAAATTGCTTCGGCATGTGTCTGAGATTTTGCTGCCTGTGGATTCCTCTAGTATTTTTATGGTTTCCTGTCTTATGTTTAAGTCCTTTATCCATTTTGAGTTTATTTTTGTGTATGGTGTAAGTTGGTGGTCTAGTTTCATTTTTTGCATGTATCTGTCCAATTTTCCTAACACCATTTATTGAAGGGACTGTCTTGACTCCATTGTATGTTCATGCCTCCTTTGTCAATATTAATTGAACATAATGGCTTGGGTAGGTTTCTGGGTTCTCTATTCTATTCCATTGATCTGTATGACTATTCTTGTGCCAGTACCAGGCTGTTTTGAGAACAGTGACTTTGTAATACAGCTTGATATCTGGTATTGAGATCCCACCTACTTTGCTCTTTTTTTCTCAGGATTGCTTCAGCTATTCGGGGTCTTTTTTTATTCCAGATGAATTTTCGGAAAGTTTAAGGATGATACAATATCCACAAATCAATAAATGTGATGCATCACATAAACAAATTGAGAGATAAAAAATCACATAGTCATATCAATTGATGCAGAAAAAGCATTTGACAAAATTCAACACCCTTTCTTGATAAAAACTCCTAGCAAGGTGGGAATAGAAGGATCATACCTCAACATAATAAAAGCCATATATGAGAAACCCACAGCCAACATCATACTCAATGGGCAAAAATAAACCATTTCCCCTAAGAACAGGAACAAAACAGGGATGCCCACTCTCACCACTCCTATTCAACAAAGTGCTGGAAGTACTAGCCATTGTGATCAGACAAGAAGAAGAAATAAAAGGCATCCAAATTGGAAAAGAAGAAGTAAAACTGTTCTTATACACAGATGACATGATACTATACATAGAAAACCCTGACTCCATCAAAAAATTATTAGACTCAATAAATGAATTAGGCAATGTAGCAGGATACAAAATTAACACCAAATATATATATATATATATATATATATATATATATATATATATATATATATATATGGCATATCTGTAAACCAGTAATGAACTTACAGAAAGAGAGACTAAAAAAGCAATCTTGTTTACCATTGCACACAAAAAAATTAAGATACCTAGGAATAAACTAAAGAGATAAAAAACATATATGCATAAAACTAAAGGACCCTGAAAAAGGAGATAGAGGAAGATATAAACAGTTGGAAGAACATACCATGTTCATGGATTGGTAGAATCAACATCATTAAGACGTCCATACTACCCAAAGCAATATATAGATTCAATGCACTCCCCATTAAAATACCAATGTCATATTTTGCAGACTTATATTGTCTTGATTATCATTGCTCTGTAGTAAATTTTGAAATTGAAAAGTATAAATCCTCCTACCTTGTTCTTTTTAAAGATTGTTTTAGTTATCATTGGTAACTTGTAATTCCATAAATTTTAGAATCAGTTTGCTAATTTCTAATGAGAAACAAGTTGAAATTCTCATACAGACTGTGTTAAATCCATAGATAATTTGGGAAGAATTACCATGTTAACAATATTAAGTCTTCCAATCTATGAGCATGGGATGTGTTCCCATTTATTTAGATCACAATTTTCTTTCAACTACAGTTTTCAAAGTATAAGTTTTGCACTCCTTTTCCTAAGTTTATCCCTAAGTATTATTTTTTATGCTACTATAAATAGAATTATTTTATTAACCTCATTTTGTATTGCTCATTGTAAGGATATAGCTGGATATAGCTTTACAATTGATCTTGTATCCTGCAACTTATTGAACTTTTTTTTTTTTTTTTTTTTTTTTTTTAGCTATAATAGTTTTGGTTCTTTCTCTCTGTGTGTATGTCTGTGTGTTTTCCTTAAGATTTTTTACATACAAGATCATATCATCTGTAAATAGGGATACTTTTAATATTTCTTTCCAAATTGGTACCTTTTTTCTTGACTAATTGCCCTGGAAAGAACTCCAGTATACTGTTGAGATGCACATATTCCTGTTTTGATTCTAATATTAGGAGGAAAGCATATGTTCTTTCACAATTAAGTATGATGCTAGCCATGGGTTATTTGCAGATGTTCTTTGTCAAATTGAGGAAGTTCCCTTCTATTTCTAGATTGTCAAGTGTTTTTATCATGAAAGGGTGTTAGATTTTGTCAAATGCTTTTTTTGTATCTATTGGAGTGATCATGTTAATATTTTATTCAACTGCTATGATATGTTACACTAATTGATTTTTAGATGTTAAATCAACCTTATATTTCTAAGATAAATTCCACTTTTCATTGTACATAATTTTTATATGTTGTTGAATTAATTTTTCTAGTATTTTGTTTGAGGATTTTTGCATTCACATTTACAAGAGATAATGGTCTGTAGTTTCCTTGTGATGTCTTTGGTTTCTGTATCTGGGTAATATTGACCTCATAGAATAACTTTGAAAGTGTTCCATCCTCTTATATTTTAAAAAGAATTTCTAAAGTTAAAAGTATTAGTTCTTTAAATGTTTATTAGAATTCAGTGGTAAACCATCTGGGCCTGATGTTTTCTTAGTGGGCAGTGTTTTTTTGTTTTGTTTGTTTGTGTGTGGTTTTTTTTTTTTTTTTTTTACTATTCAGTCTCTTCACTTGTTACAGGTCTATTCATATTTTTCTTATTTTAAAAATATATATTAACTTAAATTCTTTTTGTTGAAATAAAAATGTATTTTTATTGATTTCGGAAGGGAGAGAGAGCTAGAAACATCAATGATGAGAGAGAACCATTGATCAGCTGCCTCCTGCACACCCCACACTGGGGATTGAGCCTATAACCCAGGTATGTGCCCTGACCTGGAATCAAACCGTGACCTCCTGGTTCGTAGGTCAATGCTCAACCAATAAGCCACACTGGCCAGGCCATATTGTTTTCTTCTTGATTCGGTTTCAGTAGATTATGTCTTTCTAGAAATTTGTCAATTTCATCTAATTTATTGGCATATAATTACTCATAGACTTTCTTTATAATCCTTTTTATTTCTGTAAGGTCAGTATTAATATGCCCTTTTTCAATCCTGATTTTTGAAATCTGAGTCATCTCTCTTTTTTCTTGGGCAATCTAACTAAAGTTTTATTAATTTTGTTGAATTTTTCAAAGAAACAGCTTTTGGTTTTATTAATTTTCTCTATCATTTACTATTATCTATTCAATAAATTTCTGGCTTGCTTTATGTTTACTTTGCCATTGTCTTTTCCAGGTTCTTTCAAAAAATATTTATTTATTAAATTGATTGAGGTGACATTGGTCAACATGAACATATAGGTTTCAGGTGTGCGTTTCTATGTTACAAGATCTGTATATTAATTACACTGTGTGCTAACCATCCAAAGCCAAATCTTCTCCTGTCACCTTATATTAGAACCCTCTTCTCCCCCTCTTTTTTCTAAAATCTTAATATTAAAGATTTGCCACAGCTTATTGCCTTATTTTTGGGACCCAATCACAAAGTTTTCAGGATAGCTCATGGGAAGAGTAGCTTGGGCAGAGCCTGGCAGACTCCCTGAGTTGATGAACACCAATCTGAGAGTTCAGGGAACCAAGTCAGCTAGAGTTTATATATTTTTTCCTGTTTGTCTCAGGTTAGAAGATAAATCCAGTCCCTGTTACTTGGTCAGAAGTGGAAATTGTGCAGTCTTATAAAGTAGAAAGCTTTATTAAAGTTCCAGACTGGCCTTTCCAAAAAGAAAGAGAGAGGAAAAGAAAGAGGGAGAGAGAGGCAAGCATTTTGATGTTGGACAAGAGAGAGAAGACTAGTGTGATCAGGTGGTTGAAGCTATAAGATGCACAAGGTCCAAAGTTACAAGAAGAAAATGTCTTGTTCTTCTCTACTTATTGAAATATAGTATACACATACATAAAACTATTTTATTAGATTTTGAAAGTCACTGGTGCAGGTTAATGTTGTTCATTTTCTCTTATATTATCCTGTACTTAGGAGGAATAGAAAGTAAAAGATGGGGGAAAGAATCTGCTCTTCACTGTTTTTAGGTTTTTGTTTTGTTTTTAGAAGCCCAGAGGAAGTTTATCAAAACTGATATCACTCCAAAATTAATCACCTGAAGATAAGCACTGAAATCTAACTTTTCTCCTACCATCTACCATATATATTTTTCAGCCTTCATTTAGGGTAAAAAATAAAAGTATGTTTTAAATGAATAAGCTTGAGGAGGGACAGATTTCTTCTTGGGTAAATAACACTGAGTGAAAACTCTCTTTATATTACTTGTTTTTGCTTTGGTTTACATTACCTTCTTTGAAAGTCATTACTTTTCATCATTGGGTAAGCCTATGAGTTCCTTTACTGGTATCCAATATAAATATCATGTGAAAACAATTTTTGTAAAGAGAGAAATGGACATCTAGCCTCTGGAACATTGCGACTGAATATGTGATCCATGTATCAATAGTGTCAGAGACTCTTGGAAGCTCTGTAGAAATGCAGAATCTCAGACACTCCCTAGACATCCACAGTCATATTGGCACTTTAATTTTCTCTGGTATTTAATTTCCCTGGTAATTTTCCCAAGTATGCACATTAATTTTTTAAAAATGCGTACTGCTCTAGAAAGTGCCATTATCAAAGGAAACCCAAGCAAATATACAGGTTTACCTAAAGACCCACATAATGTTAAAGAACTTAGCCTTAGATTTTAGTTTAGAGAGCAATATGGGAAGAAGCTGAGCTTTACTGAATGTAGAACCAGGCTTAATTCACTGATTTGAGACTATTACAGGTAACACAAACAGGACAGAAAACATCGGGCTTGGGAGAGACTAAAACTCACAGGGGCTGAGACAAAGAAAGACCTCCTAGAGAAACAAAGATTGCGTCATGGCAGTGAAAAATAAAGAAGTGAAAACCTAATCACAGAAGAATAACAAATATAATCCATATAATATCATTTATATAGATTTTAAGAGCATGTAATAAAATTACTATATGTGTATATATACTATATATTTATACAGAATATATGTTATATATATATATATATATATATATATATATATATATATATATATAGTGTGTGTGTGTGTGTGTGTGTGTGTGTGTGTGTGTGTGTAGGCATCCATGGAAATGATGCACACAAAGACACATAAAAGAATGATAGCACATTTAGGATAGTGATTACCTCTTGGAAGGCATATTAGTTATCATGTACAATAGTATAACAAATTACCACAAAAATTAACTGCTTAAAACATACATTTTCAGGAAGCTAGACATGGCTTATCTGGGTCCTCTACTTCAGGATCTTTCTCTAGGCTGCAATTGGGGTGTACGACAGGACTGCAGTCTCATCTGAAGGCTCTACTGGGAAGGATGGGCTTCCCAGTTCAATCCCATGGTTGTTGATAGGATTCAGTTTTTTGGCTGGAGGCCTCTGTTGAGTCTTTGCCATTTAGGTCTCTTCCCATACAGCACCTCACAACATGGCAGTAGGCTTCATCAAAGCAAGTAAGGGGGCAAGAGAAAGTGCCAGTGGGATGGAAGTCACAATCTTTTGGGACCTAATCACAGAAATGACATCCCATCCACTTTGTCATATTCTGTTCATTAGAATCAAGTCACTAAGTCCCACTCACACTAAAGGAGATATGGTTCATTAAGGGTCATCTTTGAAAGTCACTAGTCAAAAGCAGGGGAGTAAAAAAGTGTTAGTAAAAGAGGAGAACTCCGGTGTGTACATATGCAAGAGGCTTCAACTGTATCTGTAACATTTTACTTATTTTTAAAATATCTTTTATTGATTTTTTTTTTTTTTTTTTTTTTTTTTTTTTTTTTTACAGAGAGGAAGGGAGAGGGATAGTTAGAAACATCGATGAGAGAGAAACATGAATCAGCTGCCTCCTGCACACCCGCTACTGGGGATGTGCCCGCAACCTGAATGCCCTTGACTGGAATCAAACCTGGGACCCTTCAGTCCACAGGCTCTATCCACTGAACCAAATCAGTTAGGACTGTAATGTTTTATTTCTCAAGCTGAGTGGTGGATGTGTGGGTCTGTAATGTTTTATATACATTTTTAGGTCTGAAATATTTCCTAATCAGGAGACAGAAAAAAAATTTTAAAGTTAAATGTGCCCTATTTCTGAATCTGTTTAAGAAAAAAAGGATAGAGTAGTTGTTTGGAAAGAGGGATAAGAAGAGAGTGCAGCCCAGGGTTTTGGTGGTTGATAGCCTTGTTTCTACTTTTAGTTAAGTTTTCCTATCTAGTTAGTATTAATGCTCTCTTCTCCCACATTATATAGTAGCATGTCTCATAATCTATCTTACATTAATATCATGTATGTGTGTATCTATTTATTCCCCCTCCCATAAGGATTGTAGTTTCTGGAAGGTTTATACCAAATAGGATTTTATTTATCTTCTTATCCTATATCACCTAACACTGTGCTTTAAACATAATAGGTGCCCAATAAATGTTTTCCTAACCAAAGTGGACTTAATGCAGAGAGAGAGAGAGAGAGAGAGAGAGAGAGAGAGAGAGAGAGAGAGAGAGAGAGAGAACTTAATGCTTTCCCACCCCAGTTTCTCATGGTAATGTTCTAAAATGTATTATATCTCATTATTCATTAAGGCCATAGCCACAGGTGAAACCAAAGGCATAAATTCCTTTGTCACCATTATTAAATTAATAAGGTAGTCACTCATATAAAGTGGTGACATAGCACAAAAATTCTCTCCCAAACAATATATTCCCCACCATGGCGCCTGCTTTTCCTTTCTTATAATACCCTTTCATTAAGTTAAGGGATTAATTCCAGGACATCTCTTAAAACATAAACATCTTCGAATGGAAACTATAACTATATACCTTAGTGCAATAGTCTTTAATTTTTGCAAGAACACTGACCTCTTTGAGAATTTGAAGAAATCTGTAAACACTACCCACTCCAAATGCATAACATTTTACAATTTCAAGTAAGGATTCATAAACTTCTACCCTTGCCCTTCAAAGATTGAATTAAGACACTGAGGGAACAAGTCACCATTCATGGATAATTTAAGGTTGAGGAACCATAAAGAAGGGATAGTGATTAGAAAGTGGGAGCAGTTCCCAGAAAGGAAGACCTAGGTGTGGCATTGCAACACAGAAAGGACCTGGGCAGCCCTGAGGCAGCATCATGACTAAAAACGCCTGGGTCCAGGGCACCCATGGGAAAGTAAGGAGGGAGGCAAGAGGCTCACAAGGATAGGGAGGCAGGATGCCTTGAAATATGAAAGAACAACATAATTCAAATTGCCAGTGAAGTCTATCTTGGATATTTTTAAAAAGATCTGGATGTTAGAAGTACAACACAGATTATAGTCACTGTAATTGGTGCACATTTCATTTTCAGAACCCTTAGGAAGTTTCAGATGAGGCTGGAAACTTTGGACCTCATAATTAGTGTCCAGGAAGAGTATTAATCATACACATGCACAGAATGCATATTTCCTTCCAAATATTTATATACTTTATGATTGCTCTACTCATGATCCATGTTGCAGAATAAAATCCTTCACTTTAGGACAAACTGTTAATAGCCTTTGGGGGGAAATGAATATGACAGTTGTGTGCTCATTCTGTATAACTCAGAATGGTGTGTTGCCCAACCCCAAAATAATAATTACAAGCTTTTGAAGAAAATTCAGTTCAACTAAGCAAATCTAGAACAAATGCCAAATATAGCATCTATCTCCAGTTAACATTGCTGTATTCTCTTTCCCTTTCCTAAAAACACACACACACATCTGTGCTACAATCACTGGTTTCTTTTAAAAAATTGTCATGGTAAACTCATTTTCTTCCCTTGTGAAGGAGAAATCTTTCAATACACACTCCACCCCTGCTTGCCCCTGCTCTTGGGCCCAGATGTACAGAAATGCCATATTAGAAGGGTTACAGACCCATGCTGCTTCTCTTTGCAATTATGTTAATACCCCAAATCATCTCTTGACTTCTTTGAACTTTTCAGAAGAGAAATTGAAAAGATGAGGAGAGTGCAGGAACACATATAACCCATTGTCTCATACACAGAAAGGACCTGGGCAGCCCTTATTATCTCAAGCCCATTTTCTTCACAAAGTGAAGCTTTTGAAGGACTCATAAAAGGGAGCCATAAATAAGTACCAGAAGAGTTTTAAATACTTTTTTTAAAAAAATAAATCTTTATTGTTCAGATTATTACAAATGTGATCCTCTTCCCCCCAATTGCTCCCCTTCACCAGGTTCCCACCCCACCCTCTGTCCTTTCCCCATCCCCCATTGTCCTCATCCATAGGTGCACAGTTTTTGTTCAGTCTCTTCCCGCACCCCCACTCCCCTTTTCCCTGAGAATCATCAGTCCACTCCCCTTCCATACCTCTAATTCTATTATATTCACCAGTTAATATTGTTCATCAGATTTTTAAATTCCCTTGGTTTTTAGATTCACTTGTTGATAGCTACGTATTTGTTGATCAAAATTTTTATCTTTATCTTCTTCCTCTTCCTAAATAACCTCCTTCAGCAATTCATATAATTCTGGTTTGGTGGTGATGAACTCTTTTAGCTTTTTTTTATTTGTGAAGCTCTTTATCTGTCCTTTGATTCTGAGTGATAGCTTTGCTGGGTAGATTATTTTTGGCTGTAGGTTCTTGTTATTCATCACCTTGAATATTTCTTGCCATTCCCGTCTGGCCTGCATGGTTTCTGTTGAGAAATCAGCTGACAATCTTATGGGGGCTCCTTTATAGGTCACTACCTGCTTTTCTCTTGCTGCTTTTAATATTCTCTCTTTGTCTTTTGCTCTTGGAATTTTAATTATGATATGTCTTGGTGTGGTCCTCCTTGGATTCCTTTTGTTTGGGGTTCTGCGGGCTTCCTGGACTTGTAAGTCTATTTCTTTCCCCAGGTGGGGGAAGTTTTCTGTCACTATTTCTTCTAGTACTCTTTCGGTATCTTGCTCTCTCTCTTCTGGAATCCCCATAATTCTGATGTTGGTTCGCTTGAAATTGTCCCAGAGGTTTCTTACACTATCTTCAACTTTCTGGATTCTCTTATCTTCTCCCTTCTGCAGAGGAGTGTCCTCTGGCTCTTTGTGTTCTAAATCTTTGTCTTGATTCTTGCTATCTTCCAGTCTGTTTTTAGGACTTTGTATATTTTTTATTTCAGACAATGTTTTCTTCATTTCTTGTTGATCCCTTATTATTTCTAGTTGCTCCCTTTTCATATCCTCATAGGTCTCATTTATTTTATCGGCCTTTTTTAGGATATTGTTGAATAACCTTATAACTGTAGTTTTGAACTCAATGTCCAATCTTTTCTTTTCCTCCATCTCCTTCCTTTGTGTCCTTCTTCTTGTCTGCATTTTAGTTGTTTCCCTGATTTGATGGAATAGCTTTGTGTGCTAGGTGTTCTGGTAGAGCCCAGTAGCACAGCCTTCCCAGTTACCTGCAGTGGACAGTCTTGGTGTAGCCCTTTGTGGGCTGTGTGTGCAGTCTTGTTGTTAAGCCTTGCTTATTGTTGGTATCACTGGGAAGCGTTGATCTCCAAGCCAATTGGCTGTGAGGATCAGCAGTGTCTCAGCTAGGAGGGTTTCCGTACTCTGCTTGAATAGGGCGGGGTCTCGGGGTGGCGCAGACAATCTTTGGTTCCCTGTAAGTCTCGCCTTAGAAAAGTCCTGTTCGTGGAGAGTTTTGGAAGATTGGTTGCAGGCGTACGCACACCTCTTTGGTAAAGGCGCAGACAAGCTTTGGATTCTGGCCAGTCCCTCCTTAGAGAAAGCCAGCCTCTGGGAGAGCTTCTGTGCTCAGCCACAGGTAGGGCGGAGTCTCGGGTTGGTGCAGACAAACTTTGTTTTCCCTTCAGCTCCTCCCCAAGTCCCACAGTAATGGCCTCTGGCTTCACACACCTCCAAGAGATCTCTGCCCACTGCCTGACAGTCTGGCCTCTCCCTGTCTGGGGCCGTTTATCAGAGCAATAGGGTGATTCTGTTTTCCTCTCGGACAAGAAAGCCAGCCGCGTTAGCTGTTCACCCTCTCCGCACCAGGAGTAAGCCAGTAGCGAACTCAGCCGGGCCCGCCCTCTCTGCGTGCAGGGAGTAAGCCAGCAGCAATCTCGGACAGGCCCTTCCTCTCCGCACCGGGATTAAGCCAGCGCCTTTTCGTGCACACAGTTCTCCATACCTTCACAGTTCCTGAGGTTCAGCGTGCCTTCTCTCTCCTTCCCAGATGGCAGAGCCTCCTCTCAGCCAGCCGTCTGGTGCTTCAGGGCAATGCCTCCCCTGTTTTTCAGTTCTAAATTCAAATTTGTTGTGGTAGGCTGCATTCGGGTGTCTACCCTATGCCGCCATCTTGGTTTCTCTCAGAGTTTTAAATACTTAAAAATTCACAGAAATATCATTTACCAAATGTTCAAAAATAATTGTGATGAATCATAATTGTGAATAAACAGTTTTCTGTCTTTATTACGAAGTTATTTTTAAAGTGTTTCTCCATGAATCATACAAAATAACTGATTATGACATGAATTTTCATCTTCATAACTATTTCTGAGATAGGGAAACTCTAATTTAAAAAAGGCAGCCAATATTTTAATTGAAAATATTATGTAAAAGAAATGATATAGTAATGAGACAATATATTCCCCAAATGTAAATTATATAATTATTTAATGTTATTATTCTTTTTTAAAAATATATATTTTATTGATTTTTTACAGAGAGGAAGAGAGAGGGATAGAGAGTTAGAAACATCGACGAGAGAGAATCATCGATCAGCTGCCCCTTGCACACCCCCTACCGGGGATGTGCCCGCAACTAAGGTACATACCCTTGACCAGAATCAAACCTGGTACCTTTCAGTCTGCAGACCGACGCTCTATCCACTGAGCCAAACCAGTTTTGGCTAATGTTATTATTCTTAAAATTTGATGCAATTGTATTCCATATTGAAGCTCTAAATTATCTTGGTAAAATGGCAAGTCTTTCTAGATGATTTCATTCATTTAAGATCAGAGCAATGAGAGAAACAAATTGATGATAGAGTTTGTGAATTCTCTATCCAGACTGGTTTGTATTCAAAGTGAAGTGAGGAACCATGCACCATTCCTTTATTTAAAAAAAATAGAAACATTTTAGTAAAAGAGTGTTATCTCTAGGCTCAGTTCCTTCTGTTCTCATCACTACCATGAATATCAAGCATCTGGTTGTACTGACACTCATTCTCAAGACACAATGTTCTGAATTGAGTGGCACCATTCAGTGCTTATAGAACTCTACTGAGATGTTATTGTTACTAGAATTCTCCGCATATCAGGTGTTTATCCCATAATGACAGTTGAGATTTATAAGGGGGCCCGTCACGTTGTATTATAACATAAATAACATGCCTATGTTTTCAATTAGACAGTAAACTTTCTGAGGACAGGAAAATTCCTTTTTTGTTTGTTTAGTGTTTTATTTGTTTAGTAACTCAGTGTCTCAAACATTGTTATAATAATAATGCTAAAAATTATAGCAACTCTTATTGAACACTTACTATGTATTAGGCCCTATTTTCTATGCACTTAATGCAATTACTATTTACAGTGACCCTGTTTGGGAGATACTATTCATCCCCATTTTACAAATGAAGAAACTGAGGTACCAACAGGTTGAATAACTTCTTGTTCAAGACTATATGCTAAGGTAGCTGCAGAGCCAGGATTTGAATGCAGCAATCCTGCTCCTTGGTAATGCTATTTATCTCTAAAAAGTATGCTCTGCTCCCTAGAATATGTATTCAATAATTTTCAAGACAAATATTTATTTGTTCTCTGAACACATATTAAACATTAGACAAAAAATGAATGCCATCTTTCAAAGATATTGCCCCAGGAAGCATTTATTGCTCTAAACCTTTATAATTCCTTCTTTGGAATTGTTTTTTCAGAGCCAATTTATGAATCACAGAAGAAAAGTAGTCAATACATTGCAATAATAGCTCATTTTAAAAATAAAGACAGAGTTATTCAGTTTGATGACTATCTCATTTGCTCAACATGTTCTGAATAACATCCATTCTCCAAAAAACCACATTTTCCGTTAAAAGAAGGATATTCTACTATTGAAGGTGGTCCAAAAATATGATATATTTTTTCAATCAACTAACAAATTTACTGAGTACATGCTTGGCCCAAGGGGTGCAAAATCACATGACATCCCTTCCTTCAGGGGACATTTAGCTAGGTTAGGGAGAGAGATAATGCAATGTGACAAGTTCTTTGATGCCTATCAAAGTACAGGTTGCCTCGGGAACATCATACCCAAACTAAAACTAATTTTAGTCTTCAAAGATGAGTAGTGGCCAAACCAATACACAAAGGCACAGACTCTCAGGCAGCTACACTTAGTGGGTGATTATATCTTTGCATGGGTACAACCTCAGGTTTATTTTTAGAAGATAATAATATTATTTTTATGGTCACATCTAGTACTCAAGTTGTTTTTGCCATTAAACAAATCATGGAAACATTTGCCCATTGTAGTTTAAAAGTTTAATTTTAAGTATGTTTGATTGCTGTTTGTGTTTGTCCCTGAAACATTTATAATTCTTCATGCTTCCCTGAAAATTTTTGCTAATGAATTAAACAGAAAACAACCCAATATACTAAGATCATTGTTATCAGAATCTACTTGTACATAGTGGACACATGATGACTATTTGTTTGATAAACAAAGGAAAGAATAAATCCTTAAAATTGCTTCTCTGTAATTTAAACAAAATAATTTGTTTCCTTCATGTCCTGTGAGGCAAAGTAGAACAGAATAGCCCACACATGGAGAGAAATGGCAGCTCTGGCAGAGGCTTATACTTTTCTCCATATATCAATGTGCAGGATAGTAATTTTGAACCATGATCAGTGGGAGATATGGTGCTCCAAGAAAGGGTTGCTCTGTTTTTGTGACTTACCTATCTTTAAATACCAAAATGCCTCGCATCACACAGAACTATTCTTAGAGAATGGAAGAAGTGGTTGGGAAGCGGGTAAGTATTGTCCAACATGGGTGAACTTAGTGCTCAGATATAAGAGATGGTGGGAAGTGTTTGTACCCTAGTTGTATGCTTAGGCAAGAGCTTGAAGGCTCTATTTTCTATAATCCTCATCCCTAAGTGCCCTGACCCTAATCCTGTAAAATTGTTATAGAGAACAAGAAATAGAATATATAATGATGCTTTGGAGAGATCTCTAGCATAGGATGCTACCTGGAAAGAGGAGGCCTTTTGAAATTTAAGAGTAAAATGTTCGTGAGTAGGAGGAAATGTTACCTGCAAGACAACAAGACCTGAGTTCTTGTCTTCTTGAAGAAAAGATTTCAATCAAAAGATGAAGTACAGCAAAGCAAGCAAGAATTTATTGCCCACAGCAAAAGCACACTTAGGACAGTAAAACAAGGAAGGGCATAGAAGAAGCAACAGGAGAGCCTAGGCTGGGCTGCTTTAGCTCACTGGAAAGTCAGAGAAAAGGGGGCCTTGGAGACAGGTTCAGGGGGTTAGCTCAGTTTGAGATGCCACTGCCCACTCCTTTCCTGATTGCAAGTTTCATGGTATCCCTTAGAGCAGGGGTCAGCAACCTTTAAGACATGAAGAGCCACTTGGATCCGTTTTCGAAGGAAAAAAAAACCTGGGAGCTGCAAAACCATTGCGACACTTAAAACAAATATAACACTGCATATATTGTTTCTTACCTTAATGCTATATACCGGATCGTGCAGTTAGCTGTCAATCTGAAGAAAAAAGGACTTTTCCACTTAATGTAAAATATATTTTTGCAAATTAATAGCTAATTAAAATATTTAATTTACCTGGTTAATGGGATTTTTGCTCCTGAACCTCAGTGCACAGTGTCTGCACATCAGGGCTGTAAGACGTTACCTTCATTTTCACACAGGCTTGCAAGTTATCATCTGTGAGGCGTGATCGATGTTTGTTTTTAATATAGTTCATGCTGGAGAAGACCTGCTCACATACATATGTGGAGCCGAAGATCGACAGGACTCCAAATGCATACCTTTTCATGTTTATATAAGTGTTGGGGATGGCATTCCATGTTTCGAACACAAGTTTGTCCTGTTTGGGAAGGTTTTCAATATCACTCCATTTATGATTCTGAGCCAGAATGGCCTTCTGACGGGCAACATCCTCAAGAGTAGCGGCCAAGCATTTGAACTTGGACACCCATATATCTTTGTCGGCTATATCGGCCAGTTCCATCTCAAGATCAGGTTGACTTACACCTGCAAATGCAGTCATATTCAATAGGAATGGATCGATCGCCAGGGGAGTGACAGGGAAGGATAATGTGGTTTTTTCTTCTCTGAACTCACAGAATCGTTTCCCAAACGAACTTTGCATTGTGGTGATTGCAGACTTCAAATATTACAAATTTATCATATCATGACTTTGTTTGAACTCTCTCAAAGAGGGAAAGTGAGACAGTGTACCTCTCTGTAAATCTTTGACAAACACTGTCAACTTGCGCTCGAATGCCAAAACCTCCTCCAGCATGTGCAGGGCTGTGCCTCCTTTCCCCTGAAGGGTTGTATTTAGTGTGTTTAGATGTGCTGTCATGTCTACCATAAAATGTAATTTTTCCAGCCACTCTGGTTGTTCCAGCTCAGGAAAGGTGAACTCTTTGCTGGCCAGAAAAGTTTTTACTTCTTCCAAAGATGCGACAAAGCGTTTTAGCACCTCACCCCTGGACAACCACCGGACCTTGTTGTGGAGCAGGAGGTCAGAATATATGCTCTCCACCTCATCCAATAGCAAATGGAACTGGCAGTGGTTTAAACTCTCTGCCATTATCTTATTAACAATCTGAATGACCACATCCATCACTTTTGTGCATTCTGGGGGAAATGTTTGAGCACACAATGCCTCTTGGTGCAGGATGCAATGAAATGAGAGCAGCGTTCTACCCAGAGCCTTCTGCAGTAGAGCCACAAAGCCCTTCTGTGCTCCTCTCATGCTCGGTGCCCCATCAGTAGCCACTGAGACCAGGTGGTTGGTGTTTATTTTTTCGGCACTTAAATAGTCCAGGACAGCCTTAGGGATATCCTCACCCCTTGTTTGGCCGTAGTCTGGGGAGGAGGCAGCACTGCTGACGGCGCTGTAGAGCAAGTCCCTGTGCAGCTCCGGGAAGACGACAGGGGCAGTGGGGTCCGGAGCCACCAGCAGCACTGCATCCTTGCAGCGCGGCCGCACAGCCAGGATGTTGTCGATGCTGAACATGCTTGCGGGCATCCCTGAGCCCCGCACGGGGCCGGGACCGGGACTGGGGGTGCGCGGAGGAGGAGAAGCGCCTCAGCGTGGGGGGGTCCGTGCCTCCGGAGCAAACCAAAAGAGAGCGCTGGTGAGTGCGGCTGCTCCCTCCCCACCCCGCCCCTGCGCCCGTCTCAACAAGTCACCTTTAAAAAAAAAACCAATTAATCAGGCCCCCAATATTTTGTAAATTAATTAGTGAGCCATTCATGCCATAAAAATAATTCATCAGGCCCCCCAATATTCTATAAATTAAATTAAGTAAATTAAATTTAAAAATGTAAATAATAATTTAATTTATTTATTTATTTTAAAATTTTTTTATATAATAGCCACAAATTTCCTACAGTGTACATCTTACAAAAGGACCTGTCTCCCATGCTTAACCAACAACAAAAATTAGTATTAGAGGTAAGTGATACAGCTCCCTGCCCGCCCCCTGCTGTCAGCCCTGCTGGGAGCCGCAGCAAAGGTTAAAAAGAGCCGCATGAGGCTCCGGAGCCGCAGGTTGCCGACCCCTGCCTTAGAGTTTAGGACATATGTGCCTGTGGGAGATGGAAAGGGGGAAAGAGAATGGCAGGGGTGTGTCCCCCTGGGCAAGAGCTCTTGTTAGGTCCTTTGTGTTGAAGGTATTTATCTCTTTCTTGCAGGTGGAAACCATAGGGGAGGTCTCAGGAGAGAATCTCCATAGAAAATTCATTAGTTTTCTAGGTATGTTTCCTCCTCTCCCTCTCTCCCCCCATCATGGTCTCCACTGATAGGTCAATGCCAGGGCAGGGGGTAATTAGTCAATGCAGCTGGTCCTGAGGCAGCCACAGAGCCACTTGTCTGGTTTTGCTGCTTTTCTGGGCCTGGAGCTGAAATACAATGGAAGTCTATATGTTATCTTTAGGGAGAATACGTCAGGGGGTCTAAACCATATGACCAGCAGTATGCTAGAGGAAGAAAGGTTATCCTAGGGCAGTGGTCAGCAAACTCATTAGTCAACAGAGCCAAATATCAACAGTATAACGATCAAAATTTCTTTTGAGAGCCAATTTTTTTTTAAAACGGAAACTTCTTCTAATGCCACTTCTTCAAAATAGACTTGCCCAGGCTGTGGTATTTTGTGAAGAGCCACACTCAAGGGGCCAAAGAGCCACATGTGGCTCACGAACCACAGTTTGCCGATTACTGTCCTAGGGTGAGATTCTTGTTTTCCTACTTTTGCCCTTTCCTAACCATCTGGGGCTTTCCACCCTGGTGACCTTCTGTACCTAGCCCATCATCCTTGCTCTGCTCATGTTTGTCTAACTTCCTATAACAGAAACACTGGGCAGTTGAGTGAAGGGAACATCTAGTAGGCAAAGGCCACCAAAGACAATCTGGATCTGCTTCACAAGTCTGACTAGAGCCAGGCTCAGTGAGCGCAAAGGGATGGAGCAAGAGATAGTAGGAAGGGAAAGATACCTGCCTGCCTACCATTTATTTATTCATTTAGCACATGGAAAGTTTAAAAAACTATGTTAGGGAGCTAAAGGAGCTGCAAAAAAAGTAAGTAACATAGTTCTTCCCTCAAGTAGTTTGTATTCCTAAGTGTTTGATTCTGAGGCTGTGCAGAAGTTATTTCTCATTGCTAAAACAGAACTGTGAGAGAAATAGTAGAATGTCCTTCTACAGGCCTACCACACCTCTTCTCCAGCTCTACCATTTCTAAAGACAGAAGGTGAGATTAGTCTTCTCCAGAAAGTTCCCTTTCAGTCTTTTAACTACTTCTTTTGAGAGGCTTCAGTATCATAGTTTTCAAGCACTAGTCTGGGAATACTTTCATTCTAGAGACAACTTCAAGGACTGGGGAACATGTGATGAACACTTTCCCAAATCTTGGTATCAATAGGTCTTAAAAGGCTATTAATTCCGTCCACCCCGAATTATCCCAGATTTATGAAAAGCTATAGGTGTGGATTTTATAAAGAATAAATTTATATTCAGATTTTCAATAACTTACTGTGATAATTTTATGTGTCAATTTTTTAAAATATATAATTTTTTGAGTTCAGAGAGAAATAGAAACATCAATGATGAGAGAGAATCATTGATCAGCTGCCTCCTACATGCCCCCTACTGGGGATTGAGCCTGCAACCCAGGCATGTGCCCTTGACCGAAATCAAACCTGGTACCCTTCAGTCCAGAGACCAATGCTCTACCCACTGAGCCAAACTGGCTAGGGCTCATGTATCAATTTGACTGGGCCGAGGGGTACTCAGATTAAATGTTATCTGATTGTGTCTGCCAGCCTGCTTCAAGATAAGATTAGCATTTGAATCAGTGGACTCCATAAAGTGGATCACCCTTCCCAACCTGGGTAGGTATCATCCAATACACTGAGGACCTGAATAGAACACAAGACAAGGGAAGGAGGAATTTTCCCCTTTTGCTTCATGTCTACCTGCTTGAGCTAGGATGTCCATCTTCTTCTGCCTTCAGACTGGATTTAAACCACTGTTTCTCCCGAGTCTCCAGTTTGCGGACAGTGCATATATACCTATGTACATGTGCTATTGTTCTGTTTCTCTGGAGAACCCTGGCTAATACACTTACCTATTATATACAGTGTTATTCAAACATTTTCAAGGATTTGAATTCTTTTTTCGAACAAATTTCAGAGAATGCTCACACAAAATATAAAATAGAGTAACTCTGATTGAGGTAGGGTAAAGGCCAAAGATTTGACTTCTTATCTCTCTTTCATTCATTCTCTAAGGAGACCCATGAAACACCTGATTCTGCAAAACACAGTTTATAAAATTACCCATGTAAAAATATTTCGTATAAAATAATTGATTTATCAGATTAGCAGAAAACAAAGCAGGAACCTAAAAAACCCTTGCTGCTCTGGGTAACATTTAAGAATATTTACATGGCAATCCAGCCAGCATTGCTCAGTGATTGAGTGTCAACCAATGAACCAGGAGGTCTGGTGCAGCACAACAGATTTGCATTTTATCTTTCAGCTCAGATTAGGCCAGGGATTCTCAATCTCAGTACTACTGATGATTTAGGACAGATTCTTTGTTGTGGGGGGTTGTCCTGTGCATTTCAGGATGTTTAGTAACATCCTCGGCCTCTTCCATCAGATGCCAGTAGCACACTCCCTCCAGTTGAGACAACCAAAAATATCTCCAGATACAGCCAAATGTCCTCCAGGCGGGCAAAACTGCCTCTAGTTGAGAACCACTGATCAAAACTGACTGAGTAAACAAAAGTTTCTAGTATTATAGGTGACATAAATAATAAAGGTGGTATTTAAATAGTGATGAGGATAATTTATACCCAAATAATTTTGAAGTTTACCATATTAAGTATTACATCTGACAATAGTTTTCATGACACCAAGATTGTCAACTTAGACATTCTTCAATTTGATTCCATGCAGAGATCACTCTGTGGGCTAAATTGAGGCAAACAAAAGTTGTCTTCCCTCACTAATAACTTCTTTATCGATCCCACCAAGGAACCTAAAATTACTTTTTCTCTTCCAGAACACTCTAAACTACCATAATTTATTAACACTGATCTTTGATTACTTTTTTAAGATAAGCATTTGCTGAAAAAGAATCCCAATAAAAAGCTCTACCTTGACAGAGAGACAGAGGAAGAGATACTGTGGAAGGCTATTTCTGAGATAGATCTACATGCTTAGCGGATGATGATGATGATGATGATGATGAAATGAATAAAAGGAAATTATAGCTATTGAACACGGTTAAGTGTCACGTGTTCTCATATGTCCTCACAAAAAAATCTGGAAAGTAGGTATTACACTCTCCATTTTTACCTGGTAAAATTATGAGGGATAGAGTGATTTAAGTGATTTGATTGTATAGCTATTAAGGGACAGCTGAATCCATGTCATTAGGATTCAAGTATTATCACCATTCTGCCTTGATAATGAAACTGTCTGAATAAATGCATCAACAAGGGCCTAATAGGAGAAAGAAATTTCGTGAGCTATTTGATCAGAGAGAATTTATATAAATACAAATAATGTAAGATTCTACTTATGTGAGGTACTACAATATCAAATTTATAGAAATAGAAAATAGAATGGTGGTTACCAGAGGCTGGAGAGAGGAAAGACTGGGAATTATTTAATGAGTATAGTTTCCATTTTGCAAGATGAAAAGAGTTCTGGAGATTGATGGTGGTAATAATTGCACAACAATGTGAATGTACTTAATGCCACTGAACTGTACTAGTACACTTAAAATGGTTTAGATGGCAAATTTTGTGTTATGTGTATTTTACCATAACTTTTAAAAATTAAAATAAGATAAAGCAAGTACATTTTAGACATATAAAATATTTTAAAATCATCACCAGAAAACCTAATTATAGTAAATGTTGGAGGATATTCTTTAAGCAGATAAAAAATGACACCAATAACCAAGATGGTGGTACTCACTGCCTCCCACAACCACATCAAAATTACAACTAAAATACAGAACAATCGTTATTCAGAATCACCTGAAATCTGGCTGAACTGAAGTCCTATAACTAGAGAAGTAAAGAAGAAAGCGCACTAAAACTGGTCAGTGGGGTGGAGGCGTGGAACAGGCTGGTCCTAAACCCACATGTAGCATTATTTTTAAATGGGAGGGCTATCTTTAAGGCTTCCTGGGAGAAGCAGGGGATCCCAGTCCCACGCCAGACCCTAAGCCCAGAGTTCCAGAGTTTGGAAGAGAAGCCCTGTAACTTCGGGCTATAGAAACCAGTGGGGATTGTGGCTGAGTGACACAGAGGCTGCTGAAGTCCCAGGTGTTCCTCTTAAAGGGCCCATACACGGAATTACACGGTCTGCTTCCTCTGAGCTCCAGCACTAGTCAGAAGCTTTGGGGGAATCCAGGGACATACAGAAAGGAACTGGATTGTCTGGCATTGGGGCAGGAACTTGGGGGTGACATTATCCCAGAGAGGAGTGCACATAGGGATCATTGTTCCTGTGCTGGGACCTCTCTGGTCACAGAGCTGATTGGCAGTCATATCTGAGTTTTCTTCAGCATGGCCCACACTGTTCCCTCAACCCTGGTGATTATATGAGGCTCTACCCCATCCAATTTGTAGCCCTATCCCAGCTGTTTGCAGGAGTTTTTCCATATGAATGACCTGTTCTGGCTCAGACTTCAGACTTTGCTAAAATCAAATAGCAGCAGCTGGAGTTAGTGTACTCCAAACCTATCAATAAAAGGCCCAAGACCCGGTATTAGCACCAGCTTACATTGCTTCATAGTTGGGCCTCACCTGAGCACTTCCTAAACCAATACAATTAGCAGCCATGTACAGATCCTGATGGGTGGCCCCAGGCAGTGGCTGACTTTGCACTTCCTGGGAGAACTCAGAGCCAGTGTACCTGGTAGACAACTTCAGAACCTCCCGCAGCCCCTCCTCCCAGCTGGCCAATCTCTCGTGGGCCCTCCCCACCCCCCATGCTGCATCTCTATAGGCCTGGATCGCCAGCCAGGCCAAGGAACCCCACCCATGCAAAAAGTCGTGCACTGGGCCTCTAGTCCTATCTAATAAAAACAGTAATATGCAAATTAACCACCACACCCACCAGCCATGCCCACCAGCCAATCAGGAGCAAGTATGCAAATTAACCCCAACCAAGATGGCTGCGGCCACTGAGAGAGCAGGAGGGAGGCTTGGGTTTCCCTGGTGATAGAGGAATCCAAGTTTTCTACACACCATGGCTGGCTCAGGCCTCCACTCCAGGCTACAAAGTTTCAATTATAGAAGATAAATCCAAACAGAAATAGCTGGCACCAGAAAGCAAGCAGGAAGCTTGGCTTTGCTCCAGGCTACAGAGTTTCAATTGTAGAAGATAAATAAATCCCAGATACCAGGGCCTCTACTTGGGTCATCTGGGGGTGTGGCCAGCCTGCAAACCACCATAGGCCCCTCGCCCAGGCAGCCCCACGCCCCAAGGGAACCCCCACCCTGATCTGGGACACCCTTCAAGGCAAACCAGCAGGTGTCCACCCACGTACCAGGCCTCTATCCTATCTAATAAAATAGTAATATACTCATTGACCATCATTCCAACACACAAGATGGCTGCCCCCATCTGGACACAAGATGGCCTCCACAAGATGGCCAGCAGGGGAGTGCAGTGAGGAGGGACCAGGACTGCAAGAGAGGGCAGTTGTGGGTGATCAGGCCAGCAGGGGAGGGGAATTGGGAGGGACCAGGCCTGCTAGGGAGGGCAGTTGAGAGCAATCAAGCCTGCAGGGGAGGGCAGTTAGGGGTGACCAGGCTGGCAGAGGAGGGAAGTTGAGAGCGAGTAGGCCTGCAGGGAAGGGCAGTTAGGGGGGACCCAGGCCTGCAGGGGAGAGCAGTTGGGGGGGACCAGGCCTGCAGAGGAGGTCAGTTAGGGGTCACCAGGCCTGGAGGGGAGGGCAGTTAAGGGCAAACAGGCTGGAAGGGGAGCAGTTAGGCATCAATCAGGCTGGCAGGGGAGTGGTTAGGGGTCATCAGGCTGGCAGGCAGAAGCAGTTAGGGGCAATCAGGAAGGCAGGCAGGAGAGCAGTTGGGAGCCAGCAATCCTGGATTGTGAGAGAAATGTCTGATTGCCCGTTTAGGCCTGACCCTATTGGGATCTGGCCTAAATGGGTAGTTGGACATCCCTCAAGGGGTCCCAGATTGGAGAAGGTGCAGGTTGGGCTGAGAGAACACCCCCCCTCCCACACAAATTTTGTACACTAGTCCTCTAGTTAGTATATAATTTTTATACAATTGAAACAACTGTAATGAACAATTGAAATAATGAACAATTGAAATTTTAAAATATCATTTGCAATAGCATCTAATATACTAAATAAATAGAATAAATCAGATAAAAGATGTGAAAAACTTGTATATTAAAAACTAATGAAGTATTACTGGGAAAAACTAAAGAAAATCTAAATGGAGAGTTATACCTTGTTCATGGGTCAGAAAACTCAATATTGTTCAGATAACAATTCTTCCAAATTTGATTTATATATTCAATACAATCCTTTTCAAATTTCTAACATGATAATTGTAGAAATTGACAAGCTGATCTTGAAATTCATATGGAAATAGAAATGACTTAGAATTGCCAAAGCAACTTTGAAAAAACAAACACATATTTGGAAGGCTAACATTACCTGATCTTAAGATGTATTATAAAACTTCAGTATAATTAAGACTGTGGTAATGATACAAAACATATATATTAATTGATCAAATAGAGAGTCCAGAAATATAACCACACAAATATAGAGAACTAATTTCTTACAAAGGTAATTCATTGGAAAAAGAATAACCTTTTAAAAAATTATTTATTTATTTTGTTAATTCTCACTGGAGGACACTTTCCCATTGATTTTTAGAGAGTAGAATCGAGGGGGAGAGACACGCAGAGAGAAAAACATCCATGTTAGAGAGACACATCGATTAGTTGCCTCCTGCACATGCCCCAAATAGGGTATTAGAAATGAAGATCTGGCCATAGATGGTGTGGCTCAGTGGACTGAAGGGTCCCCAGTTTGATTATAGTAAAGGGTAGGTACCTTGGTTGCAGGCTTGATCCACTGTGCCTAAAAAGCAATAGAAAAAATGTCCTCGGGTGAGGAGTAACAACAAAATTTAAGAAGCAAGGCTGAGTGATACAGTAACCACAAGCATACAGGAAACCTACAGTAAGCAAGCAGGTAGTGGCAAGTCTTTCTCCTCCAGCTTTGCAATCTCCTTTACTGGCCCCTATTGGCAGAACCTAACGTAGTGCCAACAGAGAAACCTGAGAAGTGGCTTGTAGTGTCCTAATGCAAGCCTCACAAAGAAGGGGAGCAGGCATGGTAAGATTGGAACTGAAACAAGAACTTAATAACTGGCACAATATAACTATGGTAAAGATGCTTAGCTAGCCTCCAAACATCTGCACTATCCTTTCATCATGCTAAGCTATGTTTGGTAAATGGCTCTGCAGACAGGAACTACCATTTCCCAGTTCCCTTTGCATCTAGGTGGGGTCTTATGATAAGTCCTCACTAATGGAATGTTGATGGAAGGGGTGTGTCATTCAGGCCATCTCCAATCTTTCTCTTTCCCCATCAGTTGGCTGGTTTTCAGCATTCAAGATGACCTTGGGTGCCATATATTTAAAATGACTAAAAAGAACTAGTGTTACTTTAATGAATACATAATTCTGCAGACACTATGTCCTGGCCCCTAGGTGGAAGGAGGCATAATATATACACAGTGCCCATAAGATCACCAAGGAGGCTGTTGAATCTACCAGCAGGAAACTCATAAATGCTTATCAAAACTCTACTGCCATATATATGCCATATTTTATTTTTATTTTTTTAAATATATTTTTATTGATTTCAGAGAGGAAGAGAGAGAGAGATAGAAACATCAATGATGAGAATCATTGATTGGCTGTCTCCTGCACAACCCCTATTGGGATGAAGCCCACAATCCAGGCATATACCCTGACTGGGAATCAAACCAGTGACCTCTTGGTTCCTGGGTCAATGCTCACCAGCTGAGCCACACCCAATTGGGCTATATGGCACATCTATACATATAAAGAGGTAATATACTAATTGACCATTACAGTGTCCCAGTAAAGACCAATTTGCATATTGACAGACCAGCAGGTGCTCTCACAGCAGGGGGACTTGAGTGAGGCTTGCCTCCCTACGGCTAGAATCTTCTTTTTCTCTTGGGTTCATGCCTGACAAACACCCCCGAACACAGCACCCCATCCAAGAGCACTCTGCCTGGGACACCACCAATACCCCCTGAGGTGGGGGGAGCTGAGGGGTGACAACCACAAGGCAGAAGGCCAGTTCTTGGGGCATGATCAACAGACGCTAACCTGGGATGGGGGGGGGAGGGGTGCGTGCATTGACAGTGACCCCAAGGAGAGATAGCACACAGAAATCGGGAGGGGTGGTCCCAACACCGCAAAGGAAGGGCCTGGGTGCGATAACAGAGAGTGCACATGCGACCCTCACACCACAGGGAAGCCGTCGCAATTTTCTTCAGCCATCCATTCATCTGCCCTGTCCAACCTGGATGGGGGCTCGCATCCTGGGCAGAAAGCTCTTCACAAGGACAAGCCTTGCCCAATCTTGCCTGCACAAGCATGCCCGTTGCCTGTGAATTCTGGAGGGGAGAGTACGGAGAGCCGCTTGAGGCATGGGAATAGGCACGCCGGGGGGTGGCGGGGTGGGAAAGGCCTCAGCGACCACCTCACCCCACCTTCAGCACTCAACAGGAAAAAAGCCTCACACATGCATGAATGCACATGCATGTACATGGGCCACAGTAGGCAATACACAGTTGTGTCGTTGCTCAGCCCCTCAAAACAGGTGCGAGAGGGCCCGAGTGCCCAAACAGAGGTGTCTACAGGTCCCAGAGAGGAAAGCAGTCAGTACTAAAGATAGGACGAAAAGCATAGAATTTTTAATTAGCTTGTAAAAAGAGCAAAAGAGAGAAGGAGGAGAGGGAAGAAGGGAAGGAGGGAGGAAAGAACTTTATAAAGGAGTCAGTAGAGAAGAGAGTTAAAGAAGGAAAGAGGATGTATGAGTCAGCTGTAGGAGCTATAATGAAAATCAAGTATAGTTGTGTACTGGGGACAGATTTTAAAAATAGGAGCAAGAAAAGAAAAAAGATAAATCATAATGAATAATTAGGCAGGTAGACAGATATTAAAACAGTGGAAATAAGTAGAGAAGAGTGTATGGAAAAGGTAGGATGAGAAAGAAAGAGGGAGTGTAGAAAAGTTTTTTTAAATATATTTTATTGATTTTTTACAGAGAGGAAAAGAGAGAGGGATAAATGAGAGAGAAACATCGATTAGCTGTCTCTTGCACAACCCCTACTGGGGATGTGCCCACAACCAAGGTACATGCCCTTGACTGGAATCAAACCTGGGACCTTTCAGTCTGCAGGCCAACACTCTATCCACTGAGCCAAACTGGTTTCAGCATGAAGAAAAGTTTTAATGGGGAGCCAGTAGAGCTTAAAAGGAGAATGCAAAGAAGGAAGAAATAGGGCAGGGAGCAAAGCAGGTCCAAGGAAAAAAGTGAAGAAAAAAATTAAGGTGGGAAGGAAGGAAAAGGGGAGGGAGGGCAGGGGTAAAGATAAAAAAAAAAAAGAAGAAATGTGGGGAGGGAAGGAGGGTAGGAGAAAGATAGGAAGGATGATGAACAGAAGTAGGAAATAAGAAGGAAAGAAGTTTATAAATGACTAGAGGCCCAGTGCACGAAATTCGTGCACAGGGTTGGTGTCCCTCAGCCCACCCTGCACCCTCTCCAATCTGGGACCCCTTGAGAGATGTCTGACTGCCAGTTTAGGGAGACCAGGTCAGTTGGACATCCCTCTCACAATCCAGGACTGCTGTCTCCCAACTGCTCGCCTGCCTCTGCCTGATTGCCCCTAAGTGCTTTTGCCTGTAAGCCTGATCACCCCCTAACCACTCCCCTTCCAGTCTGATCTATGCCTAACTGCTCCCTGGCTGGCCCAATTGCCCCAAACTGCCCTCCCCTGCAGGCCTTTCCCCCCTAACTACCCTCCCCTGCAGGCCTGGTCCACCCAAACTGCCTTCCCCTGCAGGCCTGTTCCCCCCCCCCCCCCCCCCCCGTTCAAACTACCCTCCCCTGCAGGCTTGGTTCCCCCCCCCCCCCAACTGTCCTCCTCAGCAGGCCTGGTCCACCCGAATTGCCATTCCCTGCAGGCCTAGCCCCCCCCCAACTGTTCTCCCCAACAGGCCTGCCCCCCCCCCCAAAAAAAACTGCCCTTCCCTGCTGGCCTGGTCTCCCCCAACTTCCCTCCTCTGCTGGCCTTGTCACCCCTAACTGGTCACCCCTAACTGCCCACAGACCATCTTGTGACAGCCATCTTATGTCCACATGGGGGTAGCCATCTTTGACCACATGGGGGTGGCCATCTTGTGTTTTGGAATTACAGTCAATTTGCATATTTCTCTTTTATCAGATAGGATGAGTCATTAGGAATAAGTTGCATAAAGGAGAGAGAAAAATTGTGTGAGAGGGAGAAGCCAATAAGTAAGTGAAATACAATTATGTGTAAAAGGAATAAGATTAAAAAAAAAAGTAAATAGGGGTGACCAGTCCAGCAGGGGAGGGCAGCTAAGGGGATCAGATCAAAGATACAGAGAAACATTGATATGAGGAAAACATCGGGCCTGCACCAGAGGTACGTATCCTTGACTGGAATCAAACCTGGGACCATTTGGTCCACAGGCCAACACCCTTTCCACTGAGCCAAAAACAGCTAGGGCTTGACAAAAACTTAAAATATCATCTACTGACTTTATATTATGGTAGCTAAGGATTCATCCACTCAAAGTATTCTCTAGCTCCTGTATGCTAATGATTTCCCACCTGTGTTTCTAGTCCTGACTTCCCCTTAAGCTACAGATTTGTATTATCCAAATGCTTGCTGAATATCTCCATGTAGATGTTAAGCTCAGAGTATCCAAAAATGCTTGCCCTTACCCCCACACCCAAGCTTTCTCTGCCTCTGGTTATTACACTGACCCCTATGTCAGTGAGTGTCATCAATGTCTACTCAGTCACTAAAACAATTAGCCCAGAAGTTCTAAGAAAGTGCTCTGACATCTTACCATTCAATGGATCACCAATACTTGTTGATTTTACCTCTTAAATATTTCTTGACTCCATTCTCTTCTTACTCACTGTCACTGCCCTAGTTCAGGTGTTCGTCATCTATTGATCAAACCATTTGCAGCAGTAGTGTCCTATTTTTGTCTCCCTGCCTCCATATTTTCCCTCCCTACTGCAAACTGAGCTAAGCTAGTTTATTCTCTTACATTGTCAGGTATTTTTCTTTTTCTTTCTTTCTTTAAAATATTGTTATTGATTTCAGAGAGGAAGGGAAAGGGAGAGAGAGAGTGATAGAAACATCAATGATGAGAATCATTGACCAGCTACCTTTTGCACACCCCCTACTGGGGATCGAGCCGACAACCTGGACATGTACATTTCACTGGAATCGAACCAGGGATCCTTTAGTCTGCAGGCCGATGCTATATCCATTGAGCCAAACTGGCTAGGGCTGTTAGGTATTTTTCAATGACTATCAGTAGCTTCCAATGACTAGAGATAACTGCAGGTTATAGGCTTCATCCTCTACAATCTACCAGGTGTTATGTTCCAATGAAAACAGGACTTTAACCCAATCCTGCCAAGCATACACTTAGTAGCAGTTAGACAAAGATAAAACTCCATGCAGGAAAGGTTCACTTGAAGTACAGTTAGCAACAAAGATCAATGGAAATATATCCTCAGGTGAGGATTTAAAAATACAGTGTAATTAAAAATAAATAAATAAAGTCACAGACCACCTGGATTTCTACTCTCCATTTATTTATTTTTTTAAAGTGTCTGTCAAGCCAAAACTGGTTTGGCTCAGTGGATGGAGCATTGGCCTGCGGACTGAACGTCCCAGGTTCGATTCCAGTCAAGGGCATGTGGTTGCAGGTGCACCCCCTTAGGGGGTGTGCAGGAGGCGGCTGATTGATGTTTCTGACTCTCTCCCTCTCTCTTCCTCTCTGTAAAAAAATCAATAAAACATATTTTTTTAAAGTGTCAGGAAATATTATAACATGGAAACAGCATGGTGGTTCCTGAGAAAAGCAAACAGAATTACCATATGATCCATAAATTACATTTCTGGGTATATACCTAAAAGAAGTGAATGCAAGGATCATTTGTGTTCAGAGAAGCATGTTCATGATAGCCAAAAAGTGGAAAAACTCAAATGTCCATCAACCAATGAATGAATGAATAAATAAAATATAGTGCATATATATGCTCTATTATATATATGCAGGGGCCTGATCTGGCAGGGATCTCCCTTTTCTGCGTCCCGCATGGAAAGAGAGATGAAGGAACCGGTTCTAAGTGGAGGCAGCCAGAGACTGAGAAATAATAGAAATAAAGGGAGAAGACAGAGAGATAGATTTCAAGTTGGGAGCTTGGAGGGCCACCGAACTCCTCTGCTAGAAAGACAGACGACGACGTCCTGAGCCACGTAGCACATCTATTTATTCTCCAATCCAACAAGGGGTTTCACAGGAAAACAAGGAGCCTGGGAGGGCCCAGGTGCCACCCACTCCTTCCTCTCGGGAAAAACACAAGCCAGGAACTAAGAACATCTCCGCACTCTCAGGGCTGGAGTGCAACTGACATGACTCCGCCAATATCCTGGGCCTAGTCAACAACAATCTAAAGAATGTCCAGGTGTCTTCCCACTTAGCCCTCTACAAATATATACATATAATATTATTCATACTTAAAAAGGAATAAAATTCTCAAATATGTTATAACATGGATAAACCAGGAAGACATTATGCTAAGTGAAATAAGGCAGACATCAAAGAACAAATACTGTGTTATTCCATTTACATGACTTACCTAGAAGAGTCAAATACATAACTACTATAACAGTGGTCACCAGGGCTGGAGGGGAAGGAAATGGGAAGTTATTGTTTAATAGGTATACAGTTTCAATTTGCGATAAAGAAAAATTTCTGGAGATGGATAGTGGTGATATAGTTGTATAAGTTGAATGTGCTTAATGCCACTGAACTGTACACTTAAAAATGATTAAAATGGTAAATTTTGTGCTATGTATATTACTGAAAAAATAAAATAAATAGGATAATCATATTATTTTAAATGACTGAAGTGACCATAAGGAGCACTTCCAAGAGTGATTGCTTCTGGAAAGCAGGAAAAAAATAGGCATAGTGACTTCTGCTTATTGTTAAAACCCTTGGTAGTCTTTTAAAAAAGCTATATACTAGCCCTAGCCGATATGGCTCAGTGGATAGAACATTGGCCTATGAATCAAAGGGTCCTGGGTTCAATTCTGGTCAAGGGTATGTACCTTAGTTGCAAACTCCTCCCCAGCACAGGCCCTGGTAAGGGCTTGTGCAGGCAGCAACCAATCAATGTGTTTCTTTCACATTGATGTTTCTTTCTGTCTTTCTCTCTCTCTTCCACTCACCTTAAAAATCAATGGAAAAATATACTCAGGTGAGGATTAATAAATAAATAAATAAATAAATGCTGCAGGACACACAGGGCCTGTGTGGCTTAGTGGTAAGCATCCACCCAGGAACCAAGAGGTCACCAGTTTGATTCCTTCTCAGGACACATGCTCAGGGTTGCAGGCTCGATCCTCAGTGTCGGACATGCAGAAGGCAGCTAGTCAATGATGTTCCTATCTAATTGATATTTCTATATCTCTTCCTTCCTCCCTCTCTAAAAATCAATTTTAAAATGTTTTTTTTTTTTTAAATGCTACAGGGCAGGGTTACTGAAAATAAAGATAAAAGGATGTCCATTGAGTTTGGCATTGGGGTGAAAGGAAATGGAAGAAAGTAGAACATTAAGTATAGACCATTATTTCAAGAGGTTTGGCTAATGAAGGAATAGCTGAGGGAACACTGGATAAAAAGACTTTGGGTTGTTTTTACGAAAAAATAACCACAGATATTTTGTTGTGGTTACAAATGTGGCAGAGTATAAGGGAAGAGCAAAGAATTGTTAAGAGATGGGCAGGTGAAAAGAATGGTATTGAACTGGAGAAGAAAGACATTATCCCTTGAAATAGGCAGAAAATCTTAAGAACTGTCATTGCAGCCCTTCAATTCAGAATTAGTCTTGTATTCTCCATACAAACCAACCCTGACCACAGAGCTATTCTTAATAGGACAGAACCTAGGAGAATTCCAATATTCATAATGCAAGCGAGTATCAACTCCAGATGTGATCATTCAGGGAGAAAGTTTATTTTGGGTCTAGCTTTCCCTGCCATTGAATGACTTTGGATCCATCTCACACCTGTCAGCACGGCTATCATCAACAAATCAACAAAAGACAAGTGCTGGCAAGGATGTGGAGAAAAAGAAACCCTCCTGCATTACTGGTGGGAATGCAGACTGGTGCAGCCACTGTGGAGAACAGTATGGCGTTTCCTAAAATTATTAAACATGGAACTTCCATTTGACCCAGTAATCCCACTTCTAGGAATACACTGAGTGGCCAGATTTTTTAAAAAATATATATTTTATTGATTTTGTACAGAGAGGAAAGGAGAGAGATAGAGCGTTAGAAACATCGATGAGAGAGAGTCATCGATCAGCTGCCTCTTGCACACCCCCTACTGGGGATATGCCTGCAACCAAGGTACATGCCCTTGACCGGAATCGAACCCAGGACCCTTCAGTCCCCAAGCCGATGCTCTATCCATTGAGCCAAACCGGTCTCGGCAATGAGTGGCCAGATTTTTATGATCTCTGAATCCATAATAATCTGGCCACTCAGTGTATATCCCAAGAAAACAGAAACATCAATCAGAAAGGATATATGCACGCTTATATTCATAGCAGTACAATTTACAATAGCTAAGACTTGCAAACAGCCTAAGTGCCCATCAGCAGATGAGTGGATTAGAAAACTGTTGCACATCTACACAATGGAATACTATGCTGCTGTTAAAAAGAAGGAATTCTTACCATTTGCAACAGCATGAATGGAACTGGAGAGCATTATGTTAAGCGAAATAAGCCAGTCAGAGAAAGATAAATATCACATGATCTCATTCATATGTGGAATATAATGAATAACATAAACTGATGAACAAAAATAGAACCAGAGCCATAGAAGCATTAAGCAGACTGTCCAACCTCAGAAGGAAGGCAAGGGGTGAGGAGGTAAGAGATCAACCAAAGGACTTATATGCATGCATATGAGTATAACTTATGGACACAGATGGAGGGGGTGGGGGAGGGGTATGTGTGTGTGTGAGGAGATGTGCTAGGGGGTGGGGTTGGCCAGGCAGAGGTCAATGGTGAAAAATGAGACTTATGTAATACTTAAAACAATAAATAATTTAAATTAAAAAAGAAATAAAACACTGGATCTGGGTAACCTTTTTCTGTTGGGTGGGGAGTCATAAGGCACCCTGTTACTATGGTATTTCCTTTAGTCCTGGGGTTCCTAACAATTTTGCCTTTCTCTTTATACCTCTCAGAATTCTCCTTTGATTGCCTCTTGAATTATTTATAGGATTTATCGTTATACTTAGCTGAAAGGAGTAGAGAGAAATGAGTCTATGCCATCTTATACAGACTGGAAGTAGAAGATCAATTTTGTATTGGTTTCTGCTGCTGCACTTCCTAGGAATGACTCAGACTTTCCTGCCACCATTTCATGGGCAAAGAAAAGCTCAGGAGGCTTTGCTTTGCTTAGTATATTTTTGTTTTTTGATTGTGAGTATATATGTAATTATGTTTATTTTTGAGAAGAAAGGCTGGCAGAGATCAGCCCTGAAATGGCAACTGTGTTACAGTGAGACAAGTACTCTGAGAGGACACTGAGCTAGCTGTGGATTTGTCTTGTCTAGAAAATCTCCTAGGAGTGCCACTGTACTCAAAGGACCATATTTTAGAGTCAGAGCAACCAAAATTTTGTATTTCTAGACAGGATGAAGGCAGAAAAAAAGATTTTAAAGTATTCTCATTTTGTATAAAACCTTCGGGTACAGTGTGTGGCATATTCTGTACATCAGTGGTCCTCAAGGAAAACAGGATGTCACTGGAGAAGACTGCCTCTTTTGGTATGCTGAATCATGATCCCTCAAGAATGTTTTAATTCCTGGTATTTGTGAATATGTTACATCACATGATAAAAGGGACTTTGCAGGTGTAATTTAATTAAGGATATTGAGATAGGGAGATTATCCTGGATTATCTAGGTAGGGCTAATTTTACTACAGAGTCCATATAAGAGAGGCAGGGAATTAAAGAGAGTGCGAGAAAGATTTTCAGATGCATGTGTTGGCTTTGAAGATGGAAGAAGGGGCTATGAGCCAAGAATGCAGGCGGCCTCTAGAAACTGGAAAAATGGCTGATTTTAGACTTCTCATCTCCGGAACTGTAAGGTAATAAATGTGTGTTGTCTTAAGCTATGACGTTTTTAGTGATTTGTTATAGTTGCAACAGAGAGCAAATGTCATGATCAGATGTGGGAGGTCAGGGAATACTGCAGAGCAGTAGGGACATGGCTGCTGCATAGGAAATGCTAAAAACATGAGACTCCATTCTGAAAAGGTGAAAACTGAGAGGAGACTGTTCAAAGTCTAGACAACTGCTGCCCAATATAACTTCCTGTGGTGATGGAAATTTCTATATCTGCACTCTCCAATATGGTAGCCACTAGCCACATGTGACAATGTGAACTTGAAATGTGGTTAGTGCTACTGAGAAACTAAATTTTTAATTTGATTTACTCCATTTATATTTAAATTTTAAAAGCCACATGTAGCTAGTGATTACTGCAATAAATAGAGTGTGTCTCTAGAAAAAAAAAGTCATGAACACAGATTGGTGATTGCCAGAGGGAAGGGGGGTGGGGAAGATAGAAGAGGGTAAAGGGGGAATAAATGGTGATGGAAGAAGACTTGACTTGGGGTGGTGAACACACAATACAATATACAAATATGTATTATAGAATTGTACACCTGAAGCCTGTATAATTTTATTAACTAATGTTACTCCAATAAATTCAATTTTTTAAAAAAGTACGTGAACAAGGTGAAAACAAATTTATTCATTATATTCTTCTATGATAGACACTGGCCAGTGTAGCTCAGTTTCTTGGATTATAGTTCTATACATCAAAAGGTGGCAGATTTGGTACCCAAACAGGGCACATACTGAGGTTGCAGGTATGATCCTGGGTCAGGGCTTATGAGGGAGGCAACTGATTGATGTTTCTCTCTCTCTCTCTCTCTCTCTCTCTCTCTCTCTCAAAAGCAATAAAAAATTCTTCAATGCTAGAGAACTAGCTTGTCAAAAGTAGCTTATATCAAATTAAAGAAACACCAACACTTCTCTGGAGATCAGATTTTTCATAACAGCAAACCTAAAGAGAAGAGAAACATCTAAATGGCATGTAAAATTGCTCCCATAAAACCCATAAACTTCACAAGAGATGCATGGCAGCAATCCTAGGTCAAACAGATGTACATTAAAAGAACCTAGGATACACTGATCTCAGACTCTGACACCAAAAAAAAGTAAAGCAGGAAATTGAAGGAGAGAATTTAAAACACACAGAAATCTGGGATCCATTTAATAGAGAAAGATATATTCATACATGCCTTAGAAGTCCACAGTAAAAGCAGTTGGTCATAATGGCCACTCTGAGTCATAAAACAAGGTTGTGTTACATTCTGAATCATCTGTTTAAAAAGGCAGAGCAGTGAGTGATGAAATCTTAAGATAGAAAAAGAAAAAAAGTCAACACAGGAAATGGGTAAATGCAAAACAAAAAACTCTTTCTCCTGTTGTGCAAAACCCCTACTTTTAGGTCTCCAGCAGCTATGCTATATTATCCACTCCACCTCCTTGGCACTGTCACTTACACAGGATTGATATACACCAGGGTTGGTAACTCCCTTCAAGTACTCCTCACCATCATCATCAACACCATTCTTCTGCCTTACTTGCCACACAACTTCCAAATCTGGATCCAAGCCATCATCCACCACCACTGTTTCTATTTCTAGGCTACTGAGCCCTGGGGAGGAAATAACACAATGGTATACACAGGATCATGGAAAGTATGGCCTATGTGGAATATTACATAGCAAGCAGTTAAATATGCAGGAATCTATATCTATAAATATGGAAAAATATTCAAAGCACTTTAAATTAAAAAGCAAGCCCAGCCAGTGTGGTTAAGTGGGTGTGTCAACTCATGAACCAAGGAGGTCATGGTTCAATTCCTGGTCAGTAAATGTCTGGGTTTCAGGCTTGATCCATAGGAAGCAGCTGATCAATGATTCTCTTTCATCATTGAGGTTTCTATCTCTCTCTCTTCTCTCTCTGAAATAAAAACATATTTAAATTAAAATGCAAATTGGGAACACAAATGCCTTTTGTGTTCCCAATTAGCTACTAGAGAATAAGAACTGTAAGAAATAAGGCAATTTACCATCACACCAAAAATAAAAAATAAAAAATTAAGATACCTAGTTAAAATTAACTAAGGAGGTAAAATACCTGTAATGGGAAAACTAAAGGACACTGGGGGGGGGGGGAATAAGATAGAGGAAGACACAGATGGAAAAACATACCATGTTCGTGGATTGGTAGAATTAACATCATTAAAATGTCCATACTACCCAAAGCAATCTATAAATTCAATGCACTCCCAATTAAAATACCAACAGCATATTTCACAAACCTAGAATAAACTCTCCAAAAATTCAGCTGGAATAAAAATAGATACCAAAAAGCTGCAGCCATCCTGAGAAAGAACAAAGTAGGAGGGATCTCAATACCAGATATCAAGCTGTATTACAAAGTCACTGTTCTCAAAACTGCCTGGTACTGGCATAAGAACAGTCATATAGACCAATGGAATAGAATAGAGAACTCAGACATTGACTCAAACCACTATTCCCAATTAATATTTGACAAAGGAGGCATGAACATAGTCAATATAGTCTTTTCAATAAATGGTGTTGGGAAAATTGGACAGATACATGCAAAAACTGAAACTAGACCACCAACTTACACCGTACACAAAAGTAAACTCAAAATGGATAAAGGACTTAAACATAATACAGGAAACCATAAAAATACTAGAGGAATCCACAGGCAGAGAAATCTCAGACATATGCCAAAGCAATTTCTTTATTCATACCACTCCTAGGGCAATGGAAACTAAAGAGAAAATAAACAAATGGGACTACATCAAAGTAAAAAGCTTTTGCACAGCAAAAGAAACCATCAACAAAACAACAAGAAAGCCCACTGTGTGGGAGAGCATATTTGCAAATGTTATCACTGATAAAGGTTTAATCTCCAACATTTACAGGGAATTCATACAACTTAACAAAAAGAAGATAAACAACCCAATAAAAAAAAATGGGCAAGGGACCTAAATAGATACTTTTCTAAAGAAGACAGAAGGAAGGCCAAGAAGCACATGAAAACATGCTCAAAGTCACTAATTATCCAAGATATGCAAATCAAAATGACAATGTGATACCATCTCCCACCTGTCAGAATGGCTATCACCAACAAATCAACAAACGACAAGTGCTGGTGAGGATGAGGAAAAAAGAACCCTCGTGCACTGCTGGTGGGAATGCAGACTGGTGCAACCACTGTGGAGAACAGTATGGAGTTTCCTCAAAAAACTGAAAGTGGAACTCCTATTTGACCTAGTGATCTCACTTCTAGGAATATATCCCAAAAAACTAGAAACACTAATCAGAAAGGATATATGCACTCCTATGTTCATAGCAGCACAATTTACAATAGCTGAGATTTGTAAACAGCCTAAGTGCCCATCAGCGGATGACTGGATCCTAAAACTATGGTACATCTACACAATGGAATATTGCATTGCTATAAAAAAGAAGTGCAGTTGCAGCAGCATGGTTGGAACTGGAGAGCATTATGCTAAGGGAAATAAGCCAGTCAATGAAAGAGATATACCACATGACCTCACTCATTTATGGATAATAAAGGACATTATAACCTGATGAACAAAAAGGTAGATAGAAAGGCAGTAAGGCATCAAATAGACTGTCAAATTACAGCGGGAAGTTTGGGGAATCGGGGGCGGGGGGGAGGGGAGATAAGAGATCAACCGAAGGACTTGTATGAATGCATATACACATAACCAATGATGCAAGACACTGGGGGTGAGGGCATGTATGGGAGTGAGGTGGGGGGGCAATGGGAAGATATGTACACATGTAATACCGTAATCAATAAAAAATAAATTTCAAAAATAAAAAAGCAAATGATATCACACCCATATTACCTTATATAATAAAGAGATAATATGTAAATTGACCCTCACACTCTCACAAGATGGCTGCCTACAACCAGGCCGGCAGGGGGGTTAGTGAGGGATGATCAAGCTATTGAACAGCAGGCTGCATGGGGTAACCAGACCGGCAGGTAAGGTGGTGGCCATGAGAAGTGACCAGGCTGGAAGGGGGGGGTCAGTTGGGGGTGTTTAGGCTGTCAAGGGGGCAGTGAGGGGTGACTAGGATGGTGGTGGGGGGGAAGCTAGGGGCAACCAAGCTGGTAGGGGGAGGGGCAGTAAAGGGTGACCAGGCAGGCAGGCAGGTGAGCAATTAGGAGCCAGCGGTCTAGGATTGTGAGAGGGATGTCCTACTGCTGGTTTAGGCCTGATCCCTGGGATGGGGCCTAAACTGGCAGTCAGACATCCCCCAAGGAGTCCCGATTGGAGAGGGTGCAGGCTGGGCTGAGGGGACCCCCCACCCCCATGCACAAATTTCATGTACTGTGGTAGCTATAATAAAAAAAGGTAAGTACTAACACATGTTGGTGAAGATATGGACAAGATGAAACCTTCATAGGCTGCTGGAGGGAATGTAAAATGATGTAGCAACTTTGGAAAATTGTCTGGCAGTCCCTCAAAATGTCAAACATAGATTTACCATCTGAACCAGCAAGTCCTCTTCTAGGTATATACTCAAGAGACATAAAAACTTTTGTGCACACAAAAACTTAAAATTTAGTATTCATAACAATATTATTCATAGTAACCAAAAATGAAAACAACCCAATTTCAACCAGCTGACTAATGGATAAACATAATGTGGTCTATAGAAACTATGGAATGCTTACTATACAGCAATAAAAAGAATAAAGTACTGATACATGCTACAACATTAATAAGCATTGAAAACATTGTGTTAAGTGAAAGAAGCCAGTTACAAAAGACCACATATTATATACTACCATTTATATGAAATATCCAGAATAGGTAAGTCTATAAATACAAAAAGTAAATTAGTGGTTACTTATGTTTGGGGAGACAAAGGGGTGATAGTTAAAGGATGTAAGAGTTTCTTTTGGAAGTGATGAAAATGTTCTTAAAATTTACTACAGTGGTTTCACATATTTGTAAATATGCTGAAAACCATAAAGTTGTACTCTGTGAATGTGTGAATTGTATGGTATGCAAATTATAGCTCAATGAAGCTGTTATTTTTTAAAGCAAGTGATAGAATAATGCATATACTATGAGCTCATTTTATATAAAAATCAAAACTACATATGCATGCAATATAAACATTTGGGAATGTATGTAAATATAAAGAAAATTACTTGGAAAGATATCTACCCATCTGTTAGTATTGCTTACTTCTGGAGAAGGAAGTAGGATTGCCTTCTGCAATTTCACACTTTCCTGTTTCTCCTCCTACCACTCTCTTGCTTGTCCAAGTTGCTTTTGTAGGCATTCCTTTCTCTGCTCATCCCTTTAGAATCTCATTTTACTCTTCAGGCTCTCTTTAAGTGATCCTAAGTTTACACATTTCCTATGCCTTCAACAATCTTCATCTATATTAACTCATTTATTCAACCAATATTCATTAAGCTCCCACACTAGGTACTGTGCTGGATGTTAGAAACTCAGCAGGAATGAGGCAAATAAAGTTGCCAAATTATAGTCAGGAGTATAGAAAACAAGAAAAGCAGGATGGGATGAGATCGGAGATTCAGGCAAGGGCTATGTCTTACCAGTTCAAAGCAAAGAGCTTATATGTTATACAAAGTATAATTGGAAGCCCTTGGAGGGTTGTGAAGCAGGGAGAGTGTTATGATCTGATTTACATAGTTAAAGGTTGGATCTGGCTCTTATGTAGAGAATGGCCTATTATGTAGAGAGTAGGGAGGAGACTGCTGTACTGATCTGAGAGAGATAGACAACATTGGAATGGACTATGGTGGAGGCCAAGGACAATAAAAGAAGTAGAGAGATATGCATATGTTTATTGGAGATAGGATCAGTGGGATTTGCTGATAGATGGGGTATAGATGAGGGAGAAAAAGAAATCAAAGATCACCCCCAGTATTTTGGCTTAAGCAACTAGCTAGATGGTGCATGCCATTCTCTAATACCTAGGAGGACTAGAAGGGGTGGGGATTGGTTCAAGAACTGAGTTTTGAACTTGTTAAATTTGAGATGTGTATTAGCCATCCAACTGGACATCCTAAGTGGATGGCTGGTTATAGAAGTCTAAACCTTAGGTGAGGTGGTCAGGGCTAGAGATGAAAGTTTGGAAATTAAAATTCATCAGCATAAAGAGAGTATTTAAAGCCCTAGGAATAAATAACTTAAGAAGAAAGTGGAGAATGAGAAGAGGGACTGATATCTTTGTATCTCTTGTCCTAACCTCTTTCTCCCATTTTATAGAACCACGTATCAAACTGCCTTACATAAAGCCAACACGTTCTATAATGACTCCATAGAAATCTCCAAAATTGGTTATCCTTCTGTACTGTCTATCACTTACTCATCAGTTGATTGGATATCTTTATTTAACATCTCCAGTACTGTCCCCCACCTTTCCATCCCCATGATAGTTCCTTTAGTAACTCATGTCTAGATTACTATAATAGCCCTCTCACTGGTGTCTCTGCCTCTAGTCTCCTCACCCTCCTGCTGCCAGAAGGGTCCTTCTAAAATGACTTGATCATGGTAGCTACCTGCTTATAAACCCTTGAATTGGTTCCCATTGTTCAAGATAAAGTACAATTTCTTAAACTGAACTTAAAAGGCTTTTCGGGCCTTGGTGAGGTGGCTCAGTTGGTTGGAGCATCATCCCATTTACCAGCAGTTCTCAACCTTCCTAATGCTGCAACCCTTTACTACAGTTCCTCACATTGTGGTGACCCCCAACCATAAAATTATTTTTGTTGCTACTTCATAACTGTGATTTTGCTACTGTTATGAATTGTAATGTAAATATCTGTATTTTCCGATGTTCATGAACCACAGGTTGAGAACTGCTAGCAGGGTCGCCTAAGACCATCGGAAAACATAGATATTTACACTACGATTCATAACAGTAGCAAAATCACAGTTATGAAGTAGCAACGAAAATAATTTTATGATTGGGGGTCACCATACCGTGAGGAACTATATTAAAGGGTCGAAGCATTAGAAAGGCTGATAACCACTGCCATATACCAAAAGGTTGCAGATTTGATTCCAGGTCAAGGTACATACCTAAGTTGCAGTTTTGATACCTGTTGGGGTGCTTACTGGAGGCAACCAATTGATGTATCTTTCCCCCTTCTCTCTCTAAAATCAATAAATATATCCGCAGGTGAGGATTTTTTTTAAGGCCTTTCAAGATCTATTTCCTGCTGACCTTTCCAACCTTATCTTTCACCTACTCCCTCTTCCTTACATCCTAGACATACCAATTTTATCACTGTTTTTAGTCCTGTGCACTTATCATCCTTGTTTAACATGTGCCTGAAATATTCCTCAACACAATCTGTTCTACAGCTTTATGAAAAGTTTCTATATTGCCTTCCAACCAACCCAACTTGATCTCTTATTTTTCAATGTCCTTTCAGTATCCTGTACATGCTTCTATCTTTATTGTCTGTAACACCTTATTATATTTTTATATTCAGGTATCTTTCTCTCTCTACTAGTCTATAACCTTAATTAGGGAAGAGATGGTACTTACATATTTATGCTTTTCTGACACCTAATATAGTGCCTAGCATATAGTAATCACATCAGCCAGTATTTATAAAGTGTTTATCAAGGCCAAGTAATTCTGTGTTTTACATGTTATGATTCATTTAATATTTACAACAACACTATAAGGTAGCTACTAGCATTATGACCAATTGGCAAATAAGGAAATATAGACAGAGAGGGTAAGTAACTTGCCCAAGGTATCACAGCTAATAAGTAGTACATACAAGCCCAGGCAGTCTAGCTCTAGAGTCTGTGCTTGTAATCACTAGTCTCTCAGTAAAGATTAAGTAAATGCCTATTCCAAGAATGGGAAATTGGGAATTCGAGGCATGGGATTTTTTTAATGTTATTATTCTGACCTTGACTATTTCATCTTTTCTTTCATTTTAAAATCTCATTTTGTTCAGAGCTCAAACACAATAAAGTTGCAAAATCCAATAACAGATCCTTTGCTATAGAGCTCAAAGGAGTAAATAAGGACAAATGTCATTATCCTCAGACCTCTAGGCACTAGCAAGGTTGATTTATTGGTGCTCAGTGACTAAAGCCAATGCACAAGAAAATAAGGACTAAACATCATAACATCTTAACATCATAACAGCAACCATTTACTGAGAGCTCTAGAGATGCCAGGCACTTCCTTAGGAGTTTCACATGGATTACCTCATTTAATATTTCCAACAGCCCTCTGTGATGTATGCACTGTTATAATCTTCATTTAACAGATGGAAAAACGGGCTCAGAGAGGCTAGGTAACTCATGCAATTCAGGGTCTATTCCAGGGTTGCTGACTGCAGAGACTCCTTTAAACCACTGTGGTAGATTGCCTCCACTTGCCTGTCAACTGTGACTCTGCTGCTCCCATGGGATAGTCAGTAGCCACACGTGCCTCTGTAAATTTAAATTAATTAAAATAAAATTTTAAATTCAGTTCTCCAGTCACACTAGGCGCATTTCCAGTGCTTAAAAGCTACATGTGGCTAATGACTACCACAGAGAGAGCACAGACAAAGAATATTTCCCTCATCACAGAAAGTTTTATAGGACAATGGTGCACTACAGTGTATTGTCTAAGACAGGGCAAGTTCTACAAATGCTGCACCCTTCTCTCTACTCTGCCAGTCTGGCTCTTCTCATTTTAGAACAAGAGTGAGGAGCGTCCAGGCCAAGGGCCATATACCAAGGCCCTCAAAATCATTTGGTCTGGCCCAGCTAAGGCATTAGGAGTGAGCTCATTAAATGTTTGATACCATATAGCAGGATAATCTTTAAATTGATAATTTTGTATGCCACACTAATGATGTTATAAGTAGTCTAAATGGCCCTTGGTATAAAAACGGTCCCTTACCCCTGCTTTAGAGTCTCAGGGAAATTTGGAGGCATATATCAAGGTAATAACATTCATTATTGTCCCTTCCATCATTCATCTCAACAGTGTCATTCTTTCTATCCATAGTCTGTAATTCATCCTCATGTCCCATTCCATTCGCCAGTTCTCAGAATGTAGAGCTCCTGTTCAATAGTCCTTCTCATCCTGCCTCCAATCCAGATCACTGGTAGGGGTCAGACACTTCATAACCACAGGTATGAAAGTTTCCCCTAGAAGTAGAGATCCTTGACTGCTGTCTGCAGTCACACCCTGTCTTACCACCTGCTGCCTGCTCTGCTCACCAGAGGGAGGGCTCACCCTGACTCTGGTCCAGCAATCCTAAGAGAAGCTGAAGTGCAGCCACTTCTGGCCATTTTCACTCCAATATAATTTTGGAGCTAATAAAAAAAGGACTTGGAACCTTTTTTAATTAATTAATTAATTAATTAATTTAAGAGAGGAATGCAGAGGGAGAGAGAGATAGAAACATCAATGATGAAAGAGAATCATCTGCTATCTCATATACACCCCCTACTGGGGATAAAGTCTGCAACCCAGGCATGTGCCCTGACAAGGAATGGAACCGTGACCTCCTGGTTCAAAGGTTGATGCTCAATCACTGAGCTACGCTGGCTGAGCATGACCTGGAATATATTTAAAATCAGATGTTATCCAATGTAAATGAAATTTGATAGGATGCCACAAGGCAGGCTGGTTCTAATCTGCTCTGTACAGAGAGAGAAGTGGGAGAGAAAGAAGACAACACACCCTGGGATAGGAGAGCTAAATAAGATACACTCAATTACCCATAGTCGTGGAGAACAGAAATGCAGAATATTAAATTCAGCAGATAATCCAAAAAGGCACTATGAATACATTTATGTGACTCATCCACACCCTACCTCTAGCCCCAGCAGATATATCCCTCTAATTGTCTCTTCTCTGATTGACATTAAAATGAGTACATATTTTCCAAGCTCATTCCAGCTGATGGCTAGAAGTACAATAGGGTGTGGATGGGTCATATAAATATATATGCACAATAGCAGGAAGATGGAGAAGGGTAAGGACAGCTTGAAATGATCAATTAGCTACAGAAAATCTCAATGTGGAATTTGTGAGCCACCTGTACATACTGTCCAAAAAGAGGTTCTGCCTGTAAAAGCAAATGAAGAGTTGAATCACCTAAGAAACTTCCTGGAGGCCCACACCACAGGTGTATTAAGTCAAATCAGTGGTCTCAAGCTGGATGTCTTTCAGTCCCTAATACTGCCAGTCATATGGTAAAAGGTGGCGGAAATCAGAGAATTTTTATTCCAAAAAAAATTATCTTACAGTAGGAACACCAGTCGAGCTTGTACCACTTAACAATGAGCTCGTAGTAGGGAAAGAGAGGGGGGGAGGGCTCTGGCCCCAATCATGTGATATGTGGGCCATTCTATCTCAGAAACAGTTGCATAAGGGTGACAGTAAGCAACACTCAGGGTTCTGGTTCAGTGAGGCTTGACATGGTTATAGCAGAGTGATAATAGAGTAAGGAAAGTACTGGAGGGGGGCGGGGGGAGGCAAAAGACAGAATCAATGTTCCTGAAAGCAAGAGTCCTCACTAGAGACATTTATTGGTTTCTGTCTTCTCTCTGAAGGGGAGAAAGTAGGTCAACACCCTAAAAACTATCACCAGGAACAGTGGGTCTGAGAGGGAATCATTCACTTAGCCCTGTCAAGATAAAGCAGTAAAAGACACGCCTTTCATTTTAAGGCATTTGGCTGAGGTCACTTGGCTTTGAAAAAAAACTTGGGCTGTTGATTCTTTGGTGTGTATTCCCTGTAGGCCCTAGGAGCTGGGTGCAAGGGGAAGCTTGCATTTTAAAACCACATCTGAATGATTGGCTGGCATGAGCTGGCAAGCACAGGAATGTTTATGAGCAAACTGTGTGCCTACTTTGGCTTTCAGACAAGGTGGACAAGGCTGGGGCAGCTTGGCTAAATATAGACAGCACAGGGAGGCCTAGGAAGCAGGAGAGCTAAGTTTCACTCCCAGGTCTCTGTGTTAACCTTGAGACAAACTCCCTGAGTGTCGTACATTCATATACTAATTTGTTCTTAGTAGTAAAGTTGGAGTGTTGAATAAGTTTTCCCCAGGCCTAAAGAAGGGTTTACACTGAGTCTGCTGCGTTTTCATGTCTCATCTTCCTTCAAAAGATCCAAGTTTTGGGAAGAGACTAGTTGTGAAGGTGGAGTAGTTTATATATAATACTTATGGAAATAGTACAAAGCTATGATGACCCACTGAGAGCCACGAGTCCTCCTAGATTAACCAAGGTTGCTGCCTGACCAGAGCCAGAAGGAGATACCTGATGCCTGGTATGAAGGTAAATGTGGCAGAGAAGCCTACAAGAGATGCCAAACCAGAGCTCCTACTGTATAACATATGGCTAGCAGGCAAGCAGTGTGAAATGCAGGGATTTAAGTAGGCAATTTTAGTAGGAAATTCAGAAAGCAAGCAGTTCCTGTCCTTTGTCATTGCCCATATGCCATTCCCTTCCTCAGCAAAATTCTACTTGTACAGAAGCAAGGAACCAAAACCAAGGAAACTGCTTTTCCAGTCTGCAGTTAGGTATCAGTGTTCTTAGAAAAAACCTGGACTAGTCATGGAACAGGGGAAGTTGAATCCAAGTAAACTTGTTAGTATTTCCTGCCTCAAGACCCTTGGCCCTACCCTCATTTCTTGACATTCCCACCAGAAGTCAGTGTATCTGTGTGTATCAAGAATATCTGGGAGGGGCAACTATTTTTTTCTGATTTTAAAAGTTAAAGTGATTATTTCACATAATTAAAAGCATAAAAGAAGATATAAAGCAGAAAAAAATTACTATAATCCCCTCACTTAAAGATTACTATTGTTAATAGCTTTTATGTTCATTTGGAGTACTCAGGCCTGGATTCAATACCTGGCTCTACTGCTTACTTACAGCATGACCTTGGTCAAGTTACTTAACCTCTATGAGTCTCAGTTTTCTTATCAGCAAAATGAGAATAAGCCTGGCTCACAATAAGGTTTGTTTTGTTATATAAATTTATATTTTGCAGTATAGGCAATAATTATGATTCTATTTGTACAAAACAAAATATTATAAAAGAGTTCATCCTAATTTCCATATGAGCTGCTGAAAACTATTTTTTTAATTACTATGGTATCCTTTAACTTGGAGACTCCTTTATGTAATTTTCAAGTCTATATGTGACTACAATGATATCAATAAATAATTTTATTTGTATAGTAATAAGTGTGGTTTAAAATAATATTAGAATGAATAAATTAAAGAAAGCTGGGGAGCAGGGAATGAGACTAACCATAATACTCACCTTCAAGTGTTGTTGTAAGAATGAGAAAATTCATGTAAAGAGGATTAGAAGTTCCTGGAAAATAGTAAGTAATCAATAAATATTAGCCACCAGCATCATTATTACATGTTCCTATATTAAAAATCATCCACATTGGTGTCCGCATAATATTTCATCTTGTGATTACACTATCTCCCTAGTGTTTAACATATATGTTGTTGTTAAAATTTCACCATTACAAAACTGTGGCAATGTTGCACATATATCTTCTTGTACATCTCTGGTCATTTCCTTAACATAAATTTCCTAGAATTGAGTTTACTGGGGGAAAGGTTATGACTATTTTTAGGCCCTTGATACAGATTGCAAAATGGCTTTCTAGAAAAGTTGTATTCATTTACATTTCTAACAGCAGAGCATGTAAGGGCCATCTTTTCATACTTTCACCAATACTAAGTAATGACATTGCCTGTAAGTCTTTGCCAATTTGATAGGGGGAGATGGTGTCTGATTTTGTTTGTATGACTTTGATTTTAAGGGATGATTAACATTTAAGCTAACTTTCTTTTAAACTTATTCAGGACTTCATGTGTTTCCAGAGACAAAATCCATAATGAAGCCTTCAGGGATCATAAAATAAAAACACACAGAGGACATTTGCAGAAAGTAATTCACAGCTGACTTATTGATACACATATTTTAACCATATTAATTGAAAAATATAACAAATGGAAAAGTGCATAAGTATTATAAAGTAAATATTTCTTAATTACAATATAGGTCAAGAAATAGGGCTTTGACAGCTAACTCAGAAGCTCAACATATGTCCATTCCAATTCTGAAATTAACCCCCATGCCAACTTTTATGGGAATCCTTTTCTTTCCATAGCTTTATCACCCAAGTTGAAGCCTTAAACACTATAGTTTAGTTTTGCCTTTTAAAAATATTTTCAGTATTTTTTCTTAGTAACTATTATAATTGCAATAAAAAGATTACACTGGATTACAATAGCATATAACTTAAAGAAGCAAATGTTCAAGATGCTCATTTTTCAAATGGTGTATTATAAACACATAAAAATATATACAATTTCCCCCAGGTATATAAGTAAACAACTCTGTCTTAAACTTAGCATATCACTTGATATGGTTATATGTGTTGGTTCAGTTTTAATGCAATTCCTCCAATGTTAGTATAATTTTAAGATTCCCAGTCAAGCTTAAATGCCAATTACAAGATTCTGATATTCAATCTTTTTTTAAACCCATTGGATAGGTCAGATTTCATAGTTTCAAAGTACAATACTCACTCTGACTAGTTTAAGGAGAAAGAAAACTTATTAAACAAGACTAGACAGTCCACTGGATCTCTTGATACTCATAAAACCAGGCTTTTAAGAAGCCAGGAACATGGTACAACCATACAGTGAGTGCTGCCCTGGCAAAAACACAACTTCCACTACCCTTGAAAAAGATATCAACTCTGATTTTGAGTAAACCAAGATGGCTGCATAGGTAAGCACCTAAACTGCTGTCTCACACAGCAATTTCAAAACTACCTAAAAGACAGAACAGACATCATCCAGAACCACAGGAAAGGTGGATGAGTGGAAATTCTACAACTAGAATATAAGAGAAAAGCTCACAGAGAATCAGAGGAGCTGCAAAGGGCTGAGGTATGAGGACACACATGTAGAGAGGAAGGGCAGCTGAGTGCCTGGCTGGTTTCTCTGGCAGGAGGGGGAAGGAAGCCCCCAACTTCTCTGAACCCCAGTTCAAACTGCACTGAACCCCAGTTCCAGTGAAACTCCGTGGACCCAGGCTCATACAGGGGGAATCTGGACTGTCAGGTAGACAGAAAGGCATGGAGACTCGGAAACTCAGGGAAGCGGCAGTGGGCAGGGGTCTGGAGGAGTGTGTGTGAGAATGTGTGCAGAGAAGACTATGGAGGTTGTTGCTAGGTCTCCCTAGTGGAAGGGAATCTGAAGCTCCTGACTGCACTGAACCTCAGTTCTGACTGCACTGAATCCCAGTTCCAGGTGAGCCCCTGGGGACCCATGCTCTTACAGGGGGAATATGGACTGTCAGGCAGAAACTCAGGGGAGCCACTGAAGGCTGAGGTCTGGAGGCACAAGCGCAAGGGTAGGGCTTATGGGAAGCCAAGACTGACTGCTCAGCCCTGAGATTATGCCCCATCCAATCTGACCACAGAGGTTTTTGCAATTTTGCAAGTCTGGTCCTACAAGGCTGTCTCCAGCACAGGTCTCCTGGTGTAGACACAGCTGATACACATAGCCAATTGGCCTAGAGGTCAATTCCTCCCAGTGATACCAAAAACAATCAAGACTTAACTACAACATGGCTGTACACAGAGTTGAAAAAGGGGTGCACCAACAGTGTCCACCTCAGGTAACTGGGGAGGCCGACCTACTGGGCCATATAGGAAACCTAGCACACAAAGCTACCCTACCAACTCAGGGAAGCAGCAGAAATGCTGAGACAAAGAAACAGATCACAAATGAAAGAAATGGAGGAAAACAAATGACTGGATATAGAATTCAAAACCACGGATATAAGGTTTTTTAAGAATTTTCTAGAAAAGGCCGATAAATTTAGCAAGACCCGCAAGGATATGAAAAAGAACTAACTAGAAATTAAACATACACTAACAGAAATAAAAAAAATATTATACAGAGACCTAACAGCAGACTAGAGGACCACAAGAATCAAGTCAAAGATTTGAAATACATTGAAGCAAAAATCACTCAACAGGAAAAAAAACAAAAAGAAAAAAGGATAAAAAAAAATTTGAAGATAGTGTAAGGAGCCTCTGAGACTACTTGAAGTGTACCAACATCAGAAGAAGAGAGAGAACAAGATACTGAAAACTGATTTGAAGAAATAATGACTGAAAACTTCTCTCACCTGGTGAAAGAAATAGACTTACAAGTCCAGGAAGCACACAGAACCCCAAACAAAAGGAATCCAAAGAGGACCACACCAAGACACATCATAATTAAAATGCCAAGAACAAAAGACAAAGAGAGAACCTTAAAAGCAGCAAGAGAAAAACAGTTAATTATCCACAAGGGAGCACCCATACTATTGTCAGCTGATTTCTCAACAGATACTATGCAGGTCAGACAGGAGTGGCAAGAAATATTCAAAGTGATGAATAGCAAGAACCTACAACCAAGATTACTCTACCCAGTAAAGTTATCATTCAGAATTGAAGGGCAGATAAAGAGCTTCACAAACAAGAAAAATTTAAGGAGTTCATCACCACCAAACCAGTATTATATGAAATGCTGAAAGGTATTCTTTAAGAAGAGGAAGAAGAAAAAGTAAAGATAAAAATTATGAACAACAAATACACATCTATCAACAAGTGAATCTAAAAATCAAGTGAATTAAAAATCTGATGAACAAAATAAACTGGTGAATATAATAGAATCAGGGGCATAGAAAGGGAGTGGAGTAACAATTCTCAGGGGGAAAGGGATATGGGAGGTGCAGGAAAAGACTGGACAAAATAGTACACCTATGGATGAGGACAGTGGGGGGAGGGGAGGTAAGGGCAGAGGGTGGGGTGGGAACTGTGTGGAGAGGAGATATGGGGGGAGGAGAAACAATTGTAATAATCTGAACAATAAAGATTTATTAAATGTAAAAAAAAAGATATAAATTCCCCATGATCCTTGCCTTCCATTTGAAATTTTTAGACTGCTGGGATCTCCCTTTAAACAGCCCCTAGAAGACCATCAAAGAGACCTCTGGGCTGGATAGATGCAAGTTACCTGATGTGACCCCTCAGATGCTTGCTAATTTCTCCTATCCAGGACACTAACATGTCCTATATTGTCTACCAGAAGGCACAGAAAATCTTTCTGTATATTTTGGTGTGCATTTTTTTTTCTACTCAACTCCCTAGTAGAATGTAAACTTTAAGGGCAGAAGTAAGTTCATCAGTATAAGTAATGAAATACTGATTATTTATTAATTGTCTACTATATTCATCAATAAGTGTTTTTGAATGCCTACTATGAATTTGACAAAGTGTTAGATACTGGGGATCTCCCTGGGGACAAGATAAAAACAAGGCTCTTCCCTCACGAACATACATTCTAGTCACTTTTGAGTGAAAACAAATATATAAACAAATACATAAGCATGATTTTAGATGAGGGGAGGGGCAAAGCTACCTTAGAATGATCAACGGATGTCCCCATGAGGTGCTGAATATGGAATAAAACATAAAGGATAAGAAGGATCCAAGCATTTGAAGAGTTAGGGGAAAAACAGTTTTGGAAGAAGGAATATCAAGTGAGGAGGGAACAGACCCACTCACTTGTTCACAGGCCAGAGCATGATGAGTGAGCAGGGGAGAAAAATGTTTAAATTTTAATGCAAGCATGTTGAGAAGCCATTGGAGGTTGTGAACAGCAGAGTTACATAATCTGGTATACATTTTTAAGGAACACACTGGGTGGTGAATGGAGAACAGGTCATAGGAAACAAATAGTAACACATAGAAGGCAAGTAATTCAGATGAAAGGTAATGGTTTTTTTTTTTTTTTACATTTTATTTTTTTTTTAATTTATTTATTTATTTTTACATATTTTAATGATTTTTTTTGCCCCCTCCCTCCCTCCCCCATATCCCCTCCCTCCCCATAGTTTTATGTCCATTGGTTGTACTTATATGCATGTATACAAGTCCTTCGGTTGATCTGTTATCTCCCCCAGATCCTCCTCCCCTCCCCGCTGTAATTTGACAATCTGCTTGTTGCTTTACTGTCTCTATATCTATCTTTTGGTTCATCAGTTTATAATGCTCTTTATTATCATGCTGAGTGAAATAAGCCAATCAATGAAAGAGAAACACCACATGACCTCACTCATTTGTGGAAAGGTAATGGTTTATAGATTAAAGTAGATGAGAGGATGATATGCACCTTTGGGATATACTTAAGAGTCAGAGTCAGTAGGAATTACTGATTGGACGTGGGAGGTGAGGGAAAAAGGAGATTAAATGATAACATCCAGAATTGGGTGGCTTTAGTAATAAGAGTAAGTGATGCTGACAATTACTGAGGTGGAGAAAAGTAGTGTAAGGTACTTCAGAATTCAAGTTCAGCTTCTAATGTGTTAAAGTGCCAATATCTATGGGGCTGAGCATAGCAACTAGACAGTGATATATAAGGTTTATTGCAACAAAGTGTACACACATACAGGGTATCCCCCAAAAATGTATACATACTGTTTTCTGATAGCTCAGTTGATAATTCCTTTTTCCCCAAATTTAACCCATTGGAATTAATAATTATTCAAAATGTGTATAGATTTTTTGGGACACAATATATATATATGAATTGAGCTCAGAGAAGAGGTCAGGTATTGTGTTTTTCCATGATAAGAGGATATATGAAATATGTAAGACACAGTTTGGCTGAAAGAGTTCATACAGAAAGTCTAGTTGATCAGTCTTTTCATGTCTCTAGAGGAGACTGGAATCATAATTGACACTAGACCTAATCCTGGGAATAGGGCCCTCATGTCCCTGATTGATGGTGTTGTATATATGTCCAGGTAAATGGGGTATGTTGTACCAATGCATAAGGATTTCTCAAGATTGTTTAACAAGATGCATGACATACCTGGTTTCAATATTGGACTCCCAAGTTTCATCCCATAAAAGCCTCAGGCCCTGATTTTGAGTGGGCTTCTTTGGGCAAAAACATGTCACAGATGTCCCTGTAGTTTACTGCTAGTTGTTCCTGTGTGGCCCTGTGTAGGGAAGGACTTGGAAGCCTACATCTGATCAATGACTATATCACCCCACCCCCGCTGCCTTTCTCTGTTGCAATAAACCTTTGTTGTTAGTGAAACCTTTTGGCATATCTTGTCCTTCTAGTGAGTCAACCAACTTGGAGTGGTTGAGGGACCCTGAAACATAGCCTTTGCCTTCAGAAGCTTAAGTTTTAGCTGGAAAGGAGAAAGGAACATCCATGAAGCAACATTGATGCCAGCAGGATAAAATAGTTCAGGCAGCCCGGGCATAGGTACTAAGTCTTCATTCATCTTTGTGTTCCTCAAAAAGGACTCAGCAACTGGGAGGTCTTCAATAACTATTGTACATGCTGAAATTAACAGAAGAGGTAGAACTTGCTGGTTGTGTAGGATTTTGAATAAGCTAAGAGAAGAAGGAGGGCATGCCAATTGGAGAAAACAACTTGATGAAGGCCCAAAAGCAAGAACAGACAGTGTTTGTTTGTAGAAATCTGTCTGTCCTCTTAGTTTTTCTGCTCCACAATGCCTGGCCCAGTCACCAAACAGTGGGCATTTAACAAAGTCTTCCACTTATCTGGTATCCATGTCCAACTTTGCTGCCACACCCTTGTTAGCCATTTCCCTGATTTTTCTGGGCAGTGCTAAGGATGAGCAGGGAGGTGATGGCAGAGCATATTCCTTCTGCATTCACTCAAGTCGATTGCAAGAGAGTAAACTGAGGCTGAGATGTCTAGTTCCAAATATCTCTGTCACAGATGAATGGGCTAATCTCCCTGTAATTCAGTGATTAGAACTCTATTAATCCTGAATTCCATATGGCAGTTCCAAAATCAAAACTCCCAGAACGTATGCATCTCTAATAGAGTCTTCTCATATTCCCAAGGCAGCTTTCAAAAGAAATAAATTAATAACTACTTCACCAAAAGAGAAGTTCAGGTGAAGAGATACATGGATACCAAGGAAAAGATAAGATATTCTTAGAAATGGACCAAAACATTTCTTTTTTTAATTTCTTTTATTAATTAAGGTATTACATATGTGTCCTTATTCCCCCATTACCCTCCGCCTCCCTCCCATTCATGCCCCACCCCACTGATGTCTGTGTCCATTGATTAGACTTATATGAATGCATATAAATCCTTTGGTTGATCTCTCCCCCTTACTCCTACTGTCCCCTACCTTCCCTGAGGTTTGACATTCTGATTGATGTTTCTCTGTCTCTGGATCTATTTTTGTTCATCAGTTTATGTTGTTCATTGTATTCCACAAATGAGTGAAATCATGTGATATTTATCTTTTTATTTAAGTGAAATAATCTTCAACAATTTTGATCAGCTCCCACAGAGAAGGCACTAGGCACTCCCACTACTTCTGGGGACTTCCAGTACCTTTGAGGGTGCTGCCACCTCCCCTGGGCACTACACTTGCTCCTGCTAAGAAAGCCAGCTCTGCCCTGTGATGCTATGCTGGACTTAAAATTATTTCTCTCCTACAAATTCAGGACTTGGTTATTTGGCTAGTCTTTATTTCCAGCTATTTCATTTTGATGAGTCCTTTCTCAGGAGACTTCTTAATCCCGCATGGAAATAGGTTCTTGGAAGTGGGGTTTCTAGGCAGCTCGTTGGCAAGCTCAGCTTAAAGTTCAGACAGAGTCTACATAAATACAGGCTTGAACATCTACTGTAAACATAAAATAAATGTCATTTATGAGATCTGCTCAGAGGAGGAGTTTAAAGCAGTAAGAGCTTGCAGACCTAGTTCTAACTGCTTTAGAGAGAGAAAGACGGGGAAAGAGAGAGAGAATGAATCTTGATGCTCAGCTAGAAGGCAAAATGAGTATTCTAACTCTACTATATTTCTCCATGCTAGTAACTATAACTACTTCATGTCACTAGATGCATAAAGAGTGGTTGTCTTGGAAAACATGACATTTTTTTAACTGTTTTTCTTTGTTTGCTTTTGTTGTTGTTTTTTTGTTATTTATTTATAAAATATATTTTATTAATTTTTTTGCCCCCCCCCTCCCTCCCATACATACCCTCCCTCCCCAGAGTTTTATGTCCATTGGTTGTACTTATATGCATGTATACAAGCCCTTCGGTTGATCTATTATCTCCCCCAGATCTCCTTCCCCTTCCCGCTGTAATTTGACAGTCTGCTTGTTGCTTTACTGTCTCTATATCTATCTTTTGGTTCATCAGTTTATAATGTTCTTTATTATCCATAAATGAGTGAGGTCATGTGGTGTTTCTCTTTTATTGATTGGCTTATTTCACTCAGCATGATGTTCTCCAATTCCATCCAGGTTGCTGCAAATGATGAGAATTCCTTCTTTTTTATGGCAGCATGGTATTCCATTGTGTAGATGTACCATAGTTTTTTGATCCAATCATCTGCTGACGGGCACCTAGGCTGTTTCCAAATTCTGGCTATTGTAGATTGTGCTGCTATGAACATAGGGGTGCATATATCCTTTCTGATTGGTGTTTCTAGTTTCTTGGGATATATTCCTAGGAGTGGGATTACTGGGTCAAATGGGAGTTCCATTTTCAGTTTTTTGAGGAAACTCCACACTGTTTTCAAAAATGGACCAAAACATTTCTGTCTGATGAACAAGAAAGTGAAAGGAAGGTTTGGATCTTAGACCAGGGGTGGAGATCGTCTGGCCTGGGGGCTGTATAAGGCCTGAGAAATCATTTGGTCTGGCCCTGCCAAGGCTTTAGGGGTGAGTTAATTAAATATTTGGCCAAATATAGCAGCCTAATTTTTAAGTTGATAATTTTGTATGGCCCGAGAGTGATGTTATAAATATCTAATTGATCCTTGGCAGAAAAAAAAAAGTTCCCCACCCCTATATTAGACCTTAGAGATCATCTAATGCAAGCATAATTCACTCTTACCTGGCAGATGAATGAGAGATTTGTCTAAGATCCCACAGCAGACCACAGCTGATCCAGGACCAGAACCCAGTTTCCTGACTCCCAGTCCAATGCTATACCACATTTTAGTGCCTTGTTTAGTAATTCTACTAAATAAGAATCATCTTGAAAGAAGGCAGAAACAGTAAATTTCTCAATTAGAAACCACTCCCCAGTGAAGCAGGTTAAAGGCCAAAACAGGGAAGGGATGGAAAAGGCAAAGCTAAGGCATTACAATTACACAGGCTAAGGGAAGCATGTTTCTGACTGCTTTATGAGTTTGGCAGCCTCATTGCTTCTTTGCTTTGAGCCAAGCCAATCATACTCTGTCATGGGGTGTCAGGTCAGGAGGAGGAGTGAACAAAACAGACATTTCTGTTGGCAGAGGTGCATGACCAGCTTATTAATCAGCCAAAAGGAGGGAGGTAATGAAGATGCATATGACAGCAGCAGAAAGCCCTGGCTCAACCAAAATCACCTCCCAACCAAGGCCTGCCAGTGCACAGCAGTGTCAGAAAGCTCATAGTCATGCAAACAGGATAGGCTGCCAGAGTGGAATCTGCAGACCAGCCTCTGTGCCCTACCCAGAACTCTGAGTCAGAGTTGGTGACTAGCTGGGCTGGTTCATCAGCACAGTGAACCCAGGCAACAAGCCAGCAGTGACTTCTCTGAGGATTGAGGTCAATTCCTGTCTGGGACCCCAAACCCTAAACTGCAAGCCCACACAGTTTAGGCTCCTGGGGAGGATCTCAGATAGCTTCTGGGCCAATGGAAGAAATGTGAGGGGGGGAAAAAACTATGGGCAGCTGAGAGAGCTTGGGATGAAATTTGAAATGTGACACCTCTAAGAGGAGCAAATCAGAGAATGAATGAATTCAGCATGCAAATCACATTATTATTCAATGCTTGAATCACTCTCACAAAATGAGTGTTAGTTTCAGCCCCTCTCAGGACTTCAAATCCTTACTATAAAAAGGCATTGAATTGTCATTAGAGGGAATACCTCATAATTCTGGTTTAAATGCGGTATGGCAGAGTTAGATATAATTGGATTTGTTCAGATAGGGAAATATTATCCTTTAAATACCAAAACTTTAAACAGTATTTTTGATGACCTGAAATATGCATGTGTATACTACATGCTTCCCAGATTTTTTTAACATACTCCATAGGCTAACTCAGGGTAATCAGAATCAACACCTTTGTGTTATGCTACTTTGTTTTTCTGTCTCCTTTCAGGATATCAGGCCTTCAGCAGGCACTTCCCCTGACAATTTCTCTGAGCTTCTCCACCCCCCCACCCCCACCCCCACTCAAATACCTCTTCCTGTTGCTTCTAATCTGTATGGCTAGAAAAGCAGATTACAAAACTCTTTAGAGCTAGGTTATAAACAAGGTGCTAGAAAAGGCCTGGGGGAAATAAAGTTTGTGGCTTTAGTGCTCTACCTGTGTATTTGAGGGAGTTTGCAGCTATGCCTTCCAGGTTTGGGGCAAATTTCCAGAGAACAGAAGGTGCCAGAAGCCTGACCTGGGGTTAAGTGCTGTTCTACTAAATATCTGCTTGGCATCAGGCCAGGTCTCAAAATCCCCTGTCCCCACACCAATTCCCTGACTCAGACAACTTTGAGTGACAAAAAACTTGGAAGAATAACTAATAATAAATATGAGGCCATGCTGACAAAGCAGGGGCAACACTGGCTTAGGGAATTTGCTCTAACTTCCAACAGAGCCCCTCGCTGCATTGTCCCAGAACTATAAGGCACTGAGGAAATTAAAAAGGAGATTTCTCCCGCTTAGGCAGAACTTTAAAGAAACCCAATGACATATAATTGCACTAATCAAATTTTAAGTACACAATATCTTATTGTTAACTACAGATACTATGTCATACAGCAGATCTCTGGAACTTACTGATCTTTATACACTGGGTGGCCAGATTATTATGATTTCTGAACGAATAATAATCTGGCCTCTCTCTCTCTCTCTCTCTCTCTCTCTCTCTCTCTCTCTCTCTCTCTCTCTCTATATATATATATATATATATATATATATATATATATATATATATTTGAGATTTTTGAGCTCTTTCTTAAAAATCTTAGGAGAAAAATAACACATGCAATTTATAATGCAATAGCAATAGCCACGTGTTCCATATTTTTACAATTTAGAAACCTCTTTTTTTATGAAATAGTGATGAGTAATTTAAAAATATATATATATATTTTATTGATTTTTTTACAGAGAGGAAGAGAGAGGGATAGAGAGTTGGAAACACCGATGAGAGAGAATCATCGATCAGCTGCCTCTTGCACACCCCCTACTGGGGATGTGCCCACAACCAAGGTACATGCCCTTGACCGGAATCGAACCTGGGACCTTTCAGTCTGCAGGCTGACGCTTTATCCAATGAGCCAAACCGGTTTTGGCTAGAAACCACTTTTATGATTACTGCTTAATTTGATAACCTGCAGAGAAAACCATTCATCACTTCATACTTTAAGAAGCAATACTTGCCCAGCCAGTGTGGCTCAGTAGTAGAGCATCAACCCAGGAAACAATAGATTCCCAGCAGGGGCACATGCCCAGGCTGAGGGCTTGATTCTCAGAGAGGGGGGTGCAGGAGGCAGCCAATCAATGATGTTTCTCTCTTATCGGTGTTCCTATCTTTCTATCCCTCTCCCTTCCTCTCTCTAAAATCAATTTTAAAACATTTAAATGCTATCAAATAAAATCCACCATTTAAAAAAAAAAAAGCAACACTTGAAAATTTCTGTTGTTCATAACATTATTGACTCCCCAGTGCTCACATCCTCTTTAGACAGAGACTACTACTGAGAGAGCTGAGCTAAGCCCTATAGGCCCAGCTATTCACAGGATATAAAAGGGGGATTGTGTAAATGCTGGGGTCCCTGCCTTCTGGGGACCTCTAGCCCCAGAATTCTGCCTCTACCAGACCATTGACCCTTACATAACGCAGAGCGGTCTCCCTCAGCCCATCTCAGTATCATTTTTAGCCCTGGATGAGAGTACTAATATGGAATCCACAGGCCGTCATTTTACAGTATTACTTTGGTCTGGATATGAAACAAGCAGGAGGAGGATGATAATGCAAAAGTTGTTTATTATCACTGAACCTTGACTTGACCATTCTTAAAATAGGAGTAAAATCAGCCCCTATCTAGTTTCCAGATATTTGGAGATGATAAACAAAATACTACATGGAGTATTAGTTTTTAAGATGAATTACTTTGAAGACCTTGGAAGATCACATAAGATTCTAACTGGCTAAATGTTACTTATCTTCTATCATTTAAAAATTTTACTAGAAATTATACATAACACCTCAAATCAAAGATATGGAAAGAGGTGGAAACTTAGGATTTGATATTGGGGAGGGGGAGAAAACTTAGTGAGGAAAGTGGCAATCAAGAGCAAGGATATAAAATAGGAAGAGGAAGACATGAAAATGTTAAATTGAAGAATTAAAATTTTGTTATCGGGAAAGGGAAAATGTAAACAGAAATCATCAAATGATGGGTTCCCAACTAGAATTAAAGATTTTTTATCTTTATTTTATTTTCTCCCATCATTATTTATCCCCCTATACTCTCTCCCACTTCCACCCACCTCCCTCTCTCCCACAATCACCACACTGTTGTCATGTCCATAAGTTCTCTCCCCTTTTTTTTTAAAGATAATGTGAAGAAACATCTTTAAAATATGTTTTTATTGATTTCAGAGAGGAATGGAGAGGGAGAGAGAAAGAGAAAAACATCAGTGATGAGAGAGAATCATTGATGGGCCACCTCCTGCATGCCCCACACTCGGGACCCAGCCCACAACCAAGGCACTTGACCTTGAATCAAACCTGGGACCTTTCTGTCCATAGGCTAACATTCTATCCACTGTTCCAAACTGGGTAGGGCTGTGAAGAAACTTTTAAAATATTAAATCTGTAATAACTAAGGAACAATTAAGGACACATTATATGCATGGATCTAGACAGTATTATGTTAAGTAAAATAAGTTAGACAGAGAAAGACAACTGCCACATGATTTCACTTCTTTGTGGACTCTAAAAAACAAAACAAACAAACTCATAGATACAGAGCAAACTGATGGTTGCCAGAGCAGAGGGGGTTGGGGATAGGTGGAAAAAGAAGGGGATTAAGAAGTACAAATTCTATATAATAAAAGGCTAATATGCAAATTGTCCTTGGGACGGGGTGGAATTCAACTGACTGGGAGTTCGACTAGGGTATGGGGCCGGATATCTACCCTCCCATGCCCCCTCCCCCTGGTCAGCCCAGCCCAATCAGCCTGATCAGGGCAGGTCGTCTGGACCCCACCCATGTACAAATTCATGCACCAGGCCTCTAGTACTATAATAACTATGTGCAGTACCAAATGGGTATTAGACTTATGGTTATCGCTTCATAAAGTATACAAATGTCGAATCACTATATTGTGTACCTGAAACTAATATAATATTGCAGTATTACAGTATGTCAACTATAGTTAAAAATAAATTAAAAAAAAACCCAAAATATAAAGGAGAAAAAAAGAACACATTGTAAAGGCCATAATACATTTGTGAAATAAATTTAAATGGTAAACTCCAACCAAAGTGAATGCTGTATCTGGCTCTTAGAAATATTTTCTCCACGGTGAGGTTAGCAGTGATTCTATAAGGGGTTGTGATTTATATTTAAGAACTGATTGTTTGGGTGAGTCTCAACTAGAATTAAGATAACAAGACCCACACAGAATATAGCAATGAAGACAAAGGAAGCAACGTGAAAACTAATTGTCATGACCCTCTTTAAAATCCAACCCTTCCTAGCCTCTTACATTTATATCCACCCCTCCCATTTTTCTAAGCCAACCAACTAATCAGCCAACAAACTACTCTGTGACTAGCTAACATCTGGTTTAGGGCCTTCACTTCAGGAAGGTATGTATGTCAGAAGCAAGAAGGCTGAGCTGAAATTCTGGCAGATTTACACTCCTTGGGTTGATCTACACTGACTCTAGCCACTCCTTCTCTATGAAAGACACTAAGAAACTCAAAACACTCATCAGAAAGAATATATACATTAGTAGTGTGATTTACAATAGGTAATATTTGGAAACAACCTTTATCCAGCAGATGAGTGGGTAAAATAAACAGTGGTACATTTATGCAATGGAATACTATGCAGCAATAAAAAAGAAAAACACCATTTGCAACAGCATGGATGGACCTGGAGAGTATTATGCTGAGTGAAATAAGCCAGTCAGAGAAAGATGAATATCACATGATCTCATTCATATGTGGAATTTAATGAACCAAATAAACTGATGATCAAAAATGAACCCAGAGGAGTAGAAGCATGAACAGACTGTTAAACCTCTGAGAGAAGGCAGGAGAGGGTGGGTGGGAAGAGATCAATCAATGAATTTGTATGCATATATGCATAACCCATGGACACAATGAGATGGTAAAGACCTGGGAGGGAGAAGGTAGATGGGAGTGGGCTGAAAGAGGTTAATGGTGGAGGGGGGGCGTGAGGGGAAAGGTGAACCTATGTAATACTTTCAACAATAAATATTTTTTTAAATATCTTCAAAGAAAAAAAAGACACTAAAGGAAGTTAAGAGTAAATCATTTCATTAGAGATTGAAAGGGAAAACAACAATGACAGAAGCAAATTGTTGCAAGGGCCAGGCAACCAGTCACTAAGTGACACAGGATTTACACACACACACACACACACACACACACACACACACACACACACACTATTATACTTTAGTGGTTATGGTTCAATAAAATGCTGAGTCAGGTCAGGAGCAGCCAACCGTTTTTTACCTCAGGTCCCTTCTATAAATTTGATCCTCACTTCTAGTGAGAATCTTGAAATGGTCACACTGGTCATACTCCTCCTGGGAGAAGGACCACCTTAACTATTGAGAACTTGGCTTTGGTAGAGAAGTAAGTTCCCTTTCAGTGATACTCATGGACACTGGGGAATTCTGTTCACTCGGTCTTGTCAGAGAGTTTACCATATAATGAACCAGCCCTGAGGAATTAGGACCACTGCAGAAATGGACAGCCTGTCCTGACCTTCTGAGCTCAACCTCATAAAGAACAACTCTCTCACTTTTTTTAAAAATCAAATACTCCACAGTTCCAGTCATACCTAGAGCCTGAGAAGAGTGACAGAGGTTTTTGACCTGGGGGCAATTTTATGTTTATGACTCTTAGGCCAGAAGCAGAAGGGAGAATGTGTTTCATGGTGAGTAATAGGGTGGAAAAAGGAAAAGGACTGTAACTGTCAAGCAGGTGAGAACTGCCTGTTCTGTTTCCTCTCCTTAGATAAAACAGGCACTATTTGTCAGAGGGAGGTTGATGTTCACAGTCCAACCTGTTACAGAATTAGGCAATCAGCTTTACTCACATTCCCTAGAGTGAGGTGGGAAGTTAATGGTCAGTCACTAACCAAAGAATGTATCAAAGACTATAAGTAGCCACCAAATATCCAGGTATGCCTCTACATATTCTAGTCTCCCTTAAAGTTAGATAAGGGCAAAGTGATGCAGAAGTGATGTGTGTCACTTCTAAGATGAGGCAATTAAGGCATGTGGCTTTGAGCTGTCATTTTCTCTGCCATGGTGCCCTTGAAGGTCAGGTGTTCAAGATGGCATTGGTACAAGAGAGAAGTCCAACTTTCCTGCATCAAAGATTATCTGAGCAACAAGTAAAACTATGTTGTTTATCTGTCACTGCATTAATTTGTTTCTGCCTATCATGACTAACGCGGGAGCCAAAGCAGTGGTCCATCCATAATGCTACAGACTTTAGTGTAAGAAATTAACCTAGTCACACTCACAAACTCCATGAGGATTATCTGATTTCATATTTCCCAAGATTTTTCCCCCCCAAAAAACATTGCCTCTAAAAGAGGATGGTTCATCCTAAAACAATAATTTCAGGTGTAAAAGCCACTTCTCCCAAGACACATATCTTCAAAATACCATAAAGCATCTAATTAATTCAATATCTCATAAAATATCTTTTTAGGCATCTATCACCTCCTACTTTTCCCCATTTCATTAATATCACTAACTAACAAAAATGCTGGCTCTAGCCTCTATAAACAAGTGTCCTTATAAATTAGGTTCTAATAAAAATAAAAGAAGAGAAAAATGAAAAAGGAGACACAACTAATTTTTATCAAGACCATCTCAATTTCTTCATGGCCCTGGCTCAATCCACTTTTAAAGTTTAGAATAGGAAGCTTTGGCCAAGTAGCTCAGTTGGTTAGAGCATCGTCCTGATACAACAAAGTTGCAGGTTCAACCTCTGATCAGGGTACATACAAGAATCAACCAATGAGGGCTGGTGTTCCAGAGTGGAGCATGGGGCAATGGCCAAGGAGACAGAACAGGTGGTGAGACTCAGCCTCATTGGCATAAGCCTCATCATCTTCACCTACTACACCACCTGGGTGATTCTTTTGGTCCCCGGCACTAACTTAGGGCAAGTGTCCAGTAAAATCTATTAAATAAATGAAGGAAACAAACCAAGGTACACAAATGGCCATCATCTGAAAGAAAAGCAAATGCTATCCCAGTGGTTTAAGTGGGGTTAGCCCCTGAGATGGGGGAGGTGGATGTTTGGGTTGGGGGTGCTGGGCAAGGCGGGGAATGCTCACCAGACAGCCAGCATGTCTTCCACAAATATTTCTTGCCCCAGCCTATGCTATTGCCATCCCCACTAGCTGCTGGCCTCCTGCTGCTCCTGTTTGTGGGACTGTTTATCACCTATGTCAGTGGTTGGAAAACCGCTGCTCAAGAGCCACATGTGGCTCTTTGGCTTATTGAGTGTGGCTCTTCCACAAAATACCACGTGCAGGCGCACACGTGCAATTGAAACTTCGTGGCCATGTGCAGAAGTCGGTTTTCAGCCTGGGCGAATCTATTGCAGAAGTGGTGTTAGAAAACTCAAGGGGCCAAAGAGCCGCATGTGGCTCATGAGCCGAGGTTTGCCGACCACTGACCTATGTGATCCTGAAGAACCATAAAGTGACCAAAAAGGCTGTGAGGGCCCAGCAGGGATGCAGCCACCTTCCCTCTGGTGCATACCGAGGCCAGGGGGCACACAGGACCTTTGCAGGCACTACAGTCCCTCAAGCATGGCTGCCCTGCAGACACCCCTGAGGATGGAGCTGTCAGGACTCATCCTTGACTGACCAGAGCCCCCACTTCTCTCCTGCTTACTCTTCCAGAGCCAAGGGAAGTACCTGGAGATCTCCCTCTCTCCCCATTCTGGCTCAGGGCCTGAAATATACTAGTCCTCCCTACCTCACTTTCAGACCCCCTGTCACTTCTTCCTCTGCGTTCTACCCTTTTGACTCAGTTTCCCTCCTACCCTTTTGACTCAGTTTCCCTCCTATCACATGCTCATGTTAGAACTGGCAGGTTTTGAGTCATCATGTGGCCTCTCCCCCCACTTGTCCTTTTCCTCCATGAAGGCAGCTTTCCTGGGTCTGACATAGCCAGGGACTTCACAGGACTTCTTGACCTGGAAAGCTTTGGTGGGAGGACCAACAGGCCTTGGGCTCACTAGACACATGGGGCCCCCAGACCTTCTCATAGAGTCCCAGCCCCTCATCCCTAGCACTGGCCTACTGGGGAGAACTGAACAATAAACGTCAATGGTGCGTTAAAAAAAAAAGAATTAACTAATGAATGCATCAGTAAATGGAACAACACATCTCTTTACCTCTATTTCTCTTACCCTTCCTCTTTCTCTAAAATCAATTAATTTTTTTTAAGTTTAGAAGAGGAAGTTACCTTATTCACTATCTCTAAAATGTCTGGATCTCTCTCAGTGAGCCAACAAGACCAGCACAAGATAAGAGGCACAACACTTTAAAGCCTGAACAATTTTGGCTTGGCACTCTTCAAAAAGCAGGGAAGATCTCTGGCTATTTCTCACTGTTATCAGCAGAAAACTCCACCATTCAGAGCACCTGAGATAACTGAGATGACATATGACTGCTTATTGCAAATGACCAAAATATATCTTTAAAAACATTTTTTTTCAAAAGCAGGTCACTTTATTAGTGTGCGTTTGAGAAATTATACACACACACACACACACACACACACGCAAATATTTTTCTTGGGCTAGGACTTGATGGACATTTAGATATATTTATCCCCTTATGAAAAGGCCTGCCTGGTGGTTAGGGGCTATATTAAAGGCATGGCCTGGGTCTTGTATACTAGCTTGCTTCTTATTTTGTAGCTGGAATCTGGTTCTGTTGGAAGGAGATGCTCAGAGAAGCCCTTACTCTCTAACCCAGAAGGCCTCTTCTGAACGTTGCCCAATGCTTCTGTTATACAACATGCAAAATAAATAATCAACCTTAAAAGTCAGGCAGCCAAAGCTCTACTCAAATAATAAGCCCTTTTACAAGCTGCTTATCACCTGCCAAAATCAGCTGCAGAGGAACACCAGGAACTTTAAATTCTATTGTTCTCATTAACTACTTGGGGGAGACAGAAAAGCTTCATTGGTTTTATTGGTTTTCTAAGAGAAGAAAGATATAAAGTTTTTCATTTGTCCACACCCTGCTCTTGATCTCAATAATTTAAGTATAGCTCCAGGCCCACCATCTCTAAGATATCTCTATTAAAAGTGTAAGTTTGAAAGGGGTACTGGCCTTTTTTTATAAAACATGCCACTCTCTACTTTCCCTCGACCTGATTGCTGGGGTGAGGAAAGCAAGAACATAAATGTTAATCTTTTCAGAAAATTGACTAGGAGGGAGAGAAAGGGCAAAACAGAGGCACCATAAATGCAGTCTTCTGTCTGTAAGGGCTCTCTGAATTAACTCAAAAGGAAAGAGTTGTTTTGCTAAAGGAAAACGATACCAAAAATGTTTGGTGCACTCAGGTAGGCCTGTCAATACATTATTCTTGGCCTAGAATACAGGATGAGGCCCCTTGTTAAGGAAATCTAATAGAAAAAATCTGTTATTAAACTAATTTCTGATGAACCACAAAAGGGATTTTGATATCTATTTAATATTATTTTCCCAGAACCCTCAACCCACAGAAGCAAAGCTCAGAATGTACTTCCTCTATAAAAACTCACTACCTCCCTTACTATCTCTATACATACTGACTTGCTCACTCTTGTTTCCTTCAATCCCTCATGGGTTTTATTAGAACAGGAACTAAGTCTTATTCATCTCTGCATCTTTATTGTTAGCACAGTCCCTGGAACATGTAGGTGTTCATTAAATCATTTAACTAAGAATAAAATTAAGGAGAACAAAGAAGGCAGCATAGATAAACATCTATACTTTCTGCCTCTCACAACTACATGAAAATTACAACTAAATGGAAGAACAACTACCATCCAGAACCAAAGGAAAGCTGGCTGAGTGGAAGTTCCACAACTAGAGAGGTGAAGAAAGAGCATTGAGACTGGTAAGAGGTGCAGAGGCGCGGAAAGTGCTGGCACCTGGATGTGCTGCTCTTTTAATCAGGAGGGAGATATAATCTCCTGCTTGCTCCGAACTACAGTTCTAGGCGAGACTCTGGGGGACCCAGACACATAAAAGTAGAAACTGGACTGTCTGGTATCGGGACAGGAATGTGAGGGCGGCTTTCTCTCAGAGGTGCTTGAAATGGTCATTGTTTCTGCATGGGGGTGCAGTATGTGGAGACCCAGGGATCTCTCTGGTGCAGGCTGACTGGCATACATTGTTTTTTGCTCCACCCTAGTGATTTCCCAGAGACCCTGCCCCACACAATTTACAACCCCACTCAAGCTGTGCGCATTGGCTTTGCATATGAATGGCCTGTCCTTTTTCTGCCTAAAACCTGTCAAACTGCAGCTGGGTCAGAGAGCCCCAGAGCTTCTAAAAGAAGGTCCAAGGAGAAGAAACCAAGATGGCAGCATAGTTAAACACCTCAACTGCTGCCTCGCACAACAATATCAAAACTACAATGAAAAGACAAAATGGACACCATCCAAAATAAATAAATAAATAAATAAATAAATAAATAAATAAATAAATAGAAGGCCCAAGGCCCTGCAGCAGCAGCCTGCTTTGTTTCACAGCTGGGCCTCATCTGGCCACTTTCAAACCCCATACAAAGAGGAAGTATCTTCACATGTCTTTGTAGCTCCTGCTGGGAGGCCCCAGACAGTGGCTGATCTTGCACCTCCTTGGAGACCCAAAAGCCAGTGTTCCCACTGGTCAGAGTGAGTCCGTACCAGATTACAACTCTTCACATCTAGAAGACTCATCCTTAAGGGACAGACTCAGTGAGCACCAAAGCCCCACTGAAGCAAGTCCTGCCCCATAAGGGTGTCTCCTGTGCAACAGATCTTCCAGTGTAGACACAGCTGGTTATCAGAGCCAATTGGCCTGGAGGTCAATTCCTACCAGTGATACCAACAGCAAACAAGGGTTAACTACAACAAAACTGTGCACACAGACCACAAAGGGGTGCACCAAGAGCATCCACCTCAGGAGACTGGGGAGGCTGAGTCACTGCGTCCTATAGGACACTACCACACAAGGCCACTCTATCAACTCAAGGAGACTTAGCAGCTACCCAGTACATAGAAACAAACACAAAAAGAAAAAATAATCCAAAAATATGAAGATAGTCTAAGGAGCCTCTGGAATAACTTCAAGTGTAACACCATCCAGAACCACAGAAAAGCTGGCTGAGTGGAAATTCTACAACTAGAAGGAAAGAGGAAAGCACATTGATAACATCCAAATTATGGGGGTGCCCAGAAGAAGAGAGCAAGCAAGATACTGAAAAACTATTTGAAGAAATAATGATAGAAAACTTCCCCACCTGGTGAAAGAAATAGACTTACAAGTCTAGGAAGTTCAGAGAACCCCAAACAAGAGGAATCCAAAGAGGACCACACCAAGACAAATCATAATTAAAATGCCAAGAGCAAAAGACAAAGAGAGAATCTTAAAAGCAGCAAGAGAAAAACAGTTACCTACAAGGGAGTACCCATATGACTGTCAGCTGATTTCTCAACAGACTATGCAGGGTAGAAGGAGGTGGCAAGAAATATACAAAGTGATGAATAGCAAGAACCTACAACCAAGATTACTCTACCAGCAAAGCTATCATTTAGAATTATAGGTGAGATAAAAGAGCTTCACAGATAAGAAAAATGTAAAGGAGTTCATCACCACCAAACCAGTATTATATGAAATGCTGAGGGGTATTCTCTAAGAAGAGGAAGAAAAAGAAAAAGGTAAAGATAAAAAATTATGAACAACAAAGTGACAAAAAATACATATCAACAAGTGATCCTAAAAATCAAATGAATAAAAAACCTGATGAACAGAACAGACTGGTCAATGTAATAGAATCAGGGGCATGGAATGGGAGCAGACTTACAATTCTCAGGGAAAGGGGTTGTGGGGTGTGGGAAGAGATTGGACAAAGAGTTTATACCAGTGGACAAGGTCAATGTTGAGGGGGAAGGCCTAGAGTGGGGTAGGAACCAGGTGGAGAGGAGCTGGGGGGGGGGGAGGAAGAGGAACATCTGTAATAATCTGAACAATAAAGATTTTTTTTAAAAAGAATAAAGTTAATTACTATAATTAACATTTGAATGTTCAGTAACTCTGTGTTTAACTTCCTATATTTTTTCCCATTTTCTAGATGAGAAAGCTGAGGCACTGAGAGGTTAATAAGCTAATTAATGGCACAGCAATGATACAAACTAAGCAATTAGGCTTTAGATCCTTAAATCTTAAGCACTACAAGGAATGGTACACATGAATAAATAAGTGAGCTGATAAAAGGGCTATATGCATATGAAACTATTAAACGGGAACTTGATTTGATTTAGATACCTGGTTTATTTACACAAAAATGTATTAAGAACCTAGTATTCTGTGCCAAGACCAGTGCTAATAATTAGTGGCACAAAGATAAAGGTATGGTCTTATTCTTCAAGGAGAAGAGAGATAAATAGCAAAAGCTTATTGAGTGCTTACTATGTGCTAGGCATTGTTGTAAGTATTTTATATGTGTTAACTTCTTTAATCTTTATAAAACCCCTACTACTACTACTACTACTACTACTACTACTGCTACTACTACTATTAAATCAAGATGAGACATATGAGAAACTGAGCCACAAGTAGAGTAAGCAACTTGCAAGAACCACAATTTCAATTCAAGCAGCCTAGGTTCAGAGCCCATGCTGTTATTTACTGCCTTATTCCAGCCTCAGAGCTGGGTCCTTATACCCCTCTCTTCTCTTTACTCTCACTTTCTACTGCCTCTTCCATTTGCAACCATACACACTCTAATATAATGTAGTATGTGCCAGAAGAGAGAAAAAGTGCTATGAAATGCAGAGAAGGAAATGATTCATTTTGCCCAAGAGGAGGCTCAAGGAATGTTCTGCAAAACAGGTGACACTTGAACTGGGCCTTGAAGACAGAAATAGGAAAGAAATTCAAATATGTACAAACAGTACATGGAAACCAGTCAAACTCATATGTTTTTTCAAAGCCATCACTACTAGAGCACAGAGCTAAGAAGCAAGCCCAGCTCTACACTATTTTCTGCTGTTGAGGCCACTTCTCACAAAGGAACAGGAAAATAAGTAGTGCACCTCTGGCCTGGATTTTTATGTCAGTTTTCCCACTTGGTTCAAACACTACCTGGGGTTTAGTCATCCTTTTGGTATCTATAAGAATTTCTTTTCCTCACCCTGCTGTACAATAAATGTTTTTGGAAGGGGACTATGGGCTTTTCAGTGTAACTGAGGACAAATCCTCCAAGGTTGGCAAAGGGGGCAGGAATCACCTCATGGGGAAGTGGGACAACTAGATCTCATGGTCCCAATTTTTTCCACACATGGATATGCTCTCCTTTTGCTAACTGCAGGGGTTCTAAGTCCAGTTTTATTAAAGGCTGTCTGTGTGATTCCTTAGAGTTTGTTCCACTAAACTTGCTGGCACCTTCCCCTCTCTCAATATACAGCATGAGAGTTACTGGCTATTATGCCAAGAAACACATGTGAATAAGGACAAGTGGACTCCAGCAACCAGTGTGTACTTCGAGAGCCAACTAGTGATCACTCTTCCATCCTAAATATCTTCTCTTGACCCTATACACCATTCCAGTTACTGTCTCATTTCTCTGCTCATTTACAGTAAAACTTCAAAAGACTTGTCTATATTCCCCATCTACCATTTTTTCACCTCCTTTTCTCTCTTACACCCACTCCAACGAATCTGTCCACTGAAACAGCCTTTATCCAGGCCACTAGTAATTTCTATGTTGCTAAAGTCTACTTGAGAATTCTTGCTTGCCAATCAGAAATATGTTTCACAACTGATCATACCTTCTTCCTTGAACTTCTGTGGCTTCCAGGATACCATACCGTTTGTTCTCTTCTGGGTTCCCTGCTACCTTACTGGCCACATCTTGTCCGTTTACTTTGCTCATTCTTCATTGTGTTCCTAACATTTCAATGTGGGAGTGCTTCAGGGCTGGGTCCTTATCCCCTTCCCTTCTCTAACTACTCCCATTTTCTTAGTGATGTCATTCATCTCTTGGCTTTAAATACTACCTAGATGCTTCATACTCAAAAATATTTATTTCCAGCCCCAAGCACTCCTATGAATACGAGTCTCATCCCACAGCTTACTCACCATCTCCATTTAAATATTTAATTGGCATCTCAAATTCAACATATCCAAAATTGATCTATTGATATACTCTCAATGCTGTTCTTCTCACATCTTTACCATTGCAGTTAGTGGCAACTCCATCCTTCCAGCTGCTCAAGAAGAAAACCTTGGCATCTCTTAAGCAGAAATGCGGTGTTATACAACTCCAGAGGGCACCAGCCACATTTTATTCAATGCTATTGGTGTTATGCAACGTGGTAACCTTGTTCTCCTTTATTCTCTTTTTCTCACATCCTGCTCTTTTGAAAATGCAATTGTTCTAACTTGAAAATATATCCAAATCCAACAACTTCTCCCAAATTCCACCGTTACAAGTTGGACCCATGCCTGTCTCCTTATAGTTTATTATCCATAAAAAAAATCCACAAAAACAGAATGATCCTTTTAAGATATGTCAGATCACATCACTCCTCTACTCAAATGTCCCCAATGCTTTCCATCTTTTTAGAGTAAAAGTCAAAGTTTGTGCAATGGCCCACAGACCCTGCATTATTTTTCTCCATTGGCATTTATCCCTATTTAATCTATTTTATTTTAATCACACATAAGCCTTTATTCTAATAATGCTGGCAGTATGGGAGAGAAACAGGTCATCCACAAAAATCTGCTCTGTTGCTCCCCATAAACCAGCTTCTTATATAGGATAGGACAGGGATTACGCAGAAAGAAGGGATTACAGGCATGGAGAAGTAAGAGGCTGGTGTAGGACTCCACTGTTTGGGGAACAAGGTTGTTAATCCGTCCATGATAATAGGCAGTTCTTTAATGAGAATGGTTCCAAGGTTGATTCTCGGGTCCAAGATTGACTCCCAGGTCCTGAGGGCTTACAATCCCCAGCCAGGTCCCCTATTTAATCTATTTATCTCACTTATTGTCTGTTGCTCCATAGAGTCAGGGACTTGGTCTATTTTCTCCACAAATGAAGCCTCAGTATCCACAACAATAGCTGACACAAAGGATCACTCAATATATATTTGTAGATGTAATAAATGAAATATATTGGGAAGTGGGAAATTTTTACACATGGGCCAGAATCATACCAACACATAATATAACAAGTGAAATGGCATGTGAGTCAGCTACTCTGTGATCAAGTTAAGTGACAAGAAATGTTCAGTTCCTACTTCCTACTGTTTGTTTCTTAATTGCTTTCATATTTTACCTGATGAAATATCCTTTCTTTTGCCTCCAAAAGAAAAAGAAAAAAAAAAATTGACTTATGTACATATAGTAAGGAGCGCCCCCTAGTGGAAGAACTCCTTCAAAGTAATAGAAAAGAAAATCAGAACAGGTTTAAATTACAAAGATCTGGAAGGAAGTGACTCCAAGATTTCACAGGGAAAAGTCCTCAAGGGAAGCTTACGCTTGGATTCAAAGTCCATCGGGGAGCTTATCAATTTATTATACTGTTGATCCTCTTTCGCATCTGATGATGAGAAAAAGAATTCATTTAAAGTTGAATAATGTAAGTACTTTCCTCAAGTAACTTAAAATTTGATAGAGACATGGAAATGAAAAGAAAAGCTGGGGTAGCAATACTTATATCTGACAAAATAGACCTCAAAATTAAGGACATAATAAGAGCTAAGGAAAGCCACTTCATAATACTAAAGGGATAGATACAACCAGAGGATATAACTCTGGTAAACATATACGCACCCAATGCAGGAGCACCCAAATACATTTTAAAAACTTTTGGAAGAAATCAAGGGAGAGATTGACAGCAATACAATCATAGTAGGGGACTTTAATGCTCCACTGACATCACTGGATAAATCCTCTAGACAAAAAAATCATCAAAGAAACAGCAATCCTAAATGACTCATTAGATCAGAATGACTTAACTGACATCTGCAGAACATTTCACCCCAAAAATACAGAATATACATTCTTCTCAAGTGCACACGGGACATTTTCAAAGATAGACCACATATTGGGGCACAGGCAAAGTTTCTCCAAATTCAAAAACATTGAAATCATATCAAGCATCTTCTCAGACCACAATGGCATAATATTAGAAATCAACTACAATAAAAACAATTAAAAAATTCAAACAACTGGAGGCTCAATAACATGCTATTAAACAATGACTGGATTACCAAATAAATCAAAGAAGAAATTAAAAACATCCTGGATATGAATGACAATGAAAACACAACAATCCAAAACCTATGGGACACAGTGAAAGCAGTCCTGAGAGGGAAGTTTATAGCTCTACAGGCCTACCTCAAAAAACAAGAAAAAATGATAATAAATTATCTAATTCTAGAACTTAAAGAATTAGAACGTGAGCAACAAGAAAAGCCCAGATTGAGCAGAAGGAAGGACATAATAAAGATCAGAGAAGAAATAAATGACATAGAGACCAAAACAAAAAAAACAAAACAAAACAAACAAACAAAAAAAAAAAACACAGAAGAACAATGAAACCAAGAGCTGGTTCTTTGAAAGGATAAACAAGATTGATGAACCTCTAGCCAGGCTCACCAAGAAGCAAAGAGAGAAGACCCAAATAAACAAAATCAGAAATGAAAGAGGTGAAATAACAACAGACCCCCCAAAAATACAAAGGATTGTTAAAAAAAAATATATACTATGAACAACTCTATTCTAACAAACTAGACAACCTGGAGGAAATGGACATATTCCTAAAAACATACAACCTCCCAAAACTCAACTAAGGGGAATAAAAAAATCTTAACAGGCTGATAACTAAGGAGGAAATGGAAGCAACACAAACAACTATTTCTATAACTTTCTCTGTGGAAATGTAGGGGGTTGTGGTATACCTCTGATTACCATCAGTCTTCCATCTTCCCTTATGTGTAACTCTTGACAGAATAAAATCTGGCATTCATTATTCACAATACATTTACTTATTTGCTCAACAGTAGAATATACATAAAGTAGATTCAGAATTGCTAATTTATACCCCTGTAGCCGAAACCGGTTTGGCTCAGTGGATAGAGCGTCGGCCTGGCGGACTGATGGGTCCCAGGTTCGATTCCGGTCAAGGGCATGTACCTTGGTTGCGGGCACATCCTCAGTAGGGGGTGTGCAAGAGGCAGCTGATCAATGTTTCTCTCTCATCGATGTTTCTGACTCTCTACCCCTCTCCTTTCCTCTCTGTAAAAAATCAATAAAATATATATTTTTTAAAATTTATACCCCTGTAGAAAACAAACCTACTAAGAGTATAGTACCTGTATACAAATTTATTTTGTCTTTAGCCTTAGAACAGTGGTTCTCAAAGGGTAGTCCCTGGATCAGCAGCATCAGCATCACCTGGGAACTTGTTAAAAATGCAAATTCTTAAGCTTCACCTTAGACCTATTCAATCAGAAATTCTGGAGGTGGGATCCAGCAACCAGGTGACTCTGATGCATGCTATAGTTTGAGAACCACCACCTTGGAGTATATAGTCAAAACATTCTTTTCCAAAGTTACTTATTACATTAGTCTCTTCAGATCAACATAACTAAATACCAGATGGATGGCTTGAAAAATAGAAATGTATTTCTCACAATTCTGAAAACTTGAAGTTCAAGACCAAAGTGTCAATGGGTTTAGTTTCTCCTGAGGCCTCTCTTGTCTTGCAGATGGCCAACTTCTCACTGTGCTCTCATATAACCCTTCCTTTCATTATATGAGCACTGGTCATACTGGATTAGGACACAATGCTTTGACCTCATTTAACCTTAGTTATATCTTAAAGTCCCTATTGCCAAATACAGTCACATCAGGGGTTGGGGCTTCAACATAAGAATTGAGAGGATACAATTTAGTCCACAATACTTGGGCAAGTGGGGGTTTTCCCCCACCCCTTCATTGTGGCTATTATTCATTTTTAATACAGTTAGTGCCTTTGTTTCTATTTGTATTTCTTTTGGGTCCTTCTTTCATCCATATTGATTTTAAAAACTTTAGTATGTGAAATATTAACATAATTCTATAAATTAGAACTAAATATAAAAAGTGAACTCAGAAAAATGTCACTTTCCCATTCCTTCTATCCAATTCTCATTCTCTTATTCTTTCCACCCTATTCCTATCCACCCCAGTAAATTACTTAATCTCATTATTTTTGCGTTTATCTTTCCACACAGAGTATTGGCTACTGTAACAAATCACCACAAACTTAGTTGTTTAAAATACCACTGGTGTATATTACAATTCTGAAGGTCAGAACTTCACAATGGTTCTCACAGGCTGAAGTCAAATTCCAACAGGCCTGCATCCTTGGGGCTTTGGGGGTAAATATGTTCCGTTATCGTTTTCAGCCTCTAAGAGCTGCCTACATTCCTTGGTTTATGGCCTCTTCATCTATCTTCTAGACAGCAGCAGAGCATCTTCAAATCTCTACGACTCCCGCTTCCACCATCACACTTCCATCTTCTGACTTTAGACCTTCTGTCTTCCTCTTATAAGGACCCACCAGGATAATTTCCCGTCATGATCCTTAATGCCATTTTCAAAGTCCCTGTTGTCATATGAGGTAACATATTTCACAGGTACATGGACATCTTGTGGGGGGAGGTATTATTCTGTCTACCACACTGAGATTTTTTTTTAAGTTTTTAAAAACACAGAATGAGAGATCATGTCATTCTTCTTAAACAGTTTACCTGTACTTTTAGAATGAGCACAGCCTCTTTACCCTTCTAGCCTCTTTGCCTCTTTCCATTTTTGAACATGCCAAATCCTTTGTGGCTTCAAGGCCTTTCCTCTGCCCCAAATATTCTTTCCCCAGTTCCTCTCTTGGTTGACTCATTCTTCCAGTCTCATCTCAAAGTCACCTCTTTAAAGAAGTTATCCATGATCACCAGGTAAGTATCAGCCTGTCTCAATTACTCTATTTTCTTTATCATGGATCAGTCTGTAATATACTTTTATGTATCACTTCACTTGTTTATTAACTTATTTTTCTCACTAGAATTTAATCTCCATGATGGTGGAGACTGTATGTATTCTGTGATGTCCCTAATATCTAGCATAGAAGCAGAATATTCTAGGACTTAATGTGTGCAGGCAGAATAAATGAATGCTGCCCAGTCTGGATGAGCAATGTAAGATAAATGTGCTGCTGGTATAAACAGGGTAAACAAAACAGTCCCCTATTAACTTTAGGTACTGCTGGTGCAGACTTTCACAATTTCCAGTATAATCCAAACAACTTCCTATATGTAATTCACTCAGTCATGCAACAAGTACTCACTGAATAGCCAATACACATACATTTAATTCTTCCTACAACCCTACAAGATAGCTACTACTATTATTATTATCTTCATTTTACCAATAAGAAAATGAAAGTTCAGAGAAATATATGATAGGTTCAGGGGATATACCAGAGAAAAATCTAACATGGTTACACCCACTGCCTTCTCTAGTGGAGACCAGAGATAAATCCAGGCTTACAGATCAATGGGCTAAGTGTTATGACAGAGGCTAGGAAGGGTGCTACGGTGCACAGGTACAGGACGGTGAAATCAGGTGGAGTGAGAGGAGGCTTCTGAGAAGAGAAAGCACTTGAACTAAATTTGAAGCATAAGTAGAAAGCTAAATAAGTGGAACACCAATTAGCTATTATTGATAGGACTCACCGGCTATAATTTACCTTAATAACTTTCCTGTTTTTCCATGATTGGCCTCACCTTAGCTTTGCAGGATAAGAAATCCAATTTTGTAAGTAACCCAGAGTCATTTGAAACTGGGAATATTGACAGATGGTAATAGAGCTCAGGAGGAAATGAAGTTTATAAATCAGAACCTAAGTTTGTTAATTTAACTGTAAGGTGTGCATTCTCCCTCCAAGGCATGCCTACTGAAACAGTGTTATAGTAAGCCTAGAACAAGGGTCTACAAACTTTTTCTTTAAGTGCTGATAGTGAATATTTTTGGTTTTCTAGGTCATACATAATCTCTGTCACAACTAAACTGCATTATTGCAGTGCAAATGCTGACCACTCTACAAAATCCCAACCCATTCTAAAGCCTTGGGTATAAGAAAGTTCTACTTACCAGTAAAACTCCAAGGGAAATGCCAGAAGCATCTGTTTACAGCTATTTCACAGAGAATGCCTTGATCCTTTGTTAACTGCAAGGGGGAAAGAGCACTCTCCATTCTTACATGTACTCCTTCAGGAAACAAATTTGGCAATACTAGTACTTACAAGAAGAACTAGCATGTAAGCTCCATGAAGAGAGAATTTTTTTTAAATTAGAATATTTTTTTTTACAAAAGCAGTATATATTGTAGAAAATTATAAAACAAAAATAATTAGAAATATTATAATCCCACCACCCAAAAATTACCACTGTTAATAGCAGCTTAGTACATATCCTTCCAGATATATATAAAGGATATATATATATATATATATATATATATATATATTCTTTATAATAAAAGGGTAATATGCAAATTGACCCTAACCACATCTGACCAGGATGACAGATCTCTATGAAGAGTACGGACTACCAGGAGGCAGATGCTCAACGCAGGAGCTGGCCCCTGGTGGTCAGTGTGCTTCCACAGGAGGAGCACCACTCAGCCAGAAGCCAGCTCATGGCTGGCTAGCACAGTAGTGGTTCAGGAGCCTCTCCCACCTCCATGACAGCACTAAGGACATCCCCCGAGGGCTCCCAGGCTGCCAGAGGGATATCTGACTGATACTTTAGGCCCAATCCCTCGGGGAGCAGTCCTAAACCATCAGTCCGACATCCCCCAAGGAGTTCTGGACTGCGAAAGGGCACAGGCAGGGCTGAGGGACCCCTCCCCCCCAAGTGCATGAATTTTCATGCACCTGGCCTCTAGCATATATCCTATCTAATAAAGAGGGAATATGCTAATTGACTGCCCCACCCTGAAATATGGCAGCACCCATAGCCACAAGATGGCAGTGCCCAGTCCCCTCAGCCCTGCCAGGGTGCCTACCTCCACAGTCTCTTAGTCCCCTCAGACCCGCAGCCACACAGGGCTGGCCTAAAATGCAGGCAAGCTTTGAATGGCAGCTGCCCAGCCGCCCAGGGCCACCCGAGGCTCAGGTAACAAGGGCCAGCTGAGGCTTGCACTGCCAGAAGTGGCAGCAGCAGAGGTGTGATGGGGGCATCGCCTTCCTGATTGCCAGGTCACCTCCTGCCCTTGAGGGCTCCCGGACTATGAGAGGGGGCAGGCCGGGCTGAGGGACCTCCTCTCCAGTGCACCGGACCAATACATTTCTACAAAAATGAGGTAATGTACATAATGCTTTTTTCAGTTAATAACCTCCACCATTCCATGTTAATAAGTTTTCATCTAATATCTACTAATATTCATATTCCCCTGCTTTTCCCCAAAATGTCCTATAAAGCCCATTTGTTCAAATCAGGGTCTAATCTGAGACCATATGTTGCATCTTAAGTACCTTTTCATTTAGAATAGTAATAATTTTCAGGACAGGAATTTTGTTTCCTGTTGATTCCCAATGCCTTTAATAATTCTTGCTACATAGTAGCAGATCAATAAATATTTGCACAATTAATTAAAAACTTAGGGGATGGGAGCCATTTCACTGTAGAGTTTATCTCATCCACCCATTACCTTTTATCTCCATTTTGTAAATAATGAAAATCAAGGCCAGAGAACTGAATGACTTCCCAAAGTCACACAGCAAGAACATAAAATTGCTTTCCATTCCTCTGTTTATTTTATTAAACTGGAGTTGGCAAACTTTTTCTATGAAGTTCAGATAGTAAATATTTAGGCTTTCTGAGCCAAGAAGCAAAATCCAGGACGGGTGTGTGTGTGTGTGTGTGTGTGTGTGTGTGTGTGTGTGTGTGTGTATTCCGTAAATGTTTTTGGTCTGTTTTTATTAATCCTCACCCAAGGACATTTTCTGCATAGCTTTTTTGAGAGAGTAGGAAGGAGGGAAGGGGAAGAGGAGTGGGGGAATGGATGGAGGGAGGGAAAGAGAGAGAGAGACCGATATGAGAGACATACTGACTGGTTGCTTCTCTCACAAGCCCTGACAGAAGTGGGTAATGAACCCACATCCCAAGTACCCACCCCTGACCAGGAATGGAACCTGAGATCCTTTGGTGCTTAGGGTGGTGTTCTAACCACTGAGCTACCAGCCAGGGCACAATCCATAATTTTTTTTATTGATGAAATCCAAATATATATATAATAACTAATATGAAAATTATACCCTTGGGAGTTTCACTGGGAGACCAGGAGTTTGATCTCAAGACCAGGTGTTTGATTCTTCACTATGATGTGCGCTGACCACTAGGAGGCAGTTCAGAACGAAGGAAGGCCCTGGCCAGTAGTTGGCAGCCAATGAACGGAGGCCCCAGCTGGCAGCAGGAAGGCCCTTTCTCAATTAAAAAACATGCTGTTCTATTTAAAGATAAAAAGGTAAATATCCAAAGAGTTAAAAGAATGGAAAGTGATTGCTTTGGGGGGGAGCAGGGAATGGGGAGGAAAGTTGGGGACTCATTTTATTTTTTTAATAGCACAACTTGTAGAATTCTTTGTTTTTTTAAATTATGTACATGTATAGTTTTGATTTAAAAATACCCAAAAACCAGAAGCACATTAGAACCTCTTCTAGAAAAATGTTCTTTAATACTTTCCTCCATCCTTCCCTCAACCTAGTTTATGTGTCCCTTTTCTCTGCTTCCCATATTGTCTGTACTCTGCTCCATCAGAGCACTTAACACACTGTACTATATTGTTTCCCTATATGTCTCTCTGAAGGAACTATGAGCACCTTGCAAGAAGGAACCATTTATTATTCATTTCAGATCATAGACTCAAATATTTAAAAAGGTATTCATTAAAGTGAAGTGAAACTATCTAAACCAAATACCATTCAGTCTAGGCAAATTAGACATCACAATGAGATAGCAGACAAAATAAGTGTTGGTGAGGATGTGCAGAAATTGGAACCTTCATACATTTACCAATGGGAATTTTAAATGGTGCAGCCACTTTGGAAAACAGCCTGGAAGTTCCTAAAAAAGTTAAACATACAGTTACCATATGACCCAGGAATCCCATTCCTATATGAACATGTTTCTTGCCCTCTCTAGTGGGAAGACAGAGAATGAATCCAAGTTCACTAGTCAATGTGCTAAGTGTTATGATACAGGTCTGCTAAGGATAGTAGGGGAGCACCCACGAAGGTCAGTGAAATCAAGAGAATTGAAAACATAAGTCTACACAAATGCTGACAATAGGATTACTCAAATAACCAAAAAATGGCAACAACTCAAATGTCCAACTAATAAATGGATAAATAAATGTAGTATATCCATACCAGGAAATATTATTTGGCCATAAAAAGGAATGAAGTACTAATACATGGTATAACTTGGATAGACCTGGGAAACATCATGCTAAGTGAAAGAAACCAGTCACGAAAGATGACATATTGTATGATTTCATTCATATTAATTGAGCAGAAAAAGCAACTACATAGAGTCGCAAGGCAGATGAGTGGTTGTTAGGGATAGAGATAGGAGAGGTTAACTGTAAGCAGGTTTAGGGAATTTGGGGGGGTGATGGAAATGTTCTAAAACTGGATTGTGGTGATGGCCCACAATTGTGAATTTACTAAAATCAACTGTACATTTTAAATGAGTTTGTTTTATGGTATGCAAAATATAAGGCTCTTAAAAATCCCTTAATCAATTACATTATTTACTTTCTCAACCCCCTCCCCCCCAGTTGGACTAGCCCCCTTACAAGACTTGGTAAGAATTGTGAAAGTTTCTGAAGCATTTTTGCCAGTTGGTGCTTGGGGTTGTGCTGATGGAAATCAAAGTCAGCTTCTCTCTGTGAAGCTGTAAGATGTCTTGATGTGTTCAATGTGTTTCAGGTTAGGTGATGCTTGTGTATAATCTGGATAATCCACAGCCTCTCTGTCAGTTTAGGTGTGAGCATGCCTAGGGCCCCTAATCCAAGTAATAAACTAGTCAGGTAACAAATTCACTACTTGCAACTCTCGAGCCCTATGCATAACCAGGTGAATTTTTCTATCAAGGTATATCCGTGAAAATGTTGGGTGGGAGGGAAATTTGGTCAGTGCTTGTTAGGCAAAGGTGTTCTTCCAGAATAAGCGGTACAAACTCCACTCCCTAGGCCAGTTCCCTGGTGGTACCCCAGGGGAAAGCACACCTTTCCAAGGGCGGTGGGAAGGTGCAGGAGGCTGTAAATGAACCTTTTTGAGCTAGGCGAAAGGCCAGAACCAGCCCCTCTTCTGCATTGTGGGAAGGGCAAAAACTGCCACAAAGTAGGGGTCAGATGTGGGCTCCCAGGACCACCTCTTGTCCGAAACTCACGCTGCTACTGTCAGAGTCGCCGGGCTTATCTTGTTTTCTTGTTTGCCGCTGCAGCCCCACCTTTTAGGGAAGGAGAAGGTGGTGGAATTTTCAAAGCAGTCTGAGCTGGTTCTAGCCCTGCAGGACTCCAGTGTGCGATAACCCCACCACCCAGCGCGGGACCCCTGGGTCACGTGCCCACGCCCCCAGCCCCGCTCCCATACCCCACCTCCTCCCACCCTGCACTGGCGATGGCCTCGCAGCTCTCCCCGCACTGCGGGGACACCAGTTGGTCGGAGCATGTGCAGACGGGTTGGCGGGAAACCAGCGGCTTCTGTTCTGCAGGGTAACACTGGCCTGGCCGAGGACCCTGTGGCAGAAATGGCCATGCCCCTGGGACCTAGGTGGCCTCTCGAGGCGGAGGAAAGCTGACCTAGACTCAAACTGGAGTAGGTAAAGGGTTCAGGCTTCTACCTTTTCCTCCCTTTCTCTCCAGGGAAAGGACCCCGAAGAGGACAAAATTGCCAAATTATCATGAACCTGGATCCCAGCTCCTTTCTGCAAAAACTTGAACAAAATGAGGCAGTTTTGTTGAGGGTGGTTTTTCTTGGAGTTCCTGAAAGAAAGAAAAAATGTATTTGTAGCCTCGTGAATGTGAGCTAGGTATTGCCTCCCTGAGCCTCAGTTTCCTCCTCTATAAATTAGGAATAATAATGGTGCCTACTTCACAAGGTGTTGGTAAATATTAAAGAAAATAATCTATCTAAAGGGTTGACCAGACTGGAGAAAGCTAGTGATTTAATTTGTTTCGCAGAGTTTAGCACACTCCTAACGTAGGTGACATCTTCCTTGGGATTCAGGGAAACTAAAGGATGTTGACACCACAAAATAAACATATACTTAACGTTAAATATTCATTAAAATGTATATATGAGAATCGAAACAGTCTCCCCACACTCAGCCTGGACACAGAAACATAACCACCCCTTACTATCTACCATACATAAACATTACTTTACTAGACAACTGTCATTACTGGCATTTTCCAGGATTCTTTTGTCCAGGTAGTTTCTTCATTATAAGAATATCCCCAAAAGATCCATCAACTCTTCAATGGAAAGCATTAACAGCTTACTTAAAATTACTTAAATCCCTTTCCCCCAAATCCTCCCCTTGCTGCTTCCACAGACCTAGGCTGTTCATATCATGATCCTTACCCAACTCTAATCAAGTTCCCATGTTGACAGACTCTCTGCCTTAAATCAAGCTTTCACTTATCAGTAAATTCTGACCTTTCCATTCCTCCATGAAACATTGCTATAACTTTGAGTAAAGGGGTTCTCCTTTACTGCGATAAGCAGTAAATTCAGTTTTGTCATATCAGTAGGTGTGTGGGTGATATTTGGAAGCGAGCATTTGGCAGTTTTGAAGGCCTTACAGAGATTCAGGGCAGGCTAAAACCTCACTACCACAGCTCAAGATCTTTAACTTGGAAACAGTATGCTCCTCTGAACCCTCTTGAACCTATGTACCTTGGTTGCGACTCTCAGATAGCAATGGTGAGGTACAGAGGTTTCACATTAGTTGAAGCTCTGAACCCATGACTTGAGCTCCCATTTGCTAAGGATACTAATCCTATGGCCCATACATCAACCCCTACAAAAAGCCATTCCTGATCAGCTGGATTATAGGGTCCTCTATGTTCCAAATGTCCCCTGTCTCAACCCTGTCATGGCTGTCACCACATTTGTTTTATTCCCATTGAGCTACTTCATATAATTTTAAGCCTAGTGTGAAAAAGGGTCCCTGCTTGTAATTGGGTCAACCTGTGACGTGGCTGGGACTTGGGTGGTTTTATGGTGATGTCTTCCTCTCCACCTCAGCTGCCACACCCACCATCCTGTAGCTAACCTTGAGGTCACTCCTTTCATTCAAATCTAATAGTGAACTAGAGAGAGTTTTATCATTTTTTCTTCCAAGGTATTTCAGATTTTATATTAATGTCCCTTACTATTTTATTTTCAGATATGTTTCTACCAATTCTTTTGCTTATGAAAATAATCATAGTTACCACAATTAATGGTCAGTATTTATCAGCCAGTAACAACAGTGTTTATTTCTTGTAGTCCTTTTTTGGGGGGGGGGTATGTTTTTATATTTGCTCAGACTTTATCCTCCCCCCTTAATCTTCTTTTTCCACACAACTTTTATTTTGTGATCTTTAAAGTATTATCAATATATGTATTAATAGAAAAAGAACAAAAATTTCATAACCATGTAAAATATATATATATTCACTACAAAATTAGGGGAAAAAGATTTAAGAGGAATATGCCAAAATGTTTAGTGTTGACCTACAGTTTATTTTTTTGTTCTGTATATTTTTATGACTATTTAAATGTTAACCATATAAATCTTTTGCATAGATTTGTGATATTCTAAGTACTCTACTTTTATTTGCAGTTGTTTTCCTGTGCTGAATTAGGTCTTGGTCCATCCAGAATATTTAAAATCAACCTCCATAACATTCCTTCAAATAAAATTCAAGTTATTTTCCTTATAAAAATTCAAACAGCTTTAACATATGTTTGACAAATAGGAAACTATCAAATATTCATATCTACCTATTACCCCTTCCCCAATTACCCTTTTCCTAATAATTGATCTCCCATTGTGTAGAGAGCAGCCTGAGAAGGCACATGGACATTCTTTTAATTCTTATCAGCTGAGCCCGAGGGCACTGGCAGAATCCTCTTATCAGTACTGATTTCTTAATCCAGGTGCTTGGAATGAGGAACAAATAAGACCTTGACTCACCCAGGTCTTGATATGCTAAATCTTGTACCAAAAAAATAAGGAGCTTACCCAGATTTTGATGAATAGGATCTGGGCACACCAGAAACTGCTTTTGACCTTAAACACCCCTTTGGAAGCCAATAAATATGTTGTGCTGTCGACTGTCTCTCCATCAGAAAGATGGTACCCACCTAGCTCCCAGCTTTATAAATCTATTTCTGCCTCTTGTCTCTTTCTTTCTCTAAGTTCTTAATCCCCAGCTCCTCCCCTCAGGAACCTGTCGTTTTTTCCGTGTGGGACACGGAAAAAGGAGAAACACCACACCATTGTAATATAGATTTTCTCAGTAATGTCAATATTTTTACTTGAAATATATAATGGAAAGTTCACAGACTTTGGTGCTAACCTGTCTTTTGGTTATATAACAGTCCTGTTGCTATCCCTTACTGAGACTCACTTATGTCCTCTAAAATTAGGTTAATAATTCTTACTATATTTTTTATATGTTTAATACATGGGAATTGAAAATATGCATTATCATTACTCTCCATTATTCTTAAATAGATGGAAAAGAGCAAACAGTAACTGAAACCTCCCTATTCTAAGGGCAGTTCTTTTTAATATTTACAAATGCATGTGGAGTGACTGGGAGTTTGAAACACCTAAATATAAGTTTTGGTAATATGACATGGTTAAAGCACAAAGAAGCCAATCTCTCACTTTCTGCCATGCTAGGAGTGAATGGTCCAGATAATGTGACAGCCCGGGAGAGGGAGAAGCAAGCAATCCTATATAATAAAGAGGTAATATGCAAATTGACCATCACTCCAACACACAATAGGTCCACCACAAAATGGCCAGCAAGGGAGGGCAGTTGTGGGTGATCAGGTCAGCAGGGGAGGGCAGTTGGGGGTAACCAGGCCTGCAGGGGAGGATAGTTAGGAGTGACCAGGCTGGCAGGGTAGGGCAGTTAGGGGCAATTGGGCTGGCAGGGGAGCAGTTAGATTGATCAGGCTGGCAGGGGAGTGGTTAGGGGGTGATCAGGCTGGCAGGCAGAAGTGGTTAGGAGAAATCAGGCAGGCAGACAGGCAAGCGGTTGGGAGCCAGCAGTCCAGATTGGAAAGGGTGCAGTCTAGACTGAGGGACACAGACCCTTGTGCACTAATTTTGTGCACCGGGCCTCTAGTTGATCTATAATGTCTCCCAGGTTTCTGATCTCATCAGCTAGGTGGATGGTGGTTCAGCATTGTGAACTGTTTTCTCATTAACTATTTCCTCTCTAGCAGCACCTGTTCCAGGAGAGCAGCAATAATGAAGGCTGTCGTTTGCCTACTATGCAGCAGGCACTTCATTCATTCCAGCCACAAACATTTATTCAGAGCCAGCTTATGTTCTATACAGTGCTCTAGAAGCTGGGGATCCAAAAAGGAACTGGGAAGACTAAAATGTCTGCCTCTGTTGAGATTGTGTTCTAGTAGAGAGAGATACAAACGATATAATAAATCAATAAATTATCTCTCTATATAAAACCCTAATATGCAAGTAGACCGAACGGCAGACAGAACAACCAATCATTATGATGTGTGCTGACCACCAGAGGGCATGCATGAAACATGGCAGGCATCGGCCATGGCGAGATAGTGGGGCAGGTGAGCGGGGATGCCAGCCCAAGGCAGGGTGCCAGTCGCTGTCATCTGGGTGAACCTCCAGTGGTTACTGAAAATTCTTTGCTCCCATGTGCTGCAGTCCCATTGGGCACTCACACCTGCTGCCAGCACCAGCCCCGCTCGCACCCGCTGGCAGGGCCTGACACCAGCCCCAATCACTTGGCACTGTCAGCAGATGTGAGCAGTGGCTGCTCACCCCAATCGCCCCTGAAGGCTTCTCCACCTCCCCCTGCTCCTGAGGTATAATCAGAGCAACAGCCACTGCTCGCACCTGCTACTGGTGCTGGCCCCAATTGCTCCACACTATCAACGAGTGCAAGTGGGGACAGTGCTGTCAGCACATGGGAGCAGCAGCAGCAAGAACAGGGCTGCTGGCAAACGGGGAACCAGGGACCACTGCAAGAGGGGCCAGGTGGGGTATGGAGGATGGACTGAGACCCAGTCCTGTGCCCATCACAACCTTGCAGCCCACAGTTCCTTTCAAGGTACATGAATTCATGCACTGGGCCCCTAGTTGTATATAATAAAAGCCTAATACGCTAAGTGTCTGGTGGACTGTTCAGCCATTCAACCAACCAAAGTATAATATGCTAATGATATGCTAAGCCCACTCAAACGCTGGCTATGACATGCACTGACCACCGGGGGCAGAAGCTCCAACCAGTAGGTTAGCTTGCTGCTGGGGTCAAGCTGATTGGGACTGAGCTAGATGGGCTGTATATGCCATGGAGTCCTCCTGCTATCTCTTCTTCACTGGCCAACCTTCTGCATTCTTCCCTGGCCCCAATTGTACACCATTAGGGTCCCTTGACCTGGCCTGCTCCCTCTCACAATCAGGGATCCCCTTGGGGGATGTCAGAGAGGTGGTTTTGGCCCAGTCCAGTCCCACAGGGGGAGTGCCACTCAGCCAGAAACCAGGCTCACAGCTGGCAAGCACAGTGGCAGTGGCAGAAGCCTCTTCTGCCTCCGCAGCAGCACTAGGGCTGTCCTACTGCTGGCTTAGGCCCAGTCTCCCTGGACTGCAAGAGGGTACAAGCCAAGCTGAGGGACCCCCTAAGTGCATGAATTTCATGCACCAGGCCTCTAGTGTAGTATAATAGATGATACACATGATGGAAAAAATAGAGCAGGAAAGGAGGAATGGGAGTGCTAATGGCTAGGTATACAGTTTTATTCTTATTTAATTTTTAATATTTTTATTGATTTCAGAGAGGAAGGAAGAGGGAGAGAGAGATATTGAAACATCAATGATAAGAATCATTGATTGGCTGCCTTCTGCATGTACCCTACTGGGGACTGAGCTGGCAACCCACGCATGTGCCTTGACTGGAATCAAACCTGGGGCCCTTCAGTCCCCAGGTCGACACTATATCCACTGGGCCAAACCAGCCAGGGCTAAATGGGCAGTTTTAAATGGGCTGTGCAGGGTCAGTCTTACTGAGAAGTTGATATTTGAGCAAATACTTGATTAATGTGATGAGAGATCAAGGCAAAGGAACACCTGGGAGAACGTTAACAATAGCCTGTGCAAACATGTGAGATGAAAATGTGCCTGAATTCTGTACCAAGACATCCAAACAACCCTGTGCTAGGCACCAAAGATATAAGCCTAGTGGGGAAGAGAGATAATTATACAACCAGTTACAAAAAAATTACTTAAGACATAAGGGATGACCTCTAGTGAGAATCAGAGAATGCTGACCTAAGAGTGTACTAAGGGAAATGATACTAAAAGTTTGGCAAGGATTTTGCCTGATGAAGGGGAGGACTGGGATGATAGAAGAGCATGTTGGGAATCAATCATAACATAGATGACCTGCTGGACTGGTGGTCTTTTAAGCTCTTTGTCAGGAGGGGTCACATTTCATTTGTCTGATTGGGCCCAATGATCTGAAGGCACACCCAGCATTTTATTTATTTATTTATTTATTTATTTATTTATTTATTTATTAAATATATTTTATTGATTTTTTACAGAGGGGAAGAGAGAGGGATAGAGAGTTAGAAACATCGATGAGAGAAAGTAATCAATCAGCTGCCTCTTGCACAGCCCCCACTGGGGATGTGCCCACAACCAAGATACATGCCCTTGACCGGAATAGAACCTGGGACCTTTCAGTCCGCAGGCTGAAGCTCTATCCACTGAGCCAAACCAGTTTCAGCAACACACCCATCATTTTAAATGTGGCATTCCATTCCTAATGTGGAGCCTACTTTTTTTGGCCAAACTTTACTCAAAGTCTTTAAAATTGTTTCCAGTTTTCCACTATTACCAAAAATAAAAATAAAAAAAAGTAAAAAAAATGCTAGGGTAAGCATCTTTTATTCATAAAAAATGTTACATTTGTTTAGTTATTTCCTTTTTTAAACTTTTGTATTTAATTTATTGGAGTGACATTAGTTAATAAAAGTATATAGGTTTCAGGTGTACAATTCTATAATGTATCATCTGTATGTCCAGTTATTTTCTTGACATCAATTTCAGAAACTTAAACTGGGGTTTCATATTTCAACCTTTGAAAAATTGCATAGTTGGCCTTCCAGAAAGAATGTGTCAATTCTCAGTCCTATCTGCACTGTGGAAGAGAGACTGCCCATATCCTTACCAACAGTTTGTTACTTTTAGTATCTTACCTCAGAAATTGCATATAAGAATATAAGGATAAATATGAGGAGAAGATGATTTCAGGTTTTGAGAAGAAAGTTTCTTAAATTGATAATTTTTTTTCTATTTGTTCAATAGAATAAATTAGTCCATGCCCCAACAATGTTGCCCAATGGTTGAGCATCAACCATGCACCTGAAGGTCTCTGTTTGATTCCTGGTCAAGGCAAATTCCCAGGTTTCAGACTCAATCCCTAGTAGGAGGCATGCAGTAGACAGTGATCTATTATGTTTCTCTCTCATTGATGTTTCTATCTCTCTCTCTTCCTCTCTCTGGAATCAATAAAAACTTATTAACAAACAAAACACCCAGTGTTTTTTTGTTTGTTTGTTTGTTTTTTAAAGAAATGAGACTGAGACTATCCTACTGTGCAGGCTTTAGGTCATAACTATGACAATTTATAAACCTGTATCCAGCATGAAGCCAGTAGAAGGATCAGATATTTTATACTCATTACCTTAGAGAGAAGGTAATGGGGGATGTCATTACCTTTACAGAACAACAGTTGATCTCCGGCTCTGGGGAGGAGCAAATCTGATGTTTGATTTCCTTAATCTCTGTCTTAGGCAAATTACTATTGCTGTGTGTGACTCAGTGTCCTGGACTGTAAAATGCGGATGGTGCAAAGGCCCATACCTATGGGAGCAGTTGTGAGGCCATAAAAAGTTGTGAGTTCCATTTTGAGATGAAATGCTACATCTGGGGATAAATCCATCCCTTCAGGGTGAGGTGGAAACCCAGCCCCACTCTCTCTGCTCCTTTTTATGCTGCCTCTGAGTTTCCTAGTAGTGACAGGATTTCAGAGTTATCTGGATTGTAAAGGACTCCTCAGACCTCAGTCATAGCTCCTTCCCTCCACACACTGGGGAGCCTATGTGTCCCTCTGAGATGAGTTCCCCTTGCTCTTAGCTGCCAACTGTTGCTCAGCAAAGTGACTTGTGAGGGGGTAATTGGCTGGTACTGAGTGATCTGCAAGGGTAATGGTGCCTTTGACAAATGGGAGAAGGAGACAGTTCCTAGAGACACACAAAACCAGGAGAAATCCATCTCAGGAGAGATTGCTGGTTGTGACCATGATGGAGCAGCAGCAGTAATCTATTATAAGAAATCCACCCAAAAGAGAAAGAGCTGTCCCTCCTCAAAGGGACAAGGATCGAAGCCTCTAGACTTCCCATTTGGGGTTATACTCGCAGCACCAGATCCCCGGCCATAAGACTCCTCTGGATACATTACAGAAATCATTGAAGCATTGTCAGCTAGTGGGTGCCATAGTTTGGCTCTGATCTAAGGGACAAGTCAATTGTAGGAGTCTCTATTTACCTTTGGGGAATATTTCAGCTTATTTCTTCTTCCCTTTGCTGTGCCTGCAAAATGAGATTGCTAAAAACCCCTTTATAGCTTTTTACCATATTTCTCTTATTTCCTTTTCCTTTACTTCTTAAAATAATACCACAGAAACATTAAAATAGATGCTGATATATATTTATTGACATAGAAAGAAGCCCACAACAAATTGTTTGGTGAAAAAATACAGACAATAGAACAGCACTAATATTTGACACTTTTATCTGTACATATATCTATCTGAATACAAACTATAGGTGTATGGAAGTATCTAGAAGGATAGTCATCAAAGGGTTGACAATGGTTATATAAGGGTAGAAGATTTGGACTAATTTGTACTTGACTTTTTGTACTTTTTTGTTGTTTGAAGATTTAACAGTGAATTATATCACTTTCACAAAGAGAATAAAGCCATCAAGGAAATGAGCACACACAGAAAACAGACCCTTAGGCAGCAGAGGTGGGGGTGGGGAGCAAGGACAGAGGACAGGCCATCTTTCTCCATTGTGCTTGTATCCAAGACCCTTTCTCCTGAACCCTAATAAAAGCTGCTATGGGGATTAATTCATGCAATTAGAGACCCCCTCCCTCAGTTTTCCTATCACTGGGCTCTGAATATACCTTAACGCTTCATTTAAGGCTGAAGGCTAGCACCTCACTATAGCTCAGAAGGGTCATCAGATTGGTCAGGAGCCTCTCTTGACCTCTCCTCCTTTGTATGTGTCAGCTCCTGCAGGGTCATGACCAGATTTTCAAACATCTCAGCCTTGTTGCTCTTGTCACAAGTTTCCTTTGAGTGGTCCTCCTTGCCACAATATGAAGAATGGGTTGTGTATTTTCGCTTCCTGGCTCTACAAATATTCCCAGGACCATCATTTTTATCTCCAGAACCCCCACTGGTGGAAGGAGATTGAGCCTGGGAACTATTGGGGGAATCAATGACTACCACTTGATCCTGAGGTCTGGTTCTGCTTTTGGGGGGAGGAGAACCAGAGGATGAAAGTGGAGGGTCCTGAGATTCCACCAGGATCACATCTTCGTCTGAGTCATCCAGGGTGTCATCTATCTCTATCACGTTGCAGTCAGCACTGCCGATTACTATCCGTAGGGATCCCTGAAATGCCACTGGACTGGTTGCCCTCTCCACCATTGACTCAGATCTCCTGGCCCGCTTCCGATTAATAAAAGTGTCATCCCAATCCTCCTCCTCCCTTATCATCTTGATTAACTCCAGAAAATTGGGAAGACGCTCCTGCTCATTTGCATACATCCTGAGAAGATGCTTCAGTCTGTAGCGCAGGTCCCCATTCAGCTCAGCCCCTAAAAGGAGCTGGTGCAGGCGAGTCTGGTTTGCATCTTTCGCAGCTATGATCCCTGCCTGAATAGCATTCTGGAGTTGCACCTCTAAACGGATCACATACAGGGAGGCTTTCTCCCCTTGGGCCTGCACGGTGTTAAAAAATTTACCATGGGCACTCACATTGGTTTCAGTCTCCCCAAACACCAATTTCATTGCGTGCAAGAAATCTGCCACACTTAGGTTGGGGTTGGCTGCCTGGAGCAAATGCATGACCTCCCGGGCAGGGCCCCTAAGGGTTTTCATCAGGCGCTTGAGCTTTTCTTCTTCAGACATATTCCACTCTGGCAGGACCCCATTGACTTGGATTAGCCAGTTTTCAAAGGTTTCTTCCCCCTGGGCTGGCACCCCCCTCCCTGAGAACAACTTCATGTTTCTTTCTGCCAAGTTGGCCATTAAAGGACCAAGACTCCTACCCAGGGACCTCAGCATAGAATGGGCCCAAGGCGGCAAGCGTGTGTTCTGCCGCCGGCTATTACCCATGTGTGAAATGATGCTAGCCATGACAGATGATGATCGGGTATCTGAATATTATCAAGATGTTTGGGCTTTTTGGAAGAGACTAATCTGCAGGCGTGCCGGGAGCCTCTGCCTTCCCCCTGTAAAAAAGAAGAAAAAGAAAAAAAGAAAAAAAGAAAAAAAAAAAACCAGGAGGGGTGTGTAAGAGGAGATTAATAGGGCTGCAGCTGTTTTCTCTCCCTTCCTGAATATCCTCAGTACATTTTATATCTGCCATCTGCCTGCTGTCCTAAAAATATCCTCCAGGAGACTGGCAGTTACAACCTCAGGGAGCCAGCCGGTGTCTCCCTGTTAGCGCAGAGCTTTGGACAGCCACATCCATTCCTCCAGTCTTTCAAGAGCAACAGCAACTGTTGCTTCTAATTCTAAGTGTAATCGTGTATGGAGCTGATGTTGGGCTCTCAAAATAGAGCACAGTGGTCAGATCTCATTTACCTCATGGTCTCAGGTCTCAACCACATTCCCTCTCAAAGTGCCTCTCGCCCCACCCTTTATCTCTCAGATTCTTACAGGAGCTCAGGAACAAGCGTGTGCCTTTATTTCACTATCAGCCTCTGCAACTGGTGGCCTCCATGAGAAAGCTTGTCTCCAGGTACAGTCGATCTTTGTCCACTGGGGGTCCTTGATCCCGGACTTCTGGGCCTCAAGACTGAGCCTTCGTCAGGAAGGGCAGGGAAAGGAAGGGTCAGAAACAGCCCCATCCCTCATCCTGCTCCCTCCCTTCTCATCCCACACTCTTTTGCTCCCTCCACTGAAGCCAAGCTGGCCATTTGAATACAAGCCAAAGAGACCCTGCCCCTTCCAATTACAGTTCCCCTTGTAAGTCTTCAGCCTACCACCTCTGCAATCAGCAGCACAGAATTCAAGTCCAGATTCCTCTTAGATGGCCTGCCACCGAGAAAGGGAATAGGAGTTGGAAATGCACAGGGACACCCATATATCCCTCACCAGGATGAGATGAGGAGATGCAAGATAGACAGCTTGCGATTCTCTTCCCTTGCCTCCCCAACCTCTCTGAAAACTCCCCCTTCTCAATCCAGGCAAACCCTACCCACTAATAGCATTCCGTGGCACCCCACCTCCTCCCTCAGCGCAGTCAGGCCTAGAATGCTCCTTGCCCAGCCTCCTAGATCTCGATTTTCCAGGCGGGGAGCCGCCCATTCCCAGTGTGACTTTCCCTCCTCTTTCCCCTCCTGGCAATCGCCCCCCCTTTATTTACCTATGTTCCGCGGGTGGGCAGCGGCCAGACAGCTCTGGATGTAGGCTTTGGCCTCTGTGGCCCTGCAGTGGGAAAGGATGGACGCTTCTTGGGCCGCTAAACTACTCGGGGCTGCTGGAACTGAACTGTTCTGCACTGCCACCGGGCTAGGGGGAGTAGATTTCGGTCAGCATGGTTCCCAGGGCAGCAGCTGCTGCTTTTATCCTCAGTCCTCTGAGACAAAAGAGCGTGACGCGCGGGCTGGAGCGGCCAATCAAAGAAGCGTGTGTGTGTGTGTGTGTGTGTGTGTGTGTGTGTGTGTGTGTGTGTGTGTTGGTGGGGTGTACGACTCCCAGCACAACCTCTATCCTAGGCAAATTATACCGGAGCAGGGAGTGGGGGTGGGGGTGGTTACAAGGCACTGGGCCACAAGTCTGCTGGGCTTCAAGTGCAGTTTAGTTGCATGGACTGCAAATTTGCTACTCTTCCTTTCTCCCTCTTTCTCCCTTGACTAAATTCCGTGTCTTGAGGGCAAGTGCATTAAACACAATGTGGAATCGAAAACAAATAAATAATAGAAGTACTTCACCTTTGTGTGGTGGGAAGGGGGGTAACTGTAAGAACACTAGAGTTTTCTTAATGCAAATAGGCTTGCACAAACATCTTTTACTGTGAAGGATGTGGCTATATGTCCATGTCCAGTTAACAGCGAGAAGACTTAGGCACCCAAGCTGTTAACCAATTAAACTAAACTATGGGTACAAGGCTGACTGCAACAGAATAATTTGGGGGAACTTGTTAGAAGTGTAGATTACTGGATCTGGCTTCTGGGGGATTCTGATGAGATGAGGGGATGCAAATGAATGGGGTATGATTTTAGATTTTAGGTTTTTAACCACCACTGTAGTTGATCCTGAGGTGTATAGAAGATGGTAAGTAAATGCACCTGTCTCCAGTGTTCATAGTATATCTGTGGTGAAATGCATCTCTAGAACATATGTTCTTACCTGTGTCCATGATCTTCCTGAAGTTGTATGGGAAGAATTTGGAATCTGTAGGAGGCTGAATAATGGCCACCTAAATATATCAAGTCCTAACCCCTGGAACCTGTAAATGTCACCTTATAAAGTAAAAGAGCCTTGACAGATGTGACTGAGGATTTGGACATGGAGAGATTGTCCTGGATTATCTGAATGGGCCCTAAATGTGATCACAGGTGTCGTTATAAAGAGTACAAGAGAGCTGACACACAGAAAAGGAGAAAGGGATGTGAAGACAGAGGCAGAGAATGGATCGGTGTGGCCACAAGCAAAGGAATGCTGACAACCACCAGAAACCATAAGAGGCAAGGAGCAAAGTACAACTCTGCCCACACCTTCAATTCAGTACAGAGGAACTGATATTTAACTTCTGGTCTCCAGAACTATGAAAAAACAAATGCCTCTTCTTTCTAGACACCAAGTTTGTGGTAATTTGTCACTGCAGCAAAAGGAAACTAATGCAAATTGCATTTTTCTGAATCCATAGCTTTGTCAATTTTAAAATGGGTCAGTGGCTCAATAATTGTTAAAAAACAATCCCCTGTGATATTTCTTCATTAGTATATTCCTCCTTAAATTTGTACTTGAGGAAAGAGTTTGAGAAATTAAACACAGTTTTACTAGAGCTCTGAACTATAGTTTTCTGCCATAATATAGGTCTTTCATTTACTGGTTCAAGGATAAGTTTCTAGGTGGTTATTCGTTGAGCTCTTAAAAAACTTTGCCTGTGATGGACTTGGCATTAATAGACCCAGACAAGGAACAACTCAATGAAAACACTACGCAGAGTTGTCTGGGGTGAATGGGCCATGTGGCTCCATGTCTTAGGTCGGGCTGCCATGACAAAGTACGATACCATAGACTGTGGGGGCTTAAACAATAGGAATTACTTTTTTTGAAGTTCTGGAGGCTAGTATCCAGTTAAAGTTGCCTACAGGATTGGTTTCTTCTGGGGCATCTCTCCTTGGCTTGCAGATGGCCACCCTCTTGCTGTCTTTTTACAAGGTCTTTCCTCTGTGTGCCCACTCTTGATGTCTAAATTTCCTCTTCTTATAAGCACCCCAGTCAGACTGGATTAGAACCCACCTAACCTCCTCATTTTCACTTAGTCACCTTAAAAATCTGAAGTTTAGAAATTAAAGCTTTCAGTTGAAATACAAATAGCTAGCTTTGGTTGCCTTACTCCTCCGTGCCAGGAATTTTCCATCCGTTATCTCTTTTAAGCATCTCTGGCAACCCTAATGAGATAGAAATTGTTCTCTGACTGAAGGAGCTGAGGCCATGCAGGCTCTTCACACTAGGGCTTAGGCTCATTGGAAGCCAGAACCCAGATGGGGATAATTATGGGAGATCCTGGCCACACTAACCTCATAACCCAAGGACAGCATCTTTCATGAAAATATTCAACAAGATAGTGAAACAGCTGAGACCGGTTTGGCTCAATGGATAGAGCGTCGGCTTGGGGACTGAGGGACCCGGGTTCGATTCCGGTCAACGGCATGTACCTTGGCTGCGGGCATATCACCAGTAGGGGGTGTGCAAGAGGCATCTGATCGATGACTCTCTCTCATCGATGTTTCTAGCTCTCTATCTCTCTTCCTTCCTCTCTGTACAAAATCAATAAAATATATTTAAAAAAAAAAGAGAGTGAAACAAATATATTTTTTTCAAATTTTAAATTAAATTTTTTTCATCACCTTTTATCCACTCTATGCCCTATACCACCTCCACCTATCTCCCTCTACCCCTGTAATCACCACACTTTTTCTCTTTATTTATTTGGTCAGCAAACTCATTAGTCAACAGAGCCAAATATCAATAGTACAATGATAGAAATTTCTTTTGAGAGCCAAAATTTTAAAACTTAAACTTCTTCTAATACCATTTCTTCAAAATAAACTCGCCAGGGCCAAGGTATTTTGTGGAAGAGCCACTCTCAAGGGGCCAAAGAGCCGCATGTGGCTCGCGAGTTGCAGTTTGCCGACCACTGCATTAAGGTATTACACATGTGCCCTTATCCCCCCATTGCCCCTCCCACTTGTGCCTTTACCCCTAGTGCCTGTGTCAATTGGTTAGGCTTATATGCATGCATACAAGTCCTTTGGTTGATTTATCCCCTTCCCTCCAACTCTTCCCTGTCTTCCCTTTGAGGTTTGATGATTGGATTGATGCTTCTCTATCTCTGATTTTTTTTGGTTCATCAGTTTATGTTGTTCATTATAAATATAATTTTAGACAAATAAATCTAAAAGAGTTTATCACCAATAGACTGAACTAATGGAAATTCTAAAGAATGTACTTCAGGAGGAAAATGATCTTAGAAGAATGAAAACCTAGAAGGAATAAAGAACAAAGAAAGTAGCCGAAACCGGTTTGGCTCAGTGGTAGAGTGTCAGTCTGCGGACTGAAAGGTCCCAGGTTCGATTCCGGTCAAGGGCATGTATCTTGGTTGCGGGCATATCCCCGGTAGGGGGTGTGCAGGAGGCAGCTGGTCGATGTTTCTCTCTCATCAATGTTTCTAACTCTCTATCTCTCTCCCTTCCTCTCTGTTAAAAATCAATAAAATATATTTTTAAAAAAAGAACAAGGAAAGTAATAATGCATGGGCAATGTAAGTGAATATTGACTGAAGAAGGATTTATAAAAACATCTATTCTGGGGTTTTTGTTTTGTTTTTAGTAACTTTTTCTTTATTATTATTTTTTAATGCTCACCCGAGGATATTTTTCCATTGATTTTTAGAGAGAGTGGAAGAGAGAGGGAAAGACAGAGAAGTATCAATGTGAGAGAAACACATCAACTGGTTGCCTCCCACACGAACTCCAACCAGGGCCCTGGCCAGGGAGGAGCCTACAAGCAAGGTATGTGCCCTTTACCAGAATTGAACCTGGGACCCTTTGGGCCCCAGGCCAATGCTCTATCCACTGAGCCAAACCAGCCATAGTTTATTCTGTTTTTTAAAAATAAATGAAGTATTGTACAATAAGAAAAGATGTTAGGAAGGACATAAATGGAGTTGAACTTTTCTAAGGGCCTTGTATCATAACAGAAGTGATCTGGTTATTTATTAAATGTACACTTTGATAAGGTAATTTTGTATGTAGGAATTAATAGTATTAACTATTAAAATAATAGTAACAGGGTATAAATCTCCAAACTAGTAGAGAGGGAAAATAATTGAAAAAAAAATTTTTTTTAATTCTCAATAAAAAAAAAATTCAAGAAGAGGTGAAAGAAATAGAGGTTGGACCAATATAAGCACAAAATAAAATTATAGCTTGAGTCTCAAATATATCAATAATTTTATTAGATGTTTATGAGGTACATGATCAGATTAAAAAAACAAATATTGTCTAGTAGGATCAATAAATGCACCCCTATTTAAGAGAGACAAATCCAAAATATAAGAATACAGATAGGTTGATAAATCATACAAATAATATATGTGAGAGAAAAGTTGTATAGCTGTATTCATATCAGACAAAATACACTTAAAAGCAAAGCATTATTAGAGACACATTTCACAACTAGAGGCCTGATGCACAAAGATTTTGCAAGAATGGGCCTTCCTTCCCCTAGCTGCTGGCACTGCCTTTCCTCTGGCCAGGAGCTGCCTTTCTGCCTTTGCTCCAGCCAAGAGACACCTTTCTGCCTTCCCATGCTTCCCAGAGGCCTGGAGCTTCTGGAGCAGTGTGGAACACTTGCATCATCACCATGACGATGCAAGCATGCTGCCCAACCTCAGCAGCTGGGCGCCTGAATATGCAAATTAACCTTCCATCTTTGCATACTCACTCCTGATTGGCTGGTGGGCATCGTGAAGGTACAGTCAATTTGTATCTTCCTCTTTTAGTAGTATAGATGATAAATGGTTCAATTCACCAGGAATGACCTTGTACTTATAAATATATAAAGTAAAAATTAACTTACTAAAAGGAGAAATAAATATGTAATCAGAGTATATATTTCATTATATATAGAGACGTCTTACCATACTTCTAGCAGGAGCTGATCAAGGAGGCAAAAAAAAGTCTCTAAGGATATAGAATTTTTGAACAATATGATTAATAACTTGAACTAACCAACAACTATGGAATATACATACAAATGCTTATAAAATTTGAGCACGTACTATGCCAAATAGCAAGTTTCAACACATTTTTAAAAAATTAAATCTGGCTTGGCTGGCATGGTTCAGTAGTTGAGTGTCTATCTATGAACCAGGAGGTCACGATTCAATTCCAAGTCAGGGCATATGTCCAGATTGCAGGCTCAATCCCCAGTGTGGAGCATGCAAGAGGCAGCCAATCAATGATTCTCATCATTGATGTTATCTCTCTCTCCATCTCCATTCCTCTCTGAAATAAATAAAAATATATTTAAAATAAATTGAAATAAAAAATTCAAATAATTTATAAATTAATACCTAAAAGATAACTGGATAATATCTGTATATCTCAAAATCAAGACACACTGAAGGAACTGAGGTGTCGAAGAAAAATGATAGTGGAATTGAAAATATTTGTGGCAGAAAATAATGAAAATGCTCATATCAACACTTGGGAATGCAGCTAAAGCAGTGCTTAGAAGGAAAAATTATCTCTTATCAATGATGAAAGGCCAAAATTTTGTGAATTTAGCATTCACCTCAAGATATAAGAAAACAAGATGAGCACAAAAAATTAGGAAAACCAAATCACAAAGGTAGGAACAGAAATGACATAGAGAGCAATAAAAAATAAGTTGAGAATTTTCTCTTTTGACATTTCTTTTCAACATTAGACAGAAATTAGACATGAAAAGTAAGTAAATGGCATCCAGATTGGAAAGAAAGAAGATTTTTCTCTGTAGATGATATGATTTTACATGTAGAAATTCCTAAGGAAATCACTAAAAAACTGCTGGAATGAATAAATTAGTTCAGCATGATTATAAGATACAAGATTAATATATAAAAGTTCAGTTGTATTTCTATACACTAGCAATGAACAATCCAAAAATGAAATTTAAAGAACAATTCCACTTTATAAGAGCATCACAAATAAAATATTTATGAATGAAATTTTTAAAAGAAATGCAAAACTCCTACATCAGAAATTTCTCTGTACTTCTGTTACAATGTTACTGTAAATCTAAAACTATTCCAAAATCCCTTCACCTGTCTTGCCCAAACCCCCAACCCGTCTCCCGGATACTGTCCGTCTGTTCTCAGTATCTACCGTAAGAGTCAAGGTAAAGAGATTAAGAGGGGGGAGAAAAAAGACACAGATTGCCAGAAGGAAAGGGGCGTGAAGGGAGGTGGAAGAGGGCAAAGGGGGGATGAATGGTAGCAGAAAGAGACTTGACTGTGGATAATAATCACACAATGCAGTAAGCAAATAATGTGTTACAGAGTTGTGCATTTGAAACATGTATGGTTTTATTAGCCAATGTCACTCCAATAACTTCAACAAAAAAATAAAAATTTAAGGAAAAAGTACAATTGCATAGCTACAAAATAGTCATGGGATGTAGAGTTGTAATTATGTAAGGTGCCAGGTACATGCCTGAATTATCAGAGGGATCTCTTTGTAAATTATATAATTTTCTAATCACTGTGTTATACACCTGAAACTAATCTAAAATAATATTGAATGTAAACTAGAATTGAAAAATAAAATTAAAAATAAAACTTTTCCAAAATAAAATGTTTATATGTAAAAAAATGATGAATTTTATGAAAGTGCACTATCTATAATAATAAAAGAGTAGTATGCTAATTAGATCAGACAGCTGAACAACCTTCCAGATGTCCTTCCAGATGACCTCTGGACAAAGTCGGGGCTGTGAGACCAAGGCAAGCCGCAGAGGCTGCGAGGGGCTGTGAGGGCCAGCTGAGGCTGTGAGGGTTGGCCAAGTCAGCCAGGGCTGTGAGGGCCGAGCCCCTTGCATGAAGTTCATGAATCAGGCTTCTAGTATCACAATAAAGCTCTTTTATAAAAAAGAATACTTCTGATATGGATCCATTTATATAAAGATCAAACACAGGTGAGACTAAACTACATTGTTCAGACATGCATACAGAGATGATGAAACTATAAAACAAAGCAAGAAATTATTACCATAAAGTCAGGAGAGTGGTTACCCTGCTGGTGAGGGAGGAGTTTTGATTGAAAAGAGACCTACACAAGGCTTTTGTAATGCCCTAATGTTTTATTTCTGATCTTGATTAATGGTTACATGGTTGTGTTTTCAACTTGTGTTAAAATGTACATGCATACTTTATGCACATATGTTCTATTTTTTTAAAATATATTTTATTGATTTTGTACAGAGAGGAAGGGAGAGAGATAGAGAGTTAGAAACATCAATGGGAGAGAGTCATCGATCAGCTGCCTCTTGCACACCCCCTACTGGGGATATGTCCGCAACCAAGGTACATGCCCTTGACTGGAATCGAACCTGGGACCTTCCAGTCCCCAAGCCGACGCTCTATCCATTGAGCCAAACCAGTTTGGCAACACATATGTTCTATTTTCAACAAAACAATAAAATTAAACTCAGTCACATAAGTTTAGATGGACTTGTTAAAATGTTGGACTGAGCCAGGCTAGTTATTTCAGATATTTACAGAAAAGGGTTGCTAAAATAGTGTCCATGAGATTAAAAGAGTAGGGGTGGAGAAGGAGTATAGTAGAGGGGGCTGGGTAGAAGGTTTGACTTTCTAAAAGAAGTGCTTATTTGGGTTGGTTTAGCTAAGCACTAAAGATGAGGTAATAGTAATAGTCGTAACCAATATCAGGTTATAATACTTTTTTTTTGCATTCTTTCTATTGAGTAAGAAAAATTTACTTTCAACAATAGTATATTATGAGAATAAGGAGAAATTTAAATACTTTGTATCAGTGTAGTATTCCTTGTATTAAATTAAAAGGTTGTGGTTGAAAGCATTTAATGTATAGTTATATTATTTTAAACACTATGATTATTCAGTGAGACCTTACCATTGAGATCCAAAATGGTACCACTTATCAAAAACTGTTTTTTAAATAATTATAATTAAAATAATTCATCCAGTTTGTTTCATGCGGGAAGGTTAGGGAGAGGTGGACTTGTATGTATGCATATAAGCATAACCAAGGGACACAAAACACTGGAGGGTGAGGGCATGTATGGGAGTGGGGGGGCAATGATAAGATATGTACACATATAATACCTTAATAAAATATAGAAAAAATAAAATAATAAAATAATTCATCCAATTTGTATATTTCATTAAAAATCTCTTTGTAAAATATTGGAGTAGTGTGTAAGATTGTATGTAGTTGTTCACTGAATGTTTTGTTACCCTTAATTAATTTCTTTAAAAAATTTTTATATGACCTTTTTCACCGATTATACATTCATAAAATATGTTCAATATCTGGCCCTGCAAACCAATATTAAGAGTAACCGCTTCCATATGTTTCATCTGTATTTGACTATTTGATAATATGTATTCATACTTTGACTTTATGGGAGAGATAAAGAATAAATGTTGGATCCCTGGACAAAATTATAGGTGACACTTTTTTCTGACTCAGTATTGCATTCATTAGACCTAAGGGAAAATGATGCATACTATAATTAAACGCTATGTTTGTTTTATACTTTAAAAAAATATGGGACAGCCTGGCCAGTGTGCCTCAGTGGTTGAGCGTTGACCTGTGAACCTGGAGGCCAGGATTTGGTTCCTGGTCAGGGCACATGCCCAGGTTCCAGGCTCAATCCCCAGTGGGGGGCGTGCAGGAGCCGACCGATCAATGATTCTCATCATTGATGTTTCTATTTATCTCTCCCTCTCTCTTCCTCTTTGAAATCAATAAAAAATATATATATATTTAAAAAGATGAGGATAAAAGGGAGAGATCAACCAAAAGACTTATTTGCATACATATGAGCCTAACCAGTGGTCGAGGACAATAAGGGGGTGGGGGCATGAGTGGGGGGGGTAGAGGATTGGAATGGGGGGTTGACAAATATGTGATACCTTAATCAATAAAGAAAATTTTAAAAAAAGATGGGGTAATAGTGGTGAAGTACACAAGCTCAGCCCCCCAACAAACTCGGTTTGAATTCTGCATCTGCCACTTAGTTCTTAGGTTCTTAATCCTCCTGTGCCTCAGTTTCCACATCTGTGAACAAAGTTTATAATCACACTAGCTCAACTGTTATTGTGAAGATTAAAGGGGATAGTCCTTGTAAAGTCTTGGTTTTCGACACATAATTGCTTAATAACTATCATCTGTTATTACTTCTTTCTACAGCTCTTTATAAGGTATATTAAATTAATTCTGAGTTCCTCTTGTATGTCTGCTATTGTTCTATTTTCTATTTGTGTAGATACATGAAAATATTAAAATTGCATTTTTAAACAACTACATTTTTTACTTCTCAGTCTTTCAGACTGGTTCTGCCTCTTCAATTAGCCCAAAAAGAGGTTGAAAGGAATAAATATTTATTGAATATTCCAATGTGCTAGGTATTGTGTCAGGTGCTTTACATATGCCAACTCCCTCAGTTCTCAAACCTATCCTATGGATTGTTACATTTAATAGAAATTGAGACTCAGAGAGGTTAAGTATGAAGCCTTAAATTGCTCAGCCTAGAAGAGGTGAGGTCATTTTTTGGAAAAAGGTCCATCTACTTTAAGCCCTTGCACTTCCCCCAGCATTGTATTGGCATGGAGTTGACCAGACCATTAATCTACAAGGGATTCAAATAATTTTTTTATATTTTATTGATTTTGTACAGAGAGGAAGGGAGAGAGATAGAGAGCTAGAAACATCGATGAGAGAGAGTCATCGATCAGCTGCCTCTTGCACACCCTCTACCGGGGATATGCCCGCAAACAAGGTACATGCCCTTGACCGGAATCGAACCCGGGTCCCTTCAGTCCCCAAGCCGACACTCTATCCATTGAGCCAAACCGGTTTCAGCAAGATTCAAATAATTTTGAAAAACAAGAACAACACTGCTTTGTTAAGTTATTTATATGTCTTAATATAAATACCTGTCCAAAGCCTGAGTGCTTTGTATTCTGGAGTTCATACAGTGCAAGTGTATCATTTCAGAGCAGACCTAAATATCTTCTGTTCTGCAAAATAGGTGACCCTAGAAGTTGCTTTAATTGCAACAATCTAGCAATCTGGCTAAAACCTGAAATACAGTGGTAGGATTTCCGGAGGGGCGGGTGGTGGTGGTGGTGGTGGTGGTGGTGTTTTAACTATAGGAGAGCACAGGCCACCAAATCTGAGGGAGCCCAGTGCCAAATTTCTGATGAGGGCCCTGACATCCAAAAATGTTATTTGACAAGTTCTTCTCGCTCTGCCCCAGGTCTCTGAACATAGGAGAGTGCCTCCCCCCTCCCCCCGCCAGACCACCACCACAGAGGGACCCAGCTAAATGTCCAACCACATTTGCACGATTGCTGCACCACAGGAAAGAGAGACTAGCCCCTCCCAGCTTGTCTTGATCCGCTGAGGTGATTGAGGCCCAAGTGGTCCTTTGGAATCTATTTACTGTGAAGTAACAGTGCTGAGTACTTGGAAAAATCCTTGCTGACTGACTGATGGATTGGACTGCTGCAGCATAAACCAGATCTAGAACATGAGAGGGAGGATGGTGGAGTGCAGAGGCAGAAGGCAGGCTGGAAAACCCTGGGTGCCCAACTGGAAAAGGGAGACTGGAGAGTATAGATAAGGTTGGCGGCTACCTGTGCAATGAAGGAAGCACTAACATGCAGCCTGGAGGCCTGGGCTCAAATGTCAGCTCTGCTACTCTTGGAACAATTCATTAATCTCTGAGTATATTAGTTTCCTCATCTATAAAATGGAGATAAATCACAGTAGTGTCTATCTCATTTGATTGTCATGAGAATCAAATTAACTCATGTATATGAAAGCTCTGCGAAATCTCTCATGGTTTATAGAAATGTGAGGTTTGTATTTACTTATTTCCTTTATGTGAATATCCCTGGCATCTGGAATAGTGTCTGGTACATAGCAAGTACTCAATTCATTAATTGAATGAATGAATAAACTGTGTACTAGATTTTGAGTACTGGCTTTTAGAATACTAGGCGCATGTGATAAAAGCAAAACTATGAGACAGGCAAAAGTAAATTGTATCTTTCAACCTGGAGCCCTTCCCCTTGTCCTTTGACAGAGAGGTGCCCTGTAGGTATTAAATATCCAACATCTTCATGCTACCATTTTCCCTTACCGGGCTCATTTGGCACCAATCATGACAAGGATGACTGCTGTTCATTAAGGACTTATATTCTCAGCACTTGGCTTTACATGCACATCCTCAGCTTGCTCTTCAAATATTTAATGGGCTATTTTTCTCAGAAAAAAGTACATGTTGATCGCTCTGAAGCTTAAGTTTTCTCATCTAGGCTGTAAGGCAAATCCTGCTGCAGAAACTGGCATGGTTCCTATTAGAATTTCTGTTCCCATGACTCTACTAGCCCAACACAAACCCAAGTTTTGAATTTGTGCCAAGGGGCCCAGCTGCCATAGCTGTGCCGTCAGGCATGGCTGTGATTGATGGGGGCAGGAGCACTGGCAGAGGAGAACCTGGGGTCTGGTTCCTAAGGAAATCCAAAACATTCTGAGAAGTCAGCTAAGGACTCCTACCCTTGATTGATTCCAAACTGCACCAGGCACTGAAGCTCTTCTATGTGTTTCACAATTACATCGCTGGGACACAGCAGCTGTCATTCAAATCCAGGTAATCTCTTTTCAACACTCTGTGACTTTTAAGGGAGCAGATGGAACAACTTGTCAACTGCTTGTCCGAAGCTGCTCACCTGGGCCCACAAATCCTTTCCCTTAGCCAACAGATTTTTCATAAAGGAGTGCTAATTTGTCTGGCTCACTCCCCTTTGCGTCCTTACAACCTTAGGCTACGGCCAATTGTTAGGTTTAGGAGCTTATGGTAGGTTTTCTCATACTACTCACCCAATTCTACCATTGTAATTCTATCAAAGAAAGAATAGAACTATTTGTGTAATAATTTGATTACATTTGGTGAGTAGTAAGTGCCCCTAATTTCCACAAAAACAGATGGCACAAAGCAGATGCTCAATCAATATTTGTTGAGGAAGAAAAGAAGGAAGGAAGGAAGGAAGGAAGGAAGGAAGGAAGGAAGGAAGGAAGGAAGGAAGGAAGGAGGGAAGGAAGGAAGGAAGGAAGGAAGGAAGGAAGGAAGGAAGGAAGGAAGGAAAGAAGGAAGGAAAGGAGAAAAATAGAATAAAAATTGGTAATTGTTTTCTCAAGCTTTTGGAGAACTGTCTTATGAAAGAGGGGGGATTTTTAAATTAACTTTTTATTTTGAAATAATTTCAGTTACAGAATAGTTGCAAAAATACTACAAAGAAAGGAAAAAAGAGAATATTACAAATAATTTTCATATACCATCTATCCAGATCCCACCAATTTTAAATATTGTGTCATTTGACTTATCTATAAGTTGTTTTTTGGTTCTCTATTTCTATCACTCTCTTTGTCACTACTTATACATTAATGTTCTCTTTTTCCTGAACTATTTGAAGGTATGTTGCATACATCATGGCACTTTTCTCCTTAATATTCACAGCATAATTTCCCAGGACAAAGATATTCTCAAGGATAACCACAGTACAGTTATCAAATTCAGAAAGTTTGACAGTGATACACTAGTGCAGCCAATAGTCCTTATTCCAATTTTGCCAATTGTGAGGGAAGATTTTTGGTTCTGTTTGGTTCCTCAGGGCAGAAGGAAGATTAAGAGGTGTACATATGAGGAAAATGATTTTGGACTATCCAATGTAAAGATTGATCTGGAAATTAGAATTATCTACCAATAAATGAAATTACCTTTCTCCAAAAATAGGAAACCTCCTGTTTCTGGAACTATTTGGGTAGAGACTAGATTACCTGTTAGGGATGAAGGAAGAGGAGGTTCCTTATGAGCATGAGCTATATAATAAGCTTCTCTCTTTGTGTACTTCTGCAAGCCAGGTAACTTCCATGCAGTGTACTGGATTTCTTTTTATCACTTACCATTTCTAGTGTAAGGGTTTGTCCTTTGTGTAGTTGGAGTAACCAGCCTTTTCCATGGCATTGAAGATATTCCATCAGCCTGTATTTGCCTGACATGTTTTATAATCATATTAGCCCTGAAATAATAATATTAACATATATTATGTGCTTATTATGGACCAAGAACTGGTTTAAGTGCTTTGCAAGTGTTAACTCATTATGTCTCCAAAAACACCAGGATATAGCTGTTATTATTTCTATTTTTTCAATGAGGAATCTGAAGTTCAGATAGATTTTCATATGTTGATTTGGTTCAGGTTTAAGTTGTTAGGATATTTAAAACATTACTTTCCAGATGAAATGAATGTATATGAAGATTGTAAAAATTAATTCAATTCTTAGAAAGAAAAAGAAAAAAGAAACCAAAACACAGATTTCAAGACTTCAAGAAAACTAGTATTTCCATTTATTAATATTTATTCCTTTCCAAAGAAGCAGTCTAATTTGGAGTTATTTGTTTTTTTTGGTTCTCTATATCTATGTATCCTGAGTTTTTATTGTTGTTGTTGTATTATTATTTTTATTTAACACACACACCTTTCACTTTAATGGACATTCCAACTCAGGATTAAGGATTGGCCTGGCCCTGACCAGATAGCTCAGTTCGTTAGAGCACTGTGCTGATACACCAAGATTGAATGCATAAATAAGTGAACAACAACTTGATGTTTCTCTCTCTCTTCCTCCCTCTAAAAAAATCAATACATTTTAAAAGTTTAAAACACACACACACACACACACACACACACACACACACACACGGATTCTCTTACAGTCTGTCTGTGTAAACTGTTGAAATTCTCTACTGCACTATCAGCCTAGAAGACAGAGAAACCTGAAGGGTGGCTTCTTCATTTCCTGGCCTTGTGGATTGCATGCTTTTTTTTTTTTTTTTTTTTTTTTTTTTTTAGAGAGAGAAGTTCATTCCTAGCGAATTCCTACGAACCCTTCAAATTTCAACTTAAATGTCACATTCTCAGAAGTTTTTGCTACCCTTGTTTTTGCTCCCCAATGTATCCGCAGTACTTAGCACATTCAATAAACGTTTGTTGAATGACTGAACAAAAATATGAATATTCAGTTCCACTCCAGAAAAGGAGGTTGACCAAGAAAACATCAATGAATAAGTGGTGCCTCCAAAGGTAAAAAGTAGGATATTCTAGAATCAAAAGTCAGAGCCAGCCAGTGAAATCAAAACCAGGGGTTTGGTGCATCCATCATGGAGTTGTGCTCCAGGTCAGACCCTTGCTCAGTAGCTGAAGGGCAGTAGGGAAGCATGAAAGATCTCAATTCAGTGTAACCATGCATAGCTGACGGGAAGTAGTCTGGTGTTAAGGTTTAAATCCTTCTACAAAGAAAGGATACTACAAAACACATGCCTCCATGGTTTTACTGGGGACAGAAAAATAGAGCTAGGCTAAAAAGAGTTAAAGGGAAAATTATAAAAGGCTTTTGAGAGAAGGGTTTTGCTGGCTCCTGAATAATGTCCCCTCTAAATGGATTTCACAATGCTGCCGTTGCATTTTTACATGCAGCCCCTAGGTGGCAGCAGTGTGTTACTCTTAAGCTACAAGTTCCTAATAAGTGCTTTGCCTTGACAATGTCTTGTTTGCCATCCCATAACTGCCCCATAGCAGGCTTGGATTTGGGTTTTCTTCATCCTGTTATGAGAAGGCTTTGTAATGTGTCTTCTTTTGGGAGTGATTCCATATGTCTTTCCTGGTAGCTGACTCTTATAGTTGCTCTCCTCTCATTGGGAGTACCTCCCAACCCTGTTGGAAATCATGACCCAATAGTCCCCTCAAACAATCCATAGTCAACATGTCCAAAACAGAATTCATATTTTTCATCTACTTCATCCTCACTCCCCTAAAGCCTTTGCTTCTCACATCATCTTGAACATTTCCTATCCATTCATCTCTTATACATGGTGAAGTCACCTCGAAAATATTCCAGATCTACACCCTTCTCTCCAATTTGTCTGGTACAGCAGATACTCACCAGTTCCTGACAAAGCTCCGAACTCACCTGCTTATCTCCATCATCTTTCTCTCAGAATCCATATTGCCACCACAATCTATGCTTTTACTCAAACTCCTCCAATGATAAGAATGTCTCCTTTTGTAAATCTAGTCAGATTGTATTTATAATTCAAGGAACAGATCAACTAGCACCTTCAAGAATTTTTTATGGGTCTCCTCCAGCCTTGACAACCCCCATCATTCTTTCTACTGTCTGTCTACAACATTTTATTTGGATCTCTTTTATAGCTATATATTTTTTAAAATTTTATTGATTTCAGAGAAGAAGGGAGAGAGAGACAGAAACATCAATGAGAGTTATTGATCAGCTGCCTCCTGCATGCCCCCCACTGGGGATCAAGCCCAAAACTGGGGCATGTGTCCTTAAGCAGAATCAAACTCGGGACCCTTTAGCCCACAGGCTGATGCTATATCCACTGAGCCAACCCAGCTAGGGCACAGCTCTAATTTTTAACATTCTGCCTTGAAGATTATTATTTGTAGGCATGAATATCTCCTCCATTCCTTAGCCCAGGATGGCAACCTGTGAAACAATTGCTTCAAGTCATCCTCCTATAAACACCCAATAAGAGACATCACTAATAAATCTTAGCTGTCTTCCTAGTAAACACAAACTCAATCTCAAGATCATTCTCAAAACAGTACCCCAGGCAGATCTCATCCACAAGATGAAACAAAATTTTCATCCCTGCCATGGACTATAAGAAACAATAAGTCAGAAAACATGTCTTAGTCTTCTTTGAATCCATTACAGCATCTTGGACACAATCTATACTCATTTAAAGCCTTCTTGAATGAATAAATTAAAAAGTAAAGTAGAATAAGCAGGAATGCTGCTACTGGCTCCAATATATCCACTATATCTGGTTGGTGATACTCACATGGCATAAATCAATATTTCCCAATGGTATTCAAGGCAGCAACTTACCAAAAGCTACATGACTAAGTATATACTCAGCTGGTTTAAAGAGCACATGTCTAACCACCCATAATTTTTCTCAATCTAACATTTAGTCATAAGCCTGCTTTTCCATCCTGATTTCCAATTTTCAATGTATTGAAAAATGTCATAAAGAATTTGCAACATTTTGGTTTTAACCTATGTTGAAGTGCTCTTTCAATATCACATTGGGGGACCTGAGGCTGAGCCCTCCTCCCAGTGCTGGGCCAGGAGACCTGAGGCTACACCCCTCTCCCCTGCCTGGTGGGGCTTGATGGGAGACCTCAGGCTGTGTCTCCCACCTGGTGGGGCTTGATGGAGGACCTTAAGGTATGCCCCCCCACCCGAGTCTGGACTGGGGACCTCAGGCCACACCCCCCATCCTGGAGCCAGGCCAGGGGACATGAGGCTACGTACCCTGTCCTGTGAAGCTTGACGAGGGTTGCACTGGCTGGGTCTGGATCAAGCCCATTGAGGTGGGGGCACAACAGGTCTGGGTCTAACGTGATTTTGAGGTGCATGCAGGTGGGCAGGGACTTGACTCTGGTTCCCATGGTGAGCCCCAGACTCTGACAGGAGGGAGGTTTTCATATACATTTTACTAATTTTCTTTCATCTCTGAAGCTTCTATTATAGAGAAAGGGCAAATAGCAATATTAAATTATTTCCTCTAATTAATCCCCTTTTAATGTGCACTAATTTCGTGCATTGGGTCACTAGTTTTATAATATCAAGCAATTACTGTGAATTCTTAAGAGTATTATACTGTCCTGACTGGTTTGGCTCAGTGGATAGAGCATCTGCCTGTGGACTGAGGGGTCCCGGCTTCAATTCCAGTCAAGGTCATGGACCTTTGTTAAGGGCACATCCCCAGTGGGCCATGTGTAGGAAGCAGCTGATTGATATTTCTCTCTCATTGATGTTTCTGACTCTCTATTCTTTTCCCTTCCTCTCTGTTAAATAAATCTATCACACACGCACACACACACACACAAAACATTGCCTTCTCATTAAAAAAAAAAGAGTATTATGCTAAGTGAAATAAGTCAGTCAGAGAAAGGCAAGCATCACATGATCTCACTAATATGTGGAGTCCACTGACCAACATAAACTGATGAACAAAATAGACCCAGAGACATAGAAGAATGGAACTGTCAAATTTTAGAGGGAAGGTGGGGAGGGTGGATGGGTCAGAAGAGATCAACTGAAGAACTTGTATGCATATATGTATAACCCATGGACACAGACAATAGGGTGATGAAGGCCTGGGGTGGGGGAGGAGGGGGAGGATGAAGGCGGGCTAGAAGAGGACAATGGGAGGAAAGGGGACATATGTAATACTTTCAACAATAAAGATTAAAAACAAAAAACAATGAAGATTTTTGTTAATCCTCAGCTGAGAATATTTTCTCATCGATTTTTAGAGAAAATGGAAGGGAGGAGGACAGACTGAGAGAAAAACATTGATGTGAGAGAAACACATCAATTGGTTGCTTCTCACACATGCCCCAACCAAGTGCTGGGATTGAGTTTGCAACCAATGTATGAGATATGTGCCTTTGAGCAGGAATCGAACCAGGGACCCAATGGCTATCCACTGAGCCAAACAGGGTAGGGCAAGATTTTTTTTAAGTGTGATAAGGTATTGCAATTATCTATATATATATATATATAAAAGCCTAGTATGCAAATTGCCCCCTTGAGACTTTGACCAGGAGACTGGGAGTTCAGTAGTCACTATGACGTGTGCTGACCATCAGGAGGCAGCGCAGAACAAAGGAAGGCTCTGGCCAGCAGCAGGAAGGCCCTGATCAGCCCTGATCATTGACCAGGCCTAGGGACCCTATCTATGTACGAATTTTATGCACTGAACCTCTAGTTTTTTAATAAAAGGGGGTCCTTAGTTTCTACAAATGTTTATTGACATATTTACAGATGAAATGATGTCTGGGATTTGCTTCAAAATCATTTATTGGGAGGTAAAAATGGGTGGAAATATAAATGAAACAAGATTGAACATACTGCTTATTGTTGAAGCTAGATGATGGATATGTGGTCATTCACTGTAACAGTCTCTCTACTTTTATGTTTGAACTGTTCCATAATAAAAGATTTTCCAAAATCCATCATGAAATTGGTAGCATGGTTTGGGAGGCTCCTTGTAATATGAACCTTATCCAGGAATAATAACTCACAAACATCTTAGTCTTCCTTGACTACATTAGCAAGGATGAGCTGACCAAATGTATTATAAGAAGGCAGAGGAAAAAAGGAAGAAGAGATGAGTCAGAACAAGACTGAGAACAGAGGAAGTTCAGAAAGTCCTAGAACATGGACTCTTGCCAGAATGGACACACCACTTAAAGTAGCTGCTAAAAGATAGTAATAGATCAGGAAGAGGGAAGGCATATTTTGTATGCATGTTGGTGGAGTTGCTGGGGTGCAGTTTGAATGGCAAAGCTGTGAAACATCAAGGAGAGGAGATATTTATAATTCACTAGAGTCCCAGTGCATGAAATTCATGCACGGGAAGGGGGTGTCCCTCAGCCAGCCTGCACCCTCTCCAATCTGGGACCCCTCGAAGGATCTCCAACTGCCTGTTTTGGGCAGTCGGACATCCCTCTCACAATCGAGGACTGCTGGCTCCCAACTGCTCGCCTGCCTGCCTTCCTGATTGCCCCTAACCGCTTCTGCCTGCCAGCCTGATCACCTCCTAACCACTCCCCTGCCAGCCTGATTGATTCCTAACTGCTCCCCTGCCAACCTGTTTACCCCTAACTGCCCTCCCCTGCAGGCCTGGTCACCCCAAACTGTCCTCCCCTGCAATCCTGGTCACCCCTAATTACCCTCCCCTGCAGGCCCGGTCACCCCCAACTTCTCTCCTCTGCCAGCCTGGTCACCCCTAACTGCCTTCCCCTGCAGGCTTGATTGCCCCCAATAACTCTCCCTTGCAGGCCTGGTCCCTCCCAACTGCCACCCCCTGCTGGCCATCTTGTGGTGGCCATCTTGTGTCCACATGGGGGCAGGATCTTTGACCACATGGGGGCAGCCATCTTGTGTGTTGGAGTGATGGTCAATCTGCATATTACTCTTTTATTAGATAGGATAGAGGCCTTGTGCATCTGTGGGAGCCAGCTAGTTTGCCCTAAAGGGTGTCCCGGATCAGGGTAGGGGTTCCCTTAAGGCATGGGGTGGCCTGGGTGAGGTGATTTGCAGGCCAGCCACACCCCCTGGTGACCCAAGTGGAGGCTCTGGTATCTGGGATTTATTTATCTTCTACAATTGAAACTTTGTAGCTTTAAGCAGAAGCTTAGGCCAGTCAGGGTGTGGGGGACACTTGGCTTCCTCCTGCTCTCTCTGTGGCGGCAGCCATCTTGGGTTAATTTGCATACATGCTCCTGATTGGCTTGTGGGTGTCACAGAATAATGGTTAATTTGGATATTACTCTTTTATTAGATAGTATTTTTAGTCCAATTCTCAAATCAAACTATAATTCATAAATCATTTTCTCCCCCCCATATTTTCTTTTCTTTTTTTAAAAAAAATATATTTTATTGATTTTATACAGAGAGGAAGGGAGAGAGATAGAGAGTTAGAAACATCGATGAGAGAGAGTCATCGATCAGCTGCCTCTTGCACACCCCCTACTGGGGATATGCCCGCAACCAAGGTACATGCCCTTGACTGGAATCGAACCCGGGACCCTTCAGTCCCCAAGCCAACACTCTATCCATTGAACCAAACCGGTCCCGGCTCCCCCCCCATATTTTCAAATCTACAAGTTTTGTGTCAGCAGCTCTTTTTCTATATCTGCTTCAATTATATTTCTAAAAACAAAACAAAAATACTATTTTATTGATTGTGAATTTTAGACCTGAAGGGGCCCCTGTAGAGCATGTACTCCTTTTTCCACAAGTGAGAAAACTAAAACTAAGAGAAAGAAATGGACTTGCCCAGCATTGTACAGTGAAGGCACAGGGTAGGCACTTAACTACCTGTTGAATCCTGGATTGATACATACTAGTATGATCCTCACCAAGAAATTACAGCTAACATCAGATCTGATTGGTTGACACCCATGTTGTATAGTTTTAATATCATCCCTGGTTGAAAAAAAATGAACAAATAGTGCTCATTTTGGCAGCACATATACTGAAATATGAACAAACAAATAAATAGAAACCTTCCTCATCTGTAATTTTAGTTCTGGTTTCCATGGGGCCCTATGTGCAGGCATAGCAGCTCTTTGGCTGTGAAGTTCACAGCTAATCCAGGCCTCCTCTTGGGACTGAGATTTATCAATTAGGCTGTTAGCCTCCTCAGTGGCCCTAAGTACTGCTCAGCCTTATTTTGGACCGCATGGCAGAATGTACATTAGTCCTCATACATTAAAGGTGTGCACTGCTCTCCCATCCAGAGAAAATGGTTAGTTTGGGCTTCAAAGTAGCTATTTTACTGGTACTGTCAAGAGCAGCTTTCTAGCATTATTTTTCCAGTTTTTATCTACCCTAGGTTGGGGGGAGAGAGTGAATCTTTTTATTCCCTGACAAATTTTAAAAAATAGAAGGGGAAAAAAAACTACTTTTATTTTTTTATTTTGTTTTTAGACGCATAAATAAAAGTTGAGATTCAAATTCTAACATTCTAATACTGCTAAATAGATTTATACAATAAAACTTGCCTCCTAAAAACAGTGCAATTGGAAAATATATATTTCATTACAACGTCAGTTCAAAGAAGGTTAATAGTATAATATTGTAAAAGGTAGATATATTGCTGCCACAAAGATTGTCATTTTCACAGAAGAAGAAAAAAGGAATTGGTGCTAAAATAACAATGTGCAATCATAGCTACCATTTACTTTACATGGTTTACATTACTTTACATTCACTTTACATGGTTTATTTCAATGATATCATGTAATAACCCTATGAGGAAGGTCCTATTATCACCATTTTACAGATGAGAACTGAGGCTCAAATTAAGGAAAGTTAAGATTAAGGAAAGGAACCCTCCCAAAAAATAGAATCAAAAGACCATTAAATGGAACTTAAGAGAAAGATGCGAAAATTAGAGAATCAGTTCAGAACATCCAATATCCAGCTAATAGGAATTTGAAAATGAGAGAAAATAGAAAGGCTAATGTTGTATAAGAAACTAATGACATTGTGCACAAAATTCATGCACATTAAAAGGGGATTAATTAGAGGAAATAATTTACTATTGCTATTTTCCCTTTCTCTGTAATAGAAGTGTCAGAGATGAAAGAAAATTAGTAAAATGTATATAAAAATCTCTCTTGTGTCAGAGTCTGGGGCATGTTGCAGGACCCAGAGTCAAATCCCCGCCCATCCACATACACCTCAAAATCACTTGAGACCCAGATCCAACCTCTCATTGAGCTAGATCCAGACCCGGCCCTTGTCAGATCCCCCCGCTGGGCAGGGGGCATAGTCTCAGGTCCTCTGGCCCAGTTCCAGGAAAGGGGGCATGGCCTGAGGCCCCTCAGCTCAGACCGAGGTGAGGAGGTGTGCCTTGAGGTCCTCCATCAAGCCCCACCAAGTGGAGGACATGGCCTAAATTCCCTGTCAAGCCCCGCTGGGCAGAGTTGTAGCCTGAGTTCCCCCGACCCAGCACTGGGGGTGTACCTTGAGGTCCCCTGTCAAGCCCCATGGGAGTGGGGGAGGGCATAGCCTCAGGTCCCTGTTGATTGCTCATTAAGGCTCCTTATGGGAACTTGGCCTCAGCTGTGGGTACAGCCATCTTTGTGATGGAGTGATGGTCAATTAGCATAGTCCCTCTTTATTAGATAGGATAATATAAGATAATGTCTCAAAAATAAAAGATGAGTTTTTAGATTGAAAGGGCTCACAAGCTCAACAAGTAAGTTAAAGAAGATGCACAAGAAGGCATATCATTGTTAGATTTTAAAACACTATAGACCAAAAGAATTTTGAATATTGCAGAAAAAAAGAGTTACACACAGAAAACTAGAAATCAATAGGGAATCATCATTCTCAAAAAGCAACACTGGAAGTAAGAACATATTGGAATAATGTTTTCAAAATTCTGAAAGGAAATTGTTTATAATTAGGAATTCTTCACCTAGTGAAAATGTTAGCCACATGTGAAAATATATGCATTCAGAGGGTTTTATTAAAATTACTTTTCATGCAATTTTTCTAAGGAAATTACTTCAGAGTGTTGTTAAGCAAAACTAAGACATTAAAACAAGAAAGAGGACAACCTGAGATCTAGGAAAGAGAATCTAACACAGAAGAGGAGCAAAGGGAAATTCCCAGGATGACAGCCGGATGGCAAGTCTAAAGGGCAAACATTCCAGAATTAATCAGGAGGGTGAGGTTTGCCTCCAAAATAAAGAGATGGAACTCTAGATTACCTAATATATTTGACCATACTGAATGGAGTTTTATGATTCTGTCAGAAAGTTTGGGACTGAAGTCATGACAAGTACATAGAAGAACAAATCAAACCAAAAAATAGATAATTTGGGGAAAATAAATGTAATTAATGGCCCTCTACAGAATCAACTGTGAGCAATAATTATATGGTATAATGCAAATATTGAATATTTTAACCAAGAGTTTTGTGTTTGTGGAAGAGAAGTGTGAGTTCATGTGGTGTGTGTGTGTTGGATAAGAAAGCTAGTTCCTCATCTTTCATAGCCCTAAATAAAAATATCATTAAGTATAACGGTGTTATTGAGAAGTAGAGTAACATACTAAAGAAAACAGCTAAAAAGGTTTAAAAGTAGTTTAAAATAACACAAATGTATTATCTCACATTTCTGTGCTGTCAGAAATCCAGCCCAATCCAAATTGCATTTCTTTCCATACTAATAAAGATGCTTTTGTAAATAGATTATTCATTTCTCACTCTTTCACATTTCTCACCTAACATAGATGTGGTCAAATCAAATGCTATTTTCACTTTATAAAACCATACCAAATACTGCTTCTTTGCTCAGATACTAAATATATACAATTGCAGTCCAGCCGGAGTTGCTCAGTGGTTGAGTATAAGAACCAGGAAGTCACAGTTCATGCCCAGGGTTGCTGGCTTGATCTCCAGAGGGTGTGTAGGAGACAGCCAATCCATGATTCTCTCTCATCATTGATGTTTCTATCTCTCTCGCTCTCACCCTTTCTCTCTGAAATCAATAAAAAATATATTTAAATGTATTTGTATATATACTAATGCAGTCAATGCAAAAAATCATTAAAATATTAAGTTTGTGCACATAATATTATATTTTACATGCATTTTTTTTTTCAAATAGATTTTATCTTCTCAATCTCGCCAATAAAAATTCAATTAAGAAAAAAATAAATGACTGAATTTTCTGCCAAACCCAGGGAGTTGATAAGCCTAGGCTCCTACCTGGAGGCACTGAAACAGACTCGGCATCCAGGCTCATTCTGGTTATTGGCAGGATCTGATTCCTCTTAACATTTTTTTTTAATGTAGGCCTGTAATGCTATGAACTTCCCTCTTAGGACTGCTTTCACTGTGTCACAAAGATTTTGGATTGTTGTGTTTTCATTTTCCAGATGTGTTTTATTTCTTCTTTGATCGCTTTGGTAAACCACTCATTGTTTAATAGTGTGCTATTCAGCCTCCAAGTGTTTGAATTTTTTTGATTGTTTTTATTGTAATTGATTTCTAATTTTATGCCATTGTGATCTGAGAAGATGCTCGATATGATTTCAATCCTCTTGAATTTGGAAAGACTTTGCCTGTGTCCCAATTTGTGGTCTATCTTTATAAAAGTCTCATACACTATTAAGAAGAATGTATATTCTGTAGTTTTTGGGAAGATTGTTCTGAAGATGTCAATTAAGTCCATCTGATCTAGTGAGTCATTTAAGATTGATGTTTCTTTGCTAATTTTTTGTCTAGAGGATTTATCCAGTGATATTAATGGGGTATTGAAATCTCCTACTATGATTGTGTTGCTGTCAATATCTCCCCTGATATCTTCCAGAAGTTGTTTTATGTATTTGGGTGCTCCTGCATTGGGTGCATAAATGTTTACCAGAGTTATATCCTCTTCTTTTACCATCCCTTTAGAATTATTATAATAATTATTATAATAAAGTGGCCTTTATTATCTCATTACGGTCTTCACTTTGAGGTCTATTTTGTCAGATATAAGTATTGCTACCCCAGCTTTTTTATTTTTCATTTCTATCTGCGATAGATATTTTTCCATCCCTTCATTTTCAGTCTGTGTGAGTCCCTTGTCCTGAGGTGGGTCTCCCATAGACAGCATATATATGAGTCATGTTTTCTTATCCATTCAATCACTTGATGTCTTTTGATTAGAACATTTAATCCATTTACATTTAATATTATTGATAGGTATTACTTTGTAGCCATTTCTGTACTTTATGCCTGTGTTCCTTCTTCCCTTTCTATTTCTTCTTTTTAAAGCATTCCTTTTAGCATTTCTTACATTGCTGGCTTGATAGTAATAAACTTCCTTAGCCTTTTTTTTTTTTCTCTCTGCAAATCTCCTGACTTCCCCTTCAATTTTGATTTATAGTCTTTCTTGATAGAATATTCTTGGATTCAGTCCTTTGCTTTGCATCACTTTGCATATCTCCTTCCATTCCCTTCTAGCTTGATGTGTTTCTGTTGAGAAATCATTTGGTAGTCTGATGGGGGATCCTTTGTAGGTAACTGTCTCTCTTGCAGCCTTTAAGATTCTCTCTTTGTCATTAACATTTGCCCTTGTAATTATTATGTGTCTTGGTGTGGGTCTCTTGAGATTCATCTTGCTTGGGACTCCCTGTACTTGTGTAACGTTTTTTCTTCCTCATATCCAGGAAGTTTTCTGTCATTATTTCTTCAAATAGATTTTCTAATCCTTGCTGCTCTTCTTGGCCTTCTGGCAGCCCTATTATATGTATGTTATTTCATTTCATGTTGTCCCAAAGCTCCCTTAGGTTCCCCTCCTGCTTTTTAATTTTTTTTTTCTCTAGTTGCTGTTCAGATTGAGCTAGTTTCTCTACCTTATCTTCTAACTCACTAATTCCAGGGTCCTGGTTTGGATCTGAGACCAGACTGGGTGGTGCTAAAGTCAGTATCCTAGTCTCAAGAAGCTCTGTTTTTTTAAGATGGCCTGGTCTCTGTGCCCATGCTGCCCACACCCCTCCACCAGAGTGTCTGCAGTGGTAGCAGGACTCTGCAGTCTAAGACTGCCTGGTTTGCCAGCCCCTTAGAAGACTTATAGGATCTAACTGTCCCTAGCTCATACACACACACACACACACACCACACACATCCACACATTCTTCTATTGCTCCCTCATTTTCTCGTATTCTCTCCCTCCCTACCTTCCTGCCAGTTGCCATCTTCAGAATCACCAATGAGTCTTTTCAATACTTCGAATCTCTCATCCTTTTCTGCTTCAAGTCAGAGAAATTTCTCTGCTTTTATGAGTTCAAGTGATTAAATTGGGTTCACCTAAATAATGCAGGATAATCTCTCCATTTCAAGGTCTGCAATCTTTTTTTAAAAAATCAATCTTTATTGTTCATATTATTACAAAGATTCCTCATTTCTTCCCCCCTCCACCAGGTTCCCACCCCACCCTCCGCCCCCTCCCCACCCCCCATTGTCCTCATCTATAGGTGCACAGTTTATGTTCAGTCTTTTCCCGCATCCACCACTCCCCTTTTCCCCGAGAATTGTCAGTCCACTCCCTCCTGTATCTCTGATTCTATTATAATCAAGTTAATATTGTTCATCATATTTTTTAATTCCCTTGTTTTTTTAATTAATAAACTTTTATACTTTTGAGAATAAATTTTAAAATCTAATAATTTTAAACCTTGTTTTTTCTGCCCTGGGAACTGAGAAGCAAACTTGTTTACATGTAAACTTGCCCTTAGGCTATCAAAAGGCATAGCCATTCAAATGTAAATGAACACATTGTTTAAAGATAGCTGCTGGCTAGAATTGGATTACCTGTTCTGGGTGGGAAGGGCTTGTCCTCCTCTTTCTCCATTAAAATTAAGGTGTTAGCTTTAAAACCTCTTTTTGGCAAGAGAACTTAAACTTTCAGAACTTTAAATTTTTCAGGTAGTATATCAATTACTTAGCATTTTCTCAAATCAATAATACCTTCACATGCCCACGGATACACTTCACACAAAAGATACTTCCAAATAGATCAACCAACCTCATCCAGGCCCCACACAAGGCACTCACAGATAAACACCCCAGCACTACACAACTCAACACATCCAGATCTAAGCCTTCATCACTTGATTCAGCAGACCCTCAAGTTCCCCCAAAAGTTTCCAGCCATGTCTGAGAAGCAGCCTTGGGCATGGGCAGACGAGGAGAGAGCTGTTCCGGGCCCGGCTGCTCCTGGCCTGGCCTCTGTTGCTCCGGGCCGCTCCACAACCAGCTGCTCCAGGTCTGGCCGCTGCTGCTTGGGGCCCGGTTGCTGCCGCTCTGGGCCTGGATGCTGCCACTTTGGGCCTGGCTGCTCCCAACCCAGCTGTTCCAGGCCCGGATGCTCCGTGCCCAGCTGCTCCGGGCCTGGCCACTCCCGGCAAGGTCTGCAATCTTAATCACATTTGCAAAGTCCAATTTGCCATTAAAGTAACATTTTTACTGATCCTGGCAATTTTTTCTGGGCGTGGGCATTTTTTTCTGGAATCAAGGATCAGAACTAAGGATAGGTGGGGCAGGAGAATGCTTTTTTTTTTAATTTAAATATATTTTTATAATGAACAACATAAACTGATGAACAAAAACAGATCCAGAGACAGAGAAACATCAATCAGAACATCAAATCTCAGGGAAGGTAGGGGACGGTGGGGGTAAGAGGGAGATATCAACCAAGGGACTTATGCATGCATATAAGCCTAATCAATGGATACAGACAACAGAAGGGTAGGCGCATAAATGGGAGTGGGGGGTAAAATGAGGGAATAAGGACACATATGTAATACCTTAATCAATAAAGAAATTAAGCTGACAATCCCTTGTGATGTTAGCAATCAGCAGCTTTGTGTTGCTGCAGGTTGCCCAGGACCAAACCAGAGAGGGTCGGACCTGCTTTACCACCATTTGTCCACCATCCAGAACTGAAATATCATTGCTGACATGTACACATAAGGAACTGCTTGACATTGAAATTGGGACTCAAAAGAACTGTTGGCCCAGAAAGAAACTCACTACAGATTGATTAATTTGCCTCTCAGCATAACCATTATTGCTTGTCTCATTTTTGGTTCTTATAAGTGTATTTCTAGTATCACATGATCCACTCATTTAGGGGAAATAATGAACAACATAAACTGATGAACAAAAACAGACAGGGAAGGATCAATCAGACTGTCAAACCTCAGAGAGAAGGTAGGGGAGGGTGGGGAGAAGGGGGATTAATCTACCAAAGGACTGGTATGCATGCATATAAGCCTAACCAGTGGTCACGGACAACAGTGGGGTGGAGGCATGCATGGGGAGGGGTTTGGGATGGGAATGGGGGGATGAGGACAATTATGTGATGATACCTTAATCAATAAAGAAATTTTAAAAAAAAAGAAATAAAAAAAAACACATTCAAACCCGTAAAATATATATAATTGATTTTGGAGAGGAAAGGAGAGATAGAAACATCAATGATGAAAGAGAATCATTGATCAGGTGCCTCCTGCATACCCCACACTGGGGCTCGAGCCTGCAACCCGGGCATGTGGCCTGACTGGGAATCAAACCATTACCTACCTCTTGGTTCATAGGTCAATTCTCAACCATGGAGCTATGCTGGTTGGGCAAGATTGCTGTTTTTCTATAAGCACTGTAGTAATCTGACTTTTAAAACTATGTATGTTTTGTTTTGATCAAATAAAAACCAGTAAATTCAATGACCAAATTTACAAGTATTAAGATCAAATGGACTGTATTTTAGGTAATGTATCAAATTTAGTCATTAAACAAGCAATCTATATTATACAAAAGCAATTTTTGTGTTTCTAGGCAAAATGACCTAAGATCCACAAAGCTTAAGAAATATTTGTTAGGCACAACCATGGCTGGGTTCTTTTGGAGATTCTGATTTGGATTGACCACAGCACTCATCCAATGTATCAATTATCTTTATCAAAGGACCTACTCTGCTTATTTTTGGCAGTTTACTGCTAATAGCTAGCTCCTTCATGCAGCAAGAGTAGGAGATGACTATGTATGTATTGTCTTGATGTGTAAAACAGAAGTCACCTTAATTTTTGCTGGATGTCAAAATAGAGCTAATCTAGTCCAACCTTATTTTCGACAGATGCCTCCAGAGAGAGGAAGGAACCTGCCCATTGTACAGCAAAGATCCTCACTTCTAAATGAGCTCCACAACTTATGGCCTCTGCATTTTATAGGTGGGAAAGCAGATGCAGACAGGAAGAAATACCTGTCTAAGGTCATTTGGAACTCCTAAATTCTAATCTAGATTTCCCCTGAACAAAGTAGCCCCTTCCTGGCTAACCACCTGATACTAAGCTGAATCTTATTCACTAAGTTCCTAGTACCTAACGCATTGCCTGGCTCATAGAAGAATGAATGCACAAATTAATCATTTTTTATTAAGAAGGTTTTGTTTTTACTTGCATAATATTTTTTAAAATATATATTTTTATTGATTTCAGAGAGGAAGGGAAGAGAGAGAGAAAAAAATCAATGATGAGAGATAGGGCCGTATTATATAAGTCAAAATGTCAAAATCTGGGCTGACATTTTCCAATTCCATTTCAATCAGTTACTAGCTGTGTGATCTTGCACTCATACATCAATCAGTTTCTCTGCTTCTTCATCTATAAAATGAAGATAATAATGCAATCTATCTCATGGGACTCACATGAAGATTTAGTAAAATAATACATGTAACTTGGCACACAGCAGCCACTCAATAACTATTAATTTTCTCTTTTTATATAATGGTTCACCTAATAAATGTAGTAAACTAGGAGTGTAATATGTTCCTATTGCTATTGCTAGTAAATTAAAAGAGTGGCCATTAGGAAAGGGACCAAAGAACCTTCAGGAAGAAATCATCTTGGGGACTGATATAAAAAACAGCTAGCACATCCAATGTCAGTAAAACTCCTCCCTTGAAGTAAAATCATGCCAAGGTTTAGCTACAGTATTTGAAAAAAAATAGCTGTTGCTGATATAATTAGGGTTTAAAAGGAAAGAGCCTGCCCTGGCCGGTTTGGCTCAGTGGATAGAGCGTATTCCCAAGGACTGAGAGATCCCAAGTTTGATTCCAGTCAGTGGCATGTACCTTATTTGCAAGCACATTCCCAGTAAGGAGTGTGCAGAAGGCAGCTGATGGATGTTTCTCCCTCATCAATGTTTCTCTCTATCCCTCTCCCTACCTCTCTGTGAAAAATCAGTAAAACATATTTCAAAAAATAAATTAATAAAAGGAAAGAGACTTTGGAAATCAATGTGCTTAGCTCATTTTTGGCTCCTCTCCCCCTGAGATAAGGTGACTGTGTTTGTGCCTAGAGTAATTTGTTTCCATGGATCTCATATATACAAGGATCTTTATAGTTCAATGTTTTCTATCATAGTACTCCCTGTTTTGGTATACTAAGAATTAAAAGGAGGCTTGCTGTTAAAAACAAAGCTATACCAATCTGGAAGTAGATTTCTAGAATCTTCTTGGAGCATCCTAGATAACAGAACTAACCTGACTAAGATCAGTATCCCCTACACACATCCTTTGGTTGGGATTCTATGTAAATTCAGTGTAATTAACACACTGTGTTCTGGCTCAAGACCCACCCCTAGAGCTCAACATAAATGAGAAAAAAATCCTCTGTAACATTCAAACCATTTTTACTGTATTTATAGAAAACATGAAACTACATCACCATTTCTTAAGAACACAGCTATTGAGACTGATTTTCTTAGTCTCAAATCTAATCTGCTAATGTGATTAATTTGTAACTAGGGGGTCCCCCGCCTTCATGTGTACCATGACAGCTTCCTTAAGTATATTGTATTCTATTAATATTTTAAGCTTCATATTAGAAAAGATCAGTTTTCTATTTCCCTTAATTATCACAACCATCATTATCAAATACGTCCCTTTAGGTACTGCTTTCAAAGGCTGTACTAATATTAAACTAAGTGCATGGCCTTATCAGAAAACACAGCCATACTGAGAACAGCAAGGAAGCTTATGATAAATGATTGTAAGATAAAATAGCTGAGAAATGTTCACATTTATTCATTTAACTCCATTTTTTTCTGCCACCCACTATTCATAATTCTTTCCCCAAAATAATACCAAAGGAAAACATTTGAGTGACATATAAAAAGACAATCTTTATTTTATTCAAACTTTCCTATAAGAAGTTAAACACAATGACCCCTAGTTGAAGGCATTACAAAAAAATGTTAACATTGTTTCACATATCCCTTTAGTGCCCAGATGAAGAAAACACTTACCTGAATGAAAGAATAAGAATGTACATTCTTACAGTAGATTTACTTAAGTATGCGGAAGGGGGGGGAGATACATATAGGTCAAACATAAAACAGTAATGAACCTACTAGTTTCCTCCAGGTGATGAGAATTCCACTGATGTACAGGATGATACAAAAGTACATTTACAGTTGTAAGTACACAAAACATAGTTTATTTTTGTATTATTATTATTATTATATTATTATTTTCATATGAACAACTGTAAACCTACTTTTGCCCCACCCTGTATTAAATTCTCCAAAAGCTCCCAAGACCTGGGGATCACTCTTCAACAATTAAAAAACAGCTATAGCTAGCTAATCCCATAACTCATTGTCCCTTTCCCTCAACTATTTTGCTACCCCCTCCCCCCCAAAAATACTATTTTACTGCTAACAAATGAGAATGAAAAATACAATTTCCCCACTCCCAAGATGCATGACTATCAGTATCACTAGCTCCTTGGGTAAACAGTATCAAAGCACACCCTCACCGCATTGCCATCTACATAGAGTAAGAGGAAAAATGGCTTTGGGTGATGCATTTCAGTGTTCTGCCTCCCAGAATTATAAAAGACCTGGCTAGGATATAATTTCATTTCTACAAAGGAAGGCCAAGGTGTTGGGGTTTTTTGTTTTTGTTTGTTTGTTTTTTTGTTTTTGTTTTTTAGAAAACAGTAGAACCCAGTGGAACATCCATGCCTGTCTTCCAGGCTCAATCTGACCTCAAAAATAAAAGTGCAGGGAGGCAATAGCTTGGCATCTACTATTGCTCTGAACCCCAATTTCCTCAGAAAAGCTGGGGACACAGTGCTCCTCTTCTGCAGTGCAAGCAGGTTGCTACTTTCCCCCAAACCTGTGAAGAGCATGGATCTCTGATCTCCCTTCCCCTAACAGCAGGAATTATAAGCAGCACCATCTGGTTAATACCAATGGATGAATATTTGGAGAACTGGTGATACAAACTTCTCAAATTCTCACTAGTAATCTAACCCTATCTTTGTAAAGAGAGAAACACTAGGAGGGCAATATCATTTCCATACTTTAAATTTGGAGGAAGTAGGGGTCGGGGGAATATATGTTGTGGGGATGGGTGAGAATGGAACCCTAGCATATGCAAAAATTGCATACAAACATTGGAGCCTTGGATGCTGGCTAGCTGTACAAGACACAAAACCTAATAACTATTTGTGACAATAAAGGAAAAGAGGGAAACACAGCTAATTCTTTTTATTAAGCAAATAGCAAAGTTCTAAGTGAAGGTTATATCTCCTTTCTGTTTAGAAAGTATATAGAGAAATAGTAAATGCTGAAAACCATCAAATAAATGCAGACCCATACAGAACTTACAAAATATGCAAAAACTTGTCATTGTTTCTAAGTCAACTCACAATTTACAAATCACTCCCTGCTCCTCCAGGTATTCTGAGCAGATTTATATTCTAATATCCAATGAAAGGTGAAAGACTACAATGAGGGAAAATACAAAAGGGGAAATCAGGTGTGGGAACGGGGAATTAAAAGGTCTGAAAAATGACTGGTGGAGAAAAAGAAAGTGGTAAGAACCAGATTGTCAACCCTTCGACAGAGGTGCCTCACACCTGGGAGCCTAGCACAAACTGGACACATAGCAAATACTTGATTTTAGTAGTAGAGGTGAAGGAAAATCAGTATATCACTGGAGAATGCAGTGGTTCAAATACTAATACCCAGTAAGTCTTTCTGTCTCTGATGCCCTTAAAAGCCTGCAATAGCTTTGAAAGGTACTGGTGAAAGAAGCTGACACTGCTTTTTCTGTAGTTGTCATCATCGTGGCCAACACTAATGTCTGGGCCTTTCAAAGTAGAGAAACATGCTGCTGAAGGGATGATGATTCTGGATAGCCACAAGCATTACTTAATGGGATACCAAACAACATATATATATTTTTTTCAATTTTGTTTGCTAAATGGTCTCTGTGACTCAAGTTTGGCATTAGCATTTGCACTCAAAAATTAAAGCCCCCACAAATAAAATTTGTTGGTATCATTTGACAAAATGAGTACAAAACAGGCATAGAACCCTCAGAAAGTTGTCTCAGCTCTTGATAAGATTAACTCTATTGGTATCATCGATTTTTGCTTGGCCCCCTAGTTTGAAAACTTCACAAAGATGCCTGCTTGTACAATTCAATGAGAATAATTCCCCTCTCTTTTCCAAAGGGCCCATTATTTTTAGTTTTTCGGTGCATGACTCAACATACAAGCGTATGGCTCTTATGAGCTGCCTATTTTTAAATGGTCCAGTAGTTTCAGTTTCCATTTAACAAGTTCTCAGATTGAATGTTCAAATAAGTGATTCCCATCACTGAGAGGTTCTCTTCAGGTTTTCTATCAGCACGACAGAATCGGTTTCTTCTTTGGTTTGCTTCTCATAGATGTCATACTTCTTCCAGTGCTAGAAGAAAGGAAAAAACACAGACACGATGACTTTTCTAAATAATGTTCTTTCCCTGAGTACTCTTAGCCAATGCTTATTTTTAGCTTTACGTGCATGGAACCATGAGTGTGTGTTTCCTGTTATGTGTTGTTTTTTTCTTTTTTGACCTAAGAATCTTCATCTATTTGAGCAATTAACGAAATAAAACAATCAGGAATTAACTTTAAAGAAAGAAGAAAGCATGGGGTTGTTATGTGATATTGAATGGCCATTTTAAAAGATAAACAAATTTAGACATATCCAAAATTAAAAACAAAGTTGTTGTTTTTTTTTTGTTTTTTTTGTTTGTTTGTTTGTTTTTTAAAGAAGAATAAAAGGGTCAGGACTGGTTTGGCTCAGTGGATAGAGTGTCGGCCTGTGGAATGAAAGGTCCCGGGTTCGATTCCAGTCAAGGGCATGTACCTTGGCTGCGGGCACATCCCCAGTGGGGGGTGTGCAAGAGGCAGCTGGTCGATGTTTCTCTCTCATCGACGTTTCTAACTCTCTGTCCCTCTCTATGTAAAGTCAATAAAATATATTTTAAAAAAAGAAGAAGAAGAATAAAAGGGTGGTATACTTTTATTACTTAAAGTGTTTTAACCTTCGTTTTCTTAACACTCAAATTTGACTATTGCTCCAGAGACATATTAGGTTAAAAAGTCAACTAGTATTTTAGTAAATGGCAATATTAATTGTCCCAAAAGTTTCAATGCAGTTAAAACTTTTGAAAGACCTTATATTAATAGTTCCATTTAACACCATCTGCTAGAGCAGGGAATTATGCATAAGTTAAGCTCATCTTGAACTCAATTTACGTGTGTCTCCTATGGTGAGAACCAATATCCTGGTCCTTGCCATCTTTACATGTAAATCAAGGAAAAGGGTAAAACCTAAGCTCAGTCCCTTCATCTGTAAAAGAAAGTTGTTAGACTAAACCAAGGCTCAGTAAACTATGATCTAAAGCCAAAGCCAGTAGGTCACTTGGTTTTATTAAATTTTATTGGAACACAGCCACACCTACTTCTTCTGTATTGTCTGTGTCTGCTTTCATGCTCCAACAGCAGAGTTGAGTTGCTGTGACAGAGACAAACTGGCTTGCTAAGCCCAAAATATGTTTACTCAACCCTCTTTATCCACAGGTTTCACATCCACGTATTTAACCAATTCAGGAACAAAAACAGTATTTTCAACCCAAAGTTGATAATCCATGCATGTAGAGGGCCAATGCATTGCTTTACGCTATCTTATATAAGGGACTTGTGCATCCCAGATTTTGGTATCTGGGGGGGGGGGGGGGGGAAGAACCCTGGAACCAATCCTCCATGGACAACTGTACTATCTGGTCCTTGAAATAAATAGCTTGCCAACCATTACCCTAGATTATTTCTAGGCTCTTTTTCTGATTTTATGTTTTATGGTTCTACAACCCTCAGAAAGGAAATGGAAAGAAGAAAAACAGAAACAACAGTAACAATGGCCATTTAGCTACCTCAGGTTGAGCAACTGGGAATGGACTGAGCAAGTACAAACCACCCAGTCATAGAAAGCCTATGGAGGGGTAAGTTGGGAAACAATGCTTAAAATATCCCAATTAGTCTAAACAAATTATTTATCCCTGATACTCCTAATAGAATGGTGGAAATAAGAAATACTGACAATTCCAAGTACTGACAAGGATAACTGAATCTTTTATACATCGTTGGTGGAAATGTAAAATAGTACAGCCACTATGAAAAACAGTCTGAATGTTTCTTATAAAGCAAAACATATGCTTACTGCGTGACTCAGAAATCCCAACCCCTCGTGTCTAACCAAGAGAAATATGTCCACATAAAGACCTTTACAAAAATGTTTATAGCAGCTTTATTAATGAAAACCAAAAACTGAAGACCCCAAATGTCCTTGAATAAAAGAATGGTTAAATAAATGGTGATACAGCCGTATCATGGAATACTGTTCAGTAATAAAAAGAAATAAACTATGAACATAGGGGTGCATATATCCTTTCTGAGTACTACAATGTGTAATACTTTAAACAATAAAATAAAATTTAAAAGAAGAAATAAACTATTGCTACACATAACAACGTGGATGTCTCTTAAATGCGTATTAAAAAGGCAGACTCGAAAACTATTATACGTACTGCATGATTCCATTTATATCACATTCTGAAAAAAGGTAAAACTTTTGGGCAGAAAACAGATTAGTGATTGCAAGAGCATAGGGTCAGGGACTGAGGATTGACTGCAAAGGGGCAAAAGGGAGCTCCTGGGGGGATGGTGGAAATGTCCTATATCTTGATTATAGTAATGATTATAAAACTGTATATATTTTCTAAAACTCTTCCAATCAACAAACCTGATTTTTTTAAAAATGAGAAATACACAGATTTCTAATAAAAAAATCTAAAAAAATTATATAACCTTGAAATAATGGCTTATTTAATAAATGGCACTAAGACAACTGGCTAAGCATTTGAAAAATAAAGCTAAATCCTACCTCACAGCCTACATGGATAAATTCCCTATGGATTCAAGACTTTCAAGGCTGAAATATAAAAATCCAAATCAAATAAGTAATAGAAAAATATATTAAAAAACAATTATATAAACCTGAGGTAGGAAAGGCATTTCTATACATAAAAAATAAAGAAATATTTGATTGCATAAAAAAGAAAGAAATTTGTACATTATTAATGACAAAAGCAGATACAAATGACAGGCCAAAGGATTAATATTTGATATATTAAAAAAAGCTTTACAAATCACCAAAGAAAAGATGAATATTTCAGGGAAAATGGACAATAAACAAGAACTGTACAAAGGAATCAATTCAAGCTAAAGAACATGAAAAATATAAAAGTGGATATGTAAAATTAAAACAAGATGCCTTTTCCTCAGCTATCAAATTAGCAAGACCTTTAAAAAATTATATTTAGAAAAAATCAATAAAATATATTAAAAAAATTATATTTAGGCAACAACATGTCAAAACAACCATTCAGACATACTACTGGTAGGTATATAAACTGGTACAGCCTAGTTGTAACCTATACTTCTTGTGAAAAGTTTAAATATGTATATTCTAGTTCCCTCATTTCTTTACTATGAAGGAATCACTCCCAACATATGTAACCAGAGTGTCTAATAGCATATATTCTATGTTTTTATACATCAGTAAAATACATCCACTTCATCTTCTTTAATCTCTGCATAATATTTCATTACACAAATGCACCGTAATGCATCTAAACAGTATCCTTAAAAGATAATTAACCTGTATATCCTCTTTGTATGACAATTTGTCAATATCAATCAAATAATCTTCCTTGATCCAGCAATCTTACTTGTAACAATATATTCCAAGAACGTAATAAAATATATATGTTAATATTAGCTGTGAAATGATGCCTATAATAATGAAATTTAGAATTCATCTTAATGCCCAATAATGGAAACTTGGTTAAGTACATTATAACATATTTACACAATGGAATGCTATTTAGCCAATAAAGAGTATGATATAGAATCAGGGTTGGCAAACTTTTTCTGTAAGTGACCAGATAATAAATATTTTCAGATTTGAAGGCCATATAGTTCTGTCCCAGTAACTCAACTCTGCTGTCATAGCATGAATGCAGTCATAGATAACATATAAATGAATAGGTGTGACTGTGTTCCAACAAAACTTTACCTATAGACACTGAAATTTTCAATTTCACATCATTTTCAAGTGTCATGATAGGATTCTTCTTTAGATTTTTTCTCAAATGTTTAAAAGTATAATAGCATTCTTAGTTTGCAGACTGTACACAAATAACTAGCAGGCAACATTTGGCCTGTGGTGTATCATTTAGAGAGAAATCCTTGCATAAAAGTGGTGGTTGGCAGCAGGGTGTGTGTGGGTTTTTTTTTTATTTTTATGTTTTCATTGATTTCAGATACAGGAAGGGAGAAGGAGAAAGGAGGATAGAAACATCAATTACGAGAGGGGATCATTGAACAACTGCCTTCTGCATGTCCCACCCTGGGGAATGTGCACTGACTGGGAATTGAACCATGACCTCCTGGCTCATGATTCATTGCTCAACCGCTGAGTCACTCCAGGCAGGCAGCAGGGTTTTTTAAAATCTTTAAATGCCACCATAAAAACCACAAGTTAGAAAGTTAAGTAGGAAAGCGAAACCAAAATCCATGGACATAATCTACAACAAAATGAGATGAAAATTATTCCCCCGTGAACCCTGAAATATGAGTAGATGGGGAGAAATTAGAGATAACTACAAGAGATAAATGTTAACAGTTATGGAAGAATCTGCAGCAAGAATCAGCAGGGCATCTGACAGATGTGAGAACTGTGAAATAACTCACTCAAACCTCAGCAAGCTAATTTATGAACAACTAAGACTAACAGGGATATGTACCTTTAAAGAGTGACTGAGTGCAAGGAGTGCATGGTACAGCCAGGAGCTTCCTGGAACTTTCAAAGCCATCTAAAACCCCCTTTAAGGGCAAAGTGCCATTCTAAGAAGAAACTGGTGGGAATAGACTCCACATTGGCCAGGAAAGGGACAAGAGAGACAAAATAGAAAATCCAGACAAAAGTAGAAGAGGCACAAAGGAATTAGCTATAATTTTGAACAATTCTTAAAAATAATAGAAGATTGCCCAGACAGCATGGCTCAATGGTTGAGCATCAACCTAAGAACCAGGAGGTCATGATTCCTGCTCAGGCATATGCTCAGGTTGCAGGCTCCATCCCCAGTGTGGGGCATGCAGGAGGCAGCCGATCAATGATTTTCATCACTGATGTTTCTATCTCTCACTCCCTCTCCCTTCCTCTCTGAAATCACTAAAAATATATTTTTAAAAAAACACAATAAAAGATGGAACTCTATAGCCATACAATTAGAAGGAAGGAAAAAACACCACTGTCCTAAATCAAGCCTCCTGAAACTTCAGGGAAATTAATTTCTTGTAAAAATAAGCAACAAAATAATATATCCTTATGGAATTAAAACGTGTCAGAAAGATATATTCACTAAAAATAATGAAAATCTAATGTTTCAAAACTATCTAAAACATAATAAGAAAAAGTTATATGATATGAAAACATGTATATAATATGGAAGAATATAAAAATTCAGAGTAAGAACTCAGACATGACATGATAAAATGCTGGAAAGAGCAGTAAAATAATATCATTTCAGAAATGAAGACTACAGTAGAAGGAACACAGGAGCAAATAAACACAACAGATAATATCTTAAAATAAACAAAATAAAAAGGAAGAAAAAAAGAAATGCAAGTGACCTAGACAGGATGGCTCAGATGGTGGGAGCATTATCCCACACACCAGAAGGTTGCAGGTTTGATTCCTTGTCAGGGCACATGCTTAGGTTGTGGGTTTAGTCCCGGGTTGGGGTACTAGGAGAACCTGGTCAGGGTGCATATGAGAGGCAACTTATCAATGTTTCTCTCTCTCTCTAAAATAAAATAAAAAATAAATAAATAAAATAAAAATAAAATAAAATAAATCCTCAGGTGAGGATTTTAAAAAAAAGAAAGTGAGGTGATAAAAATTATTCAAAAGGATGTGGCAAATATCCAAGATGGGCAAAGAAAACAAGAGAACAAAATAGCTAGTCTATAAGTGAAGAAATTTTTACTGAAATTTAAAAAATCTCAAACTACATACTGAAAGGGAACACCATATACCTTGAAAAATTAACCCAAAATGACCAGCAACATCGAGTCATATTCTGGTAAAACTATTGGACTTTGAAGAAACAAATCTTTTGACAACTAGGCAAAAAACACCAAGTGTTTTAATACAGAAAGAAAATTATACTGTCAGCACACTTTGGCAACATTTTATGCCAGAAGAAAATGTATGACACATTTAAGATACCCATGGCAAGAATGTATGAGCAATAGATTTTATATCTAACTAAAATGATTTTTAATTATTAATGCAGCAAACTCCATCAATGTGTATTTTAGGGAATGTTGGTCCCACAAATCCTTCCTGATAAAACTTTTAGAGCTTTAAACAAGCAAAATGAGTGGAGAGACATAAAGAATGGTAGTGACCATCAAATACATACTCACACAGAAGAGGGCTATAAGAGACACAATCTTATATAATAAAATACTAATATGCAAATTGAACAACGGAAGGACCAGTCACTATGATGCACACTGACCACCAGGGGGCAGACACTCAGTGCAGGAGCTGCCCCCCTGGTGGTCAGTGTGCTCCCGCAGGGGGAGCGCTGCTCAGCCAGAAGCCAGGCTCATGATGGGTGAGCGCAGCAGCGGTGATGGGAGCCTCTCCAGCCTCTGTGGCAGTGCTAAGGACCCCTTGGGGAATGTCCACCTGCTAGCTAAGGTCAGTTCCCTGGGGACATTCCAAGGGGTTCAAGACTGTGAGAGGGTGCAGGCCAGGCTGAGGGACCCCTTCCTCCCAGTGCATGAATGTCATGCACTAGACCTCTAGGATAGTATATAATGGCCTTACACATTGTCAATGTAGATACTGGACAGCCGAGAGAGAATGGGGAGAAGATGGAAAAATTGTTCTTTCAATAATCATTAAAAATTATTACTTGTCAAAAGTTCAGAAATTCCTTTAGGTTCACCTATTTCTTTCCCATCTGCAAATTCAAATAAAATGAAATATGAGCACTTTATTAAAACATATTATATGATTAGTTAAAAGTGCAGAGTGGAGAATCAGAATGCCTGGGTTCAGATCCCAGCTCTAATACTAGTTGGTTAAACTTTTATCTTATCTCTGCTGTGTACTAGCAGTATAACCTTGAGCAAGTTACACGTAATACCCCTGATGCCTCATTTTCGTCATCTGTATAATGGAGATAATAGGTATTGTACATGGGGATAAATTAATGAGTGAGGTACCTCAAAAAGTATCTGATACACAGTAAAAGTTTAATAAGTATGAACTATTACATTGTTGGTATTGTCATTATTCCATTTACCAATAAATTTTCATTTCTCTATGTTGTTCACATAACATTAAATACAGTTATGTATGGGTGCTAGGATTAAGAGTGATTTTATTTTTCTCTTTTGATAATCTATATTTCTAATTTCTCTATAATACATATATATTGTTTTAAAAGAAATCATTTTAGAATCTCGGCTTGAAGATGGCGACCGAACAGTCGGTCTTGTTCTGACTCTGGTCCCAGAACAGATAGAAACAGCGTCTGAGTCGCTCAGGGAATGTTGATTGGCAGCTAAGGGGCTTCGGAATTCTCTAGGAAGGTAAGGAAAGGCCCGCTGGACAGGATTTCCTGACCAAGAGGCCAGCACTGCCGCGGCTGCAGCGGCTCTCCCAGCGAGCTCTCGCGGAGAGAAGGCAGCGCCATCTTACCAGGAAAGGAGGAGCATCCCTGAGGCCTGGAAAAACACACAGCGGGGAGGTCCATCGAGCAGCTGAGAAGCCCGAATCCGCACGGGCGCGTGGAATCCGGGGAGTTCTTCGGTCACCCACGGAAAGGTCAGAGTTTGCGGGGACAGCCTGGGGGACCGGGGTCCCTCGGCGCGGGCAGCTACAGTAGCCGGGGAGCTCCGGCCCCTCCCTCAGGGTAGCTGGGAGCGCGCACTACCGGCCGCCGAGCGGCACCCAAAGAAGGCTGCAGCAACACCTAGCGCTGGGTTTGACGTTATCCTCCCCAGAAGCGGGACTTTTTTAAAACGCCACAGGTCACTGGACAGAGCGTTAAGAATCTCGGCTGTTTCGCCAAGGGCGGAACATCTGGACACCTTGGTGCCTGATCCCCTTCACCCCCTTGCTTCTGAATACTAGGGAAGAACTGCCCAGTTGGGCATATCCGGGGAAATTGCAGGGGGAAATTGCCTTCCTGGAAACAAGGGATCTGTACCAGAAGAGATAGTCTGGGAGCCAGCTGGCACCCTGCCAGCTAGAGCCATAGAGAAAGAAGGCCAGAGCAACCAAAAAGACTGGGAGGTCAAACCAGTAACACTGACACCTAAGAACTGAATTACAAACTGCCCCCTTTTTTTTTTTTTTTTCCCTTCTCTTTTCTTTTCTTTTATCTTTTAATTAATCAAAAATAAATGGACACAAATAACTAAGATATAGCCTACTTAAAATTAAGGATTACCTTACAAATCTGAGGTGCAGTGGAATGCTGGGAACTGCAAGACTTTCTGGGCCGAGAATCAGGAGTGCCAAATACATTAACAGAGGAAGTGAATGACCACTACTGGACATTTTTATGCTAATTTTACTATTATTTTATTTTCATTTTTTACCTCTTTTATTTAATCTTCATTTTTTATATCTTTTACTTAAGAAACGATTTTTTTTCCTTACTTGATTTTACCTTTTTAATTATTACATTTTTCAATCTCTATCATCACTATTACTACTGCTATTTTGCAAATTTTTTTTTCCCCCCTCTTCAGTACCATTTTATTTTTTTCTTTATTTTACCTTGGGAGTAACCTTCATTCTATTTTAATCTCTACTATAGCATCATTCAACCCTATCTCAACTCGACCTTTACACCATCACTCTCTTGCTAAACTTTACCCTTTTAGTCTACGGTTTATCCTATCCCTTTCCGGCTTTAGTTTTTCCTCTATTCTTTCTGTATACCCCCTGCTAAAACTCTCACTATACTTATAGACCTATGTTCCAACCCCTGATCCAAGTGTATAAATACCAATCTCTGCACTATATTAACTAGTTAAAAAAAAGAAAGAAAGAAAGAAAGAAAAACTGTTCTCCCCTCTATCCTTTTCGCATTGTTTGTGTGAAGGTTGATTATTGTGAATTTTTAGGCTTGTTAGTGAAATTGTTATGCTTATTACTGTGTTGTTATTGTTGCTTTGTATTTTTTTTTAAATACTCTGTTTTTGTTTGTATCTTTTACTTCTGTATATCATAGCCTTACTTAATAATAGGGGATATTGTAGTTTGTATTAATCTCCAAGTATTGTTACTGGCATTGGCTGGGTTCAGTGGTTGTTCTATGGCAGTTTTCTCCACATATATATAGTTTGTTTCCCATTTCTCTTTTAGTTTGCTTCTTCTCTCTCTTTCCTTTCTTTTTTTCCCTGTTTTCCAACTTTATTTTGTCATTACTTTTTTTCCTCTTTTTCTATCTCTTTATCCCTCTTTTTTTTATTTTATTTACTTAATTTTTTTAATTTTAATTTTTACTTTTTTAAATTTTTCTTTATTTTATTTTTACCTTTCTTCCTTCTCTCCTATCCCCTAAGTTGCCTTTCTCTAGTGGTCACCTTTACTAAAGGTTATTAATATTGTAAGTACATTCCTGTTAAGTGCCTTTTGTGTTGTACCAGGTAGTGTTTGTATTTTGAAATTTTAAATCAATGCAGGAGAAGGAACACCACATAACCAGACATCCTGAGAAGAGAGGCCATGGGGAGACAAAAACATACTCCGCACATGAAAGAAAAGCAGGCATCACCAGAAAAGGAAGTAAACGAGCCCGAGGTAAGCAGCCTACCAGAGCAAGAATTCAGAATAATGATCATAGGATGGCTAAAAAGAATGGAAGAGAAATTTGACAATAACCAAGAAGAAATGAGGAAGAACCATGAGGAATTGAAGAAGAACCATGAGGAATTGAAGAAGAACCAAGAAGAAATGAAAAATGACATCGCTACCATGAAGAACTCAATAGAAAGCATCAAGAGTAGACTAGAGGAAGCAGAGGACCGCATCAGTGAGCTAGAAGATAAGATGGAAAAAAATACCCAAGTAGAGCAGCTTCTAGAAAAAAAGATTAAAAAGCAGGAGGAGAGCCTACGGGAGCTTTGGGACATTACAAAACAAAATAATATTCGAATAATAGGGGTTCCAGAAGGAAAGGAAACTGAGGTAGACATGGAAAAAGTATTTCAAGAAATAATGACAGAAAACTTTCCTGAAATAGAGAAGAAAAAAACCACACAAATCCAAGATGCTCGCAGAGTCCCAAGCAAAATGAATCCCAGAAGACAGACTCCAAGGCACATTATAATCAAATTGGCAAACAACAATGACAAAGTAAGAATCTTAAAAGCAGCCAGAGAGAGACAGAAAGTTACATACAAAGGAACCCCCATCAGACTAGCAACTGATTTCTCAACAGAAACTTACCAGGCCAGAAGGGAATGGAATGAAATATACAAAGTCATGCAAAGGAAGGGTCTGAATCCAAGAATACTGTACCCAGCAAGGCTATCAATCAAAATTGAAGGGGAAATCAGGAGCTTCACAGACAAAAAAAGACTGAAGGAATTTATCTCCACCAAACCAGCAATGCAAGAAATGCTAAAGGGTCTACTGTAAAAATAAAGAAATAGGAAGTGAAGAAGGAACACGGGTATAGAATAAAAATGACGTCAAATGTGTACCTATCAATAATAACCTTAAATGTAAATGGATTAAATGCTCCAATCAAAAGACATAGGGTAACAGATTGGATAAGAAAACAAGACCCATACATCTGTTGTCTACAAGAAACCCACCTCAGAAAAAAAGATGCACACAGACTGAGGGTGAAGGGATGGAAAAAAGTTTTCCAGGCAAATGGAAATGAAAAAAAAGCTGGGGTAGCAATACTTATATCTGACAAATTAGATCTCAGAGTGAAGGACATAATAAGAGATAATGAAGGCCACTTCATAATACTAAAGGGAACAATCCAACAAGAAGAAATAACCCTGGTAAATATATATGCACCCAATACAGGAGCAACCAAATACATAAAAAAACTGCTGGAGGACATTAAGAGAGAGATTAATAGCAATACAATCATAGTAGGAGATTTTAATACCCCACTGTCACCCTTCGACAAATCATCTAAACAAAAAAACAGCAAAGAAATATCAATCCTAAGTGACTCACTAGACCAGATGGAATTAATTGACATCTTCAGAACACTCCACCCCAAAGCCACAGAATATACATTCTTCTCAAGTGCACATGGGACATTCTCAAAGATAGACCACATTTTGGGTCATAGGCAAAGTCTCTTCAAATTCAAGAAGATAGAAATCATATCAAGTATCTTCTCAGACCATAATGGCATAAAACTGGAAATTAACTACAATAAAAATAATCCAAAGAAATCAAACACATGGAGACTAAACAGCACGCTATTAAACAAGGACTGGGTTACCAGAGAAATCAAGGAAGAAATTAAAAACATCCTGGAAACAAATGACAATGAAAACACAACAATCCAAAATCTATGGGACACAGCAAAAGCAGTCTTGAGAGGGAAGTTCATATCCTTACAAGCCTATTGCAAAAAACTAGAAAAAAGGGTAACAGATGATCTAACTCTACAACTCAAAGAGTTAGAAAAGGAGCAACAAGAAAAGCCCAGTGTAAGCAGAAGGAAGGAAACAACAAAAATCAGAGCACAGATAAACGACATAGAGACCAAAAAAACAATACATAAGATCAACAAAACCAAGAGCTGGTTCTTTGAAAGAATAAACAAGATAGATGAACCTCTAGCCAGGCTAACTAAGAAATAAAGAGAGAGGACCCAAATAAACAAAATCAGAAATGAAAGAGGTGAAATAACAACAGACCCCAACGAAATACAACGGATTGTTACAAAATACTACGAACAACTCTATTCCAACAAACTGAACAACCTGGAGGAAATGGACATATTCCTAGAAAAATACAAACTTCCAAAACTCGATCAGGAAGAATCTAAAAATCTCAATAGACCAGTGACTTGGGAAGAAATTGAAACAGTCATCAGAAAGCTTCCAGCAAACAAAAGCCCAGGGCCAGATGGCTTCACAGGAGAGTTTTACCAAACATTCAAGGAAGAACTAAAACCTATCCTCCTCAGACTTTTCCAAAAAATTCAAGAGGAAGGAACACTTCCAAACTCCTTCTATGAAGCCAGCATCACCCTAATACCAAAACCAGATAAAGACAACTCAATGAAAGAGAATTACAGGCCAATATCCCTCATGAACATAGATGCCAAAATCCTCAACAAAATCCTAGCAAATAGGCTCCAGCAGAGCATCACAAAGATCATACACCATGACCAAGTAGGATTTATTCCAGGAATGCAAGGATGGTACAATATCCGCAAATCAATAAACGTGATACATCACATAAACAAATTGAAAGATAAAAATCATATAGTCATATCAATTGATGCAGAAAAAGCATTCGATAAAATCCAACACCCTTTCCTGATAAAAAACTCTTAACAAGGTGGGAGTACAAGGATCATACCTCAACATAATAAAAGCCATATATGATAAACCCACAGCCAACATTATACTCAATGGGCAAAAACTAAAACCATTCCCTCTAAGAACAGGAACAAGACAGGGATGCCCACTTTCGCCACTCCTATTTGACATAGTACTGGAAGTACTAGCCATTGCAATTAGACAAGAGGAGGAAATAAAAGGCATCCAAATTGGAAAAGAAGAAGTAAAGTTATCCTTATTTGCAGATGACATGATATTGTACATAAAGAACCCAAAAGACTCCATTAAGAAACTAATTGACTTAATAAATGAATTTGGCAATGTAGCAGGATACAAAATTAACGCCAAGAAATCCATGGCATTTCTATACACCAACAGTGAAACTACAGAAACAGAGACTAAAAAAGCAATTCCATTTACCATCGCACCAAAAAAATTAAGATACCTAGGAATAAATTTAACTAAGGAAGTAAAGGATCTATATGCAGAAAATTACACGACATTGAAAAAAGAGATAGAGGATGATGTAAGGAGATGGAAGAACATACCATGTTCATGGATTGGTAGAATCAACATCATCAAAATGTCCATACTTCCTAAAGCAATCTATAGGTTCAATGCACTCCCCATTAAAATACCAAGGGCAAATTTCACTGACCTAGAAAGAACTCTCCAAAAGTTCATTTGGAACAATAAAAGACTCCGAATAGCCACAGCAATCCTGAGAAAGAAGGGTAAAGTAGGAGGGATCTCAATACCGGACTTCAAACTGTATTACAAAGCCACTGTTCTCAAAACAGCCTGGTACTGGCACAAGAACAGACATATAGATCAATGGAATCGAATCGGGAACCCAGATATCAACCCAAATCACTATGCTCAATTAATATTTGACAAAGGAGGCACGAATATACAATGGAGTCAAGACAGTTTCTTCAATAAATGGTGTTGGGAAAATTGGGTAGACACATGCAAAAGAATGAAACTAGATCACCAACTTACACCATACACAAAAATAAACTCAAAATGGATACAGGACTTAAACATCAGACGGGAAACCATAAAAATACTAGAAGCATCCTCAGGCAGCAAAATCTCAGACGTATGCCAAAAGAACTTCTTCACTGATACTGCCCCTAGAGCAATGGAAGCTAAAGAGAAAATAAACAAATGGGACTACATCAAAATAAAAAGCTTTTTTACAGCAAAAGAAACCATCAACAAAACAACAAGAAAGCCCACGGTGTGGGAGAACATATTTGCAAATAACACCACTGATAAAGGTTTAATCTCTAACATCTACAGACAGCTGATACAACTAAATAAAAGGAAGATGAATGATCCAATTAAGAAATGGGCAAGGGACCTAAATAGAATATTTTCAAAAGAAGACAGAAGGAAGGCCAAAAGGCACATGAAAACATGCTCAAAGTCACTAATTATACGAGAGATGCAAATCAAAACAACAATGGGGTACCATCTCACACCTGTCAGAATGGCCAACATCAACAAATCGACAAACGACAAGTGTTGGCGAGGTTGCGGAGAAAAAGGAACCCTCGTGCACTGCTGGTGGGAATGCAGACTGGTGCAACCACTGTGGAGAACAGTGTGGAGTTTCCTCAAAAAACTGAAAATGGAACTCCCATTTGACCCAGTAATCCCACTCCTAGGAATATATCCCAAGAAACTAGAAACACCAATCAGAAAGGATATATGCACCCCTATGTCCATAGCAGCACAATGTACAATAGCCAGAATTTGGAAACAGCCTAGGTGCCCGTCAGCAGATGATTGGATCCAAAAACTATGGTACATCTACACAATGGAATACTATGCTGCCATAAAGAAGAAGGAATTCTCATCATTTGCAGCAACCTGGATGGAATTGGAGAACATCATGCTGAGTGAAATAAGCCAATCAATGAAAGAGAAACACCACATGACCTCACTCATTTGTGGATAATAAAGAGCATTATAAACTGATGAACCAAAAGATAGATATAGAGACCGTAAAGCAACAAGCAGATTGTCAAATTACAGCGGGGAGGGGAGGAGGATCTGGGGGAGATAATAGATCAACCGAAGGACTTGTATACATGCATATAAGTACAACCAATGGACATAAAACTATGGGGAGGGAGGGGATATGGGGGAGGGAGGGAGGGGGGTAAAAAAAATCATTAAAATATGTAAAAAAATAAATAAATTAATTAAAAATATATATATATAAAAAAATAATAAAATAAAATAAAATAATAAAAATAAATAAATAAATAAATAAATAAAAAATCCAATCTCTATAACTTTGTATTTGGATACCTCTTATGATGTGAATAAAATGTAAAATAAGAAGTAAACAAAATATTCATATTTTGACTAAATTTTGAAATAAATCAATGAAGTTCATCCTCTGTATATATTAATGAAAATATTAACATTTCAGTATTATTAATTTAAATAAACAGTGATTCACATAATGGGTACTAATTATGGAAAAGATAACTTGGTGTAGACGGAATCTCAATAGAAGAGGAAGACATTTATCAAATTAAGTTAATAAAACCATTTATTAAAAAAAATAAATAATAAAAAAATAAATAAAAGAAATCATTTTAATTTTTTAAAATGTGCACTGAACATTATACTTTCATTGGTTTTTGGTCACGAGACCCAATGCTTAACTGTATTGGACAGGAATAAAGCAATCTGTTTCAGTGAGGTAAACAACGCAGCAGAAAAGGCTTCTAAGGATCCACTCATTTTTTCAATTACCTGTTTTCATTTCTGAAACTTCGGTACTCTCATTTTCACCCAACATTAGCATCATGGCCTTTTCCTGAGCAGTGTTTCTATGACTATGGCCATGTATAGTAAAAGGACCAAATGGAAAGGCTTTGACCTATTCTTCAATTCTGTAAATTATGTCAGTCTAATTGTTAATTTAACCAGGGAACTTACATGCTTATATGCATGGCCATGGACGCAGACAGTGCTATGGTGAAAGCCTGGGAGGGACGGATGCGGGGTTTCACACATCTAACCACCAAGCCAAACATGGGCCTTTTGTATATAAATCAAGCAATTACATGCCCTAGTCTTCTTTGGATCAACATTCACAATAGAAAGTTGTCCGGGAGCCCTAAGGAAATGTCTCTGCAGGGAGTGGGCCTAAGCTGGCAGCAGGACATCCTTAGCACTGCCACGGAGGCCTCTGGCTGAGCTGCGTTCCCCCCGTGAAAGCACACTGATCACCAGGGGACAATATAGCGACCCTTCTGTCCGATATTTGGTCAATTTGCATATTAGCCATTTATTATATAGGGTGCAGGCTGGGCTGAGAAGACCCCTCCGCCTGCCCAATGCACAAATTTCGTGCATAGGGCCGCTAGTACAGGATAATATTTTTAGTTTTTAAAGATATATACTGAGGTTTTAAAAAAATCAGCACTATTTTGAAGTCAACTCCCAAGTTAAAAAGCTGCTTTCCAGTTAGGAATGCAAAACTGGCACAATACTGAAAACATCATTGGTTTCCAAAAAGTAGGGGAAGAATAGATGATTTTTTATGGATGAAAAAGATGCAAAGGAGAAGCAATCAATCCCCTGTGTGTATCCTCACAATATGGCCAGCAGCCCAATTAGTTACAGAGAAAAGACAAACAGCAATGAACAGGAAGAAATGCTGTTGGCCAAAATGTTACTACAGTGATGAACAAAACATTATCAAAACACTAGAACCCTTAAGGAAAACGACACAGATTTAATTTATTTGTGGCCACACCTAGATGACTTTTAAAAAAAATTAAACTAACATCAGCAATGTTAGTTTTTTAAAAAATATATATTTTTATTGATTTCAGATAGATAAGGAGAGGGAGAGATAAAAACAATGATGATAGAATTATTTATTGGCTGCCTCCTGCACGCCCCCTACTGGGGATGGAGCCTGTAATCCAGGCATGTGCCCTTACTGGAATCAAACCCAGAACCTTTTAGTCTACAAGCTGATGCTCTTTCCACTGAGCCAAATCCGGTAGGGCCTAAATGAGTTTCATTTTTTTTTAAGGACTATTGATGGTGTAGTATGGGAGAAAAACATATTTAGAAAGGGCATGGAATATTTCTTTGGATTATGAGTCAGTAATTGAAGTTATAATGGCTTCTCATTCAGGTTCTGCAATTATCTATGTACTAATCCTTGAGAAATTTCTCTGTAGCCTCCAATGTCCCCATCTCTCAAGTGAAGGGGTAGGATTAGAATCTAGAGTTTTAAAATTTTATAATTAAAGAAATATAATTAACCATGTAAACATCTAACTCATTAGGTGAGCTCTAGGGCCACATTCATTCTGAAATTCAATGATTCTGAAAATAAAAAAATCAGTACTTCTGTTAGATATGCAGTTCACTTTGGGAAGATTACTGCTATGTACAGAAAGAAGATTGTTCATTTGGTTAAACAGGAAACATGAAAATTTGTTCTATTACCCTATCCCCAGTCTGGCATTTTTATTAATTTTAAAGACGGATTTTATTTAATGGTCTGCAACCATCACAAAAAAAAAAAAAATCATATGCTTTAAGTGATCCATCTTGCCAGTGCATCCACTTCACTAAATTACAGCATTATCTGACTCACTGGGACAACATATTATCCTCTAGACAGCAAATTGAAAAAACAAACAAACAATTTTCCCATTTCTGAGAAAGATAATTGATCTGATTTTGTTGTCAATGTTATTATCATTCACTCTACCACCCAGGCTTGAGATCTTGAAATTATTTTTTACTCTCTCCTGCCTTTCATCACCTACATAGAGTCACCAAGTCTAATGAGTTTCCTTTAATGTCTCTTGCTTCAATTTCCTCTGCTACCACTCTGGTTCAAGTCTCTATTATCTCTCAAACCTGGATGACTACAATACTCTCTATTGCCTTAATAACTTATGCAGGGTCTCTTTTTATCATAAAAGCAATACATATTCATTACAGGCAATTTGGAAATTTCAGAAAGGTAGAGAGAATGATATTATCCACAATAACTTTGCCAGAGTTGATCATTTTGACCCATTTCTAACCACTCATTGTTCTATGTATATATTCACAGATATTTTTTAAAATTAGGATTATAATACACTACACATTTATGTTTCTTTTATATCATAAATATTTTACTATGACATTAAATGCTTTGAAAGCCTAATTTATAAAAACTAATTTCAATTGCTGATATTTTATTCATTTCTAATTTTTCATGTTAGAAACAAATGCTGCATTGACACTCCTTGGCCATTGCTGGATAATTTCCTTAAAATAGATTCTTAAAAGTATAATTACAAGATCAAAGATTCTTGTTACAATTTACCAAGTTGTTCTCCAGAAGGATTATATATTCTATTTTACAGGATCCCCAAAAGTGCATTAAAAGTCCAGGTCCCGGGATTGGATTTCTGCTATCAGTCTCCCAATTCAGATTAAAAAAATAAGGATAGGCAGAGAGATCCGAGATGGCTGCGCCCAGGTGAACACCTAGCCGCAGCTGCACACAACAATTTCAATAAAATACAACTAAAATATAAAACGGACATTGCCCAGAACTACAGGAAGGTTGACTGACTGGAAATTCTACAGCGAGAAGCAAGGAGAAAACCAGAAGGAGGCGCGGAGGAGCTGGAAAAGCCAAGGTACGGAGACACGAGGCGGGCGGAGAGGACGGACCTGAGAGGAGGGAGGCCGAGTGCCTGGCGGGCGTTCCCCAGCGGAAAGGAGATAAAACTCCGACTGTGCTGGGCCCCCGACTGCTCTGGACCCCAGTTCTAGGCCGGACCCCGGGGACTCAGGCTCAGCCACAGGGAGCCGGGCTGTAAGGCGAAACCCCGGGGAGAGGCGGAAGGAGGTCCCGGAGGCACGCACACTGAGCGCAGAGAAGGGACGGTCGGCTGTGCCGGGGGATTGCCCTGACGGGAAGGAGACTGGGGCTCCAGACTGCTGTGAACGCCACCTCCTACTCCACTTCGAACTGAACTGAACCCCAATACCGGGCTCATTGTGGGAAAGCATAGACTGTTTGGCAGCAGGCGAAAATCGAGGGCACCTCTCTCTCAGAGGCGCCGGCAGCAGCGAGCACTGAAGGACCCACATAGGGCGGGGCTGACAGAAGCCAAAGCTGCAGGCTCCACCCTGAAACCCCGCCCCATCTGTAACTGCGAAATGAGACAACAAAATAGATCAAAAACGAAAGAATTGGAGGACAAAAAGCGTCTGGATATAGAGTTCAAATCTACGCTTATAAGGTTTTTCAAGAATTTCCTAGAAAAGATGGATAAGGCCTATGAGGATATGAAAAGAGATCAACTAGAATTAATAAGGAGTCAACAAGAAATGATAAGGGATCAACAAGAAATAAAGAATACATTGTCTGAAATAAAAAATATTTTACAGAGTCCTAAAAACAGGAGGGATGATCGCAAGAATCAAGTCAAAGATTTGGAACATAAAGAGCCAGAAGACACTCCTCCACAGAAGCTAGAAGGCAAGAGAATCCAGAAAATTGAAGATAATGTAAGAAACCTCTGGGACAACTTCAAGCGAACCAACATCAGAATTATGGGGGTCCCAGAAGATGAGAGAGAGCAAGATATCGAAAACATACTGAAAGAAATAGTGACAGAAAACTTCCCCCAACTGGTGAAAGAATTAGACTTACAAGTCCAGGAAGCGTACAGAACTCCAAACAAAAGGAATCCAAAGAGGACCACACCAAGACACATCATTATTAAAATTCCAAGAGCAAAAGACAAAGAGAGAATATTAAAAGAAGCAAGAGCAAAGAAGGTAGTTACCTATAAAGGAGCACCTATACGATTGTCAGCTGACTTCTCAACAGAAACCATGCAGGCCAGACGGGAATGGCAAGAAATATTCAAGGTGATGAATAGCAAGAACCTACAGCCAAAGATAATCTACCCAGCAAAGCTATCACTCAGAATCGAAGGCCAGATAAAGAGCTTCACTAATAAACAAAAGCTAAAGGAGTTCATCAACACCAAACCAGAATTATATGAATTGCTGAAGGGGGTTCTTTCAGAAGAGAAAGTAAACAAAGATAAAAATTATGAACAACAAATATGTAACTATCAACAAGTGAATCTAAAAACCAAGGAAATTAAAAAAATCTGATGAACAATATTAACTGTTGAATATAATAGAATCAGAGGTATGGAAGGGGAGTGAACTGATGATTCTTGGGGAAAAGGGCAGAGGGGGGAGTGGGAAGAGACTGAACATAAACTGTGCACCTATGGATGAGGACAATGGGGAGAGGGGAAAGGGCAGAGGGTGGGGTGGGAACCTGGTGGAGGAGAGCAATGGTGGGGGGGGGGGGGAAGGAACATTTGTAATATGAACAATAAAAACTTATTTAAAAAAAAAAAAAAAAAAAAAAAAAAAAGTCTAGGTCCCCACCCTCTTGTTTAACACTGGCTATTATCACTTTTTAGAAATTTATTAGGTTGGAAATTTATATCTCATCTATGCTTTGGTTGGCATGATTTGTGTGTATTAGTGAGTCCAAACATGTTTTCACAGATATTGGGCATTTGTGTTATAGCACTTTGGACTGGTCTTCATTCTGATAGCAGGGGTAACAAACTCAAATGCCTTTTTGGGATTTGGCATGTTGAGGTCATCGTGTGAAACCACAGTGGGAATTGGGAATGGCAGGGCCCAAGATAAATTGGAGAGTGTATACCCTGCTTAAGATTCCAAATTGAAAAAAAAATAATATACATCACGCTGGTCAAACAAAACATCTATGGGGCAAATTTAGGACTAGGTTCCCAGTTTGCTAACATGCTGGTGCCTCCCCTCTTTAATCCATTCCCTCCTGACTATTGTCAGAATGGCATTCCTAATACCTTCCCATATAAGGTCAGCCATAATGTGACTCAACATCTTTTACTCAGAACTCCCCTATCACAACCTTCTATTTCTATCATAGAGAACTCTTTGAAGAGGGTGATGTTCTTGAGGACAAGCATTCTATCTTACAAGAGGCAATGCAGCACAGTGGAAAGAGAGAACTCTGGAATGAGATAGTCCTGTGTCAAATCCCACCTAACCTTTACCTACTAGCTGTGCGACCTCAGGAAAGCTACTTAACCTTTCTGAAGCTCCATTTCCTCATCTGTGAAATGTTACTAACAGCACCTACACCACAGAGTTGTTATGAGCATTCATAAGGAAATGTATGCAAAGCACAAAGAACACTACTAGGCACATAATAAAAGGTAATGGGGATTTTCAAAATCTTGCCATGATAGAAATGATCTGTGGGCTCCTATCAAATATACAAACTCCTGAGCCCGATCCCAGACCTGTTGAATCAGAATTTATAGAACTAGGGCCTAGGATTCTATGTTGTTATTAGTTCTAGTTGATTGGGACTCGACTGAAGTTGAAGAACCATTGGTTGACATATTCACTTCAATTACAGTGTTCAATCTCCTTCTCAGGTAGCTGACTCTGGACCTACCTGCCTAGTGGTGCCCTGTCCCCCAGGGTCTGGCAGAGTTACCCACCGTCTATGACCATGACTTGGTGGAAAAGTAATCCAAATGAATTATCCTCAGCTAGCATGTCAGTCTCCCTGCCCTTCCTTCCCTAGCCACATATCTTAGCTGCCACTGTCAATCACTCATTACAAAAGTTGTTTGGGGCTAAAGATAAATGCAAAGTATTATGAAAATATTATCAGTAATACTTACTAAGCATCTATAATGTGCCAGGCACACTAAGTGGTCTTTATGTATTAAATTAATTTAATCCACATAACAATGCCATGAGGCAGGTGGTATCATTACCTCCTGTTTATAAATGGGAAAACCAAGGCACAGAGAGGTTAAGAAAGTTACCTAAGGTCAAGTAGATGGTAAATGCCACAGCAGAGATTTGAATCCAGACAATCTGACTCCAGAGGGTAGGCCATTATCTACTATGCTGAACTGCTTCCCCAAATTAACTGCTTTATCCCTGATATTACTAATTTAAGATGCACATGATAATATAATATTGATATTTCTTTCATTTAATGTCTTCATTATTTTATTTGGGTGAATGTATTTATCAGAGGAACTTCAAAGCCCTTTGATCCCATAAGGTCTTATATTTTTTAGCCACAAATGATAACATGAGAGTTTGCAGCAAACTAACTATAACAGTTGGAGTGGTTTGCTGTATTTCCATGCAGAGGCCAGGTTTCCAGACAACAGCATGAGCAAAATCTATTTTAATTGTTTACCCTATTTTTCTATTTCCACAAATCAAGCTGTAAAAATTATCCAGGAGTCAGAGCCTTGCTTATTAGGCTAGTTGCATAACAAAGGATCTTCCCCCCACAGGCTTGTATAAAATATGTCCCCTACCCCAGAAAGAGAATGAGGCCAAGTGATATAAGACAGACAGAGTGTTCTGGAGACTTCTTAAATGCTATGTGTGGACTGAGATACATTTTTAATAAGCTCTTCATTAATATTTTAGACAAAATCTAATTTCAAATAACCAATTTTGAAATGTAATTCTGGCCCAGCTAGTGTAGCTCACTGGTTGAGCATTGACCCATGAACCAAGAGGTTGCTGGTTTGATTTCCAGTCAGGGCATATGCCTGGGTTTCAAACTTGGTCCCCAGTAGGAGGCATGCAGGAGGCAGCCAATCGATGATGTTTCTTTCTAATTGATGCTTCTATCTCTCTATCCCTTTCCCTTTCTCTCTTTCTAAAAAGCAATAAAATATATTTTTAAAAAGAAATGTAATTCTGACACATGCTACGACATGGATGAACCTTGAAAACACGCTAAGTGGAAGAAGCCAGACACAAAAGGGCACATAATGAAGGATTCTGCTTATATGAGGTATCTAGAATAGGCAAATTCAGAAACACAGAAAGTAGAATAGAGGTTACCAGGGGCTGGGAGGAATGGTGAGTTATGGTTTAATGAGCACAGTTTCTGTTTGGGATGATGAAAAAGTTCTGGAAATAGTGATGGATGGTTGCATAACTTATTAATGTACTTAATGCCATTGAACTGTACACTTAAAAATGGTGAAAATGGTAAATTTTATCTCAGAGTTCAAACAAATCCCACAGCCTCAAACAAAAAAACAAACAAAAAACAAAAAAACAAAAAAAAACACCTGTTTTGAATCTCATGGAGTCAGAGCTTACCAGGGTGTCATCATTTTGGTCTCCAAACATTTCTTTAAAAATCTTGCCAGGATCAGGAATTGGAGGGAATATAATGATCTTGAGCCTTTAAAAAAAACAAAAAACAGACTTTTTTTTTTTTTTTTTTTTTTTTTTTTTACCAAATCTTCACCCTATGAGAACATCATACTTAAATACAGCATATTAAAAGAAGGCTTGGACAGCCTGGCCGGTGTGGCTCAATGGTTAAGCATCAAACCATGAATCAGGAGGTCATGGTTCCATCCCCATCAGGGTATATGCCCGGGTTGCACACTCAGTCCCTAGTAGGGGGCATGCAGGAGCCAGCCGATCCATGATTCTCTCTCATCATTGATGTTTCTATCCCTCTCTCCTTTCCCCTTCCTCTCTCAGAAATATATATTTATATATTTTTTTTATTATTTTTTTTTAAGAAGAAGGCTTGGACTGAAGGCATGGTATGCAAATGATCTGTAGTGATAGAGCAGTTGTGAAGAAATTTCTAAAACAAGCTGAGAAATCAATGTGCAAATAGGATCAAGTATGTGTGGAGTTAGGGGACTTTCAGGATAGGCAGACTTACTCATACCCTACCATTTTAAAAATTTTAAGCTTTATTGCGATATACTTGACAAATAATTGTATATATTTAAGGTGTATGTACAATGCAATGCTTTAATATATGTATACATTGTGAAATGAGCACTACAATCAATCTAATTAACATTCATCACCTCACATGGTTATGATTGTGCATGTGATACCCTATAATTTAATAATAATGCTTTAGTCATCATAGATTAGATGGGAGCTTGCTATTACTAATTTTGGAAAACATAATATCATATTCCTAAAACAGGGTAAAGGCCTCTTTTTCTGTCTCTTTCTTACTTCTCTGCTCTATTTTTACATAGAGATGGTGGATTACCTCATCTCTGAGGTCTCTACACATTGGTGTGTCACAGCGTTCAGCCTTTTGTCCTCTTTATCTCCTTCACCTTATGAGCACTTTCTTTACATCTTAGTGCTTTAAATTCATTCACATGCCAAGGACTCCCCAAATTCTATCTCCAGCCCAGACCTCTCTTAAACTCCAGATTCATGTATACAACTACTTATTTAACACCTCTACTTGGACATCTAGTAGGCATCTCAAACTTATGTTCAAAACTGAAGTTCTCACCTTTACATTAAAGCTAGCTCTCCTCATAAATTTCTCTATCACGTACAGAGTAAATGGCTCCAGCATTCACTTAGTTGGCTAAAGCCAAAAATCTTAAGAGTTATGTTTGAATTTTCAATTTCTCCCACATCTCCACAGAGAAGCATCATCAGCTAGTGCTATCAATTCTATCTTCAAAATATATCTCACATCAGACCAGTTCTTACTATTTCCACTGCCAACACATAGCCGAGGCCACCCTCACCTTTCCCCTCAAATCCTGCCATATCTTCTAATCTGCTGCTTCCATGCTTGCCCATTCTTCACTCAGCAACTATAGTGATCTTTTGTGACAGTAAATCAGATCACATCCCTCCCCTGCTTAAAACTCTCTAATGTTTCCCCCTTATGCTTAAGATAAAATTTAATTTCTTGCCATGGCCTGCATGATCTAGCCCTGCTATCTCTCCAGTCTCATCTCCTGTCTCTCTCTCCCTTGCTCACTCTACTCCAATAAGACACACAAAGCTCATCCCAGCCTTGGAGCCTTTGCACTTATTATTCCCTTGGCCTGGAATACTCTTTCTCTGAATATCCAGCCTTTCTCCACATCACCCCCATAACTTTACTACTCACTATGTGAAATCATAGTATTTATGATTTGTTATCTATCTCTCTATCTCTCTATCTATCTATCTATTCTCTCTCTCTCTCTCTCTCTCTCTCTCTCTCTCTCTCAAAATATATATAATTTGTTTTATAAATAGGCACTCAATAAATGTACAGTGGATGAATATTGACATGATGATAAAATATTGGTTTAGATTCAGCTTAATAACCTTATTTCAACCATAGGTATTTACTAAAAGAGCAAATAATGACACCAGACTAGTCCCTATAGTTAGATAGAGAAGGGAAAACATTCTCAAGGAATGAATACCATATATTACATTCAACTTGGTGAAGCTCCTTCCTACAGCATTAAGTAGCAGCATGCTTTCCATTCATACCAGACAAGTCATTTAATGAACAATAGTTTCCATTTTTAAAACTTCACTCCAACAGTTACCAACTAACTGTCAATAAATTAGACATTTGAAAGAGTAGAATGAACAAAAGTCCTAGCAACAATTCTAAACACATGCAAAGAAAGCAGTGCCTGAGAAGAGCCCTGGGAAACTCAACTAACACTTCCCTCACCATAAAATGTACATAATAATACCTCTTTGCCAAAAGTCAGTTATAATCCAAATGCTTTTAATACACTGGGCAAACATCAAACACCCACACAGAGTAATAACCATAGCAACCAGGCTAGCAGAAATTGTCAAGCCTGCCTGGGCAGTTGCCTTACCTTTTTAGATAAAGCAGAAGGACTATGATTGCACCTGCAACAATGATTGGAATTATGAGTAACATGATGATATAGAGTGTTGGATTGGTCTTCTTACCTGGAAAATGGAAAGCAAACAGAAAGATATGAGAAATAAAATTATTTTAGAAATAAATCAAGCAACAGCTCTGTTAGAGCAGTGAGGTCACATATATTTCTGCCCTCTGCCCCAAACTATTTTCCAAAACCCTTCAATTAAATTATCCTCTGTTATCTTAATAGTGGGGGGAAGTCTTGCTCTAGTGCCTAAATTCCATGAATGAATGAATAAACACCTTAATATTATCTAAAACTGACTCTCAATGTTGCAAAGATGGCAACCAGCAGGAAGGTAGAGTGTGAGAGAATGACGGAGTGATAGAGAAGTATGTGGATGTGTGCGGTGTGCGTGTGTGTGTGCGTGCGTGCGTGTGTGTGTGTGTGTGCGTGTGTGTGTGTGTGTGTGTGTGTATGAGCTAGGGACACTTAGATTCTGCAGGTCTTCCACGGTGCTGACAAACCGGGCAGTCTTAGATGGTGGAGCCCTGTATACAAAGGATTGTTAGAAAATAATATGAACAACTGTACTCCAACAAACTAGACAACCTGGATGAAATGGATATATTTCTAGAAAAATATAACCTTCCAAAACTCATTCAGGAAGATTCTAAAAATCTCAATAGCTTGATAACTATGGAAGAAATTGAAGCAGTCATCAAAAAGACACCAGTAAACAAAAGTCCGGGGCCAGATGGCTTCCCAGGGGAATTTTACCAAACATTCAAGGAAGAACTAAAAATCTATCCTCAGACTATTCCAAAAAATTCAAGAGGAAGGAACATTTCCAAGGTCATTCTATGAATCCAGCATTAACCTAATACCAAAACCAGATAAAGACAACACAATGAAAGAGAATTATAGGCCAATATCCCTGATGAACATAGATGCCAAAATCCTCAACAAAATTGTAGCAAATCAGATTCCAGCAATACATCAGAAAGATCATACATCATGACCAAGCAGGATTTATCTCGGGGATGCAAGGATGGTACAATATCTGCAAATCAATAGATGTTATACATCACATAAACAAATTGAGAGATAAAAATCACATAGTCATATCTAAGGATGCAGAAAAAGCATTTGATAAAATCCAACATCCTTGATAAAAACTCTCAGCAAGGTAGGAATAGCAGGATCATACCTCAGCATAATAAAAGCCATATATGACAAATCCACAGCCAACATCATACTCAATGGGCAAAAACTAAAACCATTTTCCCTAAGAACAGGAACAAGACAGGGATGCCCACTCTCACCACTCCTGTTTGACATAGTACTGGAAGTACTAACCATAGTGATCAGACAAGAAGAATAAATAAATAAAAGGCATCCAAATTGGAAAAGAAGTAAAACTCCTTATTCCCAGATGACATGATACTGTACATAGAAAACCCTAAGGACTCCATCAAAAAGTTATCAGACTTAATAAGTGAATTTTGGCAATGTAGCAGAATATAGACTTAACGCCAAGAAATCTATGGCATTTCTTTATACCAATAGTGAACTTATAGAAAGAGAAACTAAAAAAGCAGTCCCATGTACCATTGTACCAAAAAAATTAAGATACATAGGAATTAACTAAAGAGGTTAAAGACCTATATGCAAAAAACTACAGGACACTGAATAAAGAGATAGAGGAAGACAAGAAGATGGAAGAACATACCATGTTCATGGACTGGTACAATCAACATCATTAAAATGTCCATACTACCCAAAGCAATCTACAGATTCCATGCAATCCCCATTAAAATACCAACAGCATATTTCACAGACCTAGAACAAACGTTCCAATAATTCATTTGGAATTTTATAAAAGACCCCAAATAGCAGCAGCAATCCTAAGAAAGAAGAACAATGTAGGTGGGATCTCAATACCAGAATTCAAGCTGTATTACAAAGCCACTGTTATTAATATTAAAACAGCCTGGTACTGGCATAAGAACAGACATATAGATCAATGGAATAGAATAGAGAACTCAGAAATCAACCCAAACCACTATGCCCAATTAATATTCGACGAAGGAGGCAAGAGCATACAATGGAGTCAAGACGGTCTCTTCAATAAATGGTGTTGGGAAAATTGGACAGATAGATGCAAAAAGATGAAATTAGACAACCAACTTACACCATACACAAAAATAAACTCAAAATGGGTAAAGGACTTAAACATAAGATGAGAAACCATAAAAATATTAGAGGAATCCACAGGCAGCGAAATCTCAGACATATGCCGAAGCAATTTCTTCACTGATACTGCTCCTAGAGCAATGGAAACTAAAGAGAAAATAAACAAATGGGACTTCATCAAAATAAAAAGCTTTTGCACAGCAAAAGAAACCATCAACAAAACAACAAGAAAGCCCACTGTATGGGAGAACATATTTGCCAATGTTATCACCGATAAGGGTTTAATTTCCAAAATTTACAGGGAACTCATACAGCTTAATAAAAGGAAGATAAACAACCCAATTAAAAAACAGGCAATGGCCGGGAACGGTTTGGCTCAGTGGATAGAGCGTCGGCTTGTGGACTGAAAGGTCCCGGGTTCGATTCCGGTCAAGGGCATGTACCTTGGTTGAGGGCGCATCCCCAGTAGGGGGTGTGCAAGAGGCAGCTGATCGATGATTCTCTCTCATCGATGTTTCTAACTCTCTATCCCTCTCTCTTCCTCTCTGTGAAAAATCAATAAAATATATTAAAAAAAACAAAAAAATAAAAAAACAGGCAATGGACCTAAATAGATACTTTTCAAAAGAAGACAAAAGGAAGGCCAAGAGACCTATGAAAACCTGCTCAAAGTCACTAATTATATGAGAGATGCAAATCAAAATGACAATGCAGTACCATCTCACACCTGTCATAATGGCTATCATCAACAAATCAACAAGTGACAAGTGTTGGCGAGGATGTGGAGAAACAGGAACTCTTTTGCCCTGCTGGTGGGAATGCAGACTGGTGCAGCCACTGTGGAGAACAGTATGGAGTTTCCTCAAAAAACAAAATGGAACTCCCATTTGACTCAGTGATCCCACTTCTAGGAATATATTCCAAGAAGCTATTGTAGAAACACCAATCAGATAGGATATATGCACCCCTTTGTTCATAATAGCACAATTCATCAAAGCTAAGATTTGGAAACAGCCTAAGTACCTGTCAGCAGATGAGTGGATTAAAAAACTGTGGTATATCTATGCAATGGAATACTATGCTGCAGTAAAAAAGGAGGAATTCTTACCATTTGCAACAGCATGGATGGACTTGGAGAGCATTATGCCAAGTGAAACATGCCAGTCAGAGAAAGATAAATACCACATGATTTCACTCATTTATGCAATATAATGAACAACATAAACTGATGAACAAAAACAGATCCAGTGACAGAGAAACAGCAATCAGACTGTCAAACCTCAGAGGGAAGGTAGGGGAAGGTGGGAGTAAGGGGGAGAGATCAACCCAAGGACTTGTATGCATGCATATAAGCCCAACCAATGGACACAGACAACAGGGAGGTGAGGGCATGATTGGGGGGGGGTTATGGGGGGATGAGGACATATGTAATACCTTAATCAATAAAGAATTTAAAGATTAAAATAAAATAAAAACAAATTATATAAAACCAAGATATCTCATCAGGTTTCAGACACTATTAACAAAGGTGTTATATCTTTTAAATACATCATCTCATTAACAGTGACTATATTTTCGTTTTGGTTACTTAATACTATTAGAACACCTAAAATAATCCTAACAACAACTAGCACTACTACTGTTCTGAATTGAGCACCTACTATATGTGTGATACCATACTACGTGCTTCTATATGTGTATATCTATGCTACAGAGGTAGATAATACTGTCTCCCATTTACACAGATGAGAAGAGCAAGGCTCAGAGCAGTTTACTAGATTATCTCTAAGGTTTTAGTAAGTGATGGAGTCAAGCCTCAAATCCAGCACTGTCCAAATCCAAAGTCTTTAATTGTTACACCTAACTCGTGAACTATATGTCTATTTATTCAATTATCTTTTCCACTAGGACATGAACATTTAGAAAGCATCAAGGCATAGATAGTGTCATTGTTTTAGGCAGCCTCTAAGATGACCCCAAATGATCCCTGCCTCCTGGTATTCATACCCTTATTTAACCCCTCCCCTTGAGGATGGGCTGAACTAATTGACACATTTGTGAAAAACTGAACAGCAACAGTGATGGAATATTATTTCCAAGATCAGGTTATAAAAGACTGTGGTTTCCATACTGGGTATTCTCTTATATAGTCTTTCTTTCTTGGATCACTCAATTGGGGAAGCCAGCTGATACTATGTAGTGAGGTAGCCCTATGGGGAGATCCATATAGCAAGGAACTGAGGGAGGCCTCTGTATTGATATTCTAGAATTACTTTAACAAATCACTACACACTGGTTGGCTTAAAACAACAGGAATATATTCTCTAACAGTTCGGGAAGCTAAAAATCCAAAATGAAGGTATCAACAAGGACATGCTCCCTCTGAAAGCTCTAGAGAATAATCCCTCTTTGCCTGTTCCTAGATTTTGGTGGGTCCCAGAATCCTTGGCATTTCTTGGTTTGCAGCTGCAGCACTCCAATTTCTATCTCCATGTTCACATGGTCTTTGCTATGTGTGTCTCTCTGTGTTTCTGTGTATCCTCTCTTCTACTTATAATACTAGTCATTGGTTTTAGCACTTAATCTACTCCAGTATGACCTCATTTCAACTTGAATACATCTGCAAATCTCTATTTCCAAATAAGGTCACAATTATAGGTAACAGGAGTTGGAATTGAAACACATCTTTTGGGGGGATATAATTCAATCTGTTATAACCCCCCTCCTCTCCAGCAGCCAGAGAGGAATTGAGGCTCTCCAATGACAACGTTAGTAGTGAGCTTGGAAGTGGACTCTTAAGCTCCAGTCAAGCTTTCAGATGAGGCTCTAGTCCACATTGGTAGCTTGACTGTAACCTGATGAGAGAACTTGAGCCAGAGTTGCCTGGCTAACCTGTGCACAGATTCCTGACACACAGAAAAAAAACTGAATTAGTAAATATGTGTTTTTTTAAGCCACTATATTTTGGCATAATTTGTTATGCAACGATAGATAACTAATACAACCATGTTTGACACATAGATTGTTCAATTACTCAAATAATAGGGAATTGACTACCTTAACAACTTGTCTCTCTGACTATTAGATAGCTGTTAGAAAGTCCTAAAGTTGGTCCTCTTTTTCCCATAAGGAGCCTCAAAAAACATACGTAGTCTATTCCCTCTTCTACCTGAAAATACCTAAAATGTTAGAATTCATCAATCATGACTTCCCCCGCTTACTTCATCAAGTCTTTCTCCCTAAATTTTGAGATTCTTCAACATCCTGATTACCCTCTTTCAAGAATAGGCATCCGCAAGAATGTGGTGCCCAGCATGAATACAGCACACTTCTGATGTGTACAGGACTCTGTGCCCCACCCTCCCACGTTCCTTTGTTTTAGGTGCTTCACTGTCGCTACTGCCTATAACTGCATGTTCCTTTAGGGATACTTAAGGACCCAATGTTGAGTCACTTTGAGTTTACAGTCAAACAAAACCCTATATGCACCCTACAACACACACATTCATAAAGCACAGGTATTTCAATCCTATACTTGAGTCTGGCAAATAGCTTGTTCAGCCTCTCAATAAATGAAACTGATTTTTTCAAAACTAAATACAGGTTTATCTCTATTAAATGCCATCAAGGGCCACTGTTCTATTCTTGATTCTATCACCAACACATAAGTTAAGTCCTCTAGCATTGTACAATCTGCAGATCTAATCATGCCTACCTTCTAAAGATGGAGACAGGACAGAAGAGAAAAAAATACCATTTGCATTATGGATTTTCAAAGTGCCTTATTAGTATATTGCAAATTGGGTGATTTGACAGTAATTAAACAGAAAATACATTTCAATTGTAATACTCACTGGCTGACATTAAGAATATAGAACACCCCTTTTCCCATCCTATTTTCTGCTTCAGCTTAGTTTCCATGCATCAGTGGTTTAAATTTAAATAAAATCCTGTTCCCTTACCTATAGTCATCGCTGGACTCCAATTACTCCACAGTTTGTCATCCGCATAGCAAATCTTATTTGTTTTTACTCTCATTCTGACTGTGTTCAAAGTATCATGAAGAACACCAGGAATCCGGAAACAAATTGTACCATCCTTAAAATTAACAACAACAACAACAACAACAACAACAACACAAGTATATTAATAGTTTATTCTCTTTCTCTGCTTCTGAATCTTAAATATAATTATCGAACAAATTCTGTATATGATTAAGACTTGAATTGTACTCCAAATTATCTGACTTTAACTCCTGGATAAAAATGGACAATAATACACAGAACAAAGAAGTTCAAATTTAGGCTATGCTCCCCCGGCCCTATCCCCAACTACTCTTATGTGTTTAAGTCCAAATAGCTAAAGTTGAATTTACTGACCTCCGGGTTTCCCTCAAACTCTGAATGATTACATATGGATTCATCAACCTTGAAAATAAAAAAATAAATAAAAATGAGTAAATTGAAAATATTTTAAAAATCACATTTTACATGATTTAACCATTTCTAACAAGGTTTCCTTTATTCCATTAAAAGAAAACCTGCTCTGGCTGGTATGGCTCAGTTGGTTGTGTATCGTCTCATATATGATGATTGATTATTCTCTCTCATTATTGATATTTCTATTTCTCTCTCTCCCTTCCTCTCTGAAATCAATAAAAATATTTTTTAAAAAGATGTCTTAAATAGGTTAAAATATTAACCATAAAGAAAACACTTTTTATAAATCTATATTCACATTAAAAATATATTCTATCCTCTATAATAAAAGCCTAATATGCAAATTGAATTTCATTCCAGCACACAAGGTGACTGCCCCTATGTGGTCAAAGATGGCCATCCCCATGTGAACATAAGATGGCTGCCACAAGATGGCCAGCAGGGGAGGGCAGTTGGGATGACCAGGCCTGCAGGGAAGGGCAGTTTAGGGGTGACCAGACCAGCAGGGGAGGGCAGTTGGGGGCAACCAGGCCAGCAGGGGAGGGCAGTTAGGGGCAATTAGGTGGGCAAGGGAGCAGTTAGGTGTTGATCAGACTGGCATGGCAGTGGTTAGGGGGTGATCAGGCTAGCAGGCAGAAGCAATTAGGGGCAATCAGGCAGGCAGGCAGGCAAATGGTTGGGAGCCAGCAGTCCTGGATTGTGAGAGGGATGTCCCATATTGGAGAGGGTGCAGGCTAGGGTGAGGGACACCGCCCTCCCCCCACCATGCTCAAATTTCATGCACCAGGCCTCTAGTTAAGGAAATAAAAAGGTAAGGCATAGAATGAGAGAAGATATTTGTAATTTCTGACAAAAGACTTGCATATATGTATTATATAACATGTATTTACATTTATACATGATACACATATATGTACATACATCCCACAAATTAATAAGGAAAAAACAGACAAGTCAATGAAAAAACTGGCAAAATACTTGAACAGGCATTTCACAAGAAGATATTAAAATTGTCAGTAAACATGAAAAAGTACTCAATTTTATTAATTACCAGGGAAATGCAAATTAAATATACAAGATAAGAATACACACACCAACCAGACAATAAATACCAAGTGGTTGCAGTGGTTGCCACCAACTGGTGGCCTGCAAGGTCCAAAAAGTTTACCACCGCTGTTGATGAGGATATGAAGGATCTAGTGCTCTCAATTTCTGCTCTTAGTAGTGTAAATTAGCAAAATCATTAGAGAAAATGATATTATTTACTAGATAGAATAAGATGAAATCCTACAACCTATATATGCCCAATCAAAATGTATGCATGTGTGCACCAAGAAACAAGTATGAAAATGTTCATAAAAACTCTAGCGATAAAACTCCAAACTAGAAACTACTGAAATGTCCATCAATGGGAGAAGGGATAAATCAAATGTATATTGGCACAATAGAATGAATACAATGAATATGAACCATCTACAACTACAGGCAAGAATATCAGTCAATCTCATAAACATAACACAATGAAAGAAGGCAGATACACACAAAAATAAATTCACTATAATCAATTTTAAAAAGCTTAAAAAGAGTCAACAAAACTAATCTCTGAGATTAGAAGTCAGGATAATAGTTGTTCTTTGGGAGGGTAGTGACCAAAAGGGGTCATGATGTGGCTTCTGGAGTGCTAGTTATGAAATTAGCAAAATCACTTGTGAAAAATCATCTAACTGCATATAATGACTTTTGTAGTTTTTCTCCTACGTCAATTACAAATTTTAAAAAGAGGAAAAGAAATCATTCTCCCTTGTTCATAGTATAATGTATGAAAAATAACTAGGTTACAGGAAATATATAAAATTTTACTCCACACAATTTAAGTCACTTGCTGTCTGACGTAAAAAGAAAAACAGTTCCTGAAATGCTAATATTTCAAAACTGAGTAAAAAATCAACACATGAAAATCTCTACTTCTGGCCAACAGGTACATGAAAAAATGTTCAATATCACTAATCATTGGGAAATACAAAACAAAAGCACAATGAGATACCATCTCATACCTATTAGAAGTGCTATTATAAAAGAAAATCAATAAATAACAAGTGTTGTCAAGGATATAGAGAAAAGGGGGCACTTGTGCACTATTGGTGAGAATGTAAACTAGTATAGCCACTATGGAATACAGTATTACATAGCCATATGGAAGGAGAATCTTTCTTTTTTTGTATAGAGGTTCCTCAAAAAATTAAAAATAGAACTACCATATGATCCGGCAATTTTATTTCTGTGAATATATCCAAAGGAAATGAAATTAGGACCTCAATGAAAAACAAATCAGGATCTTGAAGAGATATTTGCACCCCATGTTCACTGCAGCATTATTCATCATAGCCAAGATGTGGAAACAACCTAAGTATATCAATGGTTGGATAAAGAAGAAATGGCACCTATGGAATATTATTCATATACTAGAGGCCTGTGCATGAAATTCGTGCACAGTGGGGAGATGTGTCCCTCAGACCAGCCTGCACCCTCTCCAATCTGAGACCCCTTGAAGGATGTCTGACTGCCCGTTTAGGCCCGTTACTGGTAGGATCAGGCCTAAACAGGCAGTTGGACATCCCTCTTACAATCCAGGACTGCTGGCTCCCAAATGCCCACCTGCCTGCCTTCCTGATTGCCCCTAACTGCTTCTGTCTGCCAGCCTGATCACTCCCTAACAACTCCTCTGCCAGCCTGGTTGATGCCTAACTGCTCCCCTGCCAGCCTGATTGCCTCTAACTTCTCTCCCCTGCAGGCCTGGTCACCCCTAACTACCCTCCCCTGCAGGCTTAATCACCCCCAACTGCCCTCTCTTGCAGACCTGGTCCATCCCAACTGCCCTCTTCTGCTGGACATTTTGTGGTGGCCTTTTTGTGTGTTTGAGTGACGGTCAATTTGCATATTACTCTTTTATTAGATAGGATAGAGGCCTAGTGCATGGGTGGGGGCCAGCTGGTTTTCCCTGAAGGGCATCCCAGATCAGGGTTAGGATTTCCTTTGGGCATAGGATGGCCTGGGCGAGGAGCCTGTGGTGGTTTGCAGGCTGGCCATGCCCACAGGTGACCCAAGCAAAGGCCCTGGTATCTTGGGTTTATTTATCTTCTATAATTGAAATTTTGTAGCCTTGAGCGGAGGCCAAGACAGGCCAAGGCAGGCGTAAAGCTTGACTTCCTCCATCGCCAGGGAAACCCAAGCTTCCTGCTTGTTCTGTGGCTGCAGCCATTTTGTTGGGATTTATTTATCTTCTGTAATTGAAACGTTGTAGCCTTGAGTGAAGTCCATGGACAGTCAGGGTGTGCAGGAAGCTTGGCTTCCTCCATTGCCAGGGAAACCCAAGCCTCCTGCTTGCTTCACGGTGGCAGCCATCTTAGTTGTGTTAATTTGCATACTCACTCCTGATTGGCTGATGGGCGTGGCTTGTGGGTATAGCAGATGTATGGTTAATTTGCATATTACTCTTTTATTAGATAGTATGAGAAAGAAAAATATCCTGCCATTTGTGATAACTTCGATGAAACTTGAGGGCATTATGCTAAGTGGAATAAGACAGAGAAATACAAATACTATATGCTGTCACTTATATGTGGGATCTAAAAAAGTCAAATTCATAGAAGCAGAGAATAGAATGTTAGTTGCCAGAGGCTAGGGTATATGAAAAATGGGAAGATGTACATCAAAAGTATAAAATTTCAGTTATAAGTTCTGAAGATCTAATGGGTAGCATGGTGATTATCCTATCTAATAAAAGAGTAATATGCAAATTGACCATCACTCCAACACACAAGATGACTGCCCCGATGTGGACACAAGATGGCTGCCACAAGATGGCCAGTAAAGGAGGGCAGTTAGGGGTGATCAGGTCAGCAGGGGAGGGCAGTTAGGGGCAATCGGGCCAGCAGGAGCAGTTAAGCATCAATCAGACTGGCAGGGGAGTGGTTAGGGGGTGATCAGGCTGGCACGCAGAAGTAGTTAGGGGCAACCAGGCTGGCAGGCAGGCGAGTGGTTGGGAGCCAGAGGTTCTGGATTGTGAGAGGGATGTCCCATATTGGAGAGGGTGCAGGCTGGGCGGAGGAACACACACACACCCTGTGCACCAATTTCATGCACTGAGCCTCTAGTAGTTAATAATACTCTATTGTATACTTGAAATTTGCTATGAGAGTAGATTTTAAGTGTTCTCACCACACCAAACAAAGGTAACTGTGAAGTGATGGATGTTAATTAACTTAATTGTGGATATCATTTCACAAAGTGCATGTATATTAAATCATCATGTTGTACACCTTAAAAATAATCACATTATACAACCTATATATATATATATATAATTTTTACATGTTAATTATACCTCAGTAAAGCTGGAAAATAATCTTCCTTTTTAAAAATATTTTTTATTACAGTTGACATACTATGTTATATTAGTTTCAGATGTATAACATAGTGGTTAGACATTTATATAAAAAAATAATTCAATTTTTATGCCCTTGCCAGTGTGGACCAGTTAGTTGGAGCATCATCCTATGCACCAGAAGTTTGTAGGTTCGATTCCCAGTCAGGACACATGCTCAAGGTTGCGGGTTCCATCTGGACCAGGGTACATATGGGAGGCAGCCGATTGATGTTTAGCATGTTTCTCTCTCTCTCTTTCTCCCTCTCCCTCTAAAATTAATAAAAACATATCCTCAGGTGAGGATTAATATATATATATATATATATATATATATATATATATATATATATATATATATATTTAACTTCTATCAGAGATATTTAAACATGGGACAAAGAGCAGAACATATATAGTTATGATTTATGATTTTTGGCATTCAATGTGATTCACTAAAATGGTTCCTATCAGTATTTGTGAAGAGCTGAAAGGTCAGCTGAATGATGAAGGGTCATTCTTTCAATACCTCATATAGATGCAAAGAAAAAGCCACTGAGGGACTACTGTACCCTACTGCTGGTCATTTGGAATTAGAGGCCTGTTGGGGAATCCTAAGTGTCAACAACCATTTGAGGGATAGGTTGCAAGCTGATGTCCTCCTTTCCTTGGACCATCTCCCAGATATATTTTTATAAATATACTAGAGGCCTGGTGCAGGAAATTTGTGCACTCAGGGAGGGGTGTCCTTCAGCCCAGCCTGCACCCTCTCCAATCTGGGATCCCTCGGGGGATGTCCGACTGCCAGTTTAAGATTGGGCCTAAACCAGCAGTTGGGCATCCCTTTCACAATCTGGAACTGCTGGCTCCTAACCACTCACCTGCCTGCTGCCTGATTGCCCCTAACTGTTTCTGCCTGCTAGCCTGATTACCTCCTAACTACTCCCCTGCCAGCGTGATTGACGCTTAACTGCTCCCCTGCTAGCCTAGTTGCCCCCAAATGCCCTCCTCTGCTGGCCTGGTTGCCCCCAACTGCCCTCCCCTGCTGGCCTGGTTGCTCTCAACTGCCCTCCCCTGTAGGCCTGGTCACCCCTAACTGCCATCCCTGCTGGCCTGATCACCCACAACTATCCTCCCCTGCCAGCCATCTTGTGGCAGCCATCTTTGACCACATGGAGGCAGCTATCTTGTGTGAGGGCATGAAGGTCAATTTGCATATAACCTCTTTATTATACAGGATATATATAGATATTAGTATATATATCCTAAAGCCAGCAAATCATTGTGTAAATTAAAGGCTTTGGGCTCTTGTTCAAATGTAAATCTTCTTGTGTTATTTATCAGTTTGTGAGAAAAGAAAAACAAAGGCACAGAGAACCAAGTAGATAGTTTGCAGGGATGGGGGTGGCCAAAGACAAGTCATTCCTTAACTTTGTGATTCTGCCATGAGCTACCTCTATCTGACCACATCCCTCATGTGATGGCACAATTCATGTTCCAGTCTACTTCCCTCTTAACTGGAACACCAGGCAAAATAATTCCTCAAAAAGTCTTGCAAAAAGAAAAAAAAGAAAAAAGGTCTAAACAGCAGAACTCATGATCAGAGAGCACACAAAAGCTGATGATATTCTAGGAGAGGAAGCAGCTGCTGACCATCTGTTAGGAAAGAGTACATTACACTCAAGTGTATAAACAGAGTTATAATTCCAAATAGACTATAGATCTGACTTAGATGAATAAGTTCCATATATGTGTGTTCTCTTCAGAAGTTCATAAAAATAAAGTAATTTAATTCAACAAAAATGTGTTAAGTGATGATTACACAAATGGTGTTATACCAAGTATTTTTTGTTAAAGTTTAATACATGGAGACCAACTTTTGAAGTCATACTTATTAGCTGTATGGCCTGTAATATGTTACTTAACTTTTCTGAGCCTTAGTTTCTCTATAAAATGTAAACTACTTCATGAATTATTATAAACCACTGTATGAGAAGTACACAGAAGAGTATATCTGTAGCATATCATATAAACACTTAATAATTAATGACTGTTAGTATTAAGCTAAAGTATTGATGTGATTCACAGTGTTTAAGAACAAATACCTAGAACTTGGATTTTTGCTGAAATCCTGACTCTATCAGTTTTTCTAGAAATGTGATCTCAGTAGTAACCTCTGAGACTGAGTTTTCTCAAATAAAGAGGGGGACAGGACCTATATCCTTGGGGTTACTCTGAGGACTTAATGAGACAATTCAGATAAAATCCTTATTAAAATACCTAGTGCATATTAATTGCTCAATACATGTTAGCTGCTATTAATAGCAGGAACAGCACAAAGTAAACAACACCTAATTCCTACCTATAGCAGCTTATATTTTTAGTGGAGAGAACAGGCCTACACAGGTGATCAGAGTAACTATCAAGACATAATTCAGTGCTAAATGAATAATACAAGCAGAATACAAGTGAATTCTGGATTTGACAGGAGAGCAGTAAAGGCTGGAGAAAGCAATTATATTTCAGTTTTCTGGTAGGTCACTTAGTTGGAAATGCAAGCCGCACCCTCTCCCCACTTGGAAGCCCTCTGCCTTTTCCCTTTGCAGTACTGTATGGGGACATCAGTTTCTATAACAGATCATGGGTACTTTATTTCAGAAATAGATTCATCTGCAAATGCCCAGAAGAGCTCTGCTCAGCTGTGGACCTGGTCATTCCCTTTGGAGTTATTAACCTGTCAACACTGGCATATTTTAGTAAGTAGAAATGCTCCTCAAGTTATGATGGCGTTACATCCCAATAAACACCTCATATGTTGAAAATATCCAAAGTAAAAAATGCACTTGATACACCTAACGTAATGAACATCATAGCTTAGCCTAGCCTATATTAAACATTCTCAGAACACTTACATGACCTACAGTGGGGCAAAATTATCTAACAAAAGCCTATCCTATATAATAAAAGGGTATTATGCAAATTGACTGAACAGTGGAATGACCAGAATGCCCACGACCCCTCAGGGGTGTGGGGCCAGCCAGCAAACCATCCACAGCCCCTCTCCCCAGCCAGCCCTGCCCATGACCCCTCACCACAGCCACCCACCCCTCAGGGCAGGATGGCTGACCAGTGCACGAATTCATGCACTGGCCTCTAGTTTTATAATAAAGTGTTGAATATCTCATATAATTTATTAAATACTGTACCAAAAGTGAAAAACAATGGATATATGGATAGTTGTCATTAATGTACACAGTTAAAACCACAGTGGGCCTGAAGAATGTTTGAAGCATTGAACTAAAATTAATTACACATGAGAGCGTATTGTACTGCATATCACTAGTCCAGGAAAAGATCAAAATTCAAACTTTGAAGTACAGTTGCTAGCAAATGTGTTATCATTTTTTTGTGCCATCATAAGTCAAACCATGGTAAGTCTGTATTTTGAGACTCCCCTGAGGAGCTAAAACAATTGATCCAAGGAATTTGTCCATGTGTGCTGGGCTCCTTTAAAAGCCAATACAAAAAACTTGGTTTCGAACCTCTAAAACTCAAATGCACAGGGCCAGGGCAGGTGGCACACAACTGAGTCCCTGTGGTCTTGAGGTGCCACCTAATAGAAACTACACTCTTCAGGCACCACAGTTTTAAATCTAGATAAAAAATTCAAATTAAAAAGACAAAACTCCACTTTGTAGCCCAAACAAAAATGTCTCAGTCCCAATTTGTGACTAATGCCCTAAGGTTATACCGCATGATGTTATGCCCAGTGTCCCACAGGGACCTCTAATTAGCATATTTTGTACCAGATTCTGAATAATAAAACTGTATTTAATCCAACCAATACTAACTATTCAAATTTGAATACTTTAGTTGCCACAAACTCTAAGAAAACTGAATGGCCATACCAGAGCCTCCAAGTATCTACCTGATCCAGAGTTCATTCTATTTTTCACACACGCCACACTCATTCCTTCCTCAGGCTTTGTATTTGCTGTCCCCTCCAACCTCAGATATTCACATGGCTAGCTCCTGCTAATCATTCTGGTCTCATCTCAACTGTCACCACTTTGAATTATTATCCTACCTACTATTTCATCACGCTACTATATCACCCCATTTAATTTTCTTCATAGTATCCATTCCCTGAAATTAGCTTATTCAATTACATATTTATCTTATATTAGGTAAGCTTCATGGAAAAAAATAATTTTGCATCAGGTGTCATGTACACAAAAATAGTGTATGGCACACAGTATTAATAGATAATAAAATTTTTGAAATATGTTTTTACTGATTTTTAGAGAATGAGGAAGGAAGAGGGAGGGAAAAACATTGATGTGAAGGAGAAACATTGATCAGCTGCCTCCTGCACACACCCCAACGAGGTTCAAGCCCACAACCTGGGCATGTGCCCTGACCAGGAATGCAATGCACAGGACGATGCTCAACCAACTGAGCCATGGACCAGAGCTAATAAAATTTTTTGAGCAAATGAATTAATATATGGCGTGAATCTTGCAGTCAATGCTATCATAAACCCTCAAACCTTCCACCAACCTATTTCAGAAAAGGAATTATCATCATAATAATTGTGTGACAAATCTAAGAGCTAAATTTCATTGATGTTTCAATGTGTTATACTATAAGAAATTCAAGTGAAAGAAAAATATCCAAATAAAAACAAAATCTAGAAAACACTTACGGTTAAACTAAAACGTGTCTCAGTTTGGCTGTTATTGACTTTTACTTGATAAGATAAACAAGCGCTAGAAAAAGGCTGTGGATTCTTCCCTACTACGTATAAGTCACCATGTTGAAAGAAGAGCCTTTTAATATGTGGAGGATCAGGTTGCACTGAAAGAGAAATAGAAGAATACAAATTAGCTTCCAGAGTTTACTTTGATGAGATACCTATGTGGGAACTGATAACAAAAGTCACAAAGTTAAATCAAAATAGGGCTGATACTTTCAAGGGCCTTCCATGATCAGACATACTAGTACAGCGGTCGGCAAACTCATTAGTCAACAGAGACAAATATCAACAGTACAATGATTGAAATTTCTTTTGAGAGCCAAATTTTTAAAACTTAAACTACTTCTAACACCACTTCTTCAAAATAGACTTACCCAGGCTGTGGTATTTTGTGGAAGAGTCACACTCGCCAAAGAGCCGCATGTGGCTCGCGAGCCACAGTTTGTCAATCATGGGAATAGTACAATTCTAGATTTCTGATTAGCCATGATTAATGAAGGAATGTTATACTAAATTGCCTAGTAATTGATTTAAGGAACATCTTTGGGTGTCTAGCAGATGGCATGAACTCTGATATGCATCTGGTTAGAATATGGCAAGGGTATAATCAGGATACCCAGCTGCATCATAAAGAAAAGAACTGTCTGGTCCAGATGTGCCTCCACCTAATGGGTAACAGGGGCACCAAGTGCAAGGAGTTTCCCCAGCTGTTACCCATTTTGCCAATCAAAGACCACAATTAAACATTAGCTTAGTCTTTCACACATGCTACAACAATGATGAACCTCATGGACATTATGCTAAGTGAAATAAGCCCATCACTGAAGAACAACTACTATATGATTCCATTTAGGAAGTATCCAAAGTAGTCATAATCATAGCAACAGAAAGTAAGAAGGTGGCCACCAATGAAGCATCCATCTTACATAAAAAACTGCAGTTTGAATTTTTAAAATATATTTTATTGATTTTTACAGAGAGAAAGGGAGAGAGAGAGAGAGAGAGAGAGAGAGAGAGAGAGAGAGAGAGAGAGAGAGAGAGAGAGAGAGAGAGTGTCAGAAACATCTATCAGCTGCCACAACCAAGGTACATGCCCTTGATCAGAATCGAACCTGAGACCTTTCAGTCTGCAGGCCAATGCTCTATCCACTGAGCCAAACCGGTTTTGGCTGCTGTTTGAAATTTTAACCCTGCTATTTTGGCTTCTGTAAAGACTTGCTTGTTTAAATGATAAGGAAAACAAGACTACTCCCATTCCAGAGAGGCCGTGGACTATGTCCCAGACAGAGTTGTCAGTGCTGGCACCAGGCCAGGCCTTGAGATATGGTCTCATAGCCCCTTCCCAGCACGTAGGCCTTCTTTCCCAGAAGCCCCAGAAGTCTCATTCCAATTTTGGGAGACAAAAGAATTAGGAAAAGTATAAATAGAAAAGGTTTCCTCCAAGGGGGGGGGCAGAATTTAAAAGGCATATTTTTCTCTGGCCCTGCCCTTAGTAAAATGTAATTTTTTTCTGGTCTTCTGTAACACCAAGAGAGGAGGTGGGGGGGATGAGAGAGAATTTGTTTTGGGGCATTGAGTTTCAGTTTTATAAGATAAAAGTTCTTGAGATTTGATGCACAACAATGTGAATATATTTAACTGCTGAACAGTAGTACACTTAGAAATGGTTAAGATGATAAATTTAATGTTAAGTGATTATAACCACAATGTAAAATAAATAAGAAAATTAGCTTAGTCAATTCAGTTTTTTGGGAGTCAGCTATGCATACCACACAACAGAAGAGAATGAATAATTAACAAAAAATCTGAAGATGTCACCTTCTAGCTGAGACGTATCTCCCTTTATGTCACCACTAATCCCTAGGAAGAAAACTAGCAAAATGAGCTTTAAAAGGTCCATCGAGGACAACCTGCCAAGCAAGGAAGAGGACAAACAAGGGCTTTGCTTTAGATTATCCCACATGGCATGTTACCTCAACTTCACTCCCTGGACCTACAAACTAAGCTCCCTTTGGTTCACTATTAGAATTCACTTCCCTGAGTACCTGAAAGAGCAAATAGTGTCCTGCTCACAAACTTCGCACTTTTGTCAATTTATGATTATTTGCCTACACATTTTCTATATACCACTTAGCCAGTATATGAACTCCTTGTTGGGGTATTGCAAGATATAAACAAACATAATGCTTACAGTAGTCTGCTTTAGAGATTTACAAAACATTTTTATACACTTCACATTCATTTGAACCTTCTACAGTTGACCCTTGAACAACAGAGGGTTAAGAAAATCACTGTCACCCCTAGTCAAAAATCTGCATATAACTTCTGACTCCCTAAAAACTTAACAACTAATAACCTACTATTAACTAGAAGCCTTCCCGATAATAAACAGTTGAGTAATGCATATTTGTATTTTTATATGTATTTTATACTGTATTCTTATAATAAAATAAGCTAGAGAAAATATTATTAAGGAAATCCTAAGAAAAATACATTTACAATACTGGACAGATTGAAAAAAAATACACGTATAAGTGGACCCATACAGTTCAAACCCATGCTGTTCAAGGGTCAGATGTACAATTTTTTGAGATCAAGAGGGACAATGCAACCCATTTTATAGATGAGGAAACACTTTAATAGAATGTACTAGTATATACCACTTTTCCAAAGTGAAGAAGCTAGCACCTCAAGCAGATATTTTATTTTCAAGTGGGAGGCTCTTTCTAATAGGCTGATATTCAGCTGCACTGGTTGCTCCGATCAATGCCGGACCCAGAATGTTAGATAATTTGGATATCACCCCTGATCATTCTACCTCCAGTCTAAGCTTTAAAAAAAACCCACAACACTATAAAATAGATTTTTCAGGAACTATATTCAATCAGAGTTATTCTGTAGCACTACCCTGACAAGTATTATAAGTAAAAGAGAACTGATCTTAAGAGTCAGAGAGCCTGGGTTCCAATCGTGGTTCTATAACTAACTGCTTGCTGTCTGTCCCAGTGTACTCATAAGTGAACAAGGAGAAAACATGTGCATAGGTACTAAATAAAATAATTTCTAAGCTTGCTTCTTTAAAAAAAGATAAAATAGAAATATATAACCATAGTCTTTTTTTCTGGTAAGATCTTAAAAAGATAATCTGTTTCCATTATATGTACTGACTATTCAAAAGACATTAACACTTTTATCCACGCTGTCATAGAGGTCTTTGAAAACTTACCATGAGAAGTTAAAGGCACTATATGAAAGGATGGTCTAATTTTTCCTGCATTATCCTTGACCATCACCTGAACATTGTCTTGGTCGAAACTGGGATCCTTTATTTTAGTAGTCAGAATAAAAGAACAAGTAATGTGTTGACTTTCTCTATAGATGTTTTCACATTGACGAATTTTTCCCAGGCTGCTGTGCCTACAAGGTAAAATAAGACAATCTTCTGCATTATTTTTAACAAGGAACTCAAGAAACAAAGGCAGACATTGTTGGGTTTTGTTTTGTTTTGAATGACTTAAGATGTCCATGAAAAGCAGTATTTGCAATATGGCAAGATAGCTTTTTCTAAAAAGATACTTTACTTGGCTCCATTTCATACTCTAAGAGAGCAAATGTTCCTATAGCTATGGAAACTACAGGAGTATTGGTTATTTTTCTTCTTCTGAATACGAGGTGTTATGAGGGCAGGATGAAAAGTTTTATGCTTCTTGAAAATATCCCATCTTCTGAATTCTATGGTTCTCCTCTGGTCCCACTTTCTGCTCCCTCCTTGTTTTCTTGTCTTGTTCTTCTCCCTTTTGATCTTCTCAGCGGGTTCCCATTAAGTTAATAGCCCTCTGCACATCCCTCTCTATTTCTTAGTCCCACATCTGTTCAGCCCAAGCCTATAATTTCCATCCCTTGATTAGAATTTCTATGCTAGGGATGCCTAGTCCTAACCTTTCACCTTGGATCCAGTCCCAGTCTTCCAAATGCTCCATTCTAGTATTCCACTCTTGCCTCAAATTCAATGACCAAAACATATGTCCCTTTTCCCCTGACAAATTGCCTTTCCTTCTAATGTTCCAAATTTCCACCATCTGAGCTCATTTCCTCTGGGCTCCTCAATTTCAGCCTTTGAAATTCTGTTTTACCCTTCCTTTCCCTATATTCTACCACTAAATTCTGTTATTTCTTTCTTTGCAAAGCTTGAATTCTCTCCTGTGTTATTTCTATTGGCCTCACCCACTTTCATGTTCTACCCACTTCAGGCTTCACGTCTTCTCTAGACTTACCACTGGGACGTTCATTATTAGTTCCCTCCAATCACTGCCAGATCTATGTTCCAGAATACACTGGCTTTCTAAGTGTCTTACTTCACTATGTGGCTTTAACTGCCTTCCATAATGAGTACTGCTGGTATATTACTTCCCATTTCAAAAACCTCTACATATACCTTTCCTCAATGATCATTAGCACCTAGCACAATGCAAGCACAGAGAATGTGCTCACTATACGTTTTCGTCTATGCTATCAAAGGATTCTGTTTTGTAGTAAGTGGCAGAAGAGAGTTGGCTTTATATCATCAGCCACAATGGGAGCTGTGCAAAGATTCTGCAGAAAAGGGAAGCAGTTTAAATAATGGACTAAGAGTGAAGAATCCAAAACCCTTGACCTGTTATCACAGAATCATCTGCAGTCATTTAAAATGTAGATTTCTCAAACCCTCTCTCAGAGGATCCTATTTAGAAGTCTTTGACCAGGGCCTAGGGATCAGCATTTTAACAAAAATTCTCCAGGGGATTCTACTGCAAATCAGGATTTATAAAACTCAGATCTACTCCCATAAATACAATCAACTGATCTTTAACAAAGGAGCAAAGGCAATACCAAGGAGCAAAACTTGTCTTTTCAACTAACGGTGCCAGAACAGCTAGACATCCGCATGCAAAAAAAAAAAAAAAAAAATCTAGTCACAAACCTTATACCCTTCACAAAACTAAACTCACAACAAGTCACAGACTTAAATGTAAAATGTACAACTATAAAACTTCTATGTAATAACATAGAATAAAACCTAAATGAAGTTAGGTATGATAATGACTTTTTTAGACACAACACCAAAGGTATGACCTATAAAAGAAATAATAAGTTAGACTTCATTAAAAGTAAAAACTTCTGCTTTGCAAGACAATATAAAGAAAATAAGAAAACAAGCCACGGAATGCAAGAAAATATTTGCAAAAGACACATCTGTTAAAGGACTAGTATCCAAAAATACACAAAGAACTCTAAAAACTCAACAACAAAAAACAAATAACCCAACTAAAAATGGGCCAAAGACCCTCACAGACACCTCACCAAAGATATACCCGTGTTTCCCTGAAAATAAGACATCCTCCGAAAATAAAACCTACTTACAGGTTTCCTTCTGAGTGAACTATAAGGCATCCTCCCGAAAATAAGGCCTATCTCCAGACTCTTGATATTGCAATAAATAAGCCATTCAAAGACAATTTGCGCATGGAAATTAATGACTACATTGAAAATAGAATGGAGAGCAGAAATCCATTTGGCTCAGTGGATAGAGTGTCGGTCTGCGGACTGGGGGGTCCCGGATTCGTTTCTGGTCATGGGCATGTACCTTGGTTGCGGGCACATCCCCGGTGGGGGGTGTACGGGAGGCAGCTGGTTGATGTTTCTCTCTCATCGATATTTCTAGCTCTCTATCTCTCTCCCTTCCTTTGTAAAAAAATCAATAAAATATATTGAAAAAAGAAAAAAGAAAATAGAATGGAGAGAAATCAGCGTGGAAACTTTGTGAAACCTAAATTGCAAGTTGTGACTTGGGTGAAGAATTCATGGGAGAAAAATCACTGACAGTTGCATTGCAAATGCACTGCGAGCAGGCTACCTTGACAAGAAGTACTCATTTAAAGACAGTGCTATTGCTAAACATGAGAGATTTGATCCACTGATTCTGAAAGAAATGGAGCCACAAGAAATTCACCAGGAAATTCAGGAATTGGATTGTTATGATGATGTTCCAGTAGATGATGACATGATTGTCATTGAATAAATGAGTAAATTCTTGATACTGTAGATTCACAGTTTGTCTGGTTTGTATTAACAACTACCATACTACTGTACCGTATACAGTTAATAAATTTCCTTTATTTTCATTTAACAATAAATGTGTATCGTATTCTTCATAGAAAAATAAGACATCCCCTGAAAATAAGACCTAGCGCATCTTTGGGAGCAAAAATTTAATATAAGACACTGTCTTATTTTCAGGGAAATAGGGTACAGATGAGAAAAGATGCTCTACATCAGGGAAATGCAAATTAAAGCAACAATATAACACTAAACACCTATCAAAATGGCCAAATCCAGAATGCTGATGACACCAAATGCTTGTAAGAATGTGGAGCAACAGGAACTTTCATTCATTGCTTGTGGGAATGCAAAAATGGTCACTTCGGAAGACAATTTAGAAGTTTCTTTAATAAGTGAACATACTTTTAACAAACAATCCAGCAATCACACTCTAGTACTTAAACAAGTTGAAAACTTATGTCCACATAAAATCCTGCATACACCATTCATAGCTAGAGTTGGAAAGCTTCTAATATGTCAAGGAAGCAGGCTTGATCCCTGGTAGAGGCCTGCAGGAGGCAATGATCAATGTTTCTTATTGATGTTTCTATCTCTCTCTCCCTCTCCCTTCATCTCTCTGAAATCAATAAAAACATGAAAAGTTATATCTACACAAATTCTGCATATAACATTCATTTTTAAGAGTTTGAAAGCAACCAAAATGTCCTTCAGTAGGTGAATGGATAAACTGTGGTACACTCAGAAAATGAAACATTATTTAGCCCTAAAAAGAAATGAGCTATCAAGCCATGAAAAGACATGGAAGAACCTTAAGTTCATATTACTAAGTAAAAGAAGCCAGTCTGAAAAGACTAGATACTGTATGATTCTAACTATATGACATTCTGGGAAAAGGCAAAACTATAGAGACTATAAAAAGATCAGTGTTTGTCAGAGGTTGGGGGAAGGGATGAAAAGGCAGAGAATAAAGAATTTTAGGGCAAGGAAAATACTCTGCATAATACTATAATCATGGATGCATGTTATTGTACATGCATCCAAACACATAACATATATAACAGCAAGAGTGACCCCTAAGACAGCCTAGTACCAGGAATGCTCAGGGCCTACTCAAGAAGGCAAATAATCCTTTCCACTAACACACACAGGGTAAAATAAGATTGTTGATAGAGTGTCGAGTTTGATAGTTGAATAGTAGTCAATTTCTCAGAGATAATTAAATTGGTTAATTGAAATAAGCGAATATTCTAGAAAAATTGATTATACTATACAAAAACCTGTTCCTAAAGTGTTAACAAAATTTTTATTGGCAGCTCATCTCATGGTAAAATTGCATAACATGTAATGAATGTAAAGCAGTCATATTTTAGAGCAAATAATTAAAATGTAAAAGCTATCAAGACTACATTATAAAATTTCCAAAAGCCTCCTAATATTTAAATTAAAAAAGGGGGTGATAGATAGTGAAAAAATAACATGTAAGGAAAAATATCCTGCAAGTAAATTACATCTAGAAAATTTGTACTTTAGAAAATTAACTTTCATTTGAAATGCTCACAGCAAGATACCCATGAAAAACCTACAGGGTGTCAAAACAAGCCAGAGGAAAATCATTTGGGCGGGGGGGAAAAAAAGAGAGAGAGAAAGAAAGAAAAAAAAAGGATCCCAAGTCAAATTTATAGAAAATATCCCTTTATTAACTTTTGGTTGAGAATATGTTTGTATATTTTCAGAAAACAACTCCGAGACCATGTGGATTCCTGCAACAGAGAGGAATTGACAGAAGTGCCCCAGCCATCAAGACAGAAGAAAAACAATTCAGAGATGGAAGACGCTAACTACGCCTTGCCATACTAGCACACAGCAGCTGTGCGTAGCTGAAGGATGCCCAGGACCAAACCAAAGATGGTTGGACCTGCATCAACACCATTTGTCCACCAATCAGATCTGAAATACCATGGCTGACATGTACACATAAGGAACTGTTTGACATTGAAATTGGTATTCAAAAGAACTGTAGAGGGCCGCCTGGGAAGGCACATGGGCAATTATTTATTTATTTATTTATTTAGGAAAATTTTAAAATAAAAATTGCCCATGTGCCTTCCCAGGCAGTCCTCTACAAAGAACTGTTGGCCCAGAAAGGAACTCACTACAGACTGATTCATTTGCCTCTCAGCATAACCATTATGGCTTGTCTCAGTTCTGGTTCTTATAAGGGAATTCCTTGTATCACATGATCTAACGCATCTAGGGGGAATAATAAACAACATAAATTGATGAGCAGAAATAGACCTCGAGACAGAGAAGCAGCGATCAGACTGTCAAACCTCAGATTGAAAGTAGGGGAAGGGGGTGGGGCAAAGGGGAGAGATCAACCAAAGGACTTGTGTGCATGCATATAAGCCTAACCAGTGGTCATGGACAACAGTGGGTAGGCATACGTGGGGAGGGGTTTGGGATGGGAATGGGGGGATAAGGACAATTATGTGATACCATAATCAATAAAGAATTTTTTTTTAAAAAGTGACTCCTAAAATAAACTGTGGACTTTGGGTGATGATGTGTCAAAGTAGGTTCACCATTGGTAACAAATGTACCACTCTGGTCAGGGATGTTGATAATAGAGGAGTCTGTGCATGTGTAGGGGTAGAGGTTATGTGGGAAATTTCTGTATCTTCCTCTCAATTTTGTTGTAAACCTAAAACTGCTCCAAGAAAATAAGGTCTTAAAAAAAGAAAAGTTCAGATCTAATATATTTAATCCTTCAAAGGCTGTGCAAAGAAATGCTTCAGTATAAAAAATGCTCTTGACCCTTACGAAATAGTATATAAGGCTTTGCTCCTAATTGTAGGCCCCAGTGGTTCATGAATGAAAACAGTCTTTTAAAAACTCACTGCCTTGGTTAGTTTTTAGAACAGACAGCCCTGGAGTGTTTTCCACAGACAGCCAGAAACAGAAACCAAGATACTAATGACAATTTTGTTACATGACTAAAGAAAACTATGTACAAAGTTATGTTTTTGTTTGTTTCAAATGATGAAAGGAACTCTTCTAATGGGCAATCTTTGAGATTCCTTTTGCAGTTTTGTACCCTGAGTATTTCACATATTCTCATGGACCCCAGATATAAAATTTATTTTTCTGTTGTAATTTAGAAAAAATAAGAAAGAGAAATAATGTTTTTGTTGATTTTATAGAGAGAGGAAGGGAGAAGGACAGATAGAAACATCAATAAAAACATTGATTGGCTGCCTCCTACACTCCCCCTACTGGGAATTGAACTCGAAACCCGGCATGTGCCCCAACTGGGAATTGACTCAGTGACCTCTTGGTTCATGGGTCAATGCTCAACCACTGAGCCACACATGCTGGTTAATATTGTTTTTTAAAAGACAATTTTGGGGGGCTCCCTGTGAAAGATTATATGATAACTAAGACAGAAGGCATTAGCTGCTTCATGTTAAAAATTCACAAACTGGCCCAGCCTGTGTGGCTCAGTTGTTGAGCATCATCCCATGCACCAGGAGGTTACAGTCTGGTCCCTGGTAGGGGGCATGAAGGAAGTGATCGTTTGTTTCTCATTGATGTTTCTGTCTCTCTCATCCTCTCCCTTCCTTTCTCTGAAATCAATAAAAACATATTTTTTAAAATCTTTAAAATTCACACACTGAAATCCTCCACAGACTTGCACTGCAAACATACGAAGGGAATGGACAAATGAAAGACTATTTCCTCAACTCTGGAGATGATTAATGTGGTAAGAAATTCCCTAAAATTCACTGACATGGCTAGTCTGGAGCAATTAAGGTCAGGCTCCTTCAATGCCAGACTCTCTCTCCAGAGTCACAAGTGACAGCCCTGGGGCTTCAAAATGACACTACATTTTTTGATTGGGGATTAGAGAAACAGTCTGAGAGTTTTACATGATTTAAACTGATACCTAAATCAATTTCAAATGCTTGGTAAGGAATAAGCCATATGTTTCTCTTTCTTTTGTGATTCTGATTGGAAGAATCTCTCTAGGGGAGAGCAGAAGAGGAGGAAGTAGGTGCTATTCCTTCAAGATGGGGGAAGAGGCCAGCAATGTGTACTGGCTACATCTCCAAGGGAGTGGGTTGAATAATAAAATACAATATAGCTATCATGTATGGAGTGCTTAATCTATACATGTTAGGGGTTAGACATGGCTCTAAACACTTTTCATACAATAGTGACCCTCACAACAACCTTAAGAAGTAGTACTATTTTTACTATTTCCATTTTACAGTTTACAAAACTGAGGCTCAGAGAGAAGGCACTTGCCCCAAATTACACTTGCTAGTTAGAAAGAGAGCCAAGATTTGAACCCAGGGAGGGTGGCTCCAGAAAAGAATAAGTTATGGAATGGTGAGGGTAGAAGATATAGAATCTGTATCAGCAATGGCCAACAAAATTTTCTGGAGTTATGGAAAGTTTGATATCTGAACTATCTAATACAGGAACCACTAGCCACATGTGAAATTGGCTAGTAAGACTAAACAATGACATTTTAATTTGCTTTAATTTTACTTAAATTAAAATGCAAATAATCGCATGTGGCTAGTGGCTCCTGTGTTGGACAGTGCAGGTCTTTATTATAACAAGAGTCCATGCTAATGACCAACTCCAGGAATGTGTATGACAAGAAGTGCCATCCCTAATCCCTGCCCCATTGGGTGCAAGGAACCATCACTCTCTTGGGATGACTTCTTGAGCCACATCCAATGATGGTAGATTGTGGTTTGCAGGCTGAAAGGCAACCCAAGCTCCGTCTGTTATCAGCTTTGGCAGGACAATGCATAAACCTGGAAGAAGATTGGTTGTTCCAGTCTTTTGTAATTTATTCACCCAGGAGGGCAATCATTTCACAATTTGCTTTAAGAAGTGGTTGTGCTAGTATATTGCCCTAGACACTTCCCTATTCTTCTTGTAAGAAATCCAAGGACTACATCACCATCTACCTCCAGTGTCACCCCAATTCCTATATCTGGGTTACTTTGCTGGATAGTCTTGCTATGGAATAATATAGTTTTAAGGCAGCTCCCATTCCTTTCCCTGACCTCTCTATAGACACAGATTCTTTAAAGATCTTCCCTGTGATTATACCAATACTGATTCCAGGGAAAGCAAGAGAAGTTAATAGCGAAATAAACAAAGGATGTTACCAACTCTTGAGAGCTCTTAAAAGCCTGTAATAACAGCTCTCTCCAGACATCACTGCAACATCAACAGAGCCAGGCTATTCCTTTTAAGACTTAGTTCTATGGCCCTTTCACTAGCAATTCTTTAGGGAATCAAATCTACTCAATCCTCCTCTTTTTAGCCCTGAACCATAATGTTCCTAAGTTGTTTATCCCTCTTAAAGTCTCCCCCCAGTTCCGAATGTTCTCTCGCTTTAGTTCCTACCAAACATTCAAACTTATATATGGAGCATGCACCTACCATGTGTCAGGCACAAGACACAGTCCTTGCTTCTCAAGGGAGACCGCAGTCTGGGGAGGGCTACCACTAAGTAAACAGGAAACTACAACACAATGTGCTGAGTACTATGGCATGGGAAAGTGCAAGGTACCATGGGATACAACTATGATGGGGCACATAAAGCTAGACTTCAGAGGTCAAGAAAGGCTTTGTGGAGAGGAAGTAATGAGCTAAGATAAGAACAAAGAAGAGTTTAAGCTATAGGAGCAAAGAGGCATGTATCTTATCTCAGCTGCCCATTCAGTGCTTTACCTGCAAGGTGTGCTAATTAAAGTCTTATTGAATTAAATTGATTAACCTGGTCCTTTCTTCCTTGTCCTGTTGCTAATAATTCTAACTTTTAAGAGAAAGAAAATTATTAAATATAACTTTAGAAATTTAACAGATTTTGTAGCTATAGTCATAAATATCAAATATAAGTTATTTTATGGGGAGCTAAATTATTTGTAATCCTAGGCATGATATAATTTTCCCTTTTAAAGTTAGACACCAAAGACTCATACATTGCTGGTGGGAATGAAAAATAGTACAGATACTCTAGAAAATAGTTTGGCAGATTGTTATAAATCTAAATATGCAATTACTGTAGGACCTAACAACTGTATACTTGGGCATTTATTCCAGAGAATGACATGTTATATTCACAAATATTCACAGGAGCTTCATTCATAACCAAAAAACTAGAAACAACCAAGATATCCTCCAGTAAATTAATGCTTAAACAAACTGGTACATCCATATCATGCACTACTATTCAGCAATAAAAAGGAATAAATGAACTATTAATACACACAACACACAACAACTTGGATACCATGCCTAGGAGTTTTTTTTTAAAGCCTCTAACAGTTATATGTTGTATGATTCCATTCCAGTAACATTCTTAAAATGACAAAATTATAGAGATGAACAGAGGTTAGAAACTTGAGGGAAAGGCGTAGAGGGGGAGGGGATGCAGAAGGGAGGTGGATATGGCAATAAAAGGGAAACTTAAGGAATCCTTGTAGTAATGGAACCTTTTTATATCAATACATGTGATAAAATTGCAAACACTCACATGAGTGCATTTAATACTGGTAAATACTGAATGAGTCCAGTGGACTTGTACCGATGCCAATTTTCTGGTTTTGATTTCGTACTCTAGTTATACAGGATGTTACCATTGGGAGAAGCTGGGTGAAGGAAATGCAGGATCTCTTTGTGAATTTCTGCAACATCCTGTGGATCTATAATTATTTTTTTAAAGTTTTTTCAAAGTAGCCACCAAAATCAAATGCATTTTTCACTAAAGCAAACTGCCCATCTCCTGGGGTGTGCCGAAAAGAATTAGTTGCTGTTGTTTTTTTTTGTTGTTGTTTTTAATACTAAGTTAGATCCAAAGGCTCCCAACACCATCACAATCAGTCCTTCTCCTATAAGTCTCCTGTCCATACTTACCAGTAGTAGAGAGTATAGTTAGTGTCAGGACTTGTGTTCTTTCCTGGGAGCCAAGTGCACTTCATGTAGCTCAGGTTGTGCCAAACACATTGTAGCTCAGTCACAGCGGACTCAGGATCGCCTAGAATACCCAGCCAAGAGTTTAGGACCTTTCTTTCCTTGTAAGGACTTTTCTTTTCTTTTCTTTTTCAGACTAGCCAACAAACAAAATATATCTTTTCAACAAATGGTGCCAGAACAGCAGACGTCCACATGTAAAAAAATGGGTCATGGGAATGGTGGGGGTGAAGCATGCTTCTTTACCCAAATCTAAAATGCTTACAACTTTCTTACCTCCCGATACTAAGAAAATACCTTTATTATCATTGAGGGGCCCTCTTATATCCCTAACTGGAGAGTGGAAAGGACACATAATATTTTCATAATAAGAAATGACTACAGAATTCCTAAATTAATGTGAAAATATAAACAACCTATCTACATTCTTTACTTTTTGCACAAAATTGCTTAATTTCATATAACTTATTTACCACACTTGAATCCAAAATTAAATTTGTTTACTTCTTATAAATAGTTTCATTTTTAAAAAATAATACTGAGTTTCTCTGAAATTATTCAAAGGAATATGTTATCTATTCTCAAGATAAATTCCAAAAAAGGAGTATTAAAAATATATTTATCTTAGCAGCATCATTAGAATATTTTTATTGTCATGAATTTGTGTGTCATCCTTGTGCAGAAGCCATGTTAATCTTCTCTGTATCATTGCAATTTTAGTACACGTGCTGCCAAAGTGAGCACTATCTATCTTTAAAAACAAATAAGTTTAGCTCAGCCAGCATGGCTCAGTGGTTGAGCACTGACCTGTGAACCAGGAGGTGATGGTTTGATTCCTAGCCAGGACTCAAATCAATGATTCTCTCTTCCACTCTCTCTTCCTCTTTGAAATCAATAAAAAGATATATTTTCTTAAAAAACACACAAGTTTAGCCCTGGCTGGTTAAAGTACCCCAGGTGGGTTGTGTATGGGAGGCAACCAAAGATGTGTCTCTCTCAAATCAATGTCTCTCTCTCTCTCTCTCTCTCTCTCTCTCTCTCTCTCTCTCTCTCTCTCTCTCTCTCTATCTCTATCTCTATCTATCTCTTTCTCTATCTCTCTCTCCCATTGCCTCCCTGCCTTACACTCTCTTTAAAAATCAAATGAAAAATATCCTTGGGTGAGGATTTACAAAAAAAAAGTTTACTGGGTTATAACTTACCTTCTTATCTTTTGATTAATACTGACACATATTGTTTTAAACACTAAACATTCTCCTTGAACTAATTCAGGGAAAGGTATGCATAATATAATTCTTAGTATCTCCCTATTGTGTGTTATGACTTTAATGGCCTTAAAATCTTTATGATCTGAGATTTCTACTGTTAACATTTTTTTTTAGTTGAAGCACCAAGTCTTTATATTAAATACCTCTGTTTAAAATGCAAACCTCTTATCCCTCAGGGATTCTTAAAGTAGTACTATACTAAGCCATCAACCATTTTACTGTCAAAATGCAATTTAAGTTTTTTTTTCAGATTATTTATTAAACTCCTAAAGAAATGAGAATAGGTTAAGTAAGTTGTTTTAAACCATGCTCCCAGCCTCCTAGCAGTACCAAACTTTTTAATTTTATAAATATTACTAGATACCCAGTGCATGAAATTCGTGCACAGGGGTAGGGGATCCCCTCAGCCCAGCCTGCACCCTCTCCAATCCAGGACCCCTTGGGGAATGTCTGACTGTCAGTTTAGGCCCAATCCTGGGGATCAAGCCTAAAATGGCAGTCCGACATTCCTCTCACAATCCTGGACCGCTGGCTCCTAATCACTCAGCTGCCTGCCTGCCTGATCACACTTAACTGTCCCCTCCCTGCCAACCTGGTCGTTCCTAACGGCCCCCCTCTGCCTGTTCCCCCTTACTGGCCCCCCTGCCAGCCTGGTCTCCCCCAACTGTCCCCCCCTGCCCACCTGGTCACCCCTACCAGACCCCCCTGCCAACCTGGTTACCCCCAACTGCCCCACCACCGACCTAGTTGCCCCTCACTTCCCCCCCTGCCAGCCTAATTGTCCCCAACAGCCCCGCTGCCAGCCTGGTCACCCCCAACTGCACTGCCCCCGCTGACCTGGTCACTCATAACTAACCCCCAGCCAGCCTGGTTGCTTCTTACTACCCCCTCTGCTGGCCTGGTTGCCCCCAACTGCCTCCCCACTGGCCTGATTGCCCCAGACAGCCTGCTGTTCAGTTGTTTGGTCATACCTCACTAGCCCCCCTGCTGGCCTGGTCTTAGGCAGCCATCTTATAAGGGTATGAGGGTCAATTTGCATATTACCTCTTTATTATATAGGATTTAATATACTTATTCTTTTGTCAATCCTAACCCAAGGATATTTTTCCATTGCTTTTTAGAGTGCAAGGGAGGGGGGAGACAGAGAGAGAAATATTGATGTGAGAGAAACATCAATTAGCTGCCTCCTACATGCACCTGGACCAGGGCCAGGGCCAGAGCCTACAACTGAGGTATATACCTTTGACTAGAATCAAACCCTGGACCTTTCAGTCCGCAGGCCAATGTTCTATGCATTGAGTCAATAGCTAGGGCTATTTCATATACTTTTCATCAGCGCAAGGCAGGTAAACAGCATGGTCTGGAGGTCTGAAAAGTTGGTGACTGCTGGTCTGGAGAAATGCCATGCAGTGCTAATGTTTGGAGGTAGTAGTTGCACCCTGCACAGACAAGGGGTAATATAACAGCAACAGGTAATATGTACAGAGCATTTACTCTTCGCCAGGCACTATTCTATGTGCCTCACATATACTGAGTTAGGTAATCCTTTCAACAGTCATGGTAAGTAGGTACTATCATCATCTCCATTTTACAGATGAGGAAACTTAATGAAGGAAGGGCCAAGTGATCTGCCTATGGTCACAGAAATAGGCAGAACTAAGTAGTAAACTTGGGCATTTTAGCTCTGGTAGCTCTGCTCTTAAGCAGTATATACTAGTATGCACTCCCTGCCTGCAACATAAAAGCCAAAAGGATATTGGATGGTGGGTGCAAAGGCAGGTGGGGGACAATTTTACTACTTGACAACTTTTTCTAGGGCTAATGTTGAATTGGAGCCTTGCTAGCAGTTTGCCTTTCTAACATCTTTGCCAAAATACATTATGTGTATCAAGTTAATCTCTCTATAATGAACAAGATAGTACATGTTTTGTGTGTTTTTTAAAGCACTGGATCTGGAATTTCAAGACCTACAGCAACTCACTCAGTTCCTTCATAAAACGAAAAGGATAATATGTGCCTTGCTTACTTCACAAGATAAGCTTATGAGGCTTGATGAAATGTGTGTGTGTGTGTGTGTGTGCGTGTGTGGTGTGTGTGTGTGTGTGTGTGTGTGTGTGTGTGTGTGTAGCCCTAGCTGGTTTGGCTCAGTGGATAGAGTGTTGGTCTTCAGACTGAAGGGTCCCAGGTTTGATTCTGGTCAAGGGCACATGCCTGGATTATGGGCTCAATCTCCAGAGTTGGGTGTGCAAGAGGCAGCCAATCAATGATTCTCTCTAATCATTCATGTTTCTATATCTCTCCCTTTCCCTTCCTCTCTGAAATCAATAAAAATATATTTAAAAAAGAAAAGTGTGTGTGTGTGTGATTTTCCAAATCATTAAGTGCTACATAACTCTTTGAGCATTGTTATTCAAGGTGTTGGTGAGCACCTTGAAGGCAGGGATTATCCTCATATTGATCATAGTGTTGCTAGCACCTAGTCCAAGTGCTTGTAACTTATTACATTCAGCAAATGTTTGTAACTGAATGAATTAATGGACACTGAACATAAGCATATGGATAATTTGGATTATTCTCTATATACCAAGAGAAACTGCTTTCAAGTTGTTACCTTCAGGGGGTGAGATGCACTTTTCCACCAAAACGCTAGGATTGTCACTTTCATTGGCGCTACACTGGGACCCCACTTGCAGACAAATCCTCTCATTCAGGGGCACTTCTTTTGAACGACGAGTTTCTGGAGCAATTTCCTAAGGTTAGGAAATAAAAATAGGCATTGCTACAGCAAACACACAGAAATACACTTATGTAATAAAACATTAGCATGGCCAGATGTATAAAAAATGGAAAGTTATTCAATGGTATACATAAGTCATCTCGACTTGGGGTGATTTTCTCCACCCACCAACCCTGGGGGACATTTGGAATTGTCTAAGAACACTTTCAGTTGTCATGACTTGAAGGAACTTGCTACTGGCATTGAGTGGTTAGATGCCAAAGATGCTGCTAAATATCCCACAAAGCACTGCACAGCCTTCCCTTCCCCCTATAACAAGAATTATCCTAGGCCAAATGTCAGTGGTATCACCATTAAGAAACCCTGTTATAGATAAAAGACAATTTTTCCATGTTTTAAATGTATAAACATTAGGACATTTACCTAGAAATCCTACCATACTAAAATGTCACATATCTAAAAGCAATTCTATGGAAAACACAATAATATTATCAAAATTCCATTCCAAGCAGATGCAGTATGCCATCAGGATCAAGGTAAAAAGGATTGCTTAGTCATCCTGGTCACATCTGAGGAAGGGAAGTAAAGAAAGAGAGCCTCAGGGTCAAAGATAAATTTTTCATTAAACATCTTTCTGTACTGTTTGACCATTTTTATTATCTTACATAACCATAGAAATGTTAATGGTTGATATATGCACTGACTATACCACACTCTTATTCTGAAAAGTAGATAAGTTTTGTGAAACCACAGAAAGCTAACTTAAAGATAACATACAGACATAAATCATAAATCTAGTTATTATGATTTTAGTATATGTGCTGCCGAAGCGAGCACTAGTTATTATTATTCAGAATAATAAGATTAAAGGGTTCCTTAGGAAAATATCTCCCAAGGTGACAGAGTTGGAATTATTAAAAATGGAGTTGCTTTTAATCAGAGCTCCAAGGAGTTTCCTGTTTTGCAATAGTTTCTTACTCAAGTTGAAGACAGCATTTCCTTTTATATATGTGCTGATGGCCACGAAGGGGAAAATTGGTCACAGCTGACTCTATTTTCCATCCTAAGGCTCTACACTTCCATTTCACATGGCTGCTTCCAAGTGAACATGAGGGCAAATATGAGATACTCCCAAAACCAGGACATAAAAGATGCCATGTGAGAGGTAGCTAACAAATCAAGAATTCATGAAAAGATGAAAGAAAATCACTTTACAGAGACTGAACAGCTCTTAAGCCCGGACAAGACAACCCTCTGAAAAGGGAGTTAGTTGGTCAGCCCTGGAAGAAAATAAAAATAAATGTCTGTTAGAAAATTCTGGCTGGGAGATAAGAAAGGGTGATTTAGCTCCATGGACATTGAGTACTTCTGTCCTACCAGCAAAGCTATGCCTACCCTCAGTGGGGCCTCCTGCTATTCTTAGATGGGTAAATTTTCACAACTAATTCCTAGCCAAGAAGCCTACTTATCATTTGGAATTCCATACAGTTGCTGCCTACAGGGATGGAACACATCAGTGAGGCCAACAGAAGGCTTTCTATAATATTTCACTTTTATAGTTTTCATGGCAAAGGAAGGAAGTGGCCCTTGAGAGGTGAATGTGTGCTGAGGAAATGAAGTTTCTCAGCCTGTGAAGTGGAAAGCCTGCTCCAGGATCCTGGTAATGGTGGCAGGAAAGGTCCAAATGCAAATTTCACCAAGCTCACAATTTTATTAAGCACAAGTTTTACACACTAAGTCCTCACTTAATGCCATCAGTAGGTTCTATGACTTTTGAAATGACAGTGATGTATAACGAAGCTAGTTTTACCACAAGCTAATTGATATAAAAGAGTTGAGTTCCTATGGCATCCTATCAATATTATAACAAAAAGATGTTGAACAAAACAATATTATCCCAAGACCTCTTGTATAGCCCTGAAGGAGCCACCCTGACCCAAGGATCCTTGATAATTCTTATTTAGAAGCTGCATTTGCCCTTGAAGAAACCAGGGGGAAAATGTGCATTCAAATGCCATAAATTAGAATCATCATGGAAAATCTCAGTTCTCTTATTACATTAGATATTGTTCCAGGGAGAGGGCTGAGGAGTTTTATTACACAAATATTTCTATTATAATGGAATTTTTAATTAAAAAAATACTTTAGTATCTAAATCTGAACCTTATGTTTTGGGCATAGGAATAATAAAAGGACTTAGAAAAGAGATGGGGAGGGGGAGATAGAATCATTTTAAAAAATATCTTTCAAAGTTCAAGGTAAATAATATTAGATTGGCATGAATAAAGTAAGAATACACATTGTCAATGATCGCCAAGTCAAGCACACTTCTTGGTAATGAACTAAAGCCCTTGGAGCAGATCTGGATGAGGTATGTGAGATGGCTCCCATGTGACTTTCAGTTATGGTGACTCATTCCACTGGTAGCTAGCTGCTGTATGATATTATGCTCCACCCTTCAAATAATCTGTCCTCCTTTGAAAGTTTATCAAAAATCAAGGCAAGAGTCCTGAATTGATCCCTCCCATTAGGACCAATGTTCACTTGGCTGTATCAAAACTTTCCCAGTTGCAGATTCCTTTATAAGAACGAACGGGGTATCAGTTTCAGCTCTGCCTCTCTGGATGCCTGGACAAAACAACAATCTTTTAATTTATTCACCTGGTGAGACTTTTCTACCTCTTGGTGGTGAAAGATACTATCTAAAATCTGATGCCAGATCCTTCTTTCACTTGCCAGATTGGGAAACTATTAGATAGCTAAAAGAGTGGTAGGGGACAGCCACTTAAGCTAATTTTTTAAAAGAATCATTATAAACACTTGATTTATCTTAATGGACTGAAAATGACCTCCAGGGTTTATCTCATTTAGCAATTTGAGAACTTTGGACATTCACATCAGCCCCTTAACATGTGCAAACGATTATAATACCACTTCTTCAATATGCTTCAAAGGATGTTTGTACCCTAGTTTTGTCTGATGATGTTAATGCTGGGACTGAAGGACAGAAAAAGAAAAGGAAAATTACTCCCACCATTTATTCCTAGCCTCAAGACTATAACCTTCAAAAGATCCAGACAGGAAGTCCCCCAGCACTAATTGAAGACATAATCCATTTATCACAAATTTGGGATTGATAGCCACCAACGCTGTCAAATGGCTGAAATAAGTTACTTTAAACAGAGGTCACCCTTTATGGTCTTTTCAGGGACAAAATGGGAGGAACAATATCAAATGATAATATAAGGTTACACCATAAAAATGAAAATTGCTGCCGAAACCGGTTTGGCTCAATGGATAGAGCATCGGCTTGGGGACTGAAAGGTCCCGGGTTCGATTCTGGTCAAGGGCATGTACCTTGGTTGCGGGCATATCCCCAGTAGGGGGTGTGCAAGTGGCAGCTGATCGATGACTCTCTCTCATCCATGTTTCTAACTCTATCTCTCTCCCTTCCTCTCTGTACAAAATCAATAAAATATATATTTTTAAAAATGAAAATTGCTTATGGTTCAACCTAACAATTGCAATAATGATAAAAGCTAACAATTACTGAGCACTAATTCTGTAGTCAGGTGCATTAAAAGCATCATATTCTTTTCTTTTGAGGCCACTGGAGCCAGCCAGCCAAGGGGAGGGACCACAGGATGTTGGCTGGCCATGGGAGGTAGGTTGTGGAAGTGCACTGACCACAAAGGGGCAGCTCCTGCATTGAGCATCTGCCCCCTGGTAGTCAATGTGTGGAATGACTGGTTGTTAACAGTCGCTTAGGCTTTTATATATATATAGATTGATTTGAGAGAGATAGGAAAGAAGGGAGAGAAACATTGATCTGCTACTCCACCCACTCATGCATTCACTGGTTGATTCCTGTATGTGACCTGACTGGGGATCAAATCCACAACGTTGGCACATCAGGACTATGCTCTAACCAAGTGAGGTAACCTGCCAAAACCCAGAAATATCATCTCCTTTTAATACACGTGCCCTTCATATGAAGTAGGTACAGTTGACCCTTGAACAACTCAGGGTGGGGTATCAATACCCCCTCTAGCAGTTTAAAATCCGCATATAAATTTTAGCCTACAGTGGGCCCTTTGAATACACAAATTAAACCAACCACAGGTTGAAAACAGTATTTCTGATCCAATGTTGGGAAAAGCTGGGAAACAGTGGTTAGGAATGCAGAAATACTGTATTTGATCCACAGTTGGGTGAACTCACAGATTTGAACCAGGAACATACTAAGGGTTGACTGTATTTATTTTTTAAAATCTACATAGAAGTGAACCTGTACAGTTCAAAATTGTTATTTAAGGGTCAACTGTACAATTAATAGCTCATTCCCCCACCAGCTTTTTATAAACAAGGAACTGGAGGCTCAGAGAGGTTAAGTGACTTGCCCAAGATCACACAGCAAGTTGAAAGGGGAAAAGACAAAATTTCAAATCCAATTCTGATTCCACTGCCTCCTCGTTTCTTTTAAGTTTAAAGTCCTATGAGTATAGAGAGGACTTTATTCACCTGGCCAATTCACACCTGGCCAATCCTTGAATGTGGTTAACAAGCTAACAAATAGGGAACAGTTAGAAAAAAAGTGACCTCTCAGGATTTCAATTAGATACTTAGGGGAGACTTAGGTGTCTTTTCCGGAATTTCTCAAGATTGAACTACCAGAAATTGCTACAAAGACTCTCAATGCCTAAAGCCCCTCCTTAGGAACAAGAGGAAGCCATGTTGTGAAAAGCAGAACTCTAGCTACTCAAGTTTCACAGTTAAGGAATATTACAGGCTCCTGCATTTAGAGGAATTCTTTGAAAATGCAAATAATTTTGACTAACCTCATTTAACACCTAAACCTTAATTAACACCTCAGCAAGAAAAGGTTGAGGGAGGCAAATTAGCACATTTCCCTCAAGAGGCAAAACCTGTTACTTCCTGACTTTCTTAAGCCTTCACATAATTATTTTCCTTATCCCAGCAAAATTAGGGAAGTGAGTAGAGTCACACTTTACACACAAAGAAACTGAGGCTCAGTTTAAGTGATTTACCCCAGGCCACTGACCTCGTTAAGTGGCACATCAGTTAGCACCTAGCCTTGTCCTGCCACCAAACTGCTTGAACTGGTTATTTCACAATTCACAGCTCCAAAATAGTGTCACTAATAACAACTTATTATGTGGCCTCAAAATCCTGGACAAAGTCAACCCTAAACATCCCCTCACACTCCCACTGAAAGAAGGTATCTATACTAATAATAGAGAAATATGCATATTGGTCAGGACACCCTCATGCAACGACCAAACAGTAGGCTGCATGGGGCAAACGACTGAACAGCAGGCTATGTAGGGGGACCAGGCTCGCAGGGAGGGCAGTGAGAGGTAACCAGGCCGGCAGAGGGGGGCAGTGAGGAGCAACCAGGCCAGCATGGGCAGGGGGGCAGCTGGGGACAACCAGGCTGGCGGGGGGGGGGGGGGGCAGTGAGAGGCAACTAGGCTGGCAGAAGGGGGTAGTTGGGAGTGATCAGGCTGGTGGGGGGATAGTGAGGGTTGGCCAGGCCAGTGGGGGGTGGGCAATTAAGGGTGACCAGGCCAGTGGGAGAGGGAGGCACTTGGGGGCAACCAGACTGTTAGCAAGGGGCAGTTGGGGGTGACCAGGCCAGCAGGGGAGGGCAGTTATAGGCAATCAGGCCAGCAGGAAGAGGTAGTTAGGGACAATCAGGCAGGCAGGCAGGTGAGCAGTTAGGATCCAAGAGTCCTGCATTGTGAGAGGGATGTCCAACTGCCAGTTTAGGCCCAATCCCTGTGTGTGGGATCGGGCCTAAACCAGCAGGCGGACAACCCCCAAGGGTCCCGAATTGGAGAGGGTACGGGCTGGCTGAGGAGACTCCACCCCCCCACCCATGCACGAATTTCATGCGCTGGGCCTCTAGTCCTATATAAGGCCAATATGCAAATGGTCTGAATGACAGGCTGCTATGATGTGCACTACCATCAGGGGGCACACGAGCTCCCACAGAGGAAACACTGCTCAGCCAGAAGCTGTGCTTACAGCTGGCGAGCACAGTGGTGGTGGCAGGAGCTTCTCCCACCTCCACAGCAGCACTACGGATGCCACTCCCCAAGGGCTCCCAGACTGCAAGAGGGTGCAGGCTGGGCTTAGGGCCTCCCACACACGAGTGCACGAATTTGGTGCACTGGGCCTCTAGTAAAGACATAAAAGAGCTTTGAACAGATGATATGACGCTTTGAAGAACTTATCAATTAGAAGGGGCTACAAACCAATAAAGCCCAAGAGAAAATTCTGCTGAATAAAATCATCATAAAGAACTAATCCTGTTATCAAAAATTCACCTGAATCAGTCAACTACATCTGACTGGAAAGGCTGAAAGTTCCCCTGTTTTCTTCAGACATCAGAAAACCTTCTGGTCAACCCCACCTGCTAGGAACATCTCATTTGTTTTTGCTTCCCATACAGTCCTTTGCTTTGAATTACATAGTTCTTGCGTAACTATCCATGCATGTGATTAACAAGATGGTGAATGTGAAAATTCCCTGAGAAATTGAAAGTGTTATGTAGATACAAGGGTTTAGGTAGGAACCAATTTTAACATATTTACTTAGTGAGTGCCTAATAAAGATATCTACCATAGTATTTCCTATCAGAGAATCTCAATTGTATTTATCAAATAATTAGCAAATCATTTCATATGTTCCATTTCCTCAACAGTTGTTTCTGTAATGTTATGTTAAAATTTAGACATAGCTCAAAATCAAATTTTCACCTTGAAGTAAGATCAGAATAGGGCTTATTCTTGGCTCCAATTCATAGTGTTCATTTTACCTCATTAATGCCATATGTTCCAGAAAACTTACCTTATCCTGCTTGTTGCCAAAATGACTAAAATACCACAGACTACAATTCGGGCTGGCTCCCTCTGGAGGATTCCATGTCCATATCACTGTGCAGAGGTTTTCAACTGAAACACTCAAATTCGTCACTGGTGGCTGAATTTCTGTTCAAATCAAGCATAAGAAATAAATGTATCAATATCAGCCACTATTTGGGTTGGTTCATTTAATTCATTCCTCCAAGTCCTAGAAGCCTAGAAGTCAAGAATAAGAAAAATGAGCAGAGTCCAGTGGCCGAGTATCAACCTATGAACCAGGAGGTCAATGTTCAATTCCAGGTCAAGGCACATGCCCAGGTTGTGGGCTCAATCACTAGTGTGGGGTGTACAGGAGGCAGCCAATCAATAATGCTCTCTCATCATTGATATTTTTATCTCTCTCTCTCTCTCCCTTCCTCTTTGAAATCAATAGAACTGTATTTTAAAAAACTGAGTAGAAATATCTAACATTTATTGAGACAGGCACTGTTCTAAGTTCTCTCCACATATTCACTCATTGAATCCTCACAACAACCTTATAAGACAGGGACTATCAGCCTGTTCTTAAAGATGAGGCAACTAAGATGCAGAGAAGTTGAATCACTTGTCTTATATCTAAAGGCTAGTGAATGGCAGAGCTGGGTGCAAACCCAGAAATTCATGTTGCTCCAAAGCCACCTTCTTAACTACTTGCTATACAGAGAAAAGTATATTCTTAAATTTCTAAGTTTTCGTCTCTCAGGAATTTGGGTTCCCCACACTTAGGATCCACGTCTTTCTCAATACAGGCACTTCCATCTCAGCAGTTCTGCCAGTGAGCTTAAGCGGCTCATCGGCTTGCTAACATGATCTGTCAATTATTTATAACTCTGACAAACAAGTACTGAGATTGAACAGCCTTTATTGTTCCCCTGAGTTCTGACACTAAACAGTTGGAACTGTACCTTTAGCTAATCTGAAGAGGAAATAAAAGAGGAGAAACTGTGAACCAGTATCTTAAAAATGTTTTTCATTTGGAAAAAGCCTCCACACTAAATATTTACTATTATTTTAGATTAAGCTCTAAGATGAGGGAAAGAAATTTTACTACTTCTGCCAAATACAGGGAAATACATAGGGGCAGGGGTACATAATTTCAAACTTCCTTGAGAACTTCCCCTGAGGCCAGGACTACCAAAATCATCACCCCAGATACTGGGGTACAGGAATGCTTTATCCTACCTTCACAACCTCTACCTTCACAACCTTTCTGTAAATCAAAAATTATTCCAAAGAGGAGAAACCAAGATGGCAGCATAGGTAAACTCCTGAACTTCTGCCTCACACAACAACTTCAAAACTACAACTAAAAGACAAAACAGACATCATCCAGAACCACAGTAAGGCTGGCTGAGTGGAAATTCTACAACTAGAAGGAAGGAGAAAAGCACACTGAGACTCAAAGGAGGGAGACACAAACTCCCACCTGCTCTGAACTCCAGTTCCAGGCAAGATTCTAAGGACACAGGCTCATACCGGGAGAAACTGGACTATCTGGAAGCGGGTGGAACTTTTTTTTTTTTTTTAACATATTATATTGATTTTTTTTTACAGAGAGGAAGGAGATGGATAGAGAGCTAGTAGAAGCATCGATGAGAGAGAAACATCGACCAGCTGCCTCCTGCACACTCCACCAGGGATGTGCCCGCAACCAAGGTACATGCCCTTGACTAGAATTGAACCTGGGACCTTTCAGTCCTCAGACCGACACTCTATCCACTAAGCCAAACCGATTTTGGCTAGTGGGTGGAACTTGAGGGCGGCTTTCTCTCAGAGGTGCTTGCAGCAATTAACGAGGGACACTGTAACCCAGGCTTCTTGGGGCAGAGCTGACAGTCAGCCATTGCTGTTTGCTCCCCGAGACTCCGCCCCATCCAAGCTGTGTACAGAGGCTTTTGCATATGAATGGCCTATTCCTTTGAAATCTAAACTCACCTAACAAACTGTAGCTGAGTTAGTGAGACCCAGAACATCCAAAAGAAGGCCCACGGCCCAGCAGCAGCTTGCATTGCTTCACAGCTGGAGCTCATCTGGGAACCTCCAAAACCCAAAGAAGAGGAATCTGCAGATCTCTCCGTAGCTCCTGCTGGGTGGCCTCAGGCAGAGGCTAAATTAGCACTTCCTTGGAGATGCAAGAGCCACTGTACCAGTGGTCAGAGTGGGATCATCCAGATTACAACTCCTCAGATCCATAAAGGACACACTCAGGGGGCAGACTCAGTGAGCACCAAAGCCCCACTGAGGCAAGTCCTGCCTCCTATGGGTGTCTCCAGCACAGCAGTTCTCCCATCGTAGACACAGCTGATCCTCACAGCCAACTGGCCTGGAGGCCAATTCCTCCCAGTGATACCAACAATAATCGAGGCTTAACTATAACAAGACTGTGCACGCAACCCACACAGGGGTGCACCAAGAGTATCCACCTCAGGTAAGTGGAGAGGCTGAGCCACTGGACCATTTTGGACACCTAGCACACAAAGCCACTCTATCAACAAAGGAAAGAAGCCAAAATGCAGAGACAAAGGAGCAGGTCACAAATGACAGAAATGGAAAAAAGCAAACTACTGGCTATAGAGTTCAAAACCACGGTTATAAGGTTTTTCAAGAATTCTCTAGAAAAGGCTGATAAATTTAGCGAGACCCTCAAGGATATGAAAATGGACCAACTAGAAATTAAGCATACACTGACTGAAATAAAAAATAATATACAGAGATCCAACAGCAGACTAGAGGATCACAAGAATCAAGTCAAAGATTTGAAATACAAAAAAGCAAAAAACACCCAACCTGAAAAGCAAAAAGATAAAATCCCAAAATATGAAGATAGTGTAAGGAGCCTCTGGGACAACTTCAAGTGTACCAACATCCAAATTATGGGGGTGCCAGAAGAAGAGAGAGCAAGTTACTGAAAATCTATTTGAAGAAATAATGACTGAAGACACCCCCACCTGGTGAAAGAAATAGACTTACAAGTCCAGGAAATGCACAGAACCCCAAACAAAAGGAATCCAAAGAGGATCACAGCAAGACACATCATAATTAAAATGCCAAGAGCAAAATACAAAGAGAGAATATTAAAAGCAGCAAGAGAAGAACAGTTACCTACAAAGGAGCACCCATACGATTGTCAGCTGATTTCTCAACAGAAACCAAGCAGGCCAGACAGTAGTGACAAGAAATATTCAAAGTGATGAATAGCAAAAACCTACAACCAAGATTACTCTACCCAGGAAAGTTATCATTCAAAATTTAAGGTTAGTTAAAGAGATTCAGCTGAAACCGGTTTGGCTCAATGGATAGAGCGTCGGCTTGGGGACTGAAGGGTCCCGGGTTCGATTCCGGGCATGGGCATGTACCTTGGTTGCAGGCATATCCCCAGTAGGGGGTGTGCAAGAGGCAGCTGATCGATGACTGCCTCTCATCGATGTTTCTAACTCTCTATCTCTCTCCCTTCCTCTCTGTAAAAAATCAATAAAATATATTTTAAAAAAAAAAATTCACAGATAAGAAAAAGCTAAAGGAGTTCATCACCACCAAACCAGTATTATATAAAATGCTTGAAGATATTCTGTAAGAAGAGGAAGAAGAAAAAGATAAATATAAAAATTATGAACAACAAATATATATCTATCGATATCAATAAGTGAATTTAATAATCAAGTGAATAAAAAATCTGATGAACAGAATAAACTGGTGAACATAATAGAATCAGGGGCATAGAAATGGAATGGACTGGCAATTCTCAGGGGAAAAAGGGTATAGGGGGGTGCAGGAAGAGACTGGACAAAAATCATATACCTATGGATGAGGATGGTGGGAGGGGGTTAAGGGCAGAGGGTGGGGTGGGAACCGGGTGGAGGGGAGCTATGGGGAGAAAAAAGAGGAACAATTGCAATAATCTGAACAATAAAGATTTATTAAGAAAAAAAGTATTCCAAAATAAAGTTTATTAAACTAATTTTTAAAACAACCACCCAAATTATCTATAAAGTGTCAAACAATAATTATTAATTACTTAAGGAGTACAGTTATATTAATTTATCAGTCTATAGTGTTATATTTCATACCCTATGCCCGTGGTCAGCAAACCGCGGCTTGCAAGCCACATGTGGCTCTTTGGCCCCTTGAGTGTGGCTCTTCCACAAAATACCACAGCCTGGGTGAGTCTATTTTGAAGAAGTGGCATTAGAAGAAGTTTAAGTTTAAAAAATTTGGCTCTCAAAAGAAATTTCAATAGTTGTACTGTTGATATTTGGCTCTGTTGACTAATGAGTTTGCTGACCATCATCCAATGCCAACACTTTCGAGTGCATTGGGCATCTTACATAATCTGCAATACGTATAGCATTACTTTGCTCTTTAACTGAACAAAAAAATTCCATTTGTCCCAAAAATATCAAGCGGACAGTCACTGTGTAGTTGGGATTTCCCCAACGGTCAGTTTTGTACATCGCAGCCAAAAAGGCCCTTGACTCTCAATATTCATTCCCTTTCCTGACTCTAGTACATTAGACTTTCAGCAAGGTAGACCAGAGGCCCAAATGTAGGGAGGAGAAGCCCACAGGCTAGGCTTTGTGGAAACAGGGAATTCCTATTGCACTTCATTCTAACCCAGCTAGTGCCAGAGAGCACCAATGGCTCAAGCAACAGGATTTTAAGTAACTACAGAAGTTTACAGCTATTCCGTTTTGGCTCTTCTAACATACATCAATGATGTTTGTTTGTTTGTTTGTTTTTGTGTTTGTTTATTTCCAAAAGGGAGGGGGAGAGAGAATGGAAACATCAATGATGAGAGAGAATCATTGATCAGCTGCTTCCTGCACTTCCCCTCCTGGGGCTCAGTGTCCTTGATAGGAATCAAACCTGGGAACCTTAAGACTGCAGGCCGATGCTCTATCCACTGAGTCAAACCAGATACGGCCAATGATGTTTTGAAGACAAATCATTTGTCTGATATAGAGCCTCTAATAAAAACTTGCTCCTACTGAAGACAATAATCTACTACGTTAGGATTATTTGTCTTATTTTCCAGATTCCAGAACTACACTAAAATAACCTTTCTATCTACCTCCCTTTCCCATACAAAAATTAAAGCCCTGATAATAAAAACATTACTTATTTATGGTTCAATTACATTGGACAGCAATTTTCAAGTAATTTAAGACCTTTTAAAATCTTTCTTTAACCTAAGTGTTTTAACAGAATAATATCCTGCACTATTTCCATCTCACAAACAGATTGAATTCCCCACACACACACCCGGGCGCGCGCGCACACACACACACACACACACACACACACACACATCTATTTTGAAGTGTCCTTAAGTCAGATTTCATTGTTTTTGCATTTTATTTTTTTATTTTTTTTAAAATATATTTTATTGATTTTGTACAGACAGAAAGGGAGAGAGATAGAGAGTTAGAAACACTGATGAGAGAGTCATCGATCAGCTGCCTCTTGCACACCCCCTACTGGGGATATGCCCGCAACCAAGGTACATGCCCTTCACCGGAATCGAACCTGGGACCCTTCAGTCCCCAAGCCAACGCTCTATCCATTGAGCCAAACCGGCCTCAGCTGTTTTTGCATTTTAGGCTACTTGTGAATATCTGCTATGCTTCCCCCCCCCTAATTATTCCTTCCATTTATCCTGAGATTTTTCTATTTCCTATGATTTAAAACACACACACACACATACACACACACACTCACACAAATATATCATATATATATGTGTGTGTGTTTATATATATATATATATATATATGCGTGCGCGCACACACGCACACTGAAACTTTAAATATAATCTCCAAATGTTTGGATATATATTAATTCATGTGTATGTGTGTATAATACATCCAGACATCTACATAAATAAGTGCATATCGTACTTCTTATAAAGGTCTCTAACAACAGCTCACAGGTAATAGGACATAGAATTTCAGTGTAGTGGAGTGACTAAGAACATGGGCTCTGGAGCCAGACTGTCTGAGTTCATATGCCTGCTCTGCTACTTACTAACTGCTAAGTCACTTAACCTCTCTATGCCTCAGTTTTCTCATATATAACATGAGGATGATCATAACCTAACTATTATTATAAAGTTTAAATAACTTCACACAGATAAAATGTCCTAACAGTGCCTGGCACAAAGCAAGTGCTAAATAAATGTTAGGTAGCTGCTTTCTTTCTCTTTGAAGAGACAAAAAAAAAAAAAAAAAAAAAAAAAAAAAAAAAAGTTCTGCCGAAACTGGTTTGGCTCAGTGGATAGAGCGTCGGCCTGAGGACAGAAAGGTCCCAGGTTCGATTCCGGTCAAGGGCATGTACCTTGGTTGCGGGCACATCCCCAGTAAGGGGTGTGCAAAAGGCAGCTGATTGATGTTTCTAACTATCACTCTCTCTTCCTCTCTGTAAAAAATCAATAAAATATATTTTTTAAAAGAAAAGTTCTAAATAATTGTTTTGGTTTTCTCTGGAGGTGATATGTGCCTATGGTCTTTGAGACACAACCTCTCTCTTCTGCCTAATAAGCTTTCCTTGGGCATCTAATGCATCCAGTTCTTAGAGACGGATCACTTCAGAAAGCAAAGCGTGAGGGAGAGGAGACAGGGACTTAAGTAGCTCCCCCAACTAAATTTCAAACCACAAGTGAATCTGTCTGGTAATCTAGCACAATATCCTATTCTAATCAGGAATTAAAGGGATCAATGGTCTTTATAATGTTGCTTAGCTAATAGTTTTGCATGCATATTTTAGGAAAAGTTAAGAAAATCACAATAATCACATATGAGTCATTTATCTCCTTCCCTTACATCTACTCACTCATCAACTACGTCTCCATTTTTTCTTGCACCAACATCTCTCTCTTTGTGATTTCAATCACACTAGTTTGCTCTGCTGGGTCCATGGTCCTGGACATAAGGTGTTCACAACACAACTTTCTACTGGTCACTTAGGACCCTAGATTCCTGCATAACTTCACTCTCCAGCAATCTCCCTCACCCAGTGAAGTCTCCCTGCTTGCTTCTCCTCCAGTGTAATTCTCCCACTTTGCTCCCTACTCAGGGCCTTCAGGGGAAAATGAAACACTTCTGTTTGGACTGACTTTGCCGAAGCACCCTCTTGCCAAGCAGGGCTCCTCCACTGAGCACAAAAGAACACTCTCACCCTCTCACACCAGGGCATCTGCTCTTGCTATGCATCCTGCCCACCCCTCATGGAATTTCTCCACCTATTCAAATTCCACCCATCCTGAAGGTCTAGCTCAAGTTTTACCTCTTCCATGAAACTACCAGCCCTCACAGTTTCCCCTCTTCTGAGTGCCTACAGTACTTATTATTTGGACTAAACAATCTGGCAATTACAAATCGGGTCTCCAAGCTACGAACATTCACTCCGTAACAAGTGGCCTGTACATACTTTCATGGGTCCCAACTAGTCCTGCCCTGCTACTAGTGGGAGGCACCCTGCTCCTCTCCCAGCCAAGGACTCCCTCATCTCTAAACAGAGAGGCACTGATACAGTGGTTAAAGCCTCTGAAATCAGGCTGTGGGTGGGGGTTGGAGGCCTGGCTCCTCCACTCTACCAGCTGTTGTTCAAGCAAGGCTGGTAGCCTCACTGTGCCTCAGCTTCCGCACATACAAAATGAGACTGATACCAGCACCTGCAGTATAAATTTTGTGTAAAGATTAAATGAAATAGGATGGGTAAAAAAACTTAAAACACTACCTGGCATCGAGCAAACACTATATAAATGCTAGTTGGTGTTATTAATTCATACCACAGTGTAGGCTACCATTCTAAACAGAATAAACTGAGCTGGTGACCTAATCATTCTCTAAACCTTCAATATCAGAGCTAAAAAGAGCCTTTAGAACTTACGGAGTTCATAGAAAAACACTGCACAATGAAAGGGAAACGACTAGTCCAGAGTCCAACAGCCGGGAAATGTCAGACCACTAAAAGTCAAGTCCCCTGACTTATTTTCTTCACCACATTGTAATGCAATTCTATCAATATTTCTATTGGGGGGAGTTTTTCTGTATTCTAAATAATCAAGTTGCCAATGAACCCCTATGACAAAACTGATTAAGTGTGCGGAGGGGTGGGGGTGCTAGCATTGTCTAGAAGGCCAGCTGTTGTTTCAGGTGTGTGTGGGAGGGAGTCTGTAGGAGGGAGAGTGGTGAAGTAGCACTGCGAACATCAGGAGACTAATGCGATGGGTGACCTTAAACAAGTCCCTTCCCTTCAATGGACCCCAAGTAATTATGGAAATCAGATCTCCCCCAAATGAACTAGAGGCACTGTGGGCAAGAATGATGCTGTACACCCTCGGGTTCTAAGTGAATGTACAGAGCCTGGCTGAGTACTAAACAAGGCAGGCACTTGAATAATGACTGACTGACAAATTTCAAACTTCTCTCAGGTCTCTACTCAAACACCACCTTTTCAATGAGGTCTTCCCACTCCTCTTTACAATGGCAAACCCCGCTTTTGTTTTTCTACGTAGTACTTAGCACCATCGGACATAACTTATATGCCTCCCCACTCAGACTCTTCCAATAGCAGATAAGCTCCACGGGGTGGGGACTCAATCTGTTTTGCTCATTGTTGACTCAATCGATTGAGGACTTGGAGGTTTCCTAATCAGCATTTCAACTTGGGTTTCAAAGCACAACAAGAAGGTGAAAATACAATAAAGCTAATTGTGGGGTTTGTGTCAATGTGGAAATAAAACCTATCAAATTTGGAGCTGCTGTTATCATCCAAAATATCCAGAAGGCCACTGGTGCCAGGAGCTGTTCCTGAGGAAGTCATTGGCCCCCAACTTTTTACCGTGATTCTGAGGATTAAAAAAAATTGCCACACAGGGTGAGGGGTATCGGCGAACTCTCTATACTTCCCTTGCAACTTTTCGGTAAATCAAAACTTATTCCAAAACATAAAAGGTTATTAAAGAGAATAAAAAAGCGTCCGCCTGGATGCTGCGCAGGGTTTCCCAACGGATTTCATGAACGCCAGAGGAGGACGTGATCCGAACATCCTTTTTCTAAGAGGACTGGGACCTTCAGAGGTTCCCTTCACTCCCACCCCTTCATCGGACCGGCCTCGCCCGGATCTCGGTCTCTATTTCCTCTGGTTCCAAGCCCCTCGACCCGTTCGGGACTCCTGGGCTACATTCCGGGTCCGGAACCGCCGCCTCCTGACGCCGCAAGCGGGTTTCGGCTCCTTGGCTCTTCTCGACGGCGCGAGGGCAGAGCGGCGGCGAGTCTCCGTCCTCCCGCTCCGGCGTCGCCGCCGGGATCAGGAAAGCCCCGCCGCCCCAGGACTCCCCGCCTCGAAGCCGAAGCCGGAGGCAGCCTTCGCCGATCGCTGGGCGTCGAGGAACGGACCCCGACACCCGTTCCCTTCGCGACCCTCGGCCCCGCGGCGCCCTCGCCCGCCTCTCGGCCTCGTCCCCCTCCGCCCTCGGTTGCCGTCCCGCGTCCAGGAGCCACACTCACCCGCGGGCGCCGCGTCCCCGCCGCCGCCAGCGCTCAGGAGCAGCGCCCACAGCGCGCAGAGCCGCGCCGGTAGCTCCATGCAGCCCCTCGCCCAGGAGCCCGGCGGGCGGAGGCAGCCTCGCCAGTCTCCGCCTCCTCAGCTCCGGCTCCCACTTCCCGGCTCCGCCGCCCTGGAGGCTGGGGCCGGCACAGACGGGAAGGGCCGCCCCGCCCACCGGCCGCAGGTAACCCGAACCCGGAGCGCGGTGGGGGCGGGGCGAAGGACTGCGGGCGCTCTGACCCTCCGAGTTTCGTCCCCCCAGGCCAATTGGAATCACCAGGACCGCGTCCTGGCTCACCCTGAGCACCTGCCGGTCCGATCCCCGCGCCACGGCCCGGGTCTCCCCTGAGTGCCTATTTGCAGGGACTGGGCAGTTCCAAGGACTGTGCCCTGCTGGGCACCAGGGCAGGGCCATCTAAGGGAAAGAGGCTTGGCCTGGGAGCTTAGAGACCTGGCTTCTAATCCTTGGCCTCTGAGCCATTGTTTCCTAAACTGTGAGTCCAGGATTAGTAATCTCAGCCCGACCTCACTGGGTGGATTTGGAGGACCTCAGATTGGATTTGGTGGGAGTGACTATGTGAAAATGGCCAAATGTATATTTAAATAATACATAATATTCGGGGTGGGGGGTGAACCACAGCTCTAAACATAAGGCTCAGTGCCATAATGTGTACTTGGATTTTTAAAAAGCCCACAACTAACTTTCTTCGTGTTTCTTTTCTGTGGGTATGGATTGAGGGAATGGAAAGTGAGGCAGAAGGATACATATTAAATAGAGAAAGTGGGTGACCAAGGGCCATTTAAACTGAGAATAGAGGAGATCTGGAACCTTTATTTGTTTCCTATTGCTGCTGTAATGAATCACCACAAATGTGCTGACCTAAAACAACACAGTTTTTTATTTTTATTATATTAGAGTTCTGGAGGTCAGAAGTCTCACTGGGCTAAAAAGGTGTAGGCAGAGCTGCCTTCCTTTGGGAGGTTCTAAGGGAGAACCTATTTCCTGCCTTTTCCAGCTTCTAGACTGCCCACATTCCTTGGCTTGTTGCTATACCACTTAGACCTCTACATTCCTTCTTGCATCATCTCTCACTCTGACCCTCTGCCTCCCTTTTTTCATTTCTAAAACCTTTTTGATTAAATTGGACCTACCAGATAATCCATGAAAATCTCCCCACCTCAAAACCTCTGATTTAATCACATCTGCAGCACCTCTTTTGCCAGGTAAGGTAACAGATTCACAGTTGTCTAGAATTAGGACATGGATATGGTGGGTGGGGAACATTTTCTGTTACCAGCTCCCAAGAAGAATCACGTCTGGATGGATGAGACCCACTAACTGAGGTGTATTTTGGTTGAATTAAGCCAATGTATATACCTGAAATCTGTTGCAAAAATATATAATGAATAAAAATGCTGATGATACACCTAGTCCAGACCCTCCCCAAAAAAGCATGGGAATGTTGAACCCATCCAAAACAAAGTCCTTATTCATGGCCCTCAAACTCAATGAATATTTATTGTCCTTTCAGGAACTGTGGTAGACAGTCATTACAAATAGGCCCTGCCAATAAAAAGCTACATCCAGCCGAAGCCGGTTTGGCTCAGTGGTAGAGCGTCGGTCTGCAGACTGAAGGGTCCTGGGCTTGATTCCGGTCAAGGACATGTACATTGGTTGCGGGCACACCCCCAGTAGGGGTTGTGCAAGAGGCAGCTGGTCGATGTTTCTCTCTCACCGACGTTTCTAGCTCTCTATCTCTCTCCCTTCCTCTCTGTAAAAAATCAATAAAATATTTAAAAAAAAAAGAAAAGAAAAGAAAAAGAAAAGAAAAGCTACATCTAATGCAAAGGGCAAGAACACGGACATGTGGGGCACAAAGAAGAGGCACCGTATGGGAGAGAAGGGAGGCTTCCAGGAGTCAGGCCTGCATGTACTGAATTGTGAGATATGCAGTCTCTGGTTCAAGGTTCATAATAAATACTTGCCTGCATATGTTATTGGACAAAATAATGTTTATGAAAACATTTTGTAAACTACCAAACCCTGTAGAACGGCAAGATTATTTTTCAGTTATTTCTTCTTATGTAATTTCTAAATTAATCCTGCAAATAGGTCAGCCAGTCTGTAACCTAAGACCTCCTCTCCCATCACCACACACATGCACACTTGTTGACATTCGCCATAAACATTACACAATAAGCTTATCATAATGTCTCCAAAATCATTATGACATCTGCCTTTGAGAAGTCTCCAGTGAGAACAGGATCCCCGAGGACTGGCTGAGTGCCATTGAGTACATTGTCTGCATACACTAAGCAAGTGAGTACTTAATGAAAGAACAGCAATGGCAGGAAATGATTAGGAAAAAGAGGGTCAGGACTTGTCGTTAGCCTCCAGAAAACACCCTGAGAATTTGGACAGACATTGTGAGCAAAAAGACAAAGGGTGATAGTGTGGCAACAGTAGTTCTGGCCTGCTGTCTGTGAGTAAGATTTATTGTGAGTTCCACATCCTCTGGATCCTATCAAACAACATTTACAAAAAACTTTAAGGAGGTGGTAAGGGTTAGGAATGCTGTTCTTCAGCATCAAACTTTTATTAGTAATCTTTATGTCCTTTTACTAAATGAGCATCTTGGATGGAATTAAGCCGCTGTCCTGGTCTGCAGGAAGATGAAGATAAATGGAAGGCTTTCCAGGAACTGCAATAAACAAGAGCTTTCATTTTGCCTTGTGTAATCAAAGTCCTGATGAGTCAACATCAAGTTCAGCTGCTTTAACCCTTAATTCATTGAGCCCTGATGACTTGGCGTGAGGCTGCCATTTTGCCTTTATTTGCACTTTAGCCTGAGATGGCTGGAGTTCTGGACCGACCTAGTCACCTCAGCCCCTCTAGCTTTCTCCATTTCTCTGAGTGGAATTAGAATCGGGCACAAACAGGAAAATATCTCAGAGGAAAAAAATAACACCCCTATTTCCAAAGTCAGGCCTTCTTTCAGCCAGTTAGAGATACACTCCTGAGTTCATAGCTAAGAATTCTGGTTCCTTAGGCAAAAATCTCACAAAGGGTCTTCTGCCTTTTATTAAACAAAAACCAAACAGATCCCCACCACCTCTGAAAGCAAAAAGGGAAATAGCAAATAGGGAATTTCCCTCCTCTGACACCAAAGCAATGGTTCCCAATTCGGGGGGGGGGCAATTTTGCCTCCCCAGGGGGCATTGGGCAATATCTGGAGATATTTTTGGTGGTAATGATGTGGGGTTGTGGGTGTGCTACTGGCATCTACTATGTATAGGCCAGAAATGCTGCTAAACATCCTACTAGGCACAGGCCCATCTGCCACAACAAAGACTTTTCTAGCTCAAAATGATAATAGTGCCAAAGTTGAGAAATACTGAGTTTATGTCCTCTTTGTTATCTTCTGTACTTCACCCCTACCCACCCATTCTCCTCATGCCCACTAAAAATCTCTGAGAGATTAATGCTAGAAGTAGTTACCCTTGACACCTCTTTTCCTTGTATCTAGTGTTCCTAGTTTCTCCACCCCATCGTCTAGCCATACAGTCACTTACATTATAAAACATCTCTCAGATCTCTTCTCTACCCTCCTCACCTCCACAGGTCCTTATGGCCTTTCCCTTATACAATCAATAACAGTCTTCAAGCCCACCTTTCCAGATGTAGATCTTTCCAATGTGCAAATCTGATCTTTTCTCTTCCAGCTTATGTTTCTTAAGTGACCACCCCTCCCCGCAAATGCCACAAAAGGAAGTCACAACTCCTTTGCCTACAGTCTTGTTTCTTTGTTTCACATTTCCCACTCTTCCCAGCTTCATCTCCAGCTAGTTTCCCCAAGTCACTTGACACTCTTATTTTCCTAACTAGCTGGCCACTTTTCAGCAATTTTGTTTGGTCCATGTCATGTTTAAGTTTATTTATATTTTGATGCCAAAAATGAAAAGAAAATTAGGAGATTTTGCATAACACTCCCTAATTCCAGCTTCTCTGGAGAAACCAGCAGTTCTGGTAACATTGGACCTACAGTCTAGTGTGCCAACAGCCAGCAGGCCTAACTTTAGCAACAGGGCACATGCTCCCTAGCTGGCCTGGCACCTGTTACCTGCTTGGACCTTGGTTGTCACCTCTGATATTTTCTCACTATAACTCTTTCCTCTTGCTGTTCTCTTTGGCCAGAAAGCGTTTCCATTCCTCAAATGCCATTTTTTTTTTTTTTTTTTTTTTGCCTAACCACAAATGCAAAATTCTTTACTCCCTCCTATGTGTGTGCTAATAGCACTTAACAAATTATCAACCATAACAGATAATACAGAGGTTTGTGTGCATGTCTCTTTCTGCCACTGGACTCAAGCTCCTGGAGGCTAGAGACTCTGTCCAGGTTGACCACAGGATTTTCACATAGAGGGGCTTAGGGATAGTGATCTGATTGGAAGACACAACATCAGGGGGCTTGTCTTGAAGCCATGTGTGTACAGCAAGGTCATTGCCTTTAGATTCTAAACTTATTTGGGACAGCTTGAGGGAAAACACCTCTGGCACCACAGAGAAGATAGAGATGAAAGTAACATGGTCAGTGACATCTTGCCCTCAATGCACAGGTTGAAGGTTCCGGTTCTTCAGCAAGTGGTTTTCTTCTATAGTACGAGTTCAGTGTGGCTCACTCAGGGGAGTACTTTTTGCACAAGAGGCCTGTGACAGGACCCTTTGGGTTTAACCTGAGACAGGGTAGCATGGTGCCTGGGTGTCTGAGCCAATCTGCTGAGGCCCGTCAACCTCTAGATCTCTAAAGTTTACAGCAGTTATTGAACTGACTCTTGGATTCAACAAGACATTCTGCTACTTGAAACTTCCAAAATTGAAAGCCCCATCCACACTCACTTCCTATCCCCCTTCCTGGGTGATTACAGCTCTCCACACTGGAATATAAGCTTCACCCAAGAGGACAGGGAATTTCTTCTGATTTGCTCCCAGCTGTATCCCTAGTACTCAGAACCATCTTTGATACATAGTACATATTCAATAAATATGTTAATGAATGAAGAAATTACACTTTGTCAGGTGCTGTGTGGGCTAACAACCAACCACCAACCAACCAACCAACCAACAAAAAGCAGCATTTCTTGTTGTTGCCCTTGGGAAATTTCCAGTCTAAGTTGTAGAAAGGTATGTAAAGCAATTAGAGAAAATGCAAAGAACAAAAACAAAACAAAACAAAAAAACCAACAAACAGAAATAGTAAAAATGCTCATTTGGGGTACAGGCTTCAGAGAAGGGTGAGACAGACCAGTGTGGTTAGAATTGCTTTTAAAGGTTTCTTGGAGTAGACTGGAGTTGAACTAGACCTTGAAGAAACGGGGTGGGGGAAGGTAGAGGGAGGGGGGAAAGGGAAAAGGGAAGGGAGGAAGAGAGAAGCAGTCAGTTTATAGCTAGCTCTTAATCAATAAGGAGTCGCAGCAGACTTTTACAAGCAAGATGGTGACATAATAAAAGTGGCGTTTAGAGATCTGATTTCTAAGATGAATTACCAAACTTTTTTAATGCTTACCTAGCAGCAAGAAGGCTGGGGAAAGACCCTCTGAGGTGTTGACAGTCAGGGACCGAGTCAGCCTCCAGGCAAACTGCCATTGTGAGGCTGATTCTTCCCTGCATTTAATGACTTGGGGTGCTGCTCCAAGAGAGAGTGTGACCCTGGCCTGGCACCCCTACTCTGTCTCTTGTTCTCTTTGAAAGCATTTAATATCCTTTCCAGTCACTCCTCGACCTCACTCCCTTCAGGCTGAAAATCTTCCTCTTTAATTGGCCCTCTTCTACTTTCTGACACTTGGGTCTCTGAAAGAGGAAATGTCCCGTCTGTGAATCACATCAGCCTCATTTGATTTCTGGTTGTGGTGTTTGTGCTGGTGCTGCCATTACTCACTCCAGCATGTCAGCCAGGATCCTCGGACACTTTTTCACAGCACCTTTTCACTCCACACCAGATGCCCAACTCTATTTAGTCCCCTTCCTCTTCCCCAGCCCAGCAAGTACAGGTCCAATCTTTGCACACTGTCAAGGGTAGCCTTTAACAGCCCCATTGGTGCCTCACCACTCAGCTCCCAACAGCATTAATGTCTCTCCCTCCCTCTCTTCTCAGCCACAGGACTTCTCAAGCATCAGCCCTAACCCAGTGGCTTGGTTGGTTGGAGAGTTGTCCCATACACCAAAAGGTTGCCCGTTTCATTCCTGGTCAGGGCACTTACCTAGGTTGTGGGTTCAGTTCAAGGACAGGATGGATACAGGAGGCAATTGAATGATGTTTCTTTCTCACATCAATGTTTCTCTCTCTCTCTCTCTCTCTCTCTCTCTCTCTCTCTCTCTCTCTCTCTCTCTCCCCCACCCTCCCCCTTTCTTCTCTCTTTCAAATCAATAAATATGTCCTCAGGTGAGGCTAAAAAAAAAAAAAAGAGTCAAACATCATTTGCATATTAGTCACCTTTACCTCCTTGTCCTGTAAAGTTTCCATTGTTTGTCTTGAACATGTAGGATAATCTATATTTACATAATATTTTTATTTGAATATAGAAACCTCCAGTCCTTATTGCCTCTTAGTTGTCCCCTCAATCCACAAAGCCTCTCTGAGAAAGGGGCTCTTTGCACAGCTGTGACTTTGAACCAGGAATCAGCACTCTCATTTGCACATCCCTGGAGGAAACTTTGCCTATCTGCCTGTGGGACAGTTCCCTATGCAAGCAAGGAATCGAGGCCTCGCTTTTCACTTAGAAAGCACTGAGTTTTGGGAAGGGGTAGTAGCAAAATACACACCAATTTAGTCTATGAATTACTCCATCTCTCCCACAACACTTCCACCTGAAATGACCTTTCTGGCTCTGTGCTACTCAGAGCAAGTGGACTACAGCCCCACCTCATTGGTAGCATCTCTAGTGTTGTGCTGTCTGTGCTCTGGGCTGACAACCGATGACCAGCTTCAACACTTCACAACCACAGAAGCTAAGGCTGGTACTTAAACTTCTTTGCAGCCTCAGTTTCCAGGATGGTACCAATCCTTGTGAATTGATGAGCTCTGCTTTATGACACATTGTATATTTTATTTTTGCAAATGTTTCATGAATGTTTGAGGAAAATATATATTCTCTAATTATTGGGTTCAATGCTCTACATGTACCCATTAAATCAAATATGTGAATCATGTTGGTCAAGACAGAATACTTGTTGGATGTTTTGTTTTGTTTTGTCTGTTGGACCTATCACTTGCTGAAAGAGGTGTTAAAGTCTCCCACAATGATATTATGAAAAAGGGTGGGTCAAGTTTTCCTTATAATTCTGTTGACTTTTGCGATAGATAGATATTGATAGATAGATAGATAGATAGATAGATAGATATCTGGTGAGGCTATTTATTTCATCATGCAAATCTAGAATTCTTTTAGCTTCATAGTGAACCAAGTCATTTATTATTATGAAGCAACTTTATTAATCTATTAATACTTTTGACCTTAAAGTTTATTTTAATGAATGTTATTATAAGTTAATAAGCTTTCTTGGTATATTTTCCCACATCTTTACTTTCCTGTCTCTACCATTCTATTTTAGATGTGCTCTTGGAAACAACATATAGTGCCAATTTGTTTTTTCTATTCAATGGGCAGTCATTGTCTTTTAACTTTAGAGTTTAGTTCTAATATATTTATACTTATTTCTACTATCTGATTTTGTGCCATTTGTCCCATTTTTTTTCTGGTTCTTTTTATCCTCTCCCCTCTTAACTTCTTTTAAATGTTGTGGGGGACTTGGGTTTTGTTTTTTCATTTAAAGAGCATTTTTATCTTTTGTAAAATAGGCATCACAATTGTGTCTATCACAGTGTTTGTTGTAAGGATTAAATGAGATGAAGAAACTCATATAAAATGTATATCCAGTGCCTAGCACACAGTAAGTACTAATAAGTGTGAATTATTATTGGAAGTCCTAGTACTTGTTCATCTTTAGGGTTCCCTCATCTCTTGCGGTTCCGCTTCTGATGTTCTCCTTTCTGCTGGTAATGTCACATTTGTTCCCAGTCCTTTTTCTTTCATTTCTCCTTTACTGCCATTCAATTTCCTGTTTCCTCTTACTCGTTTATCTCCAGGCCAGCTACATATACAAGCTTCCATGGTGAAGGCTCTTGGGGAAGAGGTTTGGTGGCACAGCAGGGCAGGAGAGACAGCGGTGCCTTGTCCACTGATTCTCATTCCACAAGACGACAAAGGCACTGCCCAACACTCAGACAACTCTGCTCATCACTCTAGGCTAGCCATGCTAAAATTGGATCAGCTGGAATCAGCACTTTCTCTGAAATAGGTATAAAGACAAAGAATTCACCAACTAGGATACCATTTGCTTCCTTAGCACCTTCACCTATAGATGCTCACTGTCCACTCTCAAAAAGGAATCTTGCTGTGGGAGAATGGGTGTCACCCCACTAGAAATTTGTATATGTACAAACCAGAACCTGGAAAGAGGAACAAGTTGTGCTCAAACACATTGTGGTCAGAGGAAAATTTTGTCATAATTGTTGTGACATAGCTACAACTAAATTTAGCAAGCTGTGTATTTTTGTTTGTGTGTGTGTGTGTGTGTGTGTGTGTGTGTGTGTATGTGTGTGTGTGTGTGTGTGTGTGTGTGTGTTATGCTTAGAAAAAGTAACACATTATGGTTCCAAAAAGCAAAAACCCTTCAGATCAAATAAGAAGCCCCCTTCTAATTGAGCATTTGATTGCCATGGCGATTCCTTACTCCAGTTACTTCATATATTTGGTTTTACTGTGACCTCTGTAGCATGAACATTCTTTCAAGATAGACTGTGTCACTGGAGGAACAGGGTCACTTGGTGGAGTTTTGGGTGTTTTTCTGTTCTCTGGTGGTTTCCACACTTGGATCATGCTAAGTGAAGTAAGTCAGTCAGAGAAAGACAAATACTTATATGTAGAATCCAAAGAGCAAAATAAACAACCTACAAAATTGAAAGAGACTCAGAGACAGAGAAACTGAACTGGTGTCTTGCCAGATGGGAGAGGAGTTGGTGGGCTGGGTGAAAAGATGAAGGGATTAAAAAATACAGTTACAAAATAGTCATGGGAGAATGTAAAGTGCAGCATAGAGAAGATAGTCAATAATATTGCAATAACTATGTTTGGTGCCCATTGTGTACTGGAAATATCAGGGGAACACTGTAAAGTATATGATTATCTAACCATTATGCTGTACACTGAAACTAATACAAAATAATATTCAATTTAAACTTAAATTAAAAAATAATGATTCCATGAGAAAAAAGAGGCCTTGTCCCTCTGGATGTATCTCTGTATGTCCTAAGTCACTATACATGTATCACTATATGTCCTTTGAATAACATTCAAATCAGTATGATCTGTCTTACATTAGATTGAAGAAACTTAACCTTGGAATCCATTCTACTTTGGGGTAATTGATTTTAAAAAAATTTCCAGATTGTAAAACAAAAATATTCCGGAGAATGTGGATTCTTTTTTGTCTCTTTATTTTTTCTCTATAAACCTACCAAAGTCCACAGTTTATGTTGTACATTCTATGAGGCACATCATATAATTTCACTGCCATAAAAATCACCTGTGTTCCACCTATTCCTCCCTCCTCCATAACCTCTGGCAAACACCGATCTTTTTACTGTTTCATCTTACCCAGGATGTCATATACTTGAAATCATACAGTATGTAGCCTTTTACTATGGGCTTCTTTCAATGATTTAATTTCCCTCCAGTCTTTCCATGGAACACCAAAATTGCTACAATTGGCAAATCTGTCTATCTATAGTGCTAATTGAACATTAATATAAAAAGACAATCAGTTTTGACAGTTATTGGCAAACTTGCAGAATTTAAGGACCCAAACCAGAAACTGTATATTATTTATTTTCTTGCTAATACAATATGTAAAGAAAAGTCTTTTTTAAATACATTAATTTAATTTAAAATATTAATTCATTATCTTTTTGTACTGTAATATCAGTTTTATTTTCATTAAAATTATACTGGCATCATTATTTAAATGAAGTTTAATAAAATAATATTTTTACTATAAAAAATAAATAATAAATACAATTTTAAAAAAGAAATTAAAGAGGTATTGAACTTACATATTTTGAATGGGCCTCACTTGAATATGAGAGTCTAATTTTTTTGTTTATTGAATTTATTTGGGTGGTATTGGTCAACAAAATTATATAGGATTTTATAATATCATTATTTTAAATATGTTTTTATTGGTTTCAGAGAGGAAGGGAGAGGGAGAGAGAGAGAGAAACATCAATGATGAGAGAGAAACATTGATCGGCTGCCCTCTGCATGCCCTGCACTGGGGATCAAGCCAGTAACCTGGGCATGTGCCTGAACCCTGACTTCCTGGCTCATAGGTCAACTACTGAGCCACACTGGCTGGGCTATATAGGTTTTGAGTATACTACTCTACAACACATCATCTGTACACTGTATTGTGTATTTACCACCTTGAGTCTCCTTCCGTGACCATTTATTCCCCTTTATCCTCTTCTACCTCTTCCCGCACCCCACATCCCTCTGTGAATCACCATAGTGGTGTCTGTGTCCATGAATCTCTCTCTCTCTCTCTCTCTCTCTCTCTCTCTCTCTCTCTCTCTCTCTCTCTCGACCTTTGGCAATGAAGCATATACTTTTATTCTTCTTTTAAAACATATTTTATTGATTTTTTACAGAGAGGAAGGAGAAGGATAGAGAGTTAGAAACATCAATGAAGGAGAAGCATTGATCAGCTGCCTCCTGCACACCTCCTACTGGGAATATGCCCACAACCAAGGTACATGCCCTTGATCAGAATCGAACCCGGGACCCTTCAGTCCACAGGCCAACATTCTATCCACTGAGCCAAACTGGCCAGGGCTATACTTTTATCCTTCACAGTAAATTTTATTATTAAAATATATTTTATTGATTTTTTTACAGAAAGGAAGAGAGAAGGATAGAGAGTTAGAAACATCAATGAGAGAAAATCATCAATCAGCTGCCTCTTGCACACCCCCTACTGGGGATGTGCCCACAACCAAGGTACATGCCCTTGACCAGAATCAAACCTGGGACCTTTCAGTTCTCAGGCCAACACTCTATCCATTGAGCCAAACCGGTTACGGCTAAATTTTAAATAGATGGTGTTGTATTTTTAAATATCTTTATTACAAAAGAACAATTTCAACTTACAATAGAGATGAAATGCAATACATTTATGACTATATACAATAACAAAATGCCTTACCATGCTTGAAAATTTCTAAACCAACAAGCTACATAATGTATTGGATCTGTCTTCATCAAAGAGAATGCTGCTACCAGCATGGAAACAGGAACAATTTAATTTCCTGCAATGCACAGAAACTATATGGAGTAGAAGGTGAGATAAACATATGCTGCAGACAGAGGTGCAGAGTGAAACACATCTAAGAGGAAAGAGAGTTTTAGGAAAGAGTGGGAAAAGAAATGGAGAGGGAGGAAGGGAGGGATGGAGGGAGGGAAGGAGGAAGGAAGGGAGGGAGGGAGGGAGGGAGGGAGGGAGGGAGAGAGAGAGAGAGAGAGAGAGAGAGAGAGAGAGAGGAAATGGGAAAAGAGGGTCTTGTTGCAAATTTAGTAGTCAGATAAATATTTGATTTGAAACAACTCTGAGGGGGTTTTACCTCCCCTAATGTCCTCTAAACTTTTTAAAATCATTGAGGACCCCAGTCCTACTTTCTTTTCATCACAACTATTCATTCCAAGGACCTGCCTTACTTAGCCTTCATTATAAACTCTGTCTCAGGGTTTACATCCTGGGGAACAAAATCTGTGACAATTGTCTAACACAGTGCCTTCCACATTCATGCTTAAAGTATTAAAGCAGTTAGTTTCCTCAGTTACAGGTAGACTTGACTTTAAACAAACTAAATTTAACAACTTCTAGAACTTGTGAGAATTGTACATTTTATAAACATGTTCTTTAAATATCTTAAGGTATTTAGGAGACAATGGGATTTATTTAAAATAAGGTATAATCATTAGGGAAGAACAGATCAAAACCACAATGAGTTACCATTTCATAGTCATTAAGATGGCTATTATTAAAAAACAACAACACAGAAAATAAGTGTTAGCGAGGATGTGGAGAAATTGGAACGTTTGCGCATTGTAACATGTGCAGCCACTGTGGAAAACAGTTTGGCAGTTCTTCAAAAACTTAAACATAAAATTATCATATTCAATTATCAGCAATCCTACTTCTAGATATATATCCAAAAGAACTGAATGCAGTGACTTGAACAGATATTTACAATCCCATGTTCATAGCAACATTATTCACAGTAGCTAAAACATGAAAGCAATCTAAGTGTCCATAAATGGATAAGCAAAATATAGAATATACATACAAGGGAATATTATTCAGTCTTAAAAAGGAAGAAAATTCTAACACATGCTACAACACTGATGAACATTGATGACATTATGCTAAGTGCAATAAGTGAGTAACAAAAAGATAAATACTGTATTTTTCCTTTTATATGAAGTCTCTAAAATAGTCAGATTCATAGATACAGAAAGTACAATGGTGGTCACCAGAGGCTGGAGGGAATCAGAAGAAAAGAGTTATTGCTTAATGCATAGGAGTTTCAGTTTGAAAAAATTCTGGAGATGGATGGTGGTGATGGTTGCACAACAATATGAATGTACTTAATGCCACTGAATTGTACACCTAATGGTTAAAATGGAAATTTTTTGTTATTTTATGTATATTTTTGCCACAATAAAAAGTAAAATATTTTCAAAAGTATAAATAAATATGACTGAAACCTTGCAGTACATTAGTAAATTGGTTGCATAGAATAGCTAATGAATTCTTTCTTTTTATTGCCAAATAATAGCTCATTGTATGGATATACTGCCTTGAAAACATTATGGTAAATGAGAGAAGCCAGTCACAAAAGACAACATATTGGCTGATTCCATTTATATGTGATGTCCAGAAAAGGTAAGTCTTTAGAGACAGAAACTAGTTTAATAGTTGCCTACAGATGGGTGGAGAAGTGGGATGAAAAGAGGAATGACCGCTAATGATGCTAAGATACTCAGGAGGGATGGGTGATGAAACTGAAAATCATTGAATTCATTTTAAATGAGTGAATTATATGTCAATAAATCTGTTATTAACAAATACATTAATGAAAACCAAAATAATAGAAAAGACTCTCTTAAGGAATACCTTTCTTGATTGATCTAGAAAATTAAACTTTTATGCCTCAGTGTGGAAAGGTTCATGGGTGTTTTTGTATTTCCTTCCAATCATTCAGTAAGTACTTAGTGAAAACTTTCTGTGAGTAAATTACACTATTGAAGGTACAAAGCAATCTACAAAAAATATTGTCTTAAAATATGTGCCTGCCTTTCAGAAGCTTGCGCTCTGATTAAGACAACAAGATACACACACATGAAATGAGATGAAGGCAATGCCATATTGGAGTTCAATTATCAACTCACGATAATGATTCCATTTGTCACATACAACCAACCAAATTTATTGTTATTGTAGAATTAGTGATACTGAACATAATATTTCATAGTGAATAAGAGCAAGGGCTCTGAAGCCAGACTGCCTGGTTTGAATCATGGCTCCATTACTTCCTAGCTGCGTGAACTTGTGCAAGTTATTTAACTTCTCTGTTTCTCAGCTTCCTCCTTTTGAAAATGGTGATGATCATGATAATAACATACTTCAGAGGGTTGTTGTGAGGATTAGATATGTTAATTCATGTAAAGTACAGTACTTAGAACAGATCCTGGCACATAGCAAATGTTCAATAAAAGCATTAGTTACTGTTATTTCCAGAAAATAGTGAGAAATCCCTTCAATGAATATTGAATATTTAAACATACATTTTAAATGTATTTCTTAACAGAGCTATGACCCTTTTATTGGAGATTTTGGCAATGCATATGCCAGGATGTCATTCAGAATGTCACAGTATTATTTGGCTCGGGGTATCTAAAATGTCTAATATCCTGGCTGGGCACAAAATAGGGGTTTGATACGTAGTAGAATTCAATGGAAAAAAAATGTAGATTAAAATGTTAAAATTTTTGGATGATAAGATTATGTCATTTTTTATCCCTCTTTTCTCTTTTTCCCCCCAAAATGATTGGATTAATTTTATTTTATTTTATATTTTTACTAGAGGCCTGATGCATGAAATTCATGTAAGAGTAGGCCTTCCTTCCCCAGGATGCTGGCACCAGCTTCCCTCTGACACCCAGGACCTGGGCTTCCCTCTGGCAGTTGACAGGCACCCGGGACCCAGCTTCCCTCACAGCCTCAGCTTCTTTCAGAAGGTCGTCTGGAAGGATGTCTGGTCTGATTAGCATATTATGCTTTTATTATTATAGATTTTTTTAAACACTCTTTTTTTAAAATAAATATTTATTTTTTTTTTACAGAGAGGAAGGGAGATAGAGAGCTAGAAACGTCGATGAGAGAGAAACACTGACCAGCTGCCTCCTGCACACCTCCCACTGAGGATGTGCCTGCAACCAACGTACATGTCCCTGACGGGAATCGAACCTGGGACCTTTCAGTCCGCAGACTGACGCTCTACCACTGAGCCAAACCGGTTTCGGCTATTATTATAGATTTTTAATGTATCAAGCCTACAGAAATGAATGGGGGCCAACATGATGGAGGGAAATATACCTATTAAACTCAGTTATAACTTTAATAAGGTTAGCTTTATTAAACTGTGATCCTATACCATATTTGCCTGAATTTGCTTTCTCTCTTTTTAAGAATTAAGACATTATAGATAGAGTTGACACCCTTTATGCACTCTTTCCAGAGTGTCTCCTAAAACCATCTCTCCTTAGAAGTCTCATTATCTTGAAGATTCTTATATTACTACTACTAAAATGAGTATATTCATAAATAATGTAGGAATATTTTGCATATTTTAAAACTATGTAAAAATGGTAATCTCTGCATATGTCATTCTAAAACTTGCCTCCTTCACTCAGCATTTTGTGAGATTCAACGTTAACACATGTAGCTATAATTAATTTATTTTCTTTGTAGAATATTTCAGAGTGTGTATGTTTACTTATCCATTCTGATGGAGGGCATTTGTATTGTTTCCATTTTTTCACTCTTACAAATAGGGCTGCAAATAGGACTGCTATGATTTTTGGCATCCATGCAAGTTTCTCTAGGTGTCCATCTAGAAATGATATTTGCATCTTTCACTTTACTCCATATTGCCAAATGGCCCTGTAAAGTCATTATTATATATGTTAATTACCAGCAGTGCCCACAAGTTTCCATTGCTTCACATTTTTGCCAAAACTTGTTGTGCTTTTAAAAATTTTGCCAATTTGATAGGTGTAAATGGTCTCTTTTGTAAAACATTTGGAACAATTCCTGGTAGATAGTTGGGTCTCAAGAGGCTGAGTTTTTATTTTAAATTAACATTTCCATAATCAATATGGATGTTGGGCATCTTTTCCTTTGTTTATTGGTCATTAAAGTTTCTGCTTTTGTGAACTACCTCTTTATGTCCTTTCTCCATTGTTTTTTTTTTAACTATGTTATTTGTCTTTTTCTTATTGATTTATATGGTTATATATTTTTTTGCACTAATCTTTTGTTGCTTAGGTAGTTTTTCACATGTTTTTAACTTCATTTATGGTGTCTTTTGTAATTTAGAATTATATTTTTTATTTCAATGTATTCAGATTTATCACTTCCCCCTTTGGGTTCTGCTTTTATACCTTGTTTATAAAATCCTTCCTTATTAGTGGTTATGATTTGTCAAAGAGCTCTGTTTTTCTGCCCAGAACACTAGGTAACCAATCTTTCATTTAATTTCCTCTGCCAACGGACAGGCTTTTTTCTAATTTGCCATTTCACTGACGGAATTACTAATTGAGGGTCCAGGACTTATATGTTATAACGCTCTTGATTTCAAGATCTTGGCTCGTCTCTGTGCATTGTGCTGAAAGCTGAGAGAAACAGAGCTTAAGAATAATAGTGGTATAAATAGGATAATTTGTCTCACTTAACAGTTCGGAGAAAGGCAGTCCAGACTGGTATGGAGTGTTTGTCCATTCTGTGCTCTCAGGCACCCAGGCTCTTTCTATTTCGTTCTTCCAATCTATGTAGCCTGTTTTACAGATCCCCTCATGGTCCAAGATGGCTGCTCCTGATCCATCCTTCATTTTTACATTCCAGCCACCAGGTCAAGAAGATAGGACATGACAGCTGTCATTCAAGGAAGATTCTCTGTAGCTTCTATATGACTTTTGCTTTTGTATCTCATTGGATAAAAACTTAGACACAGTAGTCTTTATTCTGCATGGTCATTTGTCCAAATAAAAACTAGGAGTTCTGTTACTATGGATATGGAGGAGAATGGATATTGGGGGATAACAAATGGTCTTGGGGATAACAAATAGTGGTCAAATCCCAAGTTACTAGATCATATGTTACCTGTATACCACTCTCGTTTTCAGTTCTCTCCTCTTTTCTGGCACCTTATTTTCTTGCAATCCCAACTGTGCCTTTCAGTATTTATTGAGCATCTACTATGGGCTAAGATCTGTTTTCAGAGCTGGGGTTATAGGAATAACAAGACAAAGACCTTATCCTCTTGAAGCTTACATTCTAGATGAGAGAGACAGGCCATAAACAAACAAGAAAATGCAATACTATAATTCAGAGGGTGTGAATTGGTATGGAGAAAAATAAAACAGGTTATAAGGGGATGGAGAGTGCTAGTACTGGAATGAATAGTTATTATTCAGGGAAGGACTCTGTGTTAAGGTAACATTTAAATAGAAACCGGAATGAAATGAGGAAGAAAGCTACGGCATTATTTTGGGCAAGAGCATTTCAGACAGAGGTAAGAGCAAGTGTAAATGCCCTGAGGTAGAAGAGGACATACTGTGTTCAAGGAACACCTAGGAGGCCTGTGTGACTTCAGCAGAGCAGGGAAGTGGAGCGGGATGGCAGCAGTGCTCCAGAGGTATCAAAGTGCCAGATTAGCCAGGGCTTTTGCTTTTATTGGAGAAGAGAAGTCATTGGGAGAATTGAGCAGAGGCATGACATGATCTGCCTTATGTTTTAAAAGAATCACTTCAGCTACTGAGTTGAAGATGGGGATCCTAGTATAAGGCAACAGGAGAAGATTTGGCTTTGGGTGGTGGGCACACAGCGCAATGTACAGATCTTATAACATAGAAACCCATACCTGAAGCTTATATGTTCATGTTCACTAATGTCACTCCAATCTATTTAATTTTTAAAAAGGTAATAATAGTGGCTTCAGGGACAGAAGTTAGAAGGCTATTGTTGTGGCCAGGCAGGAAATGAAAGTTATTTGGACTAGGATTGTAGTGATGGAGGTAGTGAGAAAGGGTAAAATTAGAGCTATATTTTGAAGGTACACCCAAAAATATTTGCTGAAGGATTAGATGCAAGGTGTGAGAGAAAAGTGTGATGATGGATTGGCCCCTTAGGTTTCTGGCCTGAGCAACTGATTAAGTGGTGACACTGTTTACTGAGATGAGGAACTCTGGGAAAAGAGCAAGTTTTGGGGGTGGAAACCAGGAGTCCTGTTTGACCAGGTTAAATTTTAGCTTTACAAAGGGAGAGGTCATGATAGAATTGGGTATAGAATTTTTGAATTTAGATTAGATAAGGCCATGAGATTAGATAAGATCACCAGGAAAGGCAGAAGAGAGGCTGGTAGATTTGGCAACCAGGAGAATGAGGGCATTCTCTTATTTCTCCTGATTTTTTCCTCAGTGAAGTAAAAAGAAAGTTAATTTGCTGAAAGTGAGATTGTAGAGAGGAAACAAGATTATAGGAGAGGGCAGATGGTATGGAATAACTGTGATTTTATAAAACATTTCTAGGTGTTTTGTGATTTTTGTGTTATCCAATGATTAGTTTGCTGTCACAGCTCATTTTTATGAGGAAAAAATGTCATTTTAAATTAAAAGACATGCAGATACTTAACGACCATCCTGTCCAAAATAATCCAAAAGATGCTTTATCCAGAAATGGATTTATTAGACAACATAAAAAAGAAACAATAAAAAATGTTTCTTAAATTACATCAAATGAATAAAAGAAAATAGGAACTGGATCGGCTTTCCTCTTTATTTACCAGGAAGGGTGACACCAAAGAGTGATTTACCTTGTTCCCAGCAAGATTTAGTGAACTCCCATGATAGTTTGCCACTAGTCATGTTTTCAGAGAAGAATGCTACTCCTGTCCAATGCCACACAGAGTATAGACAGGGAAGAGGACTAAAAATTGAGAAGCAAATGCCTCAGATGTCCTTGTCAGATTAGCTGGGTCCTAGCAACATGCAGGTGGTGTGGCTCCAAGCTAAAACAGGTCTGAATGGCCAGTCTGGAGAGCATTGGAGGAAAGGGACCAGACTTAGTCCAGCCAGCTTCTAAGGTTAGATAGAGCCAGCATGCGCTCAAGTTGTCTCTCTATTCTTTGCTTTGGATTCCCTTTCACAGGGACTAGATTACAAAGAGCCATTAACTCTCCTTCCAGGCCACCCCAGAAAACAGTGGCACACAACAAACATATTGTTTCTCCAGTGCCAGGTGAAGGAAGTGGCAAACTCATCTGTAGCTTATACTTCACCCTACCAGGAATTTAAAACATGAGAAACACGTGTATTTCCACATGTCTTAGTTGTAGAGGATCTTTCCCTATAGTCTTGGCTTTTGCTTAACTGTTTATGTCAGAAAACAATATGAACAAGCACCTGAAGTAAAATAGTGTAAGTATGGATGAAGAAGGGGGGCAGATTCAAGAACTGTTTAGGAAGTGAGCTCTGTAGGACTTGCCTGATTAGATGTGGGAAAGAAAGAGAGTGAGGACTCCAGAGCAGTTAGATCCAGCCTGCCTATCTCTATAGGATGAACCCATGACCCAAGAATGGATTTTCCATTTTTAAATACTGTAGTTGAAAAAATAAAACAAAAACAAGTGTCAGCCAGTGTGGTTCAGTGGTTGAGTGTTGACCCATGAACCAGGAAGTTTGATTCCCCATCAGGGTTGTGGGCTCCATCCCCAGTAGGGGGCATGCAGGAAACAGCTAATTGATGATTCTCTCTCATCATTGATGGTTCTATCCCTCTCTCCCTCTTCCTCCCTCTCTGATATTAATAAAACCATATTTTAAAAATCAAAACAAGAATATTTCATAAGATACGACAGATTTATGAAATTAACATTTCGGTGCACAGAAGCTTTATTGGAACTCAGTCCCATCTATTTGCTACACATTGTCTATGGCTGTTTTCTTCCTGCGACATCAGAGTTGAATAGTTGTGATGGAGACTGAATGGCCGGCAAACCTTCAAATATTTCAAAATTGGCCCTTGATGGAAAAAGACTATTACTCTAGATGACTTGTAGGTTTCTGGCCTGGATAACTGGATGGCAGGTGGTGTCATCACTGAGATGCAGAACACAGGAAGAGGAATAGGTTCCTCGGGAAGAGGTATAACCATGGTGATTTTGAGGTGCCTGTGGGTCCCCAAGGGAAGAAGCCCAGCAAGCAGCTGGGTATAAGGCTCTAGAACTCAGAAGAGAGGCCAAACTAGAGAATGTGGATGTGAATGTTGGCACTCTTGTCCAGAAGTGAATTTCCACATTTCTATAGTCTCTTCCCACTGTTTTGATAGCGGGCTTGCAGCTCCAATTTTATCTTCAATCTCAGCGTTTGCTTTAAACATAAAGCTTTAATTTTTGTATAGAATCCTAAAGGTGTGGCACAACTTGGGTGAAGACTACAGAGAGGGTTTCTAAGAAAGTATTTGAGAAACTAGAATTATCTTCAGTTTAGTTTCCAGTCTTCCTAAGATGTAAGGTCTTTTCTTGTTTAAATTACAGCTAAATGATGGGGGAAATGGCATAAATGGAAGTTTTTATTTTTTTCTAGGTTGTGCTTAGACAGAGGAGAAAAACAAAACTGAAAAGGCAGCATTTTGTATTCCTGAATGCACATGATTCCTTCTGAAAACAATGTGTGGTTTTTGTTTGTTTTTTTAAAACATATTTTTATTAATTTCAGAGAGGGAGAAAGAGATAGAAACATCAATGATGAGAATAATTGGTCAACTGCCCCCTGCATGCCCCTTACTAGGGATTGAGCCTACTATCCAGGGCATGTGCCCTGACCTAGAATCAAACCGAGACCTGATTAATAAGTTGATGCTCAACCACTGAGCCATGATGGCCGGGCTGAAAACAATGTTTTTCACAATACAAAGATAGCATTGATTTCTCTGGAAACAATTTTTTTCGTTGGTTTAAGCCTTTTTGCCAAAAGAAGAAATATAATAAAAATAAACCATTTTGCAAAAATCAAATGACCTTAGGAAGCTTTGATAACAGAGACAGAAGTGGGGATTGCAAGGGCCTGGGTGTGGCTGGAGGAGGCTGGGTATCATCTAGCAACTGCCTTCTGGTGTCAATGAACTACATTTTTCCTTTCTTCCTTCCTCCTCTTTTTATTTTCCTGGATCGCTCTTCTTTTCCTTTTGATTCATCTTAGTGTGTAGGTTAAGAGCATGAGTTTTTACATCAGATTCTCTGGATTCAAACTCCAGCTCTGCCACTTATTTATTGTGTGAACGGAAACAAGTTATCTAGCTTCACCATGCCTCAGTTTTCCCGTTCATAAAATGGTGGATAGTATTAGTAACTGCCTCACAAAGTTGCAGTGAGCATTAAATGAGTTGATTCATGCAAAGCACTTATAACAGTCCCAGGCATGTATTTCACTACTATATGAGTTGTTATTAATATCATCATTCCCTTCCCTAACCTTTGTTCTCCTGTCCCTTGTTATTTGCTGCTCTGCAATTACCCTGCATATATTACTGCCTAAGCATGAGTCTTTTATTTTTTTTATTAATGCTGGGGTGGTTATGATTTGCTTAGATGTGGTTCTGTCTTTGGGCCAACCAGAGCAAAGTGGAACCTCTATGACTCAAGGGTGAGTCCTCACCTGAACAAGTCCAGTCCACGTGTAGTCACCTTGGTAAAAGGCCTGTGTTAGGGAAAGTCTTCATTGGCATGTCTAGTGGAATCCTGACTCTCCATTTTCACCAAGAATATGTCAAAATGTGTGGCAGGGGCCTCCTAGGGTGAAAAGTTTGTGGGGGTGAGAAGCAGGGAGAAAAAGCAAGGAACCTACATGTCTCTGAAGCATAACCAGCCTTATTTTAAGGCTAGATATCTCAAATGCTTATTTCCCTTTTGTTCCTTCTTAGAGTTTAATAAAGACATCTCCTCCTCCTCCTTTGACTATTACTGTTTTTTTTAAGTTCTGTTTGATTTATTAGATAAAATATCAAACTATAATATTTCAGGTGTTTATGTTTTCATATGAAAATGTCAAAGTGTAATCTTCCAATTAATAAATTGAAACCTTGCTGTATAAGAGTATCCATAAAACAAAACTTTTTATAATAAGGACATAACTAGGAACTCTTCCCAATAGAATTATGTACATACCATGTGAGCTAATGCCACACACAGAGCCCTAATCAATTTTCCAAGTGGGCATAGAAAGATGCTTCATATATCTCCACAAAGAAATGGCAGATATTATAGGTGAATAATAAAAATTATGGCAGTTAAATGTAATTGCATCCTAAAAATATTATAATGATTATGTGTTTACTTGTATGCTTCCCAAATCTGTTAACCAGAATCATTTGTTCCTATTAGTTGCTATTGTACATAAAATCAATTATAGCATTATTAAGGTATTAGAAATAATAAGGATGTCTTGCTAATGCTTACCCTATCTACTTCTTATAATGAAGAAATTATAAATATGGGAGAAAGTTCTCTTTAAACTATAAAAGTACAAAAAATCTCAGCAGTCATTTAAAGTGAATCATCAATAAATACTTAAGTATACAGAAATCTAGTATGAAATTCAATGTATATCTAGTAGATATTCTTAACTCTAGGATGAATTGCTTATATTTCTAACACTGAAGATCAGAAGCAGATTTTCTCCACATAATGTAATAAGGCAAATACAGAAAAGTTGTTCACCTTTTCACCCCCTGTAGCCATCTGGATAGCATTTGGAATGAGTCAAGCAGTTTTCTCCTTGATCATGAAGTTATATTCTTTGAAGCAATAGAAATTGTAGTTTCCCATCTGAAGATGTTGCTATAGAAACATCCATACAGCAACTATATGGAATTGCCACCTGAGTTTATACCTGAGTATAAAGGTAGCGTTGTCCCTGAAGCAAAATGTCTCACAGAAGAGCACAAGCATAATCTGCTATCAGCTTTCTGTAACAGGTAAATATGTGAACTGTCATCTGTATTCCTCATTGACTATTATGAATGTATTTATTTTTAATCCAAGAATATTTTTCCATTGATTTTTAGAAAGTGGAAGAGAGAGGGAAAGACAGAGAAATACTGATGTGAGAGAAACACATTAATTGGTTGCTTCCTGCATGAGCCCCATCCAGGTCCCTGGCCATGGAGGAGCCTGCAACCAAGTATGTGCCCTTGTTGGGAATGGGACCCGGGACCCTTTGATCCACAGGCTGATGCTCTTATCCACTGAGCCAAATTGGCTAGGGCAAATATTATTGTTTTAATTTGCATTTCTTTAATAAGGAATTTGAATATTTGTTCATATTTATCAACCATTTATATTTTCATTTCTGCAAATTGCCTATTCATGTCCTTTATCCATTTTCCTACTTGGAAATTAATCTTATTGATTTGTAAGTGCTCTTTTTATACTAAGGATATTTATCCTTAATCTATCAGACATACTACAAAGATTGCATTTCAAGAAATAAATCAATAAATAGTGTTGGAATTATTCAATAAATAGTGTTATACTAGTAATAATTGGCCAAGTATTTGCATGAAGTGTAAGGTATCTCTACCTTACTATTTACACAAAAATAAATTTCAAATTGACCAGAGATTTAAATGCAAAAAACAAAACCCTTAAAGAACCAAAATGAACATGTATTACTAAGTGTACAATCTTGAAGTTGGGAAAGTCTTTCTAAGAAAGACTCAGAATCCAGAAGTCAAAAAAGAAAAACAATTACTAAATTTGATCACATAAAATTTAAATTTAAAACATAATAAGTAGCCGAAACCAGTTTGGCTCAATGGGTAGAGAGTCGGCTTGGGGACTGAAAGGTCCCGGGTTCGATTCCAGTGAAGGGCATGTACCTTGGTTGCGGGCATATCCCCAGTAGGGGGTGTGCAAGAGGCAGCTGATCGATGACTCTCTCTCATTGATATTTCTAACTCTCTATCTCTCTCCCTTCCTCTCTGTATAAAATCAATAAAATATATTTAAAAAAAACAAAAACATAATAAGTAGTCAAAAGAAAAATAAAATACAGGATTGGTAAAAGTATGTTTACAGTTGTGAGTATGCAAAATAGAGTTAATAAAGCTATTGTAATAATCATAACCTACATGTCTTTTTTCATATAAACAACTGTAAACCTATTTTGCCCACCCTGTAATTGTAGTACATGTAGATTTTTATATATAGCTGGATCTGTTATATTATATATTTCTGCCTGTGTTTTTCTATATCAATAAATGCCCAATTTTAAAAAATATTAAGACTTTTTTTAGAGCAGTTTATTTACAGCAAAATTGAGGGGAAGGTGCAGAGACTTCCTATATAGCTCTGCCTCCACACATGCACAGTCTCTGCCATTGTCAACATTCTCCAGTAGAGTGGTACATTTGTTAAAACTGATGAACCTACATTGACACATCATAATCACCAAAGTCCAAAGTTTATATTATGGTTCACTCTTGGTATTGTACAGCCTATTAGCTTGGACTAATCTATGATGACATGTATCCATCATTATGGTATGATAATGAGTATTTTCACTGCCCTAAAAGTCTTCTGTGCTCCACCTCATCATCCCTCCCCACCCAACAATCCTTGGAAACCACTGTTTTTACTGTCCCCATAGTTTTGCCTTTTCCAGAATGTCATGTATCGATAGTTGAAATCATACAGTATGTGGCCTTTTCAGATTGGCGTTTTCATTCAATAATATGCACCTAAGGTTCTTTCATGTCTGTTCATGACTTGACAGTTCATTTCTTTTTAGCACTGAATAGTATTCTACTGCCTGGATGTACCACAGTTTATCTATCCATTCATTTACTAAAGGATATCTTGATTGCTGTCAAGTTTTGGCAATGATAAATAAAACTTATAAACATCCATGTGCAGGTTTTTGTGTGGGACATAAGTTTTCAGTTCCTTTGAGTAAATACCAAGAACACAATTGCTGGATCATATGGTAAAAGTAGGCCTCATTTGTGAAACTGCCAAACTGTCTTCCAAAATTATTGTATTTTTCATTCCCAACAGGAATGAATGTGAGCTTCTGCTGCTTGACATCCCTGCCAACATTTGGTGTTGTGTTTTCCAGATTTTGGCCATTCTAATAGGTTTGTGGTGGTTTCTCATTGTTTTATGTTTATTTAAATTTATTCCTTGTTGAAAGTTATTAAAGATATCCCCTTTCCCCCACTGATGTTCTCCACCCCATTGCCAAATGTCCCCTGTGGTAGCAAAATTACTCCTGATCAAGAACCACTGCTATGAGATCTAAGGGACGATGAAGCAAACAAATAACCAAAGTGAGCATGTGAGGTCAGCTTACAGGGTGCCAGTGGTGAAGGTTGTGTTCCAGGCAATTCAAAGTCTTGGTCAGTTGGTCTCCTGGAAAGGAGAAGTACAAGATACCCCACCCCAACTCTGCCACATCCTGGTAGAGGAGGTGGGATGGTGGGGTAGCTGGTTTCTTAGGATTGTCCCAGCATCAGCTCAGGTGGTGAAAAAGCAGACCAGGGGCAGAGACACAATTTGCTCATGGCCATCTGAATAAGGGAGACTGATGGCACAGAGATATTTATCTCTGAGAAAAATTCCAGATTTGGGGTGGAGAGAGGGAAATGACAGTTAATTTCACTTCAAGGTGTTTACTTAGTGCAGTCTTGTAAGATGTTAACTAAAAGTCAGTTTCCCTAGTCTGCAACAGCTGTGGAGGCTTGCTAAAATGCCCTTACGTGAGATGGGCTGGAGTTATGGGTCATGGTTGTGGAAATCAATTTATCCAGACAGTGGGCATTGTGAACCTAGTGAGGAGAGTGCTCAGCACAGGAGTATGCAGGTGCTGCTGGAAATGAAAGGATTGAGTTGGGGAGGGTACTGAGAGGTAGGGGCCAGCATTTTACTATCGAATAGAATGCAAGGAGACAGACCTTAACTCCAATCCCCATCACCTAAAGAGAGAATTAAATGTCTGTAAATAGGTTTAGTTGGACAATATTTTCCCTAAAGGGTTTCTATAGCTACAGAGAAATGGGCAGGAAATGAGGAAGGGGAACTCTGAAAAGCTTACTGATCTATTTTTAAGAGAGCTGTAAAATAATTATCTGAGAGCATTGATAGTTGGAATCCAAATGAAAGGTATAAATTAAACTCAATTGAAGGAGGCTGTGTCTTAGACTCTATAAAGGGAATACTGAGGAAGCAAGTCCCATTAGTTCAATCCTATCTAATAAAGAGGGAATATGCAAATTGACCACTACATCATAACAAGATGGCTGCACCCCCAGCAGAGGCAGGGATTCCGTAACACAAGATCTCTGTGCCCCCAGCAGAGGCCGAGTTTTCCTAACGAGCCTTAACAAGCAATCAGCAGAGATCTGAGGCTGTGTGGTGCTGGGCCAGGGGACCAGGGAACCTGAGATTGTGCCTCCTGCTTGGTGAGGATTGACAGGGACCTCAGGCCATGCCTCCTTCCCACAGGGCTTGGCAGGGGACCTCAGGCCGTGCTCCCCACCTGCAAGTATTGGCAGGGGACCTCAAGGCGCACCTCCTGGCCCAGACCGGGGGATTTCAGGCCGTGCCCCTGCCCCAACACCGGGCCAGGTGACCTGAGTTGTGCCCCCCACCTGGCAGGGCTTGATGGGGGTAAGGCTGACCAGGGCAGGATCTAGCCCAATGGGGGTGGGGCCAGCTGGGTCTGGGTCATGCACAATTTCAAGGCACACATACATGGGCAGGGACTTGACTCTGGTTCCCATGGCACACACCAGACTTGGACAGGAGGAAGATTTTCATATATATTTACTAATTTACTAATTTTCTTTAATCTCTGACATTTCTATTATAGAGAAAGGGCAAATAGCAACATTAAAATATTTCCTCTAATTAATTCCCTTTTAATGTGCACGAATTTTGTGCACTGGGTCACCAGTCTCAAATAAAAAACTACTTTGGGTAATTCAGATAGTAAGAGGTAGTCAGAGGAGGTGCCAGTAAGCAGAGAAACCCTATAGATGGGGAGCATAAGGGATCCCTTCTCAATGCTCAGATGTGTATGGAACCTATAAACAACTGACTTCTATTCAGGAAGACAGACATAGGGGCTGGGCTAATATTTAGCTAGGATGCTCCAGTATGGCAGCACTAATTGTTAACAGCTGGTATCTCTGTATGTTGGCTGGCACTCATACTGCACAGGAAATATCATCCCTCCATGGGAGCAAATATCTCCATCATATAGCGAATCTAGTGAGGCCAGAGGTGATCTGTGGAGTATCAAATGGTAACAAGGCCTGTCCTCAACCTGTCCATTTTCCCTCCTCCCCTTCCACCTGGAATGGAGGGATGGTTCCACATAGAAGTGGTGGCTAGCAAAATTCTGCTATGCTTTGGGGTAATATGTATACAGATATTACCAATTATATATGCCCAAATCATGCCAGGAAAATATGCCCCAAACCATAACACTGCCTCCACCAGTTTGAAGTGTCATACTCATGCATATGGGGTGCATGCTTTCATGCTGTTTCCATGAAATTCTCACTCTGCCATCTGCATGGCCAACTGGAAACAAGATTCATCGGTCCACGTGACCTTTTTCCAATGCTCGGCTGTCCAATCCTTGTGTTCCTGTGCGAATTGGAGATGTTTTATCTTCGTAACTACAGACAGCAAAGGTGTTCAAACAGGCCTTCGGCTTCCATATCCCATACGATGCAGTGTACGGCTAATGTGCCTACAAACGTCGGGTGGTCATAATAATCTGGCCACTCAGTGTGTGTGCCAGATAGTGTTCTCTATGTGTTACATACTTGAATTTTCACAACAATGTTAATAGTTACAATTTTGAAGATGAGAAAATGAAGGCACAGAGGTTAAGTAATATGCCCAAGGTCCCAGCTTGGTAAATGACAGAGCTGGGATTCTGATCCAGCCAGCAGAGCTTCAGAGTCTGTGCACTTAATGATTGGGTGCTATATAGAAGAATTGCCAAAACTCTCAAAATGAGAGTCCTCATTAGAGGTCAGCCAAAGCCCCCAGGTGAGATATAGGGACTAACTAGCCTATCCCCACCAAAGAATCTCATCTAGAAGCACAGAGTTATTATGAAATCGCTGGGGTCATCACAGTGGTGGCAATTCAAAGAGAAATTAAAAAAAAATCATAAGATGTTTAAACTAATGGGGACAGCTCTGGACTTTTCCTGGCTGAATATCCTCTTTCCATGCCTAAACTCTGAGTTTTATTTCCCTAACAAAGGAAGTGTAGTGGTTACTTTATTTTAAAAAACAAATATTCTTTATATATATCCAAAATTATTTCCATGAAAATAATCTCTTACATGTGACCTGAAATGTATTCAGATGACCCTGTAACTACTTGAGGTTGTGGTGGAATAGTTTCCTCCTGGAAGTCTCTCATTTTCATTGCACTTATTTATTCTATTAGGGGTAACTTTGTCAACTTAGCCCCCCCTTTCTTCTCATCCCTTTAGTTTGTGTGCTTACCTTTAGTCTGGGATTAGGAGGGAGGGCACAGTACTTTTATCATGCTGATACACTGGCCCTGGAGGCCTCTTGAATCCTAGCTATGCCATGGAAAAATTCTGAAATAATTCACTGCATGCGCACTATAGGATCTGGTTAGCTTTGCATTGAACATAACTCCACATCTACAATGGCTCTGCTTTTGCTTCTAAATATTAAATGTTCAGGTATATCAGGACTAAGCACTATTATTTATATCTTTCAAAGAGACATAAGATGTTTCTCTTCAAGGATACGACATTCAGAAGACTCAGTGACTGAAAAAGACTACCCTTGGATTACCTATGAGATTATTAGCAGCTTATCTGCATATCTGCCCATTGAATACTGATTGTCTCAATGATTCATATGCCTGGCTTACAGTGAGTAATCAATAAATGTATGATGAATGGTCTGCAATTGCCAGATTGTAGCCATGATCTACTCATATAATAGCTTCCATTGTTTTCTATCAAAGGAACATGCAGGCGACATGCAGGATGAGGAGTCCAGAGCCTTTAAGATTCTCAACTCTAGGAGATCTACTGAAGCAGTTATTACAAAATACTATAATACAGAAAGAACAAGACTTATAGGTTAGAAATTGAGGTTGCCTGAAAAGTTTTCTACCAGGAAAACAAAGCAAATTGAGCATAGTTTTTCTGGACAAAAAGAAAAGGCTGATTTACTCAGGTTGAGTCTAAGACAAAAGGATAAGGGAGTCAGAAAAACAAGACAGAGAGAATGTTATCTGATTTTATTCTAATATTATTTTTGCTTTTCATGTTCCGTGCAGTAGTGGTCAGTTCATATAACAAAATGAAGAAGTTAATTTTTAATTTCCTGTTAAAAACTCTGCCTAAGGTGCTTCCTCAACACACACACACACACATACACACACACACATACACATCATATTAGTTCCTACCCTCCTTCAAGGCTCTGTCCATGCCTGTTTCCTCTGCAAGCTTATTTTTGTTCTACATCTAGAAGGGTTCTGTCTACTTAGAAACTTGTCATTAGTACTGATTTACTATAAGTAGACTTCTTCGTATTCTCTTTTTTGTTAATCCTAATGCAAGGATTTTTTCCCATTGATTTTAGAGAGTGGGGGAGGGGAGAGACAGTAAGAGAAGCATCTATGTGAGAGAGACACATCAATTGGTTGCCTCCCACATGCACCCTGACGTAGGTCGGGGATCCAGTCTGTAACTGAGGTATGTGCCCTTTATCAGAGTCAAACCCAAGACCCTTCAGTCCACTTAACAAAATTGGCTAGGATTGTATTCCCCACCCCTCCTTTCTCCCTCTTTGTGCTGAAATCCTCACCCTAGGATATTTTTCCATTGATTTTTTTTTTTTTTTTTTTTTTTTAGATAATGGAAGAGAGGGGGAGAGACACAGAATGAAAAGCATCGATGTGAGACACAACCACTTGTTTCCTTATGCATGCGGGGATCCAGCCTTCAACCCAGGTACATGCTGACACTATCCACTGAGCCAAACTGGCTAGGGCTGTATCCTTTTTATACGACTATATTTTACCGTACAATCTCTTTGAGCACAGTAATACTGTTCACGTTGCCTTGTACAAAGAGAAGGCTCCAGAAGTATCTGTTTGTCTAAACTGGCTTTATTTCCTTGAGACTGCTTAAACACTTATTCTGTGCCAGGCACTTTTAGGTTTTGGAGAAAAAGAAGTGAAAATCACAGACTCTACCATTATGGAGCTTACTTTTTTAGTAAAAACATAGAATTGAACCTTTTTTGGTCTCCCTAGAAATTGCAACAAACCACAGGATATAATATAAAACTAGAGGACTAGGGCATGAAATTCATGCAGAGGGGGAGGTTTTCCCTCAGCCCGCTGCGCACTCTTGTAATCCCTAGGATCAGGCCTAAACCAGCATTCAGACATCCCTTTCAAAATCTGGGATCACTGGCTCCTAACGGCTTGCCTGCTTGACTGCCTGATCGCCCCTAACCACTCTGCCTGACTGCCTGATCGCCCCAACCACTCACCTGCCTGATCACCCCAACCATTCACCTGCCTGCCTACTCAGTGCACATCATAGCAACTGGTCATTCTGCTGTTAGGTCGATTTGCATAGTACCCTTTTATTATATAGGATAGCTGAAATACTATGGACTGTGAGTCAAGATACTTTGGTCTCATTCTAATTTGATGTGTATATTTAATACATTTCTTAACCATTGCCATCTATTTCCCTATATGCCATATAGGAATAATATGGTTACTATAAGAACAGAATCAGAAAACAGATGCAAATCATACTGGAGGGGAATTGTCTCAATTTGATAAAAGGCACATATGAAAACCCCACCCCTAACACCATACTTAAAGGTAGAAAGACTGAAAGCTTTTACCCAAAGATTAGTAACAAGACAAGGACGTCTGCTCTCACCACTGCAAGGTTCAAAGTAAGAAAATTAAAGAAAAAGAATCAAGATCTGAAATTAAGAAGTAAAAGTCTCTGTATTTTCAGATGACATGATCTTATATAGAAAATGCTCAAGAAGCCACACACAAAAATAACCTTAAAGCTAATAAATGAACTTAGCAAGGTTTCAGGATATAAGGTCAATATATAAAATCAGCTATATGTCCATAAACTAACAATGAACAATCTGAAAATGAAATAAAAAACTCCATATATAATAGCATTAAAAAGAATAAAATATTAAGGAATAAATTTAACAAAGTACATGACTTGTACACTGAAAACTACAAAACATTGCTGAAAGAAATTAAAGACCTAAATAAAATTTTAAAATTCTGCATTCATGGATTAGAAAACTTAATTTGTTAAAAAGGCAGTAACACTCACATTGAATTATTCACAGCAAAGCCTACCAAAATCCCAGCTACCTTTTTTTTCTCTGAAACAAAATTGACAAGATGAGTCTAAAATTTATGCAAGGGAAATGTGAGGTACTCAGAATATGCAAAATAATTTTGAAAAAGAAGAACAAAGTTGGAGGACTCACACTTCCCAATTTAATAACTTACTACAAAGCTACAGTAATCAAGATTATGTGGTACTGGCATAAGGACAGACATATAGATCAATGGGAATAGACTAAGAGCCCAGTACAAACCTTTACACTCATGGTCAAGATATTAAAGAATTACAAACTGCCACTGAAATTTTGAGCACCCTATTAAAATACAAAATTATCCTTAAATAAATAATTTCATGTGCCCCTGAAAGCTTAAAAATGACATGTAACGAAAAATGGCCAAGGGATTACTAGCATCTGGTCAAGATGTCAGCATATGTAAATGAGGTATTCACATTCTTCCACAACCACATCAGAATTACAGCTAAATAACAAAACCACCATTGTTCAGAACTGCCTGAAATCTTGCTGAACAGATGTCCTACAACTACGGATATAAAGCAGCAGTCATATTGAGGCTGGTAGGAGGGACAGAGATGCAGAATGGGTTGGTCCCACACCCACAGGCAGGTAAAAATTGGGAGAGATATCTCAGCTGCAGACATCACCACTGAGGAGTGAGGGGCCACAGCCTGAAACCCAGGCCCCTAGACCGGTGTTCCAATGCCAGGAAGAGAAGTCCCCATAACTTCTGGCTGTAAATACCTGTAGGGATTGTGGCTGAGTGAGACTAAGGCTGCTGGAGTCCCAGCTGTTCCTCTTAAAGGAGCCATAGACAGATTTACTTGGACTCACTCCATTTGAGCTCCAGCACAAGGGCAGAGCTAGAAAGGCACCAGGAACATATGGGGAGAAACTGAATTATCTCTCTTCCTCTCACTCTAAAAATGCAATAAAAACATATCATCAGATGAGGATTTTTTTTTTTTTTAATCACTGGTTATAAGGATGCTCAATGAACAAAGAGATAGAAACATAAAATGGAACTAGAAAACATAGAAAGGAACCAGTCAGAAATGAAGAATACATGAACTGAAATGGAAAATACATTACAGGGAATCAACAGTGGAATATATGAAGCAGAGAATCAAGTCCAAGATTTGGAAGATAAGGAAACAAAAAACTTCCAATCAGAACAGCAAAAAGAAAAAAAGAATTAAAAAATAAGGATAGTATAAAGGAGCCTGGAGACAACTTCAAGCATACCAACATTTGCATCATGGGGCTGTCAAATATTTGAAAATCCTACACAAAAATATAATGATAGAACCCTACCTGGTTTGGCTCAGTGGATAGAACATTGGCCTGTGGACCAAAGGGGCCTGGGTTTGATTCTGGTCAAGGGCATGTACCTTGGTTGTAGGCCCTGGTCAGGGTGTGTACAGGAGGCAACCAATCAATGTGTTTCTCTCACATTGATGTATCTCTCGGTCTTTTCCTCTCTCTTCCATTCTCTCTGAAAGATCAATGGTAAAATATCCTCAGGTGAGGATTGACAACAATATATATGTATATATGTGTGTATATGTGTGTATGTGAGTACACATATATATATTCAAATGGAGCATACTGAGTGGAGAGAATGGTATGTGTTATTATATAAATAACTTGGTATTATGATGCTATCTGGCTGAAGATCTTACTTATTTTGCAATTTAGAGAACATAGACAAATCAGGCATTGAAAGTGAGTATGCATGCCTAAGTGCATGACTTTATTTTCATCTGTAATGACCACATGACTGGTCACCAGGAGATGCATTGATGGGTCCTGTGGCATGGTGGGTCTGGTGTCTCACAGTGTGGCAGATCTGGGTGAGGCTGCATGGTGTGTGTCAGGACTGGGGGACCTGAGGCTGCACACACTTGCCCTCCCCCTCCCCCCCAGCTCCAGCACCAAGGGACCCGAGGCTGTGCCCTCCACCCAGGCGCCAGGACATGAGGCTGTAACCCCAGCCTGGCGGGTTTGATGGGGGTGGGGCCGGCCAAACATTACTATTATAGAGAAAGGAAAATAGAAATATTAAAATATTCCCTCTAATTAATTCTTTTTTAATGTGCACGAACTTTGTGCACTGAGCCACTAGTTAATAATAAAATGGCAATAAATACATATTTATCAACAACTGAATCTAAAAGAGCCAAACAATCAAACAAACTGAATAGAAACAGACTCATAGAGAACTTTTTGATAGTTTCCAGATGGGAGGGGATTTGAGGTGGTGGTGAAAAAAGTGAAGGTATTAAAAAATACAAATTTGTAGTTACAGAATAGTCATGGGATGTAAATTACAGCATAGGAAATATAGTCAATAATATAGTAATAACTATGTATGGTGCCACGTGGGTATAAGATTTATTGAAATGATCACTAAGTTATGTAATGTCTAATCACTGGGGTATAAACCTGAAACTAATATAATAGTGCACATCAACTGTAATTGAAAATAAAAATAAAATAAAAAATGGCTAATCAGATGCAGAATCTTAAAGATTTACTTGATCATGAAGTATTTAAAAAGCCAAGGCTCCATACAATCCATTTATATTTCAGTGTTTGTTTCTTGTGTTTGTGTCTGTAAAATAGGCTAAACTACATAAGAAAAATAAGTCTAACACTTAAAATTTACATGGAAGGCAGCCAAAATTATACAGATAATTCAAGCTAAAAACGTTCTTCACATCTTGGTTTCTACTGATTTATTTAGGTAGTCTGAGATTTCTTTATTATTAGAAATGCAATCCCTAACTTGCAGTTGTTAAGTCTATGCTGGCTATGTATACTGACCCAAGAAATGCTGCAACCATCAAGTTCTATTAATATACTTCCTAAACTTATAAACTGAAGAAAATAATCATTACAAATCCACACCTCAGACTCTGCTGCTAAAGCGTAGAAGTTGCATAGTATGTACTGACTGCAGATTCTCAGAAATGTTTTGTTTAGCTTTATGGATAGTCTCAGATGATAAAGTTCTGGCAACAAATTCCACTTGCTAGGGAAACCCATGCCACATAGGAATCCCTTGTCTTGTGTGTTTGAGAAGACCAACTTGATTACCTGGCATCATCAGGTCAAAACTTGAAGGAAGCTTGGATGGTGTTGCTCAGTGGTTGAGAATCAACCTATGAACCAAGAGGTCACAATTCTATTCCCATCAGGGCACATGTCCAGGTTGCCGGCTTGATCCCCAGTGGCGAGGGTGGTGGTGTAGGGGGATAGAATGCAGGAGGCAGCCAACCAATGATTATCTCTCACCATTTTTTTTTTAGAGAACGTGGGAGGGGGAGAGGGAGAAACATCGATGTGAGAGAGACACATCGATTGATTGCCTCCTGTAGGCACCCAAACTGGGGCTGGAGAGGCAACTGAGGTACATGCCCTTGACTGCAATAGAAGCCAAGATCCTTCCAATCATCAATAGGCTGAGGCTCTATCCACTGAGTCAGACTGGCTAGGGAAATTCTCTCTCATTCCTTCTGTCTCTCTCTCCTTTTTCCTTCCTCTCTGAAATCAATAAAAACATATTTAAAAAAAGACTCGAAGGAGTATTTTTTTAATGTATGTGCTCTTTTTGTGAAATTTTCCTTATTAAATAATGCTTTTGTTTCTTTTGGCCCAGCATGATTTCAAATTATCTCCCCAATTGGAAATACCCATGTTTTATGGAAATTTGATCATTTTTTCCTCTAAGGATTAGTATAATGAATTGAGCTTCCTGTCAAGAAAAATGCTAAGTTCAAAGTATTTTCTTCACTTCAATTACAAATAAGTTTTACCTTTTATTGTGTTCTGTTATACAATTTTACATAGTACCATTATTATTTTAAGCAATAATTAAGCAATTTGGATTAATGTTTTTTGAGCTCTATTTCTCAGTATATAGATTTACCTAAAAAAGTACAAACTAAGCACAGGGGTGCAATTTTCCAGGCACTTCCACGTTGCTTAAATATTTACAAATATGTAAGCACCCTGTTTGAAAGCATGAAAATTTTGGTGTCAGAAGGGAACACTCCATGTATATCAAGTCGTTAAATTTTAACATTTGCACAGCTCCAAATATTCCTGAGAAAGGTCAGTCTCGTTCTCACTTTACATCTGTGGATCCTCATATTTCAGCGGCATATCTTGGGGAACCATAACTTCTGTCACTCGATGTACCACTAATTGCACAAAATACATGTAATGTGTCGTTCATCCAGGGAGAATGCATTGTGTCTTCTTGTATTATCTAAAACAAAGGAAATATGCATGTTTATCATGAAGCAAGCAGCTACTGCCAAAAAAGTATGCGTATATGCAATTACAGGCATATTCAATTTATCAATGACACAGCTATTTAAAATAACATCAAGCAAAAAGAGCAAAAAATAACATTACCAACTTAAGTCTTCAAAGCTGTATTACAAAGGCAGCATAGTAAAAAAGCAGAAAAGATCTGGTTATTCATTAAGAAAAATAAAAGACTGTAAAATGCAAAATTCAGTGAGAAGTGAGAGGTAATATTATCTTTAAAAAATATTTTTTAACACACGGTCATAATAAGAGCTCTAAACAGTAGACTCTTTTGACATGACTTTATGGACCATCTTCTAACACAGTGGTTCTCAGGATCACCTGTGGGGTTTTATAAACATGCAAATACCCATGAACCTTCTCTGGAGATTTGGGAAATAATATTAAATGAAGAGAAATGTTATAGTGCATATTTCTAAACACACACTATAATTATATAAGCTACTAATTGATACATAAGATTTTTATGTAAATGAAGAATTTCATAAAATATATTTTATAGCCCATAAATATAATATAAACATGTATATTCCTATTAGTATATTTTTAAATCACCTATTTTGTGTGATCAAAAGAAACAGAGATCTTATGTTTAGATTAGATGAAATAAAATAGCACACACATAATATCCAACATCTTTAAAATTATACCATCCCAACTTAGGTTTCAAATTTTCAATACTTGCTTTCCTCAAGTTAGCTCTGAAACTTGAGTATTAATCCTGCAAATTGGTCCATAGTGGCAGTAATGCATCATATCACTTATATTGCTATAAATCATGTCTTATATAAAATCCATAATAGAGACAGTTCCTCTTTACAACAATCATCATGCATGACATGTGTCTGAAAGCATGTTTTAAGAGATGACTAATTGCCGAAACCGGTTTGGCTCAGTGGATAGAGCATCGGCCTGCGGACTGAAAGGTCCCGGGTTCGATTCTGCTCAAGGGCATGTACCTTGGTTGCAGGGACATCCCCAGTAGGGGGTGTGCAAGAGGCAGCTGATCGATGATTCTCTCTCATCGATGTTTCTAACTCTCTGTCCCTCTCTCTTCCTCTCTCTAAAAAATCAATAAAATATATTTTTTTAAAATTACCTTTCAGATGTAATCAGTGAAATGGGCAACTCAATGGCCAACAAAAACTCTATTTAATCAATAAATCTGTAATTAATAATTTTAAGACATTATAAGTCCTTTTGAAAAAGTTAACAGCTTGAAGAAGTTTTTAAACTTCTTTTTAAAAGGACTGTATATTTTGGTATACTGTGACAGATTATATTGAAAAGAAAAAGCCAGGCTATATGTTTTTGTTAAGTACTCATTTAGCAAACTCAACAAAATAAATCATATTTCAATACACATTTTTAAATTTTGTATTACATTTTCCTTTGGGAAACAATGTCTCAATGTATATGACTGAAAAGCAGTTCTCTTTTATATGAGAATCTAATAAAAATATTGATTTACAAAAAATTCACTATAAAGTCAATGTTTTCCCCAAGTAAGGCACATTTGAATAAGATGTATTATGACAAGAGAGCTTGCATAAATATAAACCAATAGAAACTAAGATTTTTTCTTGGTTATCTAACAATATATAATCTCCTGGGTCTAAAATATTGGTCTCTACAACTAAATAAAACAGTCATGATTTATGGAAATTAAATGAGACACGTGGAAATTTATAATAGCAGATTTGTAAAATTTATAGTTCAAGGAAAAGAAACTATGAAATGACTGCTCTAAATATCTTGATCACAGTCATTGCAATAAATTTAATAATTGTTTTCAATTTGAATAACAGTTCATGCAGCTAGGTCATGCAGTTGCATGCAAATTAAACAATTTTAATATAGTACACACTGGCTTAAAATAACGTGTAATTATTTTATATCTTTTGTGAAGGAGGAACTTTTGCTGTTTTTCCCCCTATGGATTGTGAAGAACAGAAACCCATAAACTGGACAGTTTCTAGGAATAAATTATGTCATCTATTTGATAAAAGCATACCTCAGAAAAGTGATGGTAAAGAAAGGTATACCCCCTATACTGATGAACTGAGCTTGAGAGAGAGACAATAATGAAAGTGGAATCGTTCCCCACTTTCCTAGTTTAGATAACCTGGCTGCTTTGAGAAAGACTAAAAAGAGCCTATGAAAACTGAGCAGCAAAGGGATGCATTGGAACAGTATGCACTCATTCCTAAGGGGGCTAATAGAAGTAAAGATAGAAAAAGAAAAAAAAAAATAACACTGACTCCAGATTCCTTAAGCCAACAAGATTCCCAGCCATAAAGAAGGGCGAGTAGGAGATTGGGACAACCAACTGGTCATTTAAAGATGGGATGATGAAAGTCTGGCTGACTGGATTCTCAAACTATGACGATAATGAAAGTTAGACTTCTGTCACTCAATGCAGCCTTAGGCTAATAGTAACTAAATTCCCTATTGCTCTTCCTTAGAAAAAGCAGACAAAATAAATCCAGAGAAGTAGAGCTTGATTTAAAATCAACTACTTGTTTTCCTGGAAAAATTCTTCTTTTCTCCATCTTACCACTGTAGTTCTTTGGATGCTAACCACTGTCAGCCTGTTTATTATTATTATTATTATTATTATTATTATTATTTTATTAAATTATTACTGTCAGCCTGTTTGTAAGTACACCCTTTGTGTGGCAGTCTCACACAGGTGACTGCCTTCAAACTATCACTGAAATACAGACAGCAGAACAGATGTTGGTCTCCTTTCCGGAAGCAGCTTTAAGAATGTGTTCTCTAAATGGCTGTACTTGAATGGCATAATTTGGCTCACCATAAAGTGGTGAATGGGTCTTTGCTTCTACACTTTTCAGGTTGGGTTTTACCAAGTTAGCTATAATTGTCATTAACACTCAGTCATAGATTAAAATGCTAATAAGTTTTATGAAAATAGGGAGTTTTGCAGGCTGTATGGGTATTAAGACAATTTCCAAATTTTGGAAGTCACTCAGGATCTCACCTAAATAACAGTATCTAGTTTCTTATAGCCACAATAGGGATAGTCATTTAGGGATTTGGCTATTGAGCCAATCATTAACTTCTTTAGAGACTTCTAGAGAGACTCATCCATGTTCAAAGCAGAACTATGAAGACTTGTTCTGCTAGTCACTTCGAATGGCATTGTTACGCACAGAACAATATGGTTTATTTCTTACCATTGCCTTAGCAATTGCCTCAGATATTTGCCTCAAATTTGATTTGCATTATGCCATTTAAATGATTAATAATATGAGCAAATTTTAAAATACAGACTGAATAATTTCAAGGTAATGCATTTCAAACAGATTTTGTTAAGTAACACTTAAGGATCCAAGATCTTGTTTTCATATTCAACCACCCTAATACTTGCCTGCTCGTGGATAATGTCAGACAATTCTTTCACCATTTCTCTGAAATTTGACTTTAGGCCTTCATGGTATTCTATTTGATCCTCTTTAATTAGCCGCTCATTTAGTTCAAGTGCAATACTGCATGCTTGTATGAATTTCCTGTGGATGAAGATCAAAGATAAAGGTTTTGTTATTTACTCCCAGAAAGTCTCATTGATAATCATTTTGACATTAACTTTAACTATGGCTTTCTTATCTATAAGGAATATTAGAATCCTGTAATCTATCACTGTGTCTTTGCTAATGCCACATCCTATCTGAAATACTCTTTCTTTTGTTTTCTATCTTTTCTCTCAAGTTTCTTATGTCGTTTAAAACCTGGTTCAAAACATATAACCTTTAGGAAGCCTACTTGTTCAGTCATTTACTTGATATTATATCAACTAAATTTGTGCTAACATTAATTTGCATTTGTAGATAATGAGTCATCCACTCAAAAATACTTCATTTGGTGCTCACTATGTACCCAGGATAGTGCTGGGTGCTGTAGGTATGAAGTATTTGCCCCAAATTCATAAGAGTGGGGGCAAAGTTGATGACTTGCCATGAAAGTACTTATCCATTATTTCGTGTATTTATGTTTAATATCCATAACTAGAGTGTAAGGTCTTAGGAGACAAAATACCTCATTGCCCATTTGTTTTTTATTCCTGTCATAGCAACTAGAAGAATATTTTTGTACATGCCAAGCCCTAATAAATATTGGTGAATGAATAACTACTGTTATTCTGCAACCCAGAACAGCTGGTAACACACAGGAAAAGTAAATGAAATAAGTTGGGAGCAAATGAATGGGTAATTTTACTCTATTTTACTCAACTGTCTCTCTTATTCTGAAACATTCCTTAGCTTACAGTGATGCTCATTCAAGAGAAGTTATTACATGTCCGAGACTGGCAGAATTCAAGTGGATTTAAGGACATAGGACAGGAGGCAAGCCTCTCCAATCCTCCCAGTTCCACTTATATTCCTACCCTAAATGGTCAGAAATGCTGTGGCATGAGGTTAGTGGGGCAAAGGAGGAAACTGCGTAATGAATTTAGGCTTGTGTTTGTGTCACAACATCCAAAGCAATAAAGTAAGTTGGTATGTTTAATCTCTTGCATCACTAGGGCATTGTTAATGTTCTGCAGCAAGAAAGAGATCCTGCACTTACTCTCTAATTAGCCTTAGGAGGTCACTTAAATATTGTAAAAGAGAACAGAGAATGTCTTTTTCTGGACAGATATTACTTGGTGAACATTTTGGTTTCTTTAAAGAAGAAAATGGAGTACAAGAACAGTGAAAACTACAAAGCACTTACCTAAACATATCTTTCAACTCGCTGACTTTCTTAGATGGATACTTGCTAGCTTGGCTGTCATTTAAGAAAGCTCTTGCATATGCTAATGGACCAGCATTTACCTAGATTACAGAACAAGAAAAATGAGAGTTGTTAGAATGTAAATTTTTGCATTTCTCTTAAAAAACAATACCCAAATACATTAAAATTCCGCATCTGAGAAACATATTTACTATTCTTACTATAAGCTTACATGAGAAATGATTAACTAAAGCAAATAATCTGCAAAGATGACATGCTAATAAACTAGTTAATGATTTCTGATTGTAAATACAGATCTTGGCTATAGTCAGAAGGATTTATGTTAAAGTCCTCTGACATACACAACATTTATTCAAATTGACATAGTTTCTGTATTGAATTAATCAAAATTAATGCACAGGTATTTGTACTCGATAGGACTATATCACTTAGGAAAGCAAGAAAACACCAAGAAACATCTAAGACATGTTTGACAACCATCATACCTGCACTGAAACACAGCCCTGCAATTTCAGTTGGAGCTGAATCATGTCCACATCAGCAGAAGAGCAAAGTTTTTGCAGCTCTGCAGTTTTATCTTTTATTTCATCAGTAGCAACATCAATTGGCTTTAAGTTAATCTGCTGTTCATAGTTTATAGGGATCCTCTTCTTAACATATGGAAACGAGTTTGAAGCTATTAAAATATTAAGATAGATTTACAATCTCAAAAAGTCATTTGTTCAAACAGTCAAATTGATTCTTAAAAATTCACTGTGCTTAATTTTCCCAAGGCCTTCTCTAGACAATATCTTAGGGTACCACCTTATTACTTCAGAATTGAGAAAGAAATTATCTTTATGAGAGACTTCAATCATGATTTGCATATAGAAAAACTATGATTTAGCACATACCTATGTTTGTACAAGAACAATGAATGATTAAAATTTCAGTTATATTTTCTGGCTGGCCAGCTGCTACCTGTGTTTATTTCAAAGGACCAAGTCAAACAAGTCATATGCAAAGTCCTACTTACTAGTCAGGATTGTACGACGTTTGCACTGTTCTTCTATGCAGCCTTGCTTTTTGCCAGATAATGTATAAGGAGCCTCAAAAACAAATTTGTTGATATTATGGTTTCTTTCAAACTCGGTCTTTCTTTCTGTGAGTTCTTTGTCATCAAAGTAAGGCTTCACGTAAGTGACTTGGATATGAGCATATTTTGGATCAAGCTCTTTGGCATTTACCTATAAATAAGAAAGTTCTGGTTTTTATTGAATAAAATGGAAAAGGGGGTACAGGTAAGCTACCAACTCTTTTGAGATTAATTGAGGTACATTGCCACTATGACCATGTTCCCAAATGAACAGACACTTGGAGGAGGTCTTTGTTCTTTTTTAGGGATCATTTCCTTCTAGATATATAGAAGTTACAGAAACCTATTTGGAGATTACAGAAATGCAGGAAGAATATAAAAACTATAATCCTACCACTAAGTAGTGACCATTATTCACATTTTCATACATTTACTCCCAATATTTTTCCTATGCACATATATTTACAAAACTGAAATCATTGTTTTATAATATGAATCCATACAAATATATCAAAATTATTAATTGTATATTTGAATTCTGCCTCAATAAACATGTATTAGAGAGAGGACTCTGAGATGACAGAGCAGCAGAAATCTACCTTTCTACCTAGAAAACAGTTACATTGGCAGAATCTGTCTGATGAAACTATTTTGGAACTCTAGAGTCTGTTGATGATTTGCAACTTCTGGGGGAAGACTTAAACAGAAAATTGCAGTTGATTTTGATTTTGGTCAGTTTCTGCTCTTGGCACAATGGCAGCTCATACTCCTCACCTCAGTCCCATGTCAGGCAACTGTGCACATGTTCCTGGAACAGCATTATTCATAACAGCAAAAACATGAAGGCAACCCAAGTGCCCACCAACACATGGATAAACAAAATGTGACACACACACACACACACACACACACACACACACACACACACAAAATAGAATGTTATTTAGCCTTGAAAAGGAAGAATATTCCACAATATGCTACAACGTAAATGAACCTTGAAGATATTCTTTTTTAAAAAAAACACATTTTATTGATTTATACAGAGAGGAAGGGAGAGGGATAGAGAGTCAGAACATCAATGAGAGAAAATCATTGATTGGATGCCTCCTGCACTCCCCCCACTGGGGATGTGCCTGCAACCAAGGTACATGCCCTTGACTGGAATTGAACCTGGGACCCTTCAGTCCACAGTCTGATGCTCTATCCACTGAACCAAACCAGTCAGGGCAAAGATTCTAATTGAAATGAGCTAGTCACAAAAAGACAATTCCACTCATATGAGGTATTTAGAGAAGTTAAAAATCACAGAGACAGAAAGTAGAATGATGGTTGCTATGACAGAGGGGAGGGGAATGAATTATTGTTTAATGGGTAGAAAGTTTCAACATTACAAGAGAAAATGGCTTTGAAGATGGTGAGTGGTAATGGTTGCACAACAATGTGAATTAAGTTCATATCATTGAACTGTACACTTAAAAATAGTTAACACAATATATTTTATTAGAGGCCTGATGCACAAAAATTTGTGCAAGAATAGGCCTTCCTTCCCCTGGCTGGCTTCCCCTAGCCACCAGCAGGCACCCAGGATCCTGGTTGGCTTTGCCTGGACCACCTGCAGGCACTCGGGACCCTGGCTGGCTTCGCCTGGGCCCCAGCTTCGTCAGGAAGGATGTCCGGAATGAAGTTTGGAAGACGTCCAGTCTAATTAGCATATTACCCTTTTATTATTATAAATGTATTCCAGGTCAGTGGTTGCCAATCTTTAAAACCTCACAGACCACTGATTGACAACCGTTGTTCCAGATAGTGCCCAGTACCCTCTTTCTGTGTTTAAGCCAACTAATATTGGCTTGTGTTGTTGCTAATATCCTTATATTTTATGATAGTCAGGCCTTTTTGTGTTTAGTGTAGGAAGCAAAATATCAAACAAAAAAACAACAGAAATCTTCTAAGAAATAGTCTCTGTAACTCTTTTTCCTTTCACATATACAGGGTATAGAAAGTTTCTTACATCTTTTTTAAAAATATATTTTTTATTGATCTTTTACAGAGAGAAAGAGAGAGAGATAGAGAGTTAGAAACATCGATGAGAGAGAAACATCGATCAGCTGCCTCCTGCACCCCCCACAGGGGATGTGCCCACAACCAAGGTACGTGCCCTTGGCTGGAATCGAACCCGGGACCCCTCAGTCTGCAACCCGATGCTCTATCCACTAAGCCAAACAGGTTTCAGCTCTTACCATCTTTTACCTTCTCCAAATCTATACTACTTGCTTTTACATAAAAACCTAAAAGCCTTTTTCTAGAATCCTTAACCTTCTTTTAGCTCCCATTAAAAAGCTAGATCTCTCCAGAAAACCATCAGAAGATAGTTGAGTTAATTATTTGGCTAAGACAAAATGAGGAAGGAAAATTAAAAAGGCCATGCCTGAGTTTAACTTTATAAAGTGAATTATGTGTGATAAATCATTCCAAAAGTACACAAGGGAATATATAAAAAGCAAAAAAAAAAATGTCTTTCTTCCCATGTAAGACTCTAGTTCCTCTCCTCAGGGCTAACTAGGGTTAACAATTTTATATGTATTGTTCCAGAAATTTTCTAAGCATAGTTTATACAAGTGAGTATATGTTAATAAGTTTTTATGCAAATGTGATCATACTAGCTATACAATCCTGCACCTCATCTTTTTCCCTCCTAAGCAATATATCTTGGTAGATTTCTAAGTATTGATATGAAACTCTTAACACTTAGGTTACTATATCCATTGGGGTAATACTACCATTTCTTTAGCCATATGGACATTTAGTCTGCTTTCAGGTTTTTGCTATATAAACTTTGCCACAATAAATACCTATAAACATATATCTTCATGTATGTACATCTACAAGATAAAATTTTAAATGAGCAACTGTTGGGTCCAAAGAAACATACAGTTTAAAATATTGGGATATTTTACTGAACTGCTCTTTACAGTGTATGTACAATATTGTTCTTTGGCAATGTAAAAGAGTGTTTTTTAAATTTTTACTCTCAAACATTAAGAAATAGGAGGAGAAAACAAGATGGCAGCATAGGTAAAGACCTAAACTGCTGCCTCGCACAACAATTTCAAAACTACAACTAAAAGACAAAACATCTATCACCCAGAACCATGGGAAAGATGGCTGAGTGGAAGTTCTACAACTAGAAGAAAAGAGAAAAGAGCATTGAGATGTGCACAAGCGCTGAAAAGCTAAGATATAGAGGCATGCAAATTAGGCTGGTGGCAGGCATTGCTTTTTTCAACCTGAAGGGAGACAAGCTCCCGATTACTCTGAACTCCAGTTTCTGGGGAGACACTGGGGACCCAAACTCCTACAGGGAGAAGCTGGACTGTCTGCCATTGGGTCAGAAAGTGAAGGTGGCTTGCTTGTAGAGCTGCACGCAGAAATCATTGTTTACTGCACTGGGACATGAGACATGAGGATGCAGAAACTCGGAGACACAGAGACAGCTGACTGGCAGCCATCACTGTTTTCCACACCATAGCCTAGTGACTCCCTGAGATCCCGCCCTGCACAATCTACAAAACTACTCAAGCTCCAAGCAGCAGCTTTTGCATATAAATGGCCTGCCCTATCACAGCTTAACCTAACAAACTGCAGCTCTTGCCAAAACTGGTTTGGCTCAATGGATAGAGTGTCAGCTTGGGGACTGAAGGGTCCCGGGTTGGATTCCGGTCAAGGGCATGTACCTTGGTTATGGGCATATCCCCAGTAGGGGGTGTGCAAGAGGCTGCTGATCGATGACTCTCTCTTGTCGATGTTTCTAACTCTCTATCTCTCTCCCTTCCTCTCTGTACAAAATCAATAAAATATATTTAAAAACAAACTGAAGCTCTGGTCAGATAGCTCCAAAACCTCCAAAACCCAAGCAAAGAGGAGAAAACTGTAGTTCTCACTGTAGCTCCTGCTGGGTGCCCTCAGACAGTAGCTGAACTGCACCCCACTGGAGATCCAGAAGCCAGTGTACCTAGTGGTCAGTGTGAGATGACACCAGATTTCAATTACTCACATCCATAAGTGACACATTCTAGAGGTAGACTCAGTGAGCACCAAAGCCCCACTCAAACAAGTCCTGCCCCATAAGCATGTCTCCAGCACAGCAGTTCTTCAATTATAGACACAGCAGGTCCTCACAGCTAATTGGCCTGGAGGTCAATTCCTCCCAGTGTACCAACAGCAATCAAGGCTTAACTACACCAAGACTTTGCACTCAGCCCACAAAGGGATGCACCAAGAGTGTCCACCTCAGGTGATTGGGGAGGCTGAGCCACTGGGCCCTATAGGTCACCTACCACACAAAGCTACTCTATAAATACAAGGAAGCAGCCAAAATGCAGAGACAAAGAAATATGTCACAAATGAAAGAAATGGAGGAAAGCAAACTACTGGACATAGAGTTCAAAATCACATTTATAAGGTTACACAAGAATCTTCTAAAAACCACCGAGAAACTTGATGAGACCTCCGAGGAGGTTAGTGAGACCTACAAAAACCTTAATGTGAATGCTAAAAAAAAAAAAAAGGAAAATGACCAGTCAGAAATTAAGCATACACTGTCTGAAATAAAGAATATACAGAAATTCAACTGTAGATCAATGGACCCCAAGAATCAAACCAAAAATCTGAAATATCAGGAAACAAAGAACACCCAACCAGAAAAACAAAAAGAAAAAAGAATCCAAAAATATGAAGATAGTGTAAGGAGCCTCTAGGACAACTTTAAGTGTACCAACATCTGAATTATTGGGGTGCCAGAAGAAGAGAGAGAGCAAAATATTGAAAACATATTAGAAGAAATAATGACAGAAAACTTTTCCTACCTGGTGAAAAAATAGACTTACAAGTCCAGGAAGTGCACAGAACCCCAAACAAGAGAATCCAAAGAGGACCACAGCAAGACACATCATAATTTAAATGCCAAGGGCAAAAGACAAAGAGATAACATTAAAAGCAGCAAGAGAAAAACAGTTAGTTACCTACTAGGGAAAACCCATATGACTGTCAGCTGATTTCTCCACAGAAACTATGCAGGCTAAAAGGGAGTGGCAAGAAATATTCAAAGTGATGAACAGCAAGAACCTACAACCAAGATTACTCTGCCCAGCAAAGCTATCATTCAGAATTGAAGGTCAGATAAAGAGCTTCACAGACAATAAAAAGCTAAAGGAGTTCATCACCACCAAATCAGGATTATATGAAATGCTGAAGGGTACTCTTTAAGAAGAGGAAGAAGAAGAAAAAGGTAAAAATAAAAATTATGAACAACAAAATGACAACAAATACGTACCTATCAACATGTGAATCTAAAAATCAAGTGAATAAAAAATGTGATGAACAGAATGGACTGATGAATATAACAGAATCAGGGACATAGGAAGGGATTGGACTGACAATTTTCAGGGGGAAAGGGGTGTGAGTGGTGCAGTAAGAGATTGGACAAAAATCTTACACCTATGGATGAAGACAGTGGCGGGGCGTATGGGCATGGGTTGGGGTGGGGAATCAGGTGGAGGGAAGCAATGAGGGGAAAAAAAGAGGAACACCTGTAATAATCTGAACAATAAAAATTTATTTTTTAAAAAAGAAATAGGATGTTAAAAGCAGCAACTTCTTATATCTGTTGCCTATAGGGAATGACTAAAATACTGTGCATACAAATAATGTCAGGAGTCCAGGCACCTGATGGTGGTTTGTCATTAGCACATGTTGTCCAGGTTTTCAGAGGCAGAATAAAACAGAAAACTGTATGCTGTTCAGCAAGCCTGGATTTCCATTACTTCCCCATTTATAGTATCAGTAGTGTGGCGGCAAGCCTAAGACTATCTGGCTATAAGGAGATAAAAATCTTCTGCTCTCTTAATCCAATAAAACACAAAATAGTTAAAACTAGTAACGAAAGAAGCCAGGAGGTCCTGCCAAATATTAATGAATCTTGGACCTACCAGTAAATCTATTTTTAAGATATGTAGATAAGTCTACAAAGTGAAGAGATGATTTACACTATGGGCAGTGAAGTCTCCACCATTGCCATGGGCTTTGCACTCTGACAATGCTGCCTACTAGCTGTTAAAGGCTTTGCAAAGCACCATTTTCCATGGGGAAATACTGCTGTGATCTACAGATCCTAATTGTATATGTCCTTTATACCTTAAAGATCAGCTATCTGGTATAGCCACTGTGGCAAAAAGTATGAAGTTTTCTTTAAAAAAAAATTTTAAATGGAGTTCCCATTTGACCCAGTAATCCCACTTCTAAGAATATATCATAAGAAATCAGACACACCAATCAGAAAGGATATGTGTACCCCTATGTTCACAGCAGCACAATTTATAATAGCTAGGGTTTGGAAACAGCCTAAGTGCCCATCAGCAGATAAGTGAATTAAAAAATTGTGGAATACTATGCTGCTGTAAAAAAGAAAGAACTCTTATGATTTGCAACAGCATGGATGGACATGGAGAGCATTATGCTAAGTGAAATAAGCCATTCAGAGAAAGATAAATATCACATGATCTCACTCATTCACTCATTTGTGGAATATAATGAACAACATAAATTGATGAACAAAAACAGATCCAGAGACAGAGAAGCATCGATCAGACCATCAAACCTCAGAGGGAAGACAGGGGAGGGTGAGGGTAAGAGATCAACCAAAGGACTTATATGCATGCATATAAGCATAACCAATGGACACAGACAGTAGGGGGGTGAGGGCATGTGCTGGGGGGGGGGGGGGGTGAGAGTGGCCAGGGAGAGATCAATGGGGGAAAAAGGAGACACATGTAATACTTTGAACAATACAAAATTTAAATAAGAAAATATCAGCTCTGTTCCTGGGCACTCCCACAGTAACTAAGGAAGATCAGGAATTCGTGCAATGCTTTCCTGAAATTCTGTCTATAGGGACCTATGCATTTCCCAGGAAAGAGCCTCTCTTGATGGAACCTTTCTCATGCTGTCTTGGCAGGGCCTGATGAGATGGATAACCTTTGGAGTAAGACCCAAGGTATCTCTCCTTAACCCACTTCATTATAAATGTAACTACTGAACTAAGGATATGTTTAGAATAAAATGTGTGCCTCAAGATGACTTTAATCATTAACTATAGCATTAAGAATCATGATGAGCAATGGCAATCAAAATAATAGCTAACCTTTATTAAGCATGCTGGCTTCTATTATTCTTAATGTTTTTTATATACCAGAAACTCTAATTATTTTGCATATATTTACTCATTTAATCCATATAAAACTCCATGAGGAAGGCACTTATTATTATTAGTAGTAGTAATAGTAGTAGTATTAGTAGCAGTAGTAGTAGTAGTATTATCAGCTGTTTCCTGAACGCCGCCCTCCACCCCCCTCACTGGGGATGTGCCTGCAACCAAGGTACATGCCCTTGACTGGAATAGAACCCAGGACCTTTCAGTCCGCAGGCCGACGCTCTATCCACTGAGCCAAACTGGTTTTGGCAGGACATTTTTTTTATTGATATGAGAGAGAGGGAGAGGGGGAAGGGAGGGAGAAAGACACATTGATCAGTTGCCTCTCATATGCACCCTTACTGGGGATTGAACCACAACCTGTGTATGTGTTCTGACTGGGAATCGAACCTGTGACCTTTGTGTGTATATAATGACACTCCAACCAACTGACCACACAAGCCAGAGCAAAGGCACTATTATTATCTCCATTTTACTGAGAAAAATAAGGCACCACAAGCCAGAGCAAAGGCACTATTATTATCTCCATTTTACTGAGAAAAATAAGGCACAGAGAGGTTAAGTAACTTCCCCATGGTCATACAGATAGCAAGTGACAGGGAATGGAGATTTGGATCCTGCTCTCTTTGACTCCAAAGCCCCTGTCCTTTCTTTCACTATCTGGAAAGACTCTATTTCCATGCTTCTCCTCCACCAGCTAACAAAAAAAGTCAAGAGCAACATACCATGCTTGGAACTACCAATTAATGATTTCACGATGTAGGGTATAGTTACCTTGTCTGAATCCTGAATTATTTTCACATTCTCTGTACCAAATTTTTCACCATAAAGTTTAACAAGTCTCAAGGAAATCTCTGAGAGGCCAGTAAGCTTTGGCTCTTTGTAGATGTACTCCTTTCCATCTTCTTCTTCAAAAAATGACTGTTGTAAAGTTAAACATACAATCATTTATAAATAGTATGAGAAATATTATTTAAAGAAAACATACTAAATAACTACCAATAATGCATTTGAAATAAAAGTACTAAAATCCAAGTCCATATCTTCTCCCTTTTAACATCAGATAAATGAGAATTTTTCAAATTCACAGTTATATGAATATGACTGGCCTACAAATTTCCACACTAGATTTTTCTTGTTCTCACTATACTTACCTATTTTTTACTTGAAGCTTGAACTACTAGATATTAAAAATATACTTTTAGAAGCTTCACAGAAAATGAAAGAGAGGGAAAAATTTAAATGTTATATGCTGGACTCTGACCTAAATGGGTTTAGATATGACAGCCACAGTGAACTTTGGACTTACAACAGAGGCTTCCTGCGGTTGTGATCGGCACTTTATCTGGACAGAATTCTAATAATGTAAAGGTGAATATTTGAAAAGAAAAAGAACTTTATGAACTAATGTTTACTTACTTGGCCATAAAAAGCAACTCTGAAGAAAGTGCCTAAAAGTCTTTTTTTTGTGTGCATAACCTCCAGAATTTTTGTGTAAGCTCCATGAAGAGTTCTATAAACTTGAGTTAGTTTCTGAAAAAATGAGAATATACAAATCAGCTTTGTCTATTGGTTAAATATTAAAATGTATTTAAGATAAATGCCCAAGGGTAAGAAGAAAAATGCCCGGGGGGGGGGGGGAGACACACAATATTTCCTTGTCAAAATGGTTTTGGTGGGGTCATTCACACCCCCATCCCTACTATCACAATTAGACAAAATCTTAACTTTAGGTCTAAGGATAGAGCTAACAAAGGTCAAACAATACTATATTTTTAAATATCATACTTTATTCCATTAACATCTCAATGGTAACATGCACTTTAAAAATACTACTATTATTACTGACTACTATTTTCAATATTTCTGAATTATTTAAACTGAAACAGAAGCAAAATGTTTTCCTTGAATCCTTAGGTGGAGAGGTAGAATAAACAATTCATGCAAATCCAGGCCAGGAGCGGCCAGGCCTAAAGCGGCCGGACCCGGAGTGGCCGGACCTGGAGCAGCCTGGCCCAGAGCAGCCGGGTCGGGAGCAGCCAGGCCTGGAGCAGCCGGGCCCAGAGCTGCCAGGTCGGGAGCAGCCAGTCCCAGAACAGCAGCAACCAAGCCCGGAGCAGCCAGGTCGGTAGCGGCCAGGCCTGGAGCAGCAGCAGCCAGACCTAGAGCAGCCAAGCCCAGAGCGGCCAGGCCCGGAGCAGCCGGGTCGGGAGCAGCCAGGCCCGGAGCAGCCGGTCCCAGAGCAGCCAGGTCGGGAGCAGCCAAGCCTGGAGCAGCAGTGGCCATACCCGGAGCAGCTGGTTGTGGAGCGGACCAGAGCAACAGAGGCCAGGCCCGGAGCAGCCAGGCCCGGTACAGCTCGATCCTCGTCTGCCCACGCCCCAGGGCTGCCTCTCAGACATGGCTGGAAACTTTTGGGGGAACTTGAGGGTCTGCTGAATCGAGTGATGAAGGCTTAGATCTGGATGTGTTGAGTTAGTATAGCGCTGGGGTGTTGATCTGTGAGTGCCTTGTGTGGGGTCTGGATGAGGTTGGTTGATCTTTTGGAAATGTCTTTTGTATGAAGTGTATCCTTGGGCATGTGAAGGTATTGATTTGAGAAAATGCTAAGTAACTGATTTACTATCTGAAAAATCTAAAGTTCTGAAAGTTTAAGGTCTCTTGCCAAAAAGAAGTTTTAAAGCTAACACCTTAATTTTAATGGAGAAAGGGAATGACAAGCCCTTCCCACCCAGAACAGGTAATCCAATTCCAACCAGCAGCTATCTTTAAACAATGTGTTCATTTACATTTGAATGGCTACACCTTCTGATAGCCTAAGGGCAAGTTTACATGTAAACAAGTTTGCTTTTCAATTCCCAGGGCAGAAAAAACAAGGTTTAAAATTATTAGATTTTAAAATTTATTCTTAGAAGTGTAAAAGTTTATTAATTAAAAAACAACAACAACAACAACAACAAAAGGAGATTGAAAAACCTGATGAACAATATTAGCTGTTGATGGTAGTAGAGTCTGAGATAAGGGAGAGGAGTGGCCTGACAGTTCTTGGGGAAAAGGGGAAGTGGTGGATGCGGGAAGAGACGGAACATAAACTGTGCACCTAAGGATGAGGACAATGGGGGGAGGGGAGGGGGAAGAGGGTGGGGCGGGAACCTGGTGGAGGGGGGAAGAAATGAGGAACCTTTGTAATAATATGAACAATAAAGATTGATTTAAAAAAAACAATTCATGCAAAAACTTTTGGATATAAAAATGAAATACAGATACAAAAATAAGTAATAGTATAAGCCTCAGTGAGGTGTGCTTTTATACATGTAGACAGATGTTTTCAAAGAATATGTTCTTATGCACACCCAGAAAAGGAGAGCACATGGTGCAAAGAACATTATTAAGAATGTGAAATGACAATCTATAGAGTGGGAGAAAATTTTTGCCAATTAAAATCTGAATGAAGGTTTTGGATTAGGAAAATATTGAGAACTCTCATAATTAAAAAAAAGACAAACAACCCAATTTTAAAGTGGGAAAATCAACAGGTACATGAAAAAAGATGCTCAACATCACTAATTATTAGGGAAAAGCAAATAAAAAAGATACCACTTCACACCTGTTAGAATGGCTATTATTAAAAAGGCAAGAAATAAATGCTGGCGAGGATTTGGAGAAAGGGAACTCCCTGTGCACTGTTGATGGGAATATAAATTGGTGCAATTACTATGGAAAACAGTATTGAGGTTCCTCAAAAAATTGAAAGTAGTATAATCAACTGATACAACAATTCCATTTCTGGGTATTTTTCTAAAGAATAAAAAGAAACATGCATCCCCATGTTCATTTTAGCATTGTTTATAATAGCCAAGACATAAAAACAATGTAAATGCCCATCTATGGATGAATGGATAAAGATGTGTGTGTGTGTGTGTGTGTGTGTGTGTGTGTGTGTGTATTCACAATGGAAAATTATTCAACTATAAAAAAAGAATAAAATTTTGCCATTTGCTACAAGGATAGACCTTGAGAGCATTATGCTAAGTGAAATAAGTTAGACAGAGAAAGATAAATACTGTATGTTCTTATATGTGAAATATACAAAACAAAACAAAAAATAACCACCCAGAGCTCATGGATATAAAAAACAGATTGGTGGTTGCCTGAGGCAGTGAGTGGGAAGTGGGCAAAATGGATGAAGGGAGTCAAAAGGTACACATTTCTAGTTATAACACTAGTAAGTCATGGATATGTAATTATAGTACGGTGACTACAGTTAATACTGTATTGCATATTTGAAAGTAACTAGAAGAGTGGATCTTGAAAGTTTTGATCACAAGAAAAAAAATTGTGTAACTGTATATGGTGATGGATGTTAATTGGACTTATTGTGGTGATCATTTTGCAATACAAATATTGAGTCATTATGTTGTACTCGTAAAACTGATATAATGTTATATCAATTATACCTCAATAGAAATTATATATAAAAGAAAAAAATATGAGCAAAGGACTTGAGTATACATTTCTCCAAAGGAGAAATACAAATGTTCAACTAGTACTTAGAAAGATGTTCAAAATATTTGGTCATTAAGGAAATACAAATTAAAACCATATCTGATACCACTTCACACCCACTAGGATGACTTTTCCCTAAAATACATTTTTATTGATTTCAGAAAAGAAGGAAGAGGGAGAGAGAGAGAGAGATAGAAACATCAATGATGAGAGAGAATCATCCATCAGCTGTCCCCTGCATTCCCCCTACTGGGGATCGAGCACACAACCCAGGTATGTGCCCTTGACCAGAACAGAATCATGACCTCCTGGTTCATAGGTCAATGAGCCATTCCCAGCTGGGCTAGTATGACTTTAATAAAAAAAAAGTGTTGGTCAGGATGTGGCATGTATACTTTGCTGATGGGAAATAAAAGGGAAATCATAGAGTTATATGGCCCATATATTCCACTCTTGGGTATATACCCAAGATAAATGTAAATATGTCCATACAGAAATTTACAAACAAATGCTTACAAAAGCACTATTCCTAATTGTCAAAAGGTGGAAACCACCCAAATGTCTGTCAGTGGATAAATGGATAAACAAATTGTGAAATACCATTCAGGCATAAAAAGAAATAACATTCTGATACATGCTACAAACATTATACTAAGTGAAAAAAAGCCAGCCACAAAAGGTCACATCTTGTATTAAACCTTCTTATATGACATATCTAGAATAAATCCATAGAAACAGAAAGCAGATTACAGGATGGTGGATGAGTGCACAGTGGTTGTTATAAAATGAGTATGGGGTGTTTTTCCAAGGGCTATGAGAACATTTCAAAACTAAAGAGAGGTGGTAGGTGTACAATATCATTAATGCACTAAATGCCACTGAATTGTGCATTTTAAAATGGTTAATTGTAAGTTATGTGAATTTCATCTCAATAAAAAAAGGAGAGTATAGAAGGTGTTCTATCTAAAATTCTTTCCATATTATTTCCTGCATTTGAGCTCAATTTGAAGGAAATTTTCCTTACCTTGATGGTTGCTATCTTTGACATTTTCTAGCCTATCTTTACATACCAGCATCCTAAAAACAATTACTTTATCACATGCACAATGCTAGGGTATCTATAATACACAGGCCCTTACATCCCTACAAGAAAACAGAACTCATTCCTATTAAAAAAAAAAATTGTTTCCTTTAATGTGTAGGGAAGATATATTTTCCTTTCCTCACTATTAGTTGACGGAGTAGCAAAATGCTCCATGGATTTCTAATGGCTTGATATTTAACCTAACAGCAAGAAAGTACATATTTTGAAACTTTTCACATAGTATTGATAGGAGGGGCAATGCCAATTCTTGTCCCATAGGCTATTCTTTTCCATCTAGATGACCTAGATTTATTTAACTCTTGCTTAATTAACACAATCACTTGACCTCCACTATAATTTTTCAGGCATGCTTCATATACACCAAAAGTATGGGAGAGAAAGACCCAGAACCTGGGAAGAAGATGTGAGTTTCATCAGAGCCAGTTTAGAGAGGATATTAGAACACTATCCATATGATGATATTAAGTATCTGTATTCTCAGTCTTGGAAACTTCTTCAATAAAGAAAGACAATCTACCTGCTTGCTATATTTAAGTATAAACAGCTTTTCTTTTCTTTTTTATAATATATTTTATTGATTTTTTACAGAGAGGAAGAGAGAGGAATAGAGAGTTAGAAACATCGATGAGAGAGAATCATCAATCAGCTGCCTCTTGCACACCCCCTACTGGGGATGTGCCCGCAAACCAGGTACATGCCCTTGACCAGAATCGAACCCGGGACCTTTCAGTCCGCAGACCAACGCTCTACCACTGAGCCAAACCGGTTTTGGCAACAGCTTTTCTTTTTAAAAAGAAATGGCTTGAATCCTAAATGAAGCCTTGCTGGCACAGAAGGAGCAGAAATCATGATGTGGACTCAGAGACAAAATTAGAGAAAAATCCTGTTTAATGTTGGTGGCAAAGCTGTCAATTATACTACTATTCTTTATGAACTACCCTTTATCAATAACTTTATCTGGCAAATTAAATTGGAAAAACTCTTAATAGAACTATTACTAGTGTCGTATTACCTCTCCAATTGTCACCTGCCAGCACCTTTAGTCTCCCCTATGGAATTGCAAAGAATAGAATCAAGTTTATGCCTCCTCTGGGGCAACATGAAAATTCAATAGATTTTTAAAGTGAAGGTTTAGTGAAGTCAATATTGATTTTTTATGCCATGAGGGAAATTAGGGAGGTGGCTAGAAAGAACCTCTGGTTTCAGAACCACTGTTGCAATCTAAATTTATATTTTGGATGTTTTACCCTTAATTTCAATTGGAGCATTTATGTAAATATAAGGTAGGATTCTGAGGATTGAACAGCATGTTTTTTTTTAAACAGAGGAATGTCTCTTATTTTATTTTTAAATATATTTTATTAATTTTTTACAGAGAGAAAGGGAAAGAATAGAGAGCTAGAAACATTGGTGAGAGAGAAACATCTATCAGCTGCCAAATGCACTCTCCCCAGCGGGGGTGTGCCCGCAACCAAGGTACATGCCCTTGACTGGAATCAAACCTGGGACCCTTCAGTCCGCAGGCTGATGCTCTATCCACTAAGCCAAACCAGCTAGGGCTGAACAGTATTTTTAAGGATTCTAACTTCCCAAGTGGACAAATGTGTCAAAGTGATACATTAAGTATTTATATTCTAGGATAAGAAAGAAATGACATAATGTAATTAACCTTTCTTTCTTCAGAGGTCATATAATAATAGTAACATAACTATATTACTACTTTTTCCAAGACCAAAATAAAATATTAAATTACAGATTTAATATCTAGAAAATATAAAGAATTCTCACAATTCAACAAAAATGGGCAATGATGCAAATGTGCTTACCTCAAATTCACGGCGTTTCTCATAAATTGGAATGATCAGCTTGGAAATCTCAGAAATTACTTCATAACGTTCTGCTTTCCATAAGCCATCCACACATTGTTCTAGCAACTCCAGCAAAACTTCCTGCATTAAGAGAAAAAATGTAATCAGGAATTAAAAATAGTTTTAGAATTCTGGGCAAATAAATTATGAACCATTTCAAGTCAATAAAGAATAGACTGTACTAATCTAGGGGAAATGGTGAACAGCATAGACTGATGAACAAGAACAGACCCAGAGATAAGGAGCCATGGGTCAGACTGTTGGACCTCAAAGGGAAGGTGGGGATAAAAAGGAGAGATCAACCAAAGGACTTATGTGCACACATATGAGCCTAACCAGTGGTCAAGGACAATAGGGAGGTGACGGCGTGAGTGTGGGGGGTGGGGGATTGGAATGGGGGGTTGAGGACAAATATGTGATACCTTAATCAATAAAGAAATTTAAAAAAATAAAAAAAATGAAATGCAAAGGATTATACTTGAAATATTTGAAATTAAAACCGTTCTTAAAAATATGAAATGAACGTTGACAATAGTAAACTACATTCATTTGTTTTGTTTATGCATATAATGAAGATGTTAACTATACTTACAAATGTTAATATACTGAGAAGGATTATCTTTGAAAAGGGTAAATTGTTTGTTCCAAACTGAGGAGGTCTGAATTAAATTTTATTATTATTGGTTTAACTCGTGTATTTTAATACAGGCACTAAATCAGGAGTGAAGAACGTCCAGCCCATGGGCCATATAAGGCCCATGATATCATTTGGTCTGGCCCTGCCAAAGTATTAGGGGTGAGTTAATTAAATTTTTGACCAAATATAGCAGGCTAATTTTTAAGTTGATAATTTTATATGGCCCAAGAATGTTATAAATATCCAAATGGCCCTTGGCAGAAAATAGGTTCTCAACCCCTGCATTAAATGGACAACCATTTGTATTTTTCATTTAAATAAACTTAGAAATCAATATCATTTATTTTTCTATTGGCTAGGGTATAAGGAAGAAGCCTTATTAAGTAAACTAAAACATAAAAGAGCACTTCCTAGAACATGATTTATCTGTATATATCAAATAAAGTATATAAATTATGACTGCAAATCACAAACAAGTTGTAACAAACTGTTTACATAGAACACTGAGCATAGTTATCTACACTAATCTACATTAATAAAAGAGAAAAATGACAATTGACCGTGCCTTCGCTATGCCCACAGCCAATCAGAGTGTGCAAATTAATACAAGATGGAGGTTAATTTGCATATGGAGGCCAGAGTGTTGTGAAGCCTGCTATGAGGGGAAGGGGGGTGGCAGAGGGAGCTACTGGAGTGATGCTCCAGACAGAAGTGAGGACTTGCTGGCTCTGGGCGGCTCAGGAGCAGGGACTTGCTGGCTCTGGGTGGCCCAGGAGCTGGGATATGCTGGCTCCCAGGTGACTTGCCGGCTCCCGGTGGGAGTGGGGTCTTGCTGGCTCCAAGGCAGCTGGGGTGGGGAGCAAGGACTTTCTGGCTCCTGGGTGGCTGGGAGTGAAGCTAGGGGCCTATTTTTGCACCAATATTGTGCAACAGGCCTCTGGTTGTCTAATAAGAAACATTACTGCTTTCCTTGAGAGTATAAAAGAGAGTCAGGCTCAAGGACATTTCTATGAATAAGCCAAAGCTGTTGTTTTGGAAAGCAAGGACAAAACTAAAGTTGTGCGGATCATTTAATTCCCCTGAACTTCCTGGAATCTTTCTGCTGCCGGCCATAACAACTGGAATTCTATGGAAAATTATGTAAGATTCAAAAAGTGAATTAATTTACCCAAAGGGTCACAGTCAGATAATGAATTGGAATTAAAATTCAAGTATTTTGATTTTGTTAGCATTAATTCAGCAAACATGTTTTAATCTAGATACTCTTCTAGATTCTGGGCATAAAAAGAAACCTCACTCTCAAGTAAGTCAGTGATAAAGCCTGACATTTATGCAGCATTTAATGACTTATAAAGAGCCTTCAGATTTACTGTGAAGTAACCAGGGTAGTATTACTATCTTTATTTTATGGACCAGGAGACAGACCCATACAGAAACAGTAGGAAAAGCTTCCAAGCATATCATTTTAGCTTAAGTAAACTAGAGCTAATTGAGATTTGTTTGTATTATAAAGAACTACTAATAAAGTTTTTGTGAAGTGTGTCTCTATCACTTTAATCTGACTGCTTCTTGTGTTTCTTAATACAACTTAAAAATGTATTCATATGGGACTACAGTTCCTCAAATCTCCCTGCTTTTGATTTCTCTCTCTCTCTCTCTCTCTCTCTCTCTCTCTTTCTCTCTCTCTCTCTCTCTCTCTCTCTCTCTCTCTCTCTCTCTCTCTCTCTTTTTTTTTCATGTTCCCATTCTTCAATTGTGAACTTCTGTATGGTTCAGTCCTTAGTCCTCTGGTCTTCATTTGCAATATTATCTCCCATCCTCACTCTGCTTTGATTCTTACACAGATATGACTTCCAGATGCAGATTTCCAATCCCGATCTCTCTGCTTAGGTTCAGTTCTGAATTTCTCATGGCCTAATATTTATTTTCATTTTGATAATCTTTTACTTCAAATTCAACACACATCAAAAACTGAATTCATAATCTTCCCTTTAAAATTATCCATCTATCATTTTTCTCTAATATCCAAACCTGAAACCTCAGAGTTATTTTGACTCCCTCCCTCCCACAGCCAGCAAGTTTTCCTCTTTGTGTCAAAGAGTTGCCTGAATTGGTCACTATCTGGTTTAGGCCAACTGTATCACATCTGGACCCTTAGGGTAGCCCCTTCTCTAGCCTTTGCCTCTAGCCCCCATCTATCTACTTCCAATACATATTACCGCTGAATTAACATTTCCTCCTTTTTGCTTTGACCTTATCATGATTCGGCTCAAAAACCTTTAATAGCAATTCAACAGTCTAATGAATAAAGCCCAAATATTCAGTTTCTCAAGATTAAGACCTCAGCCACTATTTCTCTCTATACAAACCCCTGGTTTAGTCCAAAGGATCCATTTACTTGTGCCTAAAACCTGCCTTATACTTTCCCACCACTTAACTTTTGTGCCTGCTATTCTGTTATTCCACCTTCAGAGTGAACTCATTCTTCAAACCCTTCTCTATTCTAATACCTCCTCTGTTCTACCTCAGTTCAAAGGCATCTCTTTCACCTTTGACTTTGCATGGAACATACTGTTTATATTATTCAAATGGCACTGTCTTGTTTTCATTCTGTGATGGTGTCTTATCTCTCAGGTAGACATTAGAGGCCAGAGATCAGACATATCTAATTATTTATAGCTCCTATATCATCAAGTCCAGAGCTCATAAGTCAGTGCTCAGTAAATATTTGTTGACTATGTGACAACTGAATCCATTTTCTATCCATATGAAGTTTATAGTAGAAATTTTCCATTTCAAAAATATTTGTATAGATCCTCTGTTTAACTACTACCTTAAAATATTTTAATGGAAGATTCTCCAAACTATGCTGACCCTGATCTGGTTAATGTGATGGTGATTTGAGGATAATAAATGTTGCATTTATAAAACCAGACAATAGGAAGAGTTCCAGAGACAGGATTCTCCACATTCCTAACACAAACATCATTGCTCTGGGCAATCTTAATGCTTACAGTTCATCAACCCTTAGTTATCTTCCAAATTAAGTTAGTTGTAATAATTGTTAAATAAACATATATTTAAGAAGTTTATATAACTGGCAATGCAGGCCCTGGAATCTTACTTCAGTATAATGGACATCCATCATTCCAGCATCTTCTTTCATTGCTCCTTCTTCATCTATATTGGGAGTAATTTTCTTGAAGGCTGCACATCCATTAGGGAATAATTCTGTGTGAACAAAAAAAACCAAACAAACAAACACACACACACACACACAAAAACAGTGAAGTAAATTTATATAAGAAAGTATATTGTAAATAATAGCCTTACAGTGATTAGTTACCCTTAAAAATAAACCTGGGTATTTTTTTTTTTTTTGTGAAAATCAAAGGTATAAGTACAATTTTCAGTTACAAATTTTTTAATAAATTGTTTTTATCTATTACATATTCTACCAGTCTTTCCCCAAAAAAGTGAGCTCAACTTATTTACAACTAAGTTTCATTCTCCGACTACATATTATTTTCACTGGCTAGTACAGTAAGTGTTTCTCTAGTGAGATCTAAAAGCTGTTATAAATAATTTCATCCTGTGTTCAACTATGGTCTCGCCTAAACAAGGAGGGCATGTATTTTTCAGGTAATCACTGAAAGAGTTTCTGTTACCATCCGTAGCTCCTAACTTTACTGGAAATTTTTTGGGAAAAGTCGGTTGTTGTGGGAGTCCTAACCTAGAACTTGTAAGACAGGCAGAATAATAAAACAGATGGTGCCCAATGGAGCAGCTCAGTAGTTGAGCATCTACCTATGAACCAGGAGCTCTTGGTTTGATTCCCAGTCAGGGCACACGCCTGGGTTGCAGGCCTGGTCCCCAGTGGGGGGGGGGGGGGCGTGCAGGAGGCAGCTGATCGATGATTCTCTCTCATCATTGATGTTTCTATCTCTCTCTTCCTCTGTCTGATATACATAAAACATCCTATAAAATAAAGAACTAATAGGCTAATTAGATTGAACAGCATTTGGATGAAGCTGGGACTATGAGGGCTGGTCAAGGCAGCTGGGGCTGAGCCTCTTGCATGATTTTCGTGCATTGGGCCTCTAGTATTTTAATAAAATAAAATAAAATAAAATAAAATAAAATAAAACAAAACAGATGGAAAGTATGAAGCATTCTTAGAAAAACAGGACAAGACACAGAAGAAATAGAGACGTGGAGTTAGATATACCCATTTCTGTCACTAATTGTTTGCTTTTAGACATTTATCTCTCTAAGACTGTAAAAGGTTTCATCACCTGTAAAACCATAACTACCTTAAGATAATTAAATGAAAGTAAAGTGTTTAGAACAGAACCTAGCATTAAGAAGTATTCAAGCCCTAGTCAGTTTGACTCAGTGGATAGAGCATAGGCCTGCAGACCTAAGGGTGCTGGGTTGGACTCCCCCAGTCAAGGGCAAGTACCACAGTTGCATATTCCTCCCCTGCCAGGGCCCTGGTCAAGGTTTGCGCAGGATGCAACCAATCAATGTGTTTCTCTCACATCAATGTTTCTGTCTTTCCCTCTCTCTAAAAATCAATGGAAAAATATCCTCGTGTGAAGATTAAAAAAAGAAAAAGTATTCAATGAATTGTTATTACCAAACAAAGCTGCCAAAAATATACTAGCTTTCCCAAAATAGAATAAAATAATTGCTGCCAGCTGGTATAGTAAATGACTCTGCAGCTGGATCCCTGGGAAGTTGGAAGAAAGTTCAAGCTGAGAACAGGTGCTGTAGAATCGTGGGCCAAATTGTCACTGTCAGGCAGGAGTTCAGGTATAGAAGACTACATGATTGCCCTACAGATTCTAGACAGAGGAATATATCCAACAACTGCTGTTGTTGCTATTTTTACCCTATCTAAGTAGGTAGTTTTAGAGTTAAGAAAAATTCAGCCTCCTTATGACAGAATCTGCTAGTCAGTGAAAAGTAGCTGGTCACAAAGGGAACAAACTCCTATTGCAATCTATTCTACAATCTAGATTGCAATCTAGAAAAACCTATTCTACAATCTAAGTGATGCTTAGAAATAATAACTACCCAAAGCTAAATATCTGGTAAGCATCCCAGGTGAGAGAGGTTGGATAAGGAAGAAGGAAGGTTTAAGAAAGCCAAATCACATGTTGCGATTTCTCAGAATTCCTGTGGGAAAAAGTCATGTAACAGGGCTTGGAGTTTGCCAACTCTTCTTGTCTAAATGAAAGCTAATAAGACATACATATATCTTCTGATAAGATGCTTAATACAATGTGGGCTATCAAGTAAGAACCACACTATTATTAGAGAGACGGAATTCTGGCGAGGGAAGATGGAGTTACTTTAAAGTACTTTGTCAGGAGTGGAGAAACACATAGGGGATGGTCAGTGGATTTCTGTTAAGACAGAAAGCGTGTCAGAAATAATGACATTTACTGGACTTTAAAACTGTTTCTGTTTAAGCATATTAGCTAATACAAACCACTGAAGAAATAGCATGACATATTTCTTTTGAGAGTGTGATACACTTCATTTCTGAAGATAAGCATGCCTAAAATGGTCTTTTATGGACTTCTCTTCAAAATACTGACCACAACAAGATACAGAACCCACACCAGAATGTAAATCAATTCATTTCCTTCTTCGACAGTCTTTCCATGAAAAGAAAAACAAAATCAGGTGAGCTAAACATTGTGCTCAGTGACACAGTTGATTTCCATTCAGGACAACATTCCTCCCTATTGAGGACAGTAACAAACAGGTCTTAGATCGGCAGCTGGTCTGCAGGGCACTCAGAGTAGTCCTGCAGTAAAACGTCTCAAATTTAGGAGAAAGCCTTCCACTTGATCACCTCTATGAAATTAAGAGCCAGGCAGTAAGGAATAGGGCCCCAAAACTTGAGTGAAACCACCCCCCGTGGAGGGTTGGGCAGTGGAAGAAGGGGCAGCAGCCAGGCAGCCTAGGTTCCAGAAGGTTGTCGGCACTCGCCTGCCCCTGAAGCCATAATGCCAAGAGAATGGTCAGTTCCACCAAGGGGGCAGTGAAGGAGCCCAGGAGAAGGTGGGCAAGTTTGTCAGCTAAATCTGCTCCTGCAAAAGTATAAACAAACAAAAAAAAGTACAAACAAAAGGGGGAGAGCAAAGGAAAAACAGGCCAAAGTGGCTAACCAGGAACCTAAAGATCTGCAGAAAATGGAGAAACTAAAACTGAGGGGAGTCCAGCCTTGGATATAGCAGAAGAGAAAGAAGCCAGGTATGATTAATATCCTGTACCATGTCTCATCAGTGGTCCTGCCTCCCTTGTATAATCCAAAGGAATATTTTTATCAACCATTTTGGAAATGCAATGTTTGTAATATAATAGCTCTAGAAACATTTTTAAGAAGGAGGGAATTCCACCTCATCCTATTTTTTAAGTCTAATTTTAGCTTCTTTTGCTGGATTTTTTTTTTTGGGGGGGGGACAACCAGAAAATAGTGAGATATTGAATATGGGAGAGGCTTTGATTATCTTGGGTGTCAGCTTAACATTCCATAGATGGGGTAGTTTTTATATCCTATGATATAAAAGCATCCTAAATGGCAATATGGAGTTAGTCATGCATTTAATATGCCTTGAACATATTAAATTACTTCTATTCTCGTGTTTTTGGTAGAACTGTTTCCTAAAGAAAACCATTCCTTGATCTTGGCCTCTCCCTTTCAGGATTTTGTGCATCTGTAACAATTTTGGTGTAGTAGTTCCAGTTTTCCTAGTAACTTTATTAATGTGCTGTGAAAGATTGAAGATTTGATTATTCTAGAGCATATGATATTAAATTGTGAACTAGTGGGACTTTGATGTAACAGCATATCAACATTTGAAGATATTGGTACTTGATACTCTATTAAGGGAAATTGCAAACTGCACATTTTAAGCTGGAAAGCTGCTGAAATAACTGTTTAGAAAAAAATCACAACCACATAACTTTTTAGAGTTTGGTTACGAAAGTTAAGAATTGTGTACAAACTGAAATGTCTATTACTTATCCTCAAAACACCTGATAAGATCTCAATTATGAAAGAAAAAAATGTGAGTGAATAGATACAGAATGTAGTCTTTACAAAGGAAAGGGGTCAGTCCTAAAGGCCTCAGGCTGCTAGTCCATGGCTGGGGGGGGGGGGGAGGGAATTCCTGTCTGCTCTGAGATTATCACTTTAAGTGATTCCCAAATCTAGGGATTTTCATCATTTCCTTCTTCAGTGATGTATATAATGCTGTGATTTGGGGGAGGACAAAATGCCCGAGATCAGATGAGGTTAAAGCATCTTGGGAGAGTGCCTTTTAGAAGGAGGGTAATTCGGTGTCTTCTCAGAAACAGGTCAACATCTACTTTTGGAGGTTGTGTCTACATCATCTGGTATAAAGGCTTCTAGCATGATTTTCAACTTCAGAGTCTACTGTTTTTGCTTAAATGTGTTATGTGGTCCCTATGCCTGATGATATCTCTACCTAGAGGAGACTATATCTCCTTTTCACTTACATTATCAACACCCACATAACTATCCAAGGATATGAGGGCCCTTTTGTTAGTTACCATCTTAAAAATACTTGGGGGGAAATTCTGATTCCCCTTAGTTCCAGAAAGGTTTTCAGATGAAACAAATTACTAAATCTAGAAGTGACCGGTGTATATATCACAAGAGAAGGAGGCATGTATTGGAGGGATCTCACAAAGCCCTACGTAGCATTATATAAAGTGGTTTTGGAGAGTTTATTGGTATTTCTGGTATGTGACCTGGATTCCTGACCTTACCCTTTATAAACAGCTGTCACTTGTGTATTCCTGACTGCTATCCGAGGGAAAACAAGATGCAAACTGTCCAACCATTGATAAAATAAGACCCCTAGTCAGAAGAAAGGTAAGACATAAAAGTCCTGAAGGGAGGGCCAAAAAGAAAAAAAAATGTGATTTATAAGGCACTGGGGAATAAAAAGCTTTGTAGAACTTAAACTACTAGATCTTGAGTACAAAAACTTGGGAAAGGGATCAACATTACCCTATAAGGAATGAAAATAACAGACTATCTGGGAAAGAAAATTCATTTTCCAGGGTTGATGGGGGAGCCCTACAGGCCTAGAGCTTTGCTGAATCTTGGGTGCTATCTGGCGGTGGAAGAATGCAGAAACTTGACTCTGGAATTCCCTGGGAGAAAACAGCTGTGCCCTCACTCAAAAAGAGATACATAAAGTCTGACCTCCAGAGAGTGAGATTTAAAACATTTTGAGGTTTTCAGACAAAACAGAAGTAAAGACATTTGGGTCTGTTATTTTATATTTTTGGGATGGGAATAACAGCCAATATAACCACCTCAAGGTTGATAATCCTTAAGGTCTGTCTAGTATTGATAGAAAGAACTAATGCTCTGGCTGTAGAAAAGATGTTTGAGGCTGGGGGTGGGGCCGGGAGGACTGTAAGCCCCCCCTTTCCCCTTTCAATTCAGTGTCTAAAACATGAGAAAAAGGATCTGTAGATACCCCTGGGGAGCAAGGGCCAAAGTCCTTGCTTGTATAGGCAACCTCCCAACCAGACAAACTATTTTTTCTTAAAAATTCTATATAGGGAGAACTTGTCCCCAATGTGACAGCTGGTCACTAGTATTTCATTCCATCTTGATTTAAACAATGCTTCATGCCCTAGCTGGTTTGGCTCAATGGACAGAGCCTCGGCCTGTTAACTGAAGGGTCCTGGGTTCGATTCTCCTCAAGGGCACATGCCTGGTTGTGGGCTCGAGGCAGGTGATCAATGATTCTCTCTCATCATTGATGTTTCTCTCTCTCCCTCTCCAGTCCTCTCTAAAATCAATAGAAATATATTTTTAAAATTTTTAAATAAACAATGCTTCACAATGACTTCAAGAGAAATGGCATACGACTTTGAAAAAACAAACTTTTTGGCAATTAGTATGACAGAGATTTATAATACAGCTAACTCTCCTTCCCTTTTGTATTCATTATCAAAGGACACTTAATGATAGAAAAAGAAAGGGCTCCAGAATTACTCAATTATTTTTGTTAAATAAGTTTGTCTTAAAAGTATAAATAATTTTTTTTCAGTTCTGCACTCAAATATACTTTCATTTATTCTGTGAATATCCAGGTCTTGCCTAGATCATGGCATTCTCTGACTGGATGACAAGTTAGATGCAGTTTTTAACTTGTTTTATTTTTCTAAATTTCTTTATTGATTAAGATATCACATATGTGTCCTCATCCCCCATAAATTAGTAGTCTGCTTTAACACAACTATCATAATTTGGTCAGATAATTAACAAAAGAAGGTGCTTTAAATCATATGAATGATTGGATCTAAGGGGGAAAAGTCTGAGGATTTTCCCACTGCCACCATTTTAGAATAAGGTTTTCTAGTTGTAGCAAGTAGCATAGTCCAGATTTAAAAATAAACAGCACCTATAAATAAACATGTAAACTTTTCCTAAATTTAACATTATTTCTATTTAAAATGAAAAACATTTTTTCCTACTCAGACAGGGCTCTTTGGTTTCTATGAAGTATAACTTAAAAAAAAAAACACCAACCTTGAAGGTATTATAAAATAATAAATAAATAGTTAAAAGCACTATTTCCACTTGTTGAAACATGTCATAGTGTTTGGTGTTCAGGCAAGCTGCCTCATGCTAACATCCAAAAAAACCACAGCAATATGTATATTCTATATTAGTTGCTATTTTATCTCCTATTGTTATATTTCTAAAGCTTAAGGATTAAGAATGGAGATAAAAAGTTCTTGAATTTTGTTTCATTTTAGGGCCTTTGCACTTTTGAAAAACAACTCTAGGAAAACATTTAATATATTTAACTATTTAAATATCTAAAGAATATAGTTTTATACTTAGCAGACAAAAACTTATTTCATATGTCTACTAATTAAAAAGATGAGATAATATAAACCTAATTTCTCTGAAAGATACACTTAAAATTTATTCAGAACTGTCTTTAGGATTCTCATATCTGTTAGCTTATTTGGAATTGCAGGTGTTCAGCTTCAATATTTATTTTTACTGTAATTTCACATATGCACCAAAAGGAGAAAACTAGAGTATAGCAATTGCAAGCAAATGTATTGTTCAAAAAATTTTTTCAGTATCAAAGCTCTAGGTGTTGGCTCAGTGGATAGAGTGTCGACCTGCAGACTGAAGGGTCCTGGGTTCGATCCAGTCAAGGGCATGTACCTTGGTTGCCTTATGCAGGAGGCAACCAGTCAATGTGTTTCTCTCACATTGATATTTATCCCTGTCTTTCCATCTTTCTAAAAATCAACGGAAAAATATCCTCCATTGAGGAATGAAAAAAATTCCAATATCAAAGAGCAAGTGTTAACTTAAAATATAAATAAAATGAATCTACATTTTAATAATGATACTAAATTTGGAAAGACTCCTTTTAGAAAAAAATTCTCCACATGCATGGTATTAATAAAGGCAATCAGACTCTGAGCCTTATATGTGAAATGAAAGATACATAATTCTGGCAGAAATTCTTTAATTAAAAAAACAAAACAAAACATGATTGTATTCTCATAGCCAAAATCAGAGTGATATGACTCCCACAGGATGGTTTCATTTTTATCTAAGATTACTCATTCAACTGCCTTAAAAGAAGTAGGTTGGCCATTATGATAAATAGTGAGAGACTTTTTTGCAATGTCCATTGCCAGTTATTTTTTAATATACATAACACTGTATAAGTTTAAAGTACATGTGTTCATTTGATACACACACATACTGAAAAATTAATACAGTAATGCTAATCAGAACACATAATTACATTTTTTTTGGCAGGGGAACATTTAAGTTCTACTTTTAGCAACTTTCAAGTATATATTGTTAACTATAATCACTATGCTATATATTAGGTCTCCAGAACTTATTGATCTTGTAAGTAGTAAGTCTATACCTTTTGAATAACATCAATTAAAGCCAAACTTGTATAAAAACCATTGTACTGTTTTTATAGAAGTTTAGCTTTTTTAGATTCCACATATCAGTGAGATCATATAGTATTTGTCTTTTGCTGTCTGACTTAATATAATGCCCTTGGGAGTCCATCTTTGTTGTCACAAATTACAGAATTTCTTTCTTTTTTTGTGGCTGAATAATATTCTGTTGTATATTCTGTTGCCACATCTTTATCCATTCACACAGATCCTTTTCACATGTTTTCATATTACTAATTAGCATCCTTTTATTTTAGCATGAGGAACTTCTTTTGGCATTTTCTGTAAGGCAGGTCTAGTGGTGATGAATTCCTTCAGCTTTTGTTTGCCTAAGGAAAGTATTTGTCCTTCATTTCTGGACAGCTTTGCTGGATAGAATATTCTTGGTTGGCAGTTTTTTCTTCTTTTAGCACTTTAAATATATCATCCCACTCTATCCTAACTAAGGTTTCTGCTGAGAAATCCACTGATAGCCTTATGGGGGTTCCCTTGTAAGTTATGTGGATGAAAGGGGGCCACATAGTGAACCTGACAAGCTCAGGGGTCTGTGTGACAGCCCTATAAAATCAGAGACCTCAAGTAACCATAAAAGATTATCTGAAATTTAAACTTTTAAAACTAAAAGCAGTTTACAGCAGGTAATCATGTCCTAGGCTAGAATCTTCCTTAACAAAAGTCAATCTTGACCTTAACTGAGCCTGAGCCTGACTATTGTCTTTTGCATCTGTGATAACAGGCCTTTGGAGTGTCAAGGTAATGTCTGAAATGTTTTTCTGAAAACATTTCAGACATACCACCACCAGAGCAGAGACCATAAATCCCCTTATTATTATTGTTATCATGTTATTTTTTCACTGTTATCTATCCTATAACCAAGTAAAATAAGTTTATGTCTGTTATTTTACTTTTTATCCATACCCAGAGGTCCCCCACCCCACTGCTTTGCTTTCTTCAGCCTCCCTAATCTGTCACCAATGGATTTCACTTCGTCCTCCTCCTCTTTTGATTGTAATATATAATAAGGTACAAAACTGTCATTTTTTGGGAGCATTTTCCCAATCCACTGAGGTTTGGCTTCCCAGAAATTATCATCCGTTTGGCTAAAAAGTCTCATAGAAATTTTAACAGGATTGGGTGTTTCTTTTTAAAAAAATATATATTTACTGATTTTTTAACAGAGAGGAAGGGAGAGGTATAGAGAGTTAGAAACATTGATTAGCTGCCTCCTGCACAGCCCCCACTGGGGATGTGCCCGAAACCAAGATACATGCCCTTGACTGGAATTGAACCTGGGACCCTTCAATCTACAGGCCAATGCTCTATCTACTGAACCAAACTTGTTAGGGCAAGGCTTGAGTGTTTCTTAGGTTGACACTTTCTCCATTATTTTCTCTCCTCTGACTGGATAATTTTAAAGGTCCTCCCCTTTAATTCACATAGTATTCCTTCTGTTTGATCCTGCTGGTAATGCTCTCTATTTCATTTTTCACTTCATTGTATTCTTCAGCTCAAGAGTTTGTTTGGTTCTTTTTTAATGATTTCTAGTTCTTGTTTAACTTCATTTTGTTCACATATCTTTTTCCTGATTTCATTGAATTTTCTTTCTATTTTATTGTAACTCAATGTGGTTCCTTAAACAGCTATTTTGAATTCTTTATTAGGTATATTACAGATCTCCAAGTTTTTGAGTTTGATTACTGGAAGGTTATTGGTAATGTCATGTTTCCTTAATTTTTCATGCTCCTGTAAGTCTTGCATTGCTGTCTTCACATTTGAAGTAGCACTCACTTCCAACTGTCTTTACTAACTGACTTTGGGAAATGCTTTCCATCTGCCTTGCTAGGGATTCTGAGGCTTGCACATATTTTTTTATGGATACATCTTCTCCATACTTCTTGTTCTCTCTTGTGGCAGAATTTGTAAGCTTGTATGCCTTCTCTACATTATACAACACACTGATCCAGGTGCTAACAGCCTCCATTTGTGTTTTCCCAAGAGTGGTGATAAAGTTCAAGTTTGTGGTCTCTCCCTGGCCTACAGATTCTGGCCTACTTATTGCTTGTTCTCACTAGCTGGCTGCTAAAGCTTGCTCTTGTTGCCATCAGGAGCATGCATAAGCAGTTGGCTATAGAATAGGAGAGGTGTGGTTGAGGCACACGGAACACTGGGGGGTGCTTATGGGCCAGTTGGAGGGAACCACAGACTAAATGTCCCTAGCAACTTATAGGTGAGTTTCTTGATCTAGTATATGACCTGTGTCTCTTTAAACTTCTGAGAGTCCTATATGCCACTTTTCCAGCTTCTTCCTGCCCCCACCCCAAGTCATGAAGCTCACAACTCATCACTCTGGATGGGGCAAAAGAGCAATGAGCCTATCTGCAGCATCCTGTACATCTGGGGAAGCCAGGTGGCCATTCTCATGCTCTCTTTTCCCATGAAAGAAATCACAGGCAAGAAGTCTCTCTTGGCACTGAGCTGTGTCACCTTGGGGAAGGGGTGACACAAGTAAACTTTACCCTCTCCAATGCATTTAAACGTGTGTGCCTGTGTGTGTGCATGTGTGTGTGTGTGTACGTGTGTGTGTGTGTGTGTGTGTGTGTGTGTGTGTGTACTCTAGTGGCATCCTGGAATTTCTCCACTGGACTCCTTCATTTCCACCAAGGCTCTCTTGTCTATGGATCATTATCTAAGACTAGAGGCCTGGTGAATGAAATTCGTGCACAGCAGGGGGTCCCTCAGCCCGACCTGCACTTTCTCCAAACTGAGACCCTTCTAGGGATGTCCGACTGCCTCTTGCAATCTGGAACCACTGGCTCATAAGTGCTCACCTGCCTGCTTGCCCCTAACCACTCTGCCTCCCTGCATGATCGCCCCTAACTGCTCCCCTGCTGGCCTGATTGCCCCTAGCCACCTCTGCCTCACCCCACACTCGGGACCCAGGATTCCCTCCTCTGGCCAGTCATACACATCTGGGACCTGGGCTTGCCTCCCTCTGGATGCCAAAGGGTTAGGATCTGGGCTGGCTGCAGCTGCAGGGGACTGTGGGTGGGCGGCTTCCCTGGGCTACAGCCGCAGACACCTGGGACTGTGGAGTGGGTAGCTTGTCCCTCTCCTGGGCCGCAGCCCCAGCTGCTGGCACTCGGGACTGCAGGGCATGCAGCTTGTCCCTCTCTTGGTCAGGGCTGCAGGTGCAGGTGCAGCTGCTGGTGCCTGGGACCTCAGGGCGGGCGGCTTGTCCCTCTCCCGGGCCACAGCCCCAGCTGCTGGTGCCATGGACCATGGGGAGGACGGCTTGTCCCTCTTGTAGGCCACAGCCTGGCTGGTCCCATTCCTCTCTCACAAGCTCATTTGTGCCTGGCTGGTCCCCATTCCTCTCTCCCCAGTGTTATGTCTGAGCTGTTACAGCATGATGGTGTGATGACCATTTGCATATTAGCTCTTTATTATATGGGATTATATAGGATAGTATTCGCCAGGGGCTCCTAGACTGAAGCTGGGAAGGGCTGGAGCCAGTGCATGAGCCATTGCAGGATCCACAACCAGGACTGATATCTGTCTGCCTATTACCTAATGCAGAGGTTAGTAACTTTCCTCCCAAGAACTAACTTCCACAGTTCCCACAAAGGCAATTTTGTCTATGAATGGATGCCAAATTGTTGTTGGGGGGGAGGGGACAAATAAGGGACGTTTTATTTGGCCATCTTGATGCTGTGCTGACTACTCTTTAATACCAAGGTACTGTTGCACTAAAGTGACTGTGGAGATTAAATCTATGGGCAGTTGTTGGTGAACTTGAGGCAGACGAAGGGAAAATAAGTGATTGGTATTATCCAGAGCTTCTCATGAGCCTTAAGAAGAATTTAATCTGTGGCAGACTTCCAGGAAGACAGTGTTGGAAAATAAACATTGAATATCAGGCTATTTAACTCTGAATGAAAGCAGAAGGCAAAATGAACAATCCAGTTTTGTTTTTTTAAAGAACAACTTCTGTTAAACATTGGATGAGGCTAAAGGTGAACATATTTTTCAGAGCTCAATTATATCACATTCACAGTTGCAAGCTACAAGGATAAAAACTACTACACTAACTGAAATTCTCCCCATCTTTAATGACAGAAATATCTTACTTTTTCGATGAAGAAACTCTGCAACCAAGGCTGCTACATGGACATAACACATTGCTGCCTGAAAAAGGATGACAAAGAAAGAGCTGTTAGAATGTGCTCCAGGGATTTTGCAAGACTGTGTTTAGAACAAAGCCTTAAGTAGTTACCTCTGAAAAATCTCCATTTTTTACATGGATCTTGGCCATGCTATCAAGCCAAGTTTTCCTGAGCTCTGGGGTGCTTGCATAGGACTTGGCTAAGCTATACTGGAGATCAATTAGCATTTCAGGATCTTTCTCATGTTCCTTCATTTGAGCAGTGGCCATAAGAACAGTACGAATTCTCTTGGTCAAATCTTTGACTTCTGTGGGAAAAGCAGTTGCCTAATTTAAAAACAAACAAAAAAACATGTTTATTAATATTATTAATGTGCTCTAAGTTTCATCATTCAATCCTAGGAATAACACACAATTTTTTAAAAATTGATTTTAGAGAAAGGAGAAGGGAGAGGGAGAGGGAAGGAGAAGAGAAAGGGAAGGGGGGGAAACATTGATGTAAGAGTGAAACATAGATCCATTGCCCCCTGCACACATCCTGACCAGGGATCAAACACACAACGTGGATATGTGCCCTGACTGAGAATTGAACCCACAACGTTTTGGTGCACGGGATGATGCTTCAACCAACTGAGCCATAACACCTGGGGCAACATACAATTTTTTAATCCTTGTTACAGTTCTGGGTATTGGTTCTTGGCATGGGACATGTCTAAAGAACTTTCAATTAATTCTTTTTAATATATCCAATTAGCTCAGGCTTTAAAGCACATGTGTCAAACACAAGGCCCGCGGGCCAAATCCGTCCCGCCAGGCCTTGCAATGTGGCCTGCACCGCGCTGTCATCACTGTACCCCACTGCGTTTCCATCACAATGACAGTTTATGACTGTTCAGTAAACCATTCGGCCCGCGATTTAGGCTGGATTTTAGATTTTGGCCCCTTCTCTGATTGAGTTCGACACCCCTACTTTAAAGGTTCCAAACTTGATGGCAGTATATTAACAATATCTAAAAGCATGGACACTGGAGCCATACTACCAAGCCTTGAACCCCAGCTCCTCCACTGAATTTTATAGCCATGAGAGTAATCTATAGTCACCTTATTATGTAATTTTAGTTACAACAGTAACTAAAAATGTTTTTGTTGTTTTCTTCTTCTCCCTTATTTTATTTTTTCATCATCATTTATCACTTCTATGCCCATTTCCATCTCCACCAACCCCCCTCCCCTGCAATCATCATGCTGTTATCCACGTCCATGAGTTCTCCCTATTCTTTTCTTTTTGTTCAATCCCTCCACAACCACCCCTAACACCTCCACACACACCAGAGTTGTCTTCCTGCTCTCTATGAGTCTGTCTCTATTTTGCTTGGTAGGACGATAACTAAAAATTGACAGTTAAAATATAATAATTCATATTAGGCAGTGGTCTAGGCATTCTTACAACAATCCTGTGAGTTAAGGACTATCATAATTCACTTAACCAACAGAAACCTGACGCACACAGCAGTTAAGTATCTTGGCTAAAAACTTACAGTTGGTAAGTGGCAGAGACAAGATTGACACCCAGGTAGTTTGGCTCCAGAGCTAGTGACCTTAGTCACTCTTCCATACTGACAAGCATACCCACCCCATCCACCAACTATACATACATACACTAAGGGGAACACCATACTACAAAGTGCCTACTTATAAAATTAGAGCTTATGAATCACAGAACACTCTTGAGTTTAAAGAGATAATTAACCTCTCTCAAAGTGTTACCTTGGTACCCCAAAACCAGTAAGTTAGTTTCCTCTTTCTTATGGCCATTAAAATAGTCTTATCAGTTTCTCTTAACCCCACTGGAGTAATCACAATTATCTGTATGATTAAAGATATAGGGAGGGGTTAGGGAGTTTTTCAATGTGAATATAACCCAAAGTGGAGGAAATAGTTTTTAAAAGTGCCTTCTTTATCCTTTTAAAGTAATACCCGTGTTTCCCCCAAAATAAGACATCCTCTGAAAATAAGACCTAGCACAACTTTGGGAGAAAAAATTAATATAAGACACTGTCTTATTTTCGGGGAAACAGGGTACTTCTATACATAAAGTACCTTCTTATGTATTAAGATTCCATTTACAGGGGCAAGGCATTCCTTGCTGTAACAAAATTTATTGGCAGTGACTGGCCAATAAACTAAGTGACTGACTAATAAAACTAAGTCATTTAAGAAATCAGTCAATGCAAAATATTTCCTATCAAGAAAGCCAAAACAGACCCCCATGACTGTGAAAAAGTTGCTCTTCTAACTTTTATATAATATGGAATTAAGGATCCTAAGTGACAGAGGCTGTTTTTGTATTCATGGGATTAGTTGGAGTATATACTTATATCCTGGGGAACCAGTAGAACTGGCTGGAAAGCAAACTTTCCCAGCCTGACAGTGTTTTGTTTTGTTTTTCCTTTTCTTCAGTCTAAGCAATGTTCCTGTGGGAATGTTTTTTGCTACATAGATCTACATGTCCCAAACATCAAAGACACTGACTGTGAGCTTTATTTTTTTCAGATTTTAAACAATATTGTCCAATTATGTTGGAAGATGACCTTTCCCAAGAATGCAGATGATTCCTCTGGGAGAAAAAAATTCTTTATTGGCAAAAGATTCCTCTTCCCTTGTACACATATAGCCCTAAAGATCAGAACTTGCTTTTTGTGCAACAAATGAATTTTGACAATGGTATAGGTTTTAAGCATATAGGTAAGAAAGAAGAATGGAGTTCAGGGTCTTTGCGAGTGCCAATAAGTATCTTTGGCAAACCTGACAAACTAATCCAAAATAATATATTCACCCTTATGCTCATAGCAGCATTATTTACAACAGCCAAGATTTGGAAGCAGCCCAAGTGGCAATCAGTAGATGAGTGGATAAAAAAGCAGTGGTACTTTTACACAATGGAATACTACTCAGTCATAAAAAAGAAGGAAAACTTACCTTTTACAACAACGTGGATGGTCCTGGAGAGTATTATGCTAAGTGAAATAAGCCATCAGACAAATACAAGCGCCATATGATTTCACTTATATGAGAAATCTAATGAATAAAATAGACTAACACTATGAGACAGACTCATAGATACAGAGAACAGACTGACAGCTGTCAGAGGGGAGGGGTTTAGGGGCTGAGTGAGAAGGGTGAAGGAATTAAACAGAAAAAAAAAGGAAAGACTCATGTACATAGACAACATTACGGTGACTGCTAGAGGAAAGGGGGCTGTGGAAGAGGTAGAAGATGGAAAGGGGAGATAAATGGTGATGGAAAGAGACTTGACTTGGGGTAATAAACACACAATACAATATACAGATGATATGTTGTAAAATTATATACCTGAAATCTGTATAATTTTATTAACCAATATCACCCCAATAAATTCAATTAAAAAAAGGAAAAAAATTGTCTATGGCAAGCCACAATCAGTTAACAGATGATTCTTAAAACTCATCCTATCTAGTAAAGAGGGAATACAGTAATTGACCCTCACATCATCACAAAGATGGTGATGCACACAGCCAATAAGGAGGGAATATGCTAATTGACTGCCCCACCCTCAAACATGGCAATGTCCACAGCCACAAGATGGTGGTGCCCAGTCCCCTCAGCCCTGCTGGGGTGGCAGGCGCATGGCAAGGCCAGGCCTGCCCCTGCCTCTGGAGTTCCCCAGTCCCCTCAGACCCCAGCTGCACAGAGCCAGCCCAAGTTGCAGGCAAGTAAGTCTCAGATGTCAGCTACCCAGGACTGGCCTGAGGCACAGGCAAGCCTTGGATGGTGGTTGCCCAGCTGCCTAGGGCCACCTGAGGCTCAGGAACTCAGGGATGGCTGAGGCTTGTGCTGTCAGCAGTGGCAGCAGCAGAGGTGTGATGGGGCATCACCTTACCCTGATCGCCGAGTCACTTCCTGCCCCTGAGGACTTCCGGACTGTGAGAGAGGGCAGGCCAGACTGAGGGAACCCCCTCTCCAGTGCATGAATTTTCATGCACATGGCCTCTAGTCAGATAATAAATCCCTTCTGTGCAGGTTCTCATCTGTTGGCAATGGATCAGATCATCTGTTGGCAATGGATCCTTTCCTATAAGCAGCTGTTAACTGTTCTAAGAAGTGAGGTTTTGTGAAATTTCAAACTCAGTGCTTAATTAATCAATATGGTAAATAGTTAATAACTGTTAAGAAAGGATCCATTTATATTCAGAGTAAGTTTAGAAATAAAGACCAGAAAAATATTCAAATCTTACTAGCCATCACCATTTATACTGCATGCACAGTATAGTCAATCGTCCATTCATTCAACTAACATTGATTATCTGCTATGTACCAGGCAGTTTTATAGGTGCTAGAGATACAATGGGGTACAAGACAAAGCCTGGAATAATGAAGCTTACATTCTCTACCTCTATTTAAAAAAAATACTTTTATTGATTTCAGAGAGGAAAGGAGAGGGAGAGAGAGATAGAAGCATTAATGATGAGAGAGAATCATTAACTGGCTGCCTCCTGCATGCCCCCTACTGGGGACTGAGCCTGCAACTTACGCATGTGCCCTTGACCAGAACCAAACCTGGGACCCTTCAGCCCACAGGCCGATACTCTATCCAGTGAGCCCAAATGTCTAGGACTATACACTATTTTACTGAAAGTCATGAACCTGCCCTAGCCAGTTTGCTCAGCGGTTAAAGTTTTGGCCCAACTGAAGGGTCACAGGTTCATTCTGATCAAGGGCACATGCCTCTGTTGCAGGCTCAATCATAGGCCCTAGTCAGGGCATGAGAAGGAGACAACCAATCTATGTGTCTCTCTCACATAGGTGTTTCTCTCTCTGTCTCTCCCCCTCCCTTTCAGTCTTTCTGAAAAATCAATGGCAAAAATATCCTCAGGTGATGATCAACAACAACAACAACAACAACAAAGTAAGTCATGGACCCAATAACAGTTTAACTCTAGGAGTGTAAACTTTTTTAATAGTGAAGGCGCTTCTAATTTATTACTTGAAGTGAGAACATACCTTCATAGGTCTGTCACTGTTAGCAAAATTATTGATAATGAATAAAGACTCCTGGAATCTTGATCCTCCGCTTAGTGCTACATCAGCTATCAGCTGACTTACAGCAATTATTATCTGTGGGAAAGAGCAAATATTGTTTTTCAATTGTCTTTTGAACAAATGCTACTTTCATCATTGTATAAGCCCATAAGCACGCATATGAAATGTTTCTTTTAAAGATTCTACACAGTTCCACCATAATCTACTTTCTTCAGACATGAGGAATTTAAATTATTTTATGGAAATAGCAACTTCAAAGGCTCCAATTTCCAATTTTATTGGGACTTTTCTTGATTAGATGTGAAAAAATTTTCTAAGCTCATGGTACAGATAGATCCAAAACTGTTTCATAATAGTGAACTGAAAGAACAGTGAGTCAGGTCTCCATTTTGAACAAGCTTGCTAGGTAGGTAGCAGCTATGGCCAAGTTGGGAATAAATGACATTTTCTTCTATGATTTCTCATTCCTTTTCATTGGTCTATTTTAGTGTCTTGAACTTCCAACTCCAGCACCTCAGCTCCCTTCTTTGTTTCTTTGTTTCTTTTATTTTGTTTCGTTTTTCTCTCCCCCACCCCTTATTCGTTTCTGACTAGCACCTACCTAGTTAAGACAGCCCTACATGTAATGCCTTTGGTTGTGCTTTTTAATCTCTCAGGATCCCTTTGAGGAATGCCTAAATGATTCATGGTAAGGTGTTAATGGTTGGATGCTTTACCTCTGATCTTGGGAAGCAGGAGCTATGATTGCAGGCTCTAGAATCAAACTGCTGCAGATGCAAATCTTGACTTTATCAATTATTCACTGTGGGGCTTTAGAAAATCTAACCTTCCATTCCTCACTTTCTTAATTGTAATATTGTTATGAAATGTTCTGAGGATTAAAGAGATCATAATCATAATAATACTAGTTAACTCTTTTTTGAGTACTGTGTCAAACATGGTTACAAGTCTTCAAACTTATTAATTCATTTACATTTGAATAATGGACTTGAGAGAACTAATGGTTTGACCCAGAAGAATACACCCTAATGGGGAATTTCAGGCATACTGGCACACTAATTGCAGAAATGTTTTGGGGAAAGATGGCATTCAAATGACACCTCAGATAAAGATGAATTATAAAGGCCCTTACATATAACCTTGCCCCTACATAGCAGATTTTTTACAGAAAGAATGCACTTCAATCGGACTTCCACATCACTGATGACAATTTTAAAAACCTGATATGGCTGTCTCCCCATTTATAACCCATTTCCAATAAACAACTGCAATGGCACCATGGCAGTGAAAAAACCAAAGGTTTCCCATACTACAAAGAGGTCTACTAAGCTAAGAAGTCCCAATTGTGTTTTAGTTCAAAGCAATTTCATTAAATAAGCAGAAGAATATGGAGATGTTGAATAGCAACTATCATTTACTGAGTGTCTATTACATGCCAATCATTGTGCCTGGCACTACAAACACTTTATTTTTATCCCTCCCTACAGCCCTGCAAGGTGAAATATATTTGGCCTCATTTTACAGATGAGGCAAATAGTTAAGACAGATTGATACCCTTGTCTAGGGTCACATAGTAAGTAACTGAGCTACAATTAAGCCAAGGTAGGTCTAATTCCAAAGTTAATTCTTTCCACTACACCTTGAAACTTCTCTCATGTTTTACTTACTGGTGATGCTGGAATGTGAAACACACAAACTGTATTATGACCTACTATATAATCCTACCTAATAAAAGAGTAATATGGAAATTAACCATCACTCAACTCAAGCCACACCCACCAGCTACGCCTGCCAGCCAATCAGAGTGAGTATGTAAATTAACCCCAACCAAGATGGCTGCAGCCACCGAGAGTAGTTGAGAGGCTTGGGTTTCCCTGGTAACGGAAGCCACACTTTCCAGACACCCTGGCCGACCTAGGCCTCGACTCAAGGAAACAAAGTTTCAATTATAGAAGGTAAATCCCAAGAAAAATGGCGGCAGCCACGGAGCTGGAGAGAGCAGGCTAGGGTTGTCCCTGGCAACAGAGGAAGCCAAGCTTTCCACCTGCCCAGCTGGCCTAGGCCTCCACTCAAGGCTACAAAGTTTCAATTATAGAAGATACATGAACCCCAACAGAAATGGTGGCAGCCACAGAGCGAGCAGGGGGCTTGGCTCCCATCCAGGCTACAAAGTTTCAATTGTGGGAGGTAAATGAATCCCAGATATCAGGGACTCTGCTTGGGTTGCCAGGGGGCTTGACTGGCCTGCAAACCACCACAGGCCTCTCGCCTAGGTGGCCCCACACCTCAAGGGAACCCCCACCCTGATCCGGGATACCCTGCATGGCAAACCAGCTGGCCCCCACCCGTGCACCAGGCCTCTACCCTACATAATAAAAGAGTAATACGCAGATTGACCATCACTCCAACCACAAGATGGCTGCTCTTATGTGGTCAAAGGTCCTGCCCCCATGTGGACACAAGATGGCCACCACAAGATGGACAGCAGGAGAGGGCAGTTGGGAGGCAACAGGCCTGCAAGGGAGGGCAATTGGAGACTATCAGCCCTGCAGGGGAGGGCAGTTAGGGGTGACCAGGCCGGCAGAGGAGGGAAGTTGGGGGCAAACAAGCTGGCAGGGGAGCAGTAAGACATAAATCAGGCTGGCAGGGGAGTGGTTAGAGGGTGATCACACTGGCAGGCAGAAGCGGTTAGGGGCAATCAGGAAGGCAGGCAGGCGAGCAGTTGGGAGCCAGCAGTCCTAGATTGTGAGAAGGATGTCCGACTGCCCGTGTAGGCCTGATCCCAGTCTAAACAAGCAGTTCAACATCCCTCAAGGGGTCCCAGATTGGAAAGGGTGCAGGCTAGGCTGAGGGACACCACCCCCCTTCTTCCCCCATGCATGAATTTCATGCACCAGGCCTCTAGTCTATTTATATAAAGAGGTAATATGCAAATTAGCCAAGATGCCGTAATATTACAACTTCTCAGGAGAAGGCTGTGCACACAGGTGGGCATGAGGGGACTGCATGTGCGATGAGGCAAGCCACGGATGGCGCAGGCCCATAGACAACAGGGCCTGCCAGCTGCTGTGGTGGCGAACAGGCCCTATGAGCAGGCCCACAGAGAACAACCCTGTTCTCTGCGGGCCTGCCACCCACGAGCACCGGCAGTCCCACCTCTTCACATGAGCTGCAGAGGAAACACCTTTTCTGACCGCTCATTGGTTAAGCTCCCTGTATGCCACTCTCAGTATTCTTGGTAACTTGGGTAATAATCCAAGAAGGTGATCTAGGGTTTTTCCACCTTACTTCTGGAGGAAAAAACGAAGGTTCACTGCTGGAAGGGCTAAGAAATGTCATATCCTGCCCTAGCTGGTTTGGCTCAGTGGATAGAGCCTTGGCCTGCTCACCGCAGGTCTGGGTTCGATTCTGGTCAAGGGCATGTACCTAGGTTGCAGGCTCCTCCCTGGCCGGGGCCCAGGTCAGGGCTCATGCAGGAGGCAACCAATTGAAGTGTCCCTTTCACATTGATGTTTCTCTCTGTCTTTCCCTCTCTCTTCCTAAAAATCAATGGAAACATATCTTCAGGTGAGGATAAAAAAAATAAAGAAATGTCTTATCTTATGAAACAGACATATTGAAAATGCCTAAAGAAAGTTGTCATTTTTTCATGGTGAAGGGACTGGAATCTACAATATGTTGATGAAAACATCTTGGCGGCTGCAGTGGCCAGCAGTGGCAGCAGCAGTGGGGTGATGGAGGTGGCACTTTCCCCTGATCACCCGGTCACCTCCTGCAGAGGGAGGCCAGACTGCTGCTTAGGCCCATAGCTGTCAGTAGGACATCCCCTGAGGGCTTCCAGATTGGAGAGGGTGCAGGTCAGGCTGAGGGGACACCCCCCATGATGCACAAATTTTGTGCACCAGGCCTATAGTATTTAATAAGTGTCTTGTTTGTTATTTAAGCATCTCATTTAATCCTCACAACAATTGTATGAGGCAGGCACAAATATTTACCACTATTTTACATATAAAAAAACTGAGACACAGACACACTAAGGAAGTAACTTTCTCAAGGTCATACAGTGTGTGACCCTAGTCCTGAAACCTGAAGTAGGGTCTAGCTCATAACACCTATGCTCTAGAATAGCGCTTTCCAATAGAAATATGAAGTGAACCATGCATGTAATTTTAAATTGTCTAGTAGTTGCATTAAAAAGTAAAAAGAGCCCGGTTGGTGTGGCTCAGTTGGTGGAGCATCATTCCATGAACCAAGAGGTCGCAGGTTTGATTCCCTATCAGGGCACATGCAGCAGTTGTGGGCTCATCCCCAGTAGGGGGCTTGCAGGAGGCAGACAATCCATGTATCTCTCTCATGGATGTTTCAATCTCTCTCTCCCTCTCCCTGTCTCTCTTAAAAATCAATTAAAAAAGTAAAAAGACACAGGTGAATTTAACATAGTTTACTTAACCCTATTTCAACATATTGTAAATATAAAACAATTGAGTCATTTCACTCTTTTTGGTATTTAGTCTTCAAACGCCAAATTTAGGGCACATCTCAATTCAGAGTAGTTACATTTTAAGTACTAAATGGCCACATGTGGCTAACAGCTATTGTATTGGACTGGGTAGCTCTAGATCTTGATCTAGAGCAGTGGTTCCCAACCTATTTTTGGCCATGCCCCCTCTAAGCATCTCTAAAATCCTGATGCCCACCCCCGTGACATATAATTCTTATTATTCAAAAAGGGAACTCCTACTCACATGGAGGAAGCCTAAAGGTCATTAACTTGGTCTAAACAAGCTGCCAAAGAACATGGCATCCATGAAAAATAAAAGAACGAAAGGACAGTTAAAGTACTGAGGAAGAATCACTAAGGAATTATTTAAAAATATATAAAGTGATATGAAAAATTAGCAAATAAAGTTTTAAAAAAATATAATAGAGAACTGAAATGTGTAAATATGTCACAATATATATTTCTATACTGTATATGAGGCCCCTGTAACCATAAGAAATGCAAAAAATTCACTGTTAATAACTCATTCTTAAATTTCCCCCCTTTAAAAATCAAATTGCCCCCTTTGGGATGGTGCCTCATACTGGGAACCACTGATATAGAGGCTAAAGACTCAATTGAAGAATAGGAGCTTTGGTTTTCACTGACCTGCAGATGTGTCCTCAGAAAGGTTTTCCTCTTGGTGTATTCAAAGTTGTTTCTCATCAGAAGATACAAAAGTGCAGATGCTTCATTCCTGGTTGAGCTAATCTTCGAGGTGCAGCACTTTAAAACCTCATAGCAAAATGCAGCACACATGTTTACCCTTCCTTTGAAAAAGGCCGAGGGAAACTAAAAAATAAGACATAAATAAGTATCTGAAAACCCAATCATCAAAATAAATCAACTATCAAATACCAACTATATTCTCACCTAAATCTATACTAAGTGCCTTGAAGATACATAATGAACTTAAGATTAGGGCTCTGCTCTAGAAAACATGAACTAGTTAAACACACAAAGGCCAGCATGTGTCAGTGACAAAACAACGCAAGTCAGTACACAAGTCATTACAACAATGTGAGGTGCTAACAATAAATGGTACCGATTGAGAAGAACTCATCATGATCTGGAAAAAATGATGTTTGCTCTTGATAATATGTGCTAAATTAATGAATGACTGAAATGATGAATGATTGATGAGTCTCCATCTGACCCTTAAAAATGGGAAGGGCAATCTACATTACTTACTCTTTTGATTTATATTTAAACAGTTTCTTATATTATGAACTTCCAAATGCTGAGAAAATTATACTGGGAATCTATTGAGCAAGTTGACCTTTTAACAAAATGGGGGATAGATGAAGTGTAGATACACAAACATATATGTGTCCTTTACTAATAAACTGTGTTAATTAAGATAAATTTTTGAGCCTGGCCAGTGTTGCTCAGTGGCTGAGTGTCAACCCATGAACCAAGAGGTCCCCAGTCAGGCACATGCCAGGGTTGCAGGCTCGATTGCCAGTAGGGAGTGTGCAGGAGGCGGCTAATCGGTGATTCTCATTGATGTTTCTATCTCTCTAACCCTCCCCCCCTCTCTCAAATCAATAAAAATAACATTAGATATATTTTGCATAGGGAAATTAGTCAACATTATCATAACAACTTTGGTGACGGATGGTTAAGAGGCTTACTGTGGTGATCACATCTAAGGAATGTGTAAATCACTATGCTGTATACCTGAAAATAATATAATATAGTATGTCAACTATACTTTAAAAGATATATATTGGCATAGAGAGTACAAAAGTGGCTGTTACTTTGAGAATGCATTCAGTCTGCTTTGTAGAAGATAAAACATTCATATAACATAAGCTTGTTATAATCTCTCATGCTTACATGTCTAGGCAAGCAAGGAGTAAACTGCTGCAGGGCACACAATGGATGCTTTTCAGGGAATGTGAAACTAGAGGGCCAACCTTTTCAAAATAACTTCGTGGGAATCTTGAATATAAAACCATGTTGTATAATTCAACCTTCTTTTAATCACATTAAGAGCAAGTGCAATACTATGTATCAATAGATACGAATGTTTAATAAATGTTTTCTGATTGGCTGCCTGGAAATCTCACCAACAGGTTCACCAGATGAAAACAAACCTTGATGGACAAGATATTCTAGTATGGAAATGAAAATAAAGGAGTATGAGAGGACATAGCTGTAATGTAGTTAATTCATTATATTAAATCTTCTACTCACATTACTTCTCTGAGTGGGCAATGGCCAAAATCATCAATGGTGACTTCCTAACTGGCCCAGTCACCCCTAATTGCCTTCCCCTACTGGCCTGGTCACCCTTCACTGTCCTCCCTTGCCAGCTTTGTCACCCCTAACTGCCCTCCCCTGCAGGCCTGGTCACCCACAGCTGCCCTCCCCTGCTGGCCATCTTGTGACCACATTGGGGTGGCCATGTTGTGTGAGGGTGTGATGGTCAATTTGCATATTACCTCTTTATTATATAGGATTGTATCTCCAGTATCTATTACAGTGCTGGGCAGATAGAAGGTATTCCATAAATAAAGTATGGATGAATATATGGATGATGACTTTTCAAGTTTACTAGTAGTTAACTCAGATCTCTCTCCAGAGCAAAGATCTATATATCCAATTGTCAATCCTATCAGCTCTAACTGCATATCCTTGAGGCACCCTAAACTCAACAGACCCACAAAACAGAACTCATTATCTTTTATCCCCAAAACTGGTCTTTTCTCTACATTTTATATTAGCCACCATGACCCACTAAAGAATCACTAAATTGATGACCAAATCCTATAAATTCTATATCCTTACCATGTCTAATATTTGCCTTTGACTCTCCATTTCCACTGCCACTGCCTTACTTTAAGCCCTTATTTTTTATATTTTAATTTTTAAAAATATATTTTATTGATTTTTTACAGAGAGAAAGAGAGAGGGTGTGCACGCATTGACACAATACTGGACCATATCCCCAACACAGTGTCTAACACCAATAACAACCTATCCAGTAATTGTTAAATAACCTATTTTTTAAATCTCTTTCCCCTAGTTTCTTATAAGATGCTTATAGTGAACTGAGTTTTCCATTTATTTATTTATTCACAAATTGTATTAAAGAATAATTTAAAAAAACCTTCAAATCCACCTAACCTCTATATCAATTAAATGCAATAAGTAATGATGACAAAAAAGTTTTCCATGCTTAGTTATCCTATTATACAAATCAATTAATTGAATTTCATTATCTTGTTAAAGTTACACATACCAGAGAGGAAGGCCTGAACCGGGCCTTTCCATAATTTTTAACTCCATCTTGGTTTATGATGTTTTTTTTTTTTTTTTATTACATTTAAAAGCTATCAGAAGCAGACCAGAAATAAATCTTTGCTAACAGTTTCAGTCATATTTACTAAAAGTCTAGCCTGAGGTTTTTTTTAAATGAGGTAAAGCCTGAAATTTTACAGCCCACAGATACAATTAGCATTGAAAGGGAGGGCTCATTCATTTGACCCTATACTGAGTGTCTCTCACTGCTTCCCCACTCCCTTCTACCCTCTCTAAGAAAGTCAATGGGAAAAATATCTTCAGGTAAAATTTAAAAAAAAAGATAATATCCTGTTAATTTAAAAATGCTTTTAACCAAGATTTTCTTATAATTACATTAACAGGCTATTTTTTTTGTTATTAATTCACTGTTGTTGTTTTTTGTTAATCCTCACTAGAGGATAGTTTTTCCACTGACTTTTAGAGAGAGTGGAATAGGGGGAGAGAGAGAGAGAGTGGGGGGGGGGGAGAAAGAGAGAGAAACATACATGTGAGAGAGACACATCAATTGGTTGCCTCCCAAACACACCCAGACCAGGCCAGGGATAAATATGGCAACCCAGGTACGTGCCCTTGACTGGGAATCAAACTTGCAACCCTTCAGCCTGAGGGCCGATGCTCTAACTATTGAGCAATCCACCCTTATTTTTAACAAATTTTAGTGGAATAGGAAATACATTGGGGAAAAAAAAACTAGTAATTTTACCGACATAAATAAATATATTTACAACTATAGTCTGAGTATTTAAATCCAGGAGTCACACTGCTCGTAATCAATGTTCAGTGAATAATCAGCATGTGATCACACCACATAACACATGGTAATTGGTTCTGTTGTAAAATGGCATGGCTTTCTGCAGCAGTTTTGTAGGCAGATGTTCCCACTTTCGCTAAGTCATGCCTATGCATTTGTTTACTCAAGGTGTCTGGTGAATGCATGAATTTACTAGGCCTATCCAGTATAAATTTAAAATTACAGTAATACATATAGAAAGCTTTTCTGTGAAATTAAAACTTTTCATATATACTTAATTTTAATTACACAGACATGTCTATTTAAGTAAAAACGGGTAAACTAATTTGTCAAATTTTTAACATATGCATTTAGAAAACCTACTTGATTACATAACAGACTTTCAGCTTAACAGAAACCCCCTCGCCTGAATTAGTCTGTTATATGGAGGTTTTACTGTACTGACTTAATGGGTTCAGTGTCTGAGGTTTGTAGATGTCATAACAATAATCCTTTTTTTCTTGCCATGAAGCAAGCCCACTAGCAGCTATAAATTTGTCCTTACCTTACTGATGAAAGCTCTCAATGAAGCAAATACATGTTTCAGCGATACCTCAGATTGTCCATTTTTAAGAAAAGCAAGATGAATATCAAATACTTTTTTCATTAATGGGTTGTGGCCATCATTATTTAAAAGTTGACTCTAAAAAACATGAAAATAAATATATTTTGCAGAAAGTTTATGCTACCCCTTCTTAGAGTGAAAGATCTGACTTACCCAATACCTGTTTATCAATCCATGTCTGAAAATTCCAGAAAAACAAAATGTTTAAAACATCTGTGTCATCTTTCAACTTGGAAATCTCAAAATACTACATCAACTTCATCTATACTTGCTTCCATCATTTTATGCATAAGATGAAAAAAAATATTTTTCCAATGTAACACACCAAATACAGAACTAGTATGGAAAGAGTAATTTATATTAACCTAGCCAAATTTAAAATAAATGGATACAAGTGTATTTTTCTGAGGTAGACTAAATAATGTAAGAATTAAGGAAAATATTAATCATATTTTAAAAGTATATTATCTAATTTAAAGTAGGTTTACTATAAGATATGTTTAGTCATTGGTGAAAAATTAAACCCTCTATAAGTAGAGGTCATAACAGTATTACAATTGAATAGACCATATAAATTGTTTAAATGTTCCTTGTAAAGAGACATAAATGAAACGATAAATTGTAGAGAGATATCTATTGGTTTATGAACCTTTAAAAAACAAAAAAGCATTGGTTAACTTCTCCAGCCCTATTCTCTATCCCAGTGGTTGGCAAACTCATTAGTTAACAGAGCCAAATATCAACAGTACAACAATTGAAATTTCTTTTGAGAGCCAAATTTTTTAACCTTGAACTTCTTCTAATGCCACTTCGTTAAAATAGACTCACTCAGGGCATGGTATTTTGTGGAAGAGCCACACTCAAGGGGCCAAAGAGCCACATGTGGCTCACAAGCCACACTTTGTCGACCACGGTCCTATCCCTCAAAAAACTAGCAGGTTACAACCTGGCCAAAAACAACAACAAAAATCCACAAAATAATATTCATAGTTTTGACAAATCTAATGGTAACATCAACAGCCAGAATCCATTAACGGTGTTAGATTTTTCTGGCTCTTTCCTTAGTCTATTTCGAAGCATGATATATGGTTAGGAGTATAGATCCTTTGATAATTGGCCTAGATCTGAATCTTGAGTCTGCCACTGACCAGCTATATGACATTAAACTCCCTGTGAGCCTCAGTCTGCTCATTTTTAAATGGGAATAATAGTATCTATGTCATAAAGCTATATGAAGACTAAAAGTTAGTTCATATTTGTATTTTTTAGTTTATTAGAGTATAATTTATATACCATAAAATTTATTTTTTAAGTGTATGGTTCAATTATTTTTAGTAAATGTACAGAGTTGTACAACCATCATAATCCAATTTTAGAGCATTTCCATCAACCCAAAAACATCCCTGGTGTCCATTTGTAGTCACTCCCATTTCTCCCAGCCCCACTATAAAAAACTGATTTAATATTCATAAAGCACTTAGGGTAGTACCTGAAATCTACCAAGAGGTATGTTTATTAATAAATGAGATGCAACTGAATAGGAGGAAGAAATACAATGCAAGCCTTGAGGCCAGATATTCTGTTATTGGCACAATTAATTTGGTTTGCATTTTAATGAGAACTTAATATTTCATAAAGGGATACTGTAGCCTATTTCTTATTAGTATCTAATTCGGTTTTCCTTCATGAGCCTCTTGAAAAGTACAGAAGGGGGAGAAAAGAAAAAAAATTATCTATATAACTCAGGTGAAAGTAAGCACAATTTTTCACTTTTGAGTTCTCCCACTGATATTACATTACAGCTATGTATTTTTTATTTTTCAAACACATCTACTAGCCCAGTTTACTCTTTTAATAACCCTGAAAGTTCATTGCTTTTGCCTTATTCTTTTTAATGATAGCAATAATGATTTGTACTGAGGCAAACATCTGAGAAAAAAACACTAAGCGCCTGACTAGGGAAGCCAGCCAGGCTGCCTGGACATCATCTAACCTAAAAAGACACCTAATCACAACAGGCATTTGAGAAAACCAATTCAATCATGATTTGGGCTAAAAGTTACTGGATATTTTAATAAAAGTATGAAAGAGATCTATTTTTAACCAGAAAAATAAAACAATTGGGCATGGCAGGTGAGTCTTGGTGAATTCCCAAGGTCACACAGTAGCCAAACTCAGACTATCATCCAAGTTTCTTGAGTGCTCACTGAGGCTTTTATTCCTATGACTGGTTACGTTTTGTTATAATGTTTTCTTTGCAATGATGCCATCTGAATTTTAAGTCTTCATTTTTACCTTGAAACACTGGGTAAAAAATGATATGGTATCTAACACGGTTAAAGAAACTTCAGTAGCAGTATTGCCTTCTAGAAGTGCCTGATGGAAAATGTCTGCTTCAGTTGTTGTAGAACCTAAGATTAAACAAAAAATAAATTAAAACTGTTGAACACAGAGATTAACATAATAGCTTTGAATTACTCCCCCCCCCCAAAAAAAAAAAAAAACACCTCAAAGACAAGCAAGAAGAGAGGAGGCTCTGGATACTTGCAGACCTAATGAATTTCACTGTTTGTTGCTAAATCAATTATAGTCTTGATTAATCAAGTCTACCAATTTTTACTTAGAGCTGTGTATCAACAGCTCTGCACACATAATTAGGTGCCCACTCCTTTGGAGACAAGATTTTAGTGATGCACTATGGCAAAGTAACTAGGAAATAATGTGGGAGGCATTTTAGGCCATACAGGCTGTAGGTTGAATTTTTTAAAATATCTTGAGTCTGTCTCCTTAGAGCACATCTGCTCAAGACATTCGTTTTTATTATTAGTCTTTATCACAGGCCACTTTTGCTGGCTTCCTTCTCTGCATCCTCCAGAGGACTGTATGGAAATGTAAGTTTTTCTCTTTTTATTAATATTTGCATTTCAGGGCGATAGCTTCCAATTATATAACCCTCTAGCTTTCCCAGATGGGCAAGATTTCTCTCCTTGCCCTACTTGCCTTATCAATACTTCAACCTTTGTGAACACTTTTGTTAAAAAGTATTTACAGTTCTTTAATCTCTTCATTCAGCACAGCATGTGTAATCCCTTAAAATCATTGAACAATAACTCTAAATAAATATTGCATACACTATTATTTTATACTATTATGCTAATATTTGCATTAAAGTTTAACAGTAGAGCCCTGACCAGTGTGACTCAGTTGGTTGGGCGTCATGCTTTGCATCAGGAGGTTGCTGGTTTGATTCACAGTGAAGGGCACATGCCTGAATTGTGGGCTCAATCCCCAGTAGGGGCCATGCAGGAAGTGGCTGATCAATGTGCACTCTCACATGGATGTTTTTGTCTCTCTCCCTTCCTCTCTCTCTAAAAATCAATAAACTATTTTTTTAAAAAGGTTTAACAGTAGTAATGAAGGATATCCAATGTAAATAAAAACAATTCAGTGAGAAAAATTGATTTAATAATGAATTAAGAAAAACCATACCATTACCTAAAATTGCTGAAAAATCCATGCATATTTTATTATAGACATATATTATGAAATGATGATATACAAATACACAGATATGCAAATAGATTTTGTCTGTGAAATAATTTTCAATCATATTGGTTATTTAAACCAGAACTTCTTTAAAGTAAAATAGTATTACATATCTGTTTCAAATGGGGACCCCACACACATTTTCACTTACTGTGATTAAGTGTAAATGAACTTTCCAGGCTACTGAGATGCTGAAGCCGGGCCTGCATTACTCCTGATCTGTTTCGAAGAGCTGGCATGGTTTGAGATTTTCGGTCTACTCCAAAGTGTTTTGACAGCCAGGCATCCTGTATCCTAAAATAAAATTTAAAGTTAGGAATTGGAGTAGTCTTAATACTATATCTCAATGTTAGATTTTTTTTTGCCTAAAATATGATTAGGTTTCCACATAAATACAATACTATGATCAATATTCTCCTATTAGTTGGCTTAAATGAGACATCACTGGAAATTGTATGAAGTTTTAATATATATTTAAAAGAGCTGATACTATAAGAATATAATTAAGGAATTTAGAGAGTTACTTACTTCCCTCTTTCTCATCAAAAAACATCAGCATAAAGTGGACAACACTCTAATAAGATTCAGTCTTTTCTCAGGAGATGAGGAAGGGCAAGAGCAAAGTTAGTAGGAGGGCTGTTCAAAAGATATGTGGGAAGGGATTCCTGAATGTTGAAGAATGAGTGTCAATCAAATGTTTCTAAACTTGAGTTAACTTGGACCAGAAATTTTTACTCTTTAAACATGTCTATTGCAAGAATTTGTAATTTTTTGTTTAATATTAAGGTTCTATTAAAAATTACAACTGGTTCATAGAGGAACAAAAGGACAAAAATAGTTTGTCTAGGAAACATGTCTAGAAAAATAGTCTAGGAAACAGAATGTTAGCTGTTAAGGCTCATGGTGGTAGTAACCATGCCAGTTTCAAATTATGGGAAAAGACAATGGAAAATATCACCTGAATTACCCATTATTGGAATGTTCCAGAGACTCGGCAATTATAAACCCTATCCAAACAGCCTCTTCAGTTTTTGGAAGTGCAATGGAATTCAACATTTAAAAAATGAACTCTATTTGTGTTGCTTTAATGACTACAAGCTCTACCCCTATAATTTATCTCATTGAAACAAGCAAGTAATAGTTTCCTTAGGGTCCCTGAAACATGTTTAAATTATTTATTTCACTAAGATTTAAACAGCAAAAAGAAAAAATGCTCATTTATAATGTTATCCCAATCACTGTTTAGAATTTCTGTTTACCTTAGCAACTGAGGTGAGTACTGATAGGTTGTAGATAAAAATACAAACCTTACAACTGTCCTCAGTTTATGATTTCTGCCTTCTCTTGGGTCTAGCCCTTCCTCACACATCCTTTAGAAAAGACAGCATCTGTTTCAGGATTGGGACAGAAACCCTGCATATAGGGCTAACCATTTTCCTTTGAAAAACTTAAATGTATCAGCTAACATTAGTTTAATTTAAAGTTTGAGTTGATATATACATAAATCATGGGTTGTCCTTTTTAAAATTTGTATTGAATTTACTGGGGTAACATTGGTTAATAAAATTTATATAAGTTAGATTTCAATTCTGATTTTTATTGTAGTTTTCTTAAATAATATTAAAATAGCTCAGCATACCATACAGGGTGGTGCAAAAGTAGGTTTACAGTTGTTAGTATGGAAAATAATACAATAATTAATAAAAATTATATGAGAATTCAAAATGAATAATGTACTTTTTACATGGCATGATCAAGACTGCCCTCTGTTGGAAAAAAAACAAAAAAGTGAAAATTGCCATGCTATGGGAATTACCTTGCTATGTTTCTTTTTCCCATGTATCTAAAGTGAAACAAACATACTCTAGAAAGAAAAACAGTAGCATGTTAGTAAAGTACTATCATTCTCTGCAATTTAACAAGTAATATTTGAAATGTCATGTGCCACAAAGAATGATTACTTAACTCATATTGTAATGTATGTTTTGATAGAAATATACACATAACTAATTGGGGGCTTGCCATATTATATTTCTCCACATTAATTTGCTAAAATTACATTGGTATCAAAAAGGTCCATGTCTTCATGTATAATTTTAACAACCCAAAAAAACCTATCAATGTTAATCATCCTTCATGTTCTATAATATATCATAGAAAAAAATCTCTAGTATAGTTATAAATACCTAAAAAAAAAAGTTTCATAAGCCCTAAAAGTTGGAGTAATTGCTATGCTTTTTTATAATGACATTAAAATACTTTTTATTACTAAAAATCTCTAACACATACAGAATTAGGGAGGATAGCATACCAATCTCCTACATACCCAGCACCCACCAGCTTCAACAATAATAAATTCATAACCATTTTTATTTAATGTCTACCCTGAACAGGTTCTCTGCTCTCCCTCCATCTTCCTTACCTACCTACTTCCTATAGTTTTTGACCCAACATCATATATTTTCATTAGCAAACATATCACTATAATTAGAGTAGTTTATTTTCTTTTTAATCTTAAGTGCTGTTCTGATTGCTGCTATTTTTTTGAAAATTTTTGAAATACTTTAATAAATATTTATGAATTATCCTCTTTGTGGTTTGATAGACATGCACATATAATATATATCTGTACTATTTATTTAAGTTTGCTAGATTTCATTCTAATTTTTATTATAGTTTTCTTAAATAATATTAAAATAGCTCAGCATACCATACAGGATGGGGCAAAAGTAGGTTTACAGTTGTTAGTATGGAAAATAATACAATAATTAATAAGTAATGGTATAAGAATAAACTGTTTCAAGTAATCACAACTGTAACTATTTTTACCATACCCTGTATACAACTTTCCACTTCTATCTAGAAAAGACTAGATTTTCCCAAGTGCCTTGGAATGGAGATATCTTTATATATATTAATCTATCAATCCATCATCTATCTATATATCTGTACATTTCTGAAGTGGATGAAATTACTCAGCTCTACTTTATAGTACAAATTATAAATTCTAATAAGTTAAGCTGCTCTATTAAGCCAGCATCTGCTCCAAATGATTTAGGACAGTTGATGCCACTTCTAGTTTTCCAGAACACAAAAAGACTCCTGCCAGGCCATAAAAATGGTCTATTATTGGCTACACTTTTCTATATCACAATTATCACCATGTTTTTTCTCTATATGTGAAGAACCTGAATGTCAGCATTTATATTATCAAAATTTTCTACATTATTAGCAAATAAGATGTTGAAACCAAGAAAAATGGTTAACGTTTTATTATGTATAAAAATTAAGCTTCCCAAATAAGGGGATATACATGAAAATGTCAACTTACTCTAAAAGTATGAGAATGTTTATGAGCTCCTGAGGAGATACTTTATTCCAGTAAGTTAAGAGAGTATCTGAAAATGAAATATATAAAGCGTTAGATCTTGAAATAGAGCAAATAGCGTTGTGAATCTCAAAGTACCAATAATTTAGCTTAAACAACTATCAACTCATGGTCAGTTCTGCACAAAACACACACTGTATTCTTTTGAATTAATTCCAAATATGTATTTTAATCTGTAATTATTTTAATTTCAACATTTTTATTTTATAAATCTGCTTTTGGATAGCTTATCCCAATCTTCATATCATCCCTGAAAACAAAGGAAGGAAGCAGACCTGGGGTTTTTAATGAACATCCTAAAATTTTATACAAGATGGTGCATTTATGTGCGTTTTGCTGAATGGTGGGGTTGTCCAGTACCTTTGTGTGCTCTTCAAAGGGTTCTCTGAAGCAACAAGCCTAACAAATGTAAACTTTGGAGGGAGGTAATTTTTTCTCTTCTTTGCCATTGGGTTATAAACTGTGAAGTTCTGTCAATACACACAAACGTAGTATTTCAGATAGAAAAGTCCCTGAAATTAGGCGACCAGACGTCCCTAGTTTTAACAATTTGTCCCACATCCCACGGCATTTTAAAACAGTCCAAAAGATTTTTTTCCCAAAAGTCGAGACTTTTTTAAAATGCCGCGGGACACGGGACAAATTGTTAAAAATTGGGACTGTCCCGCCAAAAGCGGGACACCTTACCTTAAATCTATTACATGTACTTATCCTTTTTGCCTATTTCTCTTCCAACACACCTACTTATGGGTATTATTTTTAATAAAATAAAACTGCCGCCACTTAACTGTCTAAGCCTTTCTCATCCTACTCAGATATGTCAGCAGATGCTCTTCTAAAAGGTAACCATCTTGTAGGTATCGCGATAGTTGGCAAAGATCGAATTGCAAACCCCTCGTGAGCCTCCAGCAGACAGCAATGTAGGGCCAGGCAATGTTGGCCATACGGTGGGGGAGGACTCTAGGGGTTTTTACTTGACTTACAATTTTTTAAAGACCAGGAGTATTGACAGTTTCTAATGATTATAAAATACTGCTCGTTAAAAATAATAATGCTCGAATTGAGTCCAATTAGATTTGTGGTGCCTTTTAAAATTAAGCTATAAGTGACTTCCGGTTACCGCAACCCCCCTGCCTTTGGATGTGTTTGAGCTGGGCTCCCAGAAGTCATCGGGTTTCCGGTTTTCAGCCTCTTCAAAACCAGTTGACTGAGGCGCCATCTTCCCTTTGTTGCGGCGCCATTTTCAGCTGCTGCACACTGGCTTTTCCTGTCGAAAAGCTGTTGGGACTTTCCACCCCTGAGCTACCCAGCCTCCACACCATATCCTGAGGCAGCGTGGATTAAGGTCTGTAAAAACGGTGAAGGGCTTATCCCTGCTGTGGCCTGTCGGAAACTCTTAAACCATCTTCTAGTCAGCGGTGGCAGCGTCAAGCCGCCGGCCAGTCTCAGCCGTTTCCAAATCCCAAATCGGTGAGACATAATGCAGGCAGGGAAATATGGTGGAGAAGACAAGAGAGATGATAGGGCCCTTTCAGATTCTGATAAATTAGACTTAAGTATGTGTGACGTGTCAAATGACGAGTTTAAAAAAGCCTGGCTAGTACTAAAAGAGCTCCATGACAGAGAGCTACACCGTTTACAGACCAAATTAACCAATTTGAGGAAAGAGAAATTGGGAAATGGAAGGTGGACAGGCTCCATAGCGAGAATTAAAGAGTTAACTGAGCAACAAAAAGTCCTCAATGGGACCATTCAGACTTTGCGAGAACAGTTGCGCTCAAAAACCTGTGACCGCTGTTCAGTTAATGAAACATACAAGAGTACACTACAGCAAGAATTTTATGATATCCAACAACGAAACCTTAAGTTTATTGCCGAGATCACTGCAGAAAGGAATAAACTAAGAGAAGAAAATAAAATGCTTTCTGAAAAACTTAAAGTGACTCGGCAAAAGCTTTGTTGTTCTGAGAGTAGTGAAGACTTCCTTCTTAGTGCTCAAAAGGCTGTGAACGTTTTTACAGTCAGGGATCCTACAGATGATAATCAGATGCTTATGCCTATGAAATTCAAAGAGCAGCCAAATACTGCACAGATTAAATCTAAAGGGAAAAGGGAAAGGCAACAGAGTCAAGAGTTAACAGTTCTACCTCAGAGTCCAGACCTCTTTGACATGGCAGAGACATCTTATGATAAGGCAGCTTCTAATACCAGTAAGTCTACCACCGAATCCACCCAGAAGACACCTACACTATTCCCCTTGATATATACACAGAGTACTCAAAGGGACAATGAATTGCAAGTTATCTCAAACCTTCCTGAAGAGAAGCCTGGCCAGGCAAAAAAGTCAGAGCTATTTACACACAAGAATTCCACACAGAGGACCCCTACTCAGATGGACTTCACCTGGGCCTTTTCCAATATGGGTACAGAACAAAACCCAGTAATTGAAGCAGTATCTGAAACTTCAGAGGAAAACGTGCCTGAAAATAGACTCACAATACAGTCTTATTCAGAGAGAAGGCAAGCACTCTCTAAAAACATATTTCCTCTTGACTATACTTCAAGTAGGAAAAGATCATCGATTGGTATTCCTCGTTACAACATTGGGTATTCAGAGAGACCTAGCAGTTACCAGAGATCTTGCATGACCGTGAAAAAGAATAATGAATCTACTGTGGCAACAGGGTATGGTGCTGACAAGCCTCAGTGTGATGACCAGAGTTCCACTGTGGGGTCTAGGATAAAGAGAAAAGCCAAGGTGCACACTGAAAGAAGAAAGTAAATCTCCCTCATCCTGCTTTTCTTTCACAAGAGGACAAACTATTAACTAACTGATAACCCCTGACCCTGACTCCATTTCTAAGGACATAATAAACCAGGCAATAAGACTTAAAACAATTTGGAAAATGTCTTAGACTTTGAAACATTTATTTGTTACCAGTCAATAAACTATAGCTCCCTTTACTTTCATATACAATAATCTTTTTGATGAAATTTAGTTGCTACTGTTTATGAACTAATAAAAAAGAAAACCAAGAGAAGACCTGAAAGGAATTCTTTTTGTTGTTGTTGAAATTAAGTTGCTACTGTTTATGAACCAATATAAAAGAAAGCCAAGAGAAAACCTGAAGTGAGTTCAACATTTAAACACATACAGAGTGACTAAAAATATTTACCGGATGAGACAACTAGACTACTTCTATTGACAAGGACCTACAAGCTGATATTTTTCAGAATACAATGAATGTGACTTTATAGATATAGCATGACTTTACATGTATAAAAGCTAAAAAGGAGATGTGACAATGACTATGCACTACTTATTAAAAATCAAAAAGCAAAAGCTGAAGAAAGAACAATCTAATGAAGATCAAATGTTTAACAAGTAAGATAAACATTTACAAGATAAGAAGGACTTATGAAGTTCTCAAGAAACAAAGCAGTTATGGTTTTCCCCATGACATTAAAAAAGCAGCCAGAAGTTTGTCACTGGTATCACAGTATATGGTGTGTGTGTGTGTGTGTGTGTGTGTGCATGCGTGTATCAAGCACGATGCCACAGTACATGGTGTGTATGTGTGTGTGCATGCACGAACCATGTGCATATTCCACAGTATATGGAGGGTGTGTGTGTGAGTGTGTGTGTGCATGCGTGTATCAAGCACGATGCCACAGTACATGGTGTGTATGTGTGTGTGCATGCACGAACCATGTGCATATTCCACAGTATATGGAGGGTGTGTGTGTGTGTACGCGTGCGCCTGTGTGTATCAAGCATGATGCCACAGTACATGGTGTGTATGTGTGCATGCATTCACATGTCATGTGTGCATGCCACAGTATATGGAGGGTGTGTGTGAGGGTGTATGTATGCGTGAGCATGTGTATGCATCATGTGCATATGCACAAGTATTGGGGTGGAAGAAAGGAGAGCTAGTTAGCAATGCATCTCCCACCTTCTTTCTTCAGTCTGCCACCCCCAACCCAATTTTACTTTCCTTGAGCTGTGATGGTGGTGAATTTTTTCAGGTATGGTTTTTATTTTCATGTGTCTGTTGGGTCTTTTTTTTTTTTTTTTTTTTTTGTAAACAAATTTATTGAGAAAGTAAATTTGCCTTAAAACTCACCCATTTAAACAGTACACAGTATAACAGTTCATAGTATATTTGAAGAGTTGTAAAATCACCACAGTTTTAGAATATCTTCATCACCCTTTGAAAAAACCCTGTACACATTAGCAGTTACTATCTACTCTTCCCTACTTTTCACCTTGTGGGAAAACAAAAACAGTGAGTTGTAGTTGTCAACTGATCCATCATCTACTAAAACAAAAACTACCAGGTTGAAAATGCTCTCTATTTGTTTTACAAAACATGGAGGCCCATTATATAGCCTCAATATATTCTTTTTTTTTTTTTATAAAGTACTATGTAAGCCTAAACATACTTTTATTTAAAAAATATTCTTTTTTTTGTAACAGTTTTCTTTTTTAAGTGTTAACAGTATTGCAGATGCCCCCCATTTCCCCCACTTTGTCCCCCTCCACCAAACCCCTGGCCCACCCAAAACCCTCCCCCAACTATTGTCTGTGTCCATGGGCTATGCATATATGCATATGTTTTCTTTGACTTTTACTTTAAGTTCTTTAAAGATGCTATTTATTTTATATGTTTACAGTTTTATTAATATGCCTTAGAATTTATTATTGATTTGTATTAATATCTCTCTAGCTATCAACTTATTTTGTTTTTATTACTATTTATCCTGCATTGTTAAAAATAGATTTAAAGCAAGTTATATATATATATATAATAGAATTTAAGTAAGAGATAATGACTATGGTAATCAGAACCCAGGTGCTTTTAAGTTCTTCATTCCTGCATTTTTTTTTTTGAGCAAAAATATTCAGAAAAGAAAGAAAACTGTATGAATAAATGTTGCATTTGGAAATAAGATAACCTGATTTTACTTCCAGGTCCAGAAGACATAAAGTTTATGAAAATCCTTTGGTTATATTCTACCATATAATATAGGAAGGAAATGATAATACTATTATATAATTATATAGCAAGGAGAAAAAAAAAGTGTGAAAAAGAATCTGGAAACATACAAAACCATACAATTGTACTATGTAACAATGGTATTCCTTACCCTCAAAGAATCCTTCCTATTTTTTTGTTTGCTTTTTGTTTTCCAAATCCTGGGTCAAATAAAAGTTAAAGTATTAAATATGACTTCTAGTTAATGTTATATTTTCCTGTTTACATTGGTGATTTAATGCATTATTTGATCTGTATGAAAAAAATGTTCAGCACTTCTAAAACTATTGCCTCATTTTAGAAATTAAATTTTAAAATAAAAAAATATTTCAAAGAATCAAATGTATATGACTAAAATGAACCTATTTTAAGTTAAAATACAGGAACATTTAAAAGGTCAGAGTCTTTAAAAATCTGTTTCTAATAAGCATGTGCTTATTACAAAACTGAGCCTGTGAGGGTAAATGTAGAGTTCAGGTTTAATATGCTGGTAACTCACCTTCAGAAATCATTTTTACGATATACAGATAGCACATCAAGAGGCTTCTGATTTCATATTGATCCAATCGGTTATACTGGGATGATACACTGCTCCTCGTAGAACTCTGCCGGGTCTATGATATAAATACAGCAATTTTGTGAACAATATTGATACTATAGTTTCCTATATCCTTTAATTAAAAAGAAACATTTTTATCATTTGTCCTATTTGGGAAAATTCTAAGCATAAATGCAAATTTTAAAAATATATATTTTTTATTGATTTTTGAGAAAGAGAGAAAGGGAGAAGGAGAGAGATAGAAACATCAATGAGAGAAACATCCATAGCTGCGTCCTTCAATCCCCTACTAGGGATCAAGCCTGCAACCCGGAATGTGCTCTGACTGGGAATCAAAGCAGCGACCTCTTGGTGCATGGGATGACATCCAAGCAACTGAGCAACAGTGGCCAGGCCATACATCCAATTTATATCACACTTGCAAGGTAAATGGGCTGACTCTATTGCCATTGCAACTACAATAGTAATATCCTGCAAATTACCTTGGGATTTTCACCAAGAAATAGCCATGAATACTGTGAATGTTTTATTCCCAAAGGTCCCGTGTTTTAGTAGTAAACATTTTAAATAATTGTAGATGGCTATTCCCAGAAAAACAGCTTTTACATCAAGGAGGAACTTACCTAAGGTACATGAAAGTATAAGAAACATTTTACACTTTTTAATTTAAATCTCTCCTTGGAGTTGATTAAAATCCAAACTGCAAATTATAGGTCAGAAAAAATCTATCTTTAAAAAGGCTAATAATATTATAGATAATTAACTAAGGAGGATCCATCAATACTTCAAAACAAGAGCTTCTACAAAGAAATGATGTTCCTATTACTTCTTTTGTTGAAGTATCAGTTGTTAAGCATGACAAGATCTGACCTTTTTGAGGATTTATATGAATAAATAATCTAAAAAATTTACCCTTGCTAAAAATCAATACTTTCAATTGAGCTAAACTGTGCTGGGGATATATAAATATTTAATAAAGTAAGATTTACTAAGAAAGAACTTTCACTTGGAGTAAAACATCTAGGTTCTGAATGATTGATAGCTGTATGACCACTAGCAAATCATTTATCCTCTTTGTCCTTTATTTGTCTTACCTATGATAGTGTCTGTTGTCATATTTCTAAATGGTGTGAAATAGAAACCTTTGTACATAAATTACTATTTATCCAAAGTCTCCAGGAAGTATAGTCCAGTAGTTCTCAAGGGGTGGTTCCCAACCAGCAGCATCAGCATCACTTGGGAACTTAGCAGGCCCCACCCCAAACCAACTAAATGAGAAACTCTGGGGCTGAGGCCCAGCCATCTATTTTATTAAGCACCCCAGGGGATTCTGATGCACACTAAGAGTGCTGGAATTAGAAAATCTGGTTCCGGGTCTGGCCCTGCCAGAATTGTGTGACTGTCCTAAATCACAATCTCAGTTTTCATTTGTAAACTGAAAGTTGAAATTTATTATTTTCATGGACCTTTCTGTTTTTAAAAAAGATTTTACATAGCAACATGACAAGATTTTACTGATCTAAAATGAAGTTTCTCTAACTCAAGGCCAACATCTCATAAACTTTAATATTAGGTTTGAAAAATGATTTGGAAGAGTTGGAGAATATATTCTAATACTAGATACTGAGATCCTTAATTTGGAGACCCAATTTTCTCTCCCAAATTGGTACAATTATTCTATTATAAAAGAATGAAAGGGGGAGAGATCAACCAAAGGATTTGTGTGCATGCATATAAGCATAACCAATGGACACAGACACGGGGGGGGGGGGAAGGTGGGATAAGGACACATATGTAATACCTTAATCAATAAAGGAAAAAAAAAGAAAGGCTGAATTAATCCTGCTAGGAAGTGATTTGTTTTAACTGACAAGGTAGCAGCTGCCAGGATAGGAAGCAAGTGCTAAAATATCCAAAAATTATGGGATTTTTTTTTTACAAATCCAGGATAGACTACAGGAAAGTAGAAAGCCTATTATTTACACAAAAAGAAAGATTGTTGTAGCCTAAGGTATCATTAGGGTTATCTTATATTTAGGTTCTTACATTTTCGCCAGTGTTGCCCTGATCTGGAAATCCTGTTGCTCCTTCTGGGATGAGGGAACCTCTTGAGTCTTCTCTTTTAAGTCCATGTCCATTTTGAAAAGACCCATAAGCTAGAAAATAAAATCCAAGTCCTTGTTAGCAAAAGGAGGAACTGCCAAAATATAGTATAAGTTAAGCACTGGGTTAATTTTACTAAAATTAACCCAGTGCTTAACTTATACTATATTTTATGGATTAGGTCTTCGTCATCTAAAATTGTGAAGTTTATATATTATATCAAAACACATAAGAAGCCAAATAATGGGTTAGCTTTTTTATTTCTTGAAACACTTTACTATGTATAAAATTACAAGAAATTCCTTGAAAATAATCAAAGAAAACCACACAATTTGAGAGGTAATTTTATAGATATGGAAATTTGGGCCCAGAAAAGGGAGGTGTCTTGTTCAAGACTAAAGACAGATAAGCGGACTGGAGGCCAGTGTTTTTCTCATTATCCTCTAATTTCTTAGTATACTAAGATATGTTTTTAATAAGCTTAGACAGGGAAACCTAAGCAAAGAAATGTATCTGCAAGTGGAAGTCAGATTTTAATTAAACTTTAGTAGAGATCATGCTATGTATAGTTTTTATTATAAAACTAGTAGCCCTGCACACGAATCCGTGCGCCAGTATCTTGCCAATATCTCACTATTGCCCTCCAGTAGCTCTCTGCCCTGCCCTCCTGTAGCTCTCCCCTCCTCTCCCCTACCCCGCATAGCTTGCTTCCCTGCCCCTTCCTGTAGCCCTCCGCTGCCTGCTTGTAGCTTGCTGCCCCACCCTCCTGCTGATCCATGATCCAGGGTCTTTACGCTTCACGGCATAACGACCACTTGCATATTACATCTTTATTATATAGGATATTTAAAAAAACACAGAAGGATAGAGTACATTTCTAAACAGCCATAAAATGTATAATCATTAAAGGACTTACCGGTATCTTTGTCAGTGCTCAGACTCCCTCTATTTGCAGGTGAAGTGAAGCCACATGCAAATTCATCCCTGGATGCCTGTAACACAATATGATACCTCTAACACTTGTACACTAGGGTAAGACATCAAATTAATAGACTAAAATGATGCCTTGATTTTAAACAAATCTCACTGTGAAAGTCCAGTATCAGTATCGGTATTTAGATGACAAATATTTAATAAATGGGTACTAGCATATTGTAGTAACTATGACTTCTAGATAAGGTACATAACTCTAGATGGCTGGTAAAAGCTGCAATTGGTGCAGTCTGGTTCAATTCTCTTTGCTTGGAACTAGGAGTAATGCTAGAAGGAGGGATGTGACCAGAAGCCCTGGGTGAACTTGAGCTGCAAAAGGAAAAACAGGTAAGAAAAATATTTCCAAATATCACTGTCAAATGTTGTGGAGTAAGCAGAAGTATGAGCTACCGTGTCTTGTAAAGAAAGACCAGCTTGACACTCAGGTGGGTGATGTAATTGGGAGCTACAGGTAATCAAGCCATTAGGGAGGCTTAGAGTGGCTTTCTGGGGAACCCAGCACAGGCTTGACAAATCGAGATAGGGGTACTTCCAAAGGAAGCTGTAAAGGACACAGTTTAATCTGCCACTAAACAATGTGACAGAACTACTGAACATGTAAAGGTGATCTTGGGCCACACAGAACATGGAGTGGGGAGGGGGTTTAAAGTGGAAGTTAATAGTCCCACCATAAAGTGTACAGTTCTAAGCACTATGTTTTAATTGGATGATGGATAAAATGGAGCATATCCAGAGGAATATAACCAAGAATGTAAAGGTTTTGGAATGACAAATGATGAAGTGGAGATAGCTGATGTGGAGAAAAAATTAGAAGGCACATGTGTAAGAAGTATCACGTAGATGTAGGAATAGATTGTTCTATGTACTATCTCTAGAAGGCAAAACTAGGACAACTGGACAGAAAACTTTTTAGGTCTAATGTGAGAAAGAAAGTTTTTATTATTATAATGGCAAAAGGTGTTTGGCCATGTGGGAGACGGATCACCCCCAAAGTTCCTTTCAACTCTTAAGATTCTAAGGGGAGAAAAAAAAGCACAGACCAATTGTGATGAGCTAAAAGCAACTCTTTAAGAAGTACTAAAAGGAGGCTGTCAAGGGAGGGGAGAAGCAAAAGAAGACAGTTTAGTCCCTGGTGCCTAATATTTTGGAAATGAAGAATCTTTTGTTTTGTTTTCAAATTGAATAACTATATGAAGGCACAGAACAACAGCAAATCTTAAAATACTAGGTTCAAGGGATTCTTGGTGTTCTCTTGGATTTTGTTACTTAGTGTGCTTCTGGGACCAGAAGCAGCCAAACCCTTGTTAGAAACGCATAATCTCAAACCCCACCTAGGCTGCTGAATTAGAATCTTTGTTTTAACAAATTCCCCAGGTAATTCATATGCACATTAAAGTTGGAGAAACATTAGTCTAGGAAACTGTAAATGTAAAAATGGAGTAACAAGTGAACCATATAACATATGATCCCAATTCCAAATGTAGTTAATAAAAGAAGATAAAACGTCAATAGAAACACACTACTACTTACAGAATTAGGCATGGCTGCACAAGAATACAAGGTATCTCGACCTGCAAATCGCTGTATATTTTCCAAAAGCAGTCCAACAAATGGGAGGTATAATTGTGCTATTTTGGCTTGTTGGTTCTGAAAGAGAATTATCAAAAGCTTACAGGTATAGTGATTTCACTAATTATGGAATATAAAAAACAAAATAAATTAACATATAAAACAGAAACTAATAGATACAGAGACTAAACAGACTGTTGCCAGATGGGAGGTATTGGGGGTAAGGATGAAAAAGGTCAAAGTATTAAGAGATACAAATTGGTAGTTATAACATAGTCATAAGGATGTAAAGTATAGCATAGGGAATATAGTCAATAATATTATAATTACTATGTATGGTGTCAGGTTGGAACTAGATTTGTCAGGGTGATCACTATGTAAGGTGTATAAGTATGTAATCACTATGTTGTACACCTGATACTGATATATTTTATGTCAACTAATTTAAAATACACTTTTTAAAAACTTAATAGGTATAAAATATGTATATATTACAAATAAAGTTGGCTTCACCTATCAGTTTGAAGATTAAAAGCAGGCTAATATCAATAACAAATTAGTAAAGCATGAGTCTTGGAATTACCACAGAACATTATTGGTATTTGGATTTAAACGCAATCCAGAGTCAAATCACATGCTTCAAACACAATTAGATAACATAAAAGGCAAAAGTTTATTTTTTAAATAAGATTGAACTATAAAGCAGATCATATTAGTCCTATTCTTTCACTCCAGTGAGTACTGAGTTTCATGAAAGCAGGGATCATGTATGTCCTATTCACTGCTTCATCCCAATTTCTGGGCAGATATAGACTGAGTGGCCAGATTATGATGATCTCTGAATGCATAATAATCTGGCCACTCAGTATACATTAGCTAAATAGCTGAATGAATTAATGAAGTGAAAAAAGAATAATTTACTGTATTCACTCAAGAAACTTTTTTGCTTTGATTAAAATAGCAATTAAAATAATGTGATTTATCTTGGCCCCCTAAATCAATTATAAAGCTTGGGAGATTGATACATTTATAAATATATAAATAAAACTGGCCACAATAGTCTTACCTAATGTGAAACCTCTTAGTCAAATTTATTTTTTGTTTTTTGTCAGCTATAGACAATCCTCACCAGACATGTGCATACACTCATAGCAGCAAACACAGTTGTTTTCATGGCACAGGAGTTGCCCTACATATTTGAGGACTTTAGGAGGCTTGTCTGGAGATTTAGATAAGACCTCCAGGGCACAACAGTCAACCTAGAGAACACAGATCAATAGTATCTTATCTGACTTTAAATTTGCATATTTGCATTTATTCTTGAACAATATTTTGTGTTAATTGGCCATCTGCACTTCTTTTGTAAAGTTTAGGAACCCATCTTAACAGATTTCTAATTTCTATCCCTATCAATAGTCTCATATCACTAGGAGATTCTAGTTTAGTAGTTCTGGGCTGGGTCCTGGGAATCTACCCCAGATGATGCTGATGTGCACAGAGGTGTGAGAACCATGATCTATGCAACTTCCTATTCAAGGCAGGAATGGCCCTCATCCTTATCCCTGACAAATGGCTAGTTTCAAAGGCTCCTTAAATACTCCAATTTTTTTTTTTATGGACTGTTAGAAAGGTCCTTTAGCTGATTTACTCTGTGAAGGTTCTACCTGCTAGGAATATCTCTGTCTACTTCCACTTTACATGGAAACCCTTGAAATATTTGGAAACAGTTACCATCAATTGTCTTAGCTCATTCTTCACAAGGCTAAACAGTCATTATTATTTTCCTTTATTCTTTCCATTAGTGTCCCAGTACATGGATTCATGCACATTGAAAGGAAATTAATTAGTCCCTCTGGTGCAGGGACTAATGCAGGCAGTCCCTGGGTGGTGGCCAGTGAGGTGGGACTGGGAGAGAAACGGGCAGACATGCCCTGGAGCCAACCTCCCATGGTCCCTCCCTGGCCAGTGGCACCTGGGGTGGCACTGGGGATCGAAGGACAGCTGCAGAGTCAGCGGGATCCCTCTCACAGGTGAGGCTCCCCAGCCTGGTCTGCAGGAATCTGGCCCGAACCAGCAGTCTGACATCCCCCGAGGGGTCACGGAGTCCAAGAGGACACTGAAAAGTTGCTGTCACTTGGCAGCTCCTGCATTGAGCATCTGCCCCCGGTGGTCAGTATGTGTCACACTGCTGACCCGTCGCTTAGCCTTTTATATATAGAGATGGCTTTGGTTTCAAAATTTTTCGCCATCATGACCGACCGACCTTGGCCATTCTCTAATATTATAGTGTCCCACTTAAGACTTGAGAGCCAATACAGTATAGTGGGTAAGAGCACGAATTTTGGATTTTAGAAATACATGAATGCCAGCTCTCCTGATACTAGTTATGTGATTGTGATCAAGTCACTTAATCAGTTTTCTATTTGGTAAAACGGGGATGATGATAATAATTCATGTGAGTTATTTAATAAATGTCTGGCATATAGAGTCCTCAATACATTTTAGCTGCTATTATTAATATTACAGCTTCTGGATTCGAGCCCATTTTAATTCTGATAGTGAGTGATCACTAGGGAAGGAGATCTATGAAAAATTTTGCCTGCACAAAAGATAGACAATAACCTCAGAATCTATTTACTAGAAAAAGGGTAGATAAATAAAATAAGGTGTATCCATATTTGCAATGTACCATCATATAATCTAACTTTATGGTGTATTGTTAAATGAAAAAAGAAAAATGCATAATGGTATCTATTATACAGGGTGGGGCAAAAGCAGGTTTACAGTTTTTCGTGTGGAAAATAATACAGTAATTAATAATACAAGAATAAACTGTGTTTCATATACTCACAACTTTAAACCTACTTTTGTCCCATCCTGTATATACATTATGCCTGCATACAGTAAAAGTATATATAAGAAAATGATAACAGTAGCTGCTTCTGGAGAGATAAATTAGAGCATGGAGGTAAGGAATGTGAGAAAGGCATTTTACTGATAGATTGATTTTTACCATGTATGCAGATTATTCCTTTTTTAATTTTTATTTTATTTTAAAAAATATATATTTTATTGATTTTTTACAGAGAGGAAGGGAGAGAGAGAGCTAGAAATGTCGATGAGAGAGAAACATCGACCAGCTGCCTCCTGCACACCCCCTACTGGGGATGTGCCCGCAACCAACGTACATGCCCTGGGACCTTTCAGTCCACAGACCGATGCTCTACCACTGAGCCAAACCGGTTTCGGCTACCCTTTTTTTTTTTTTTTTAAAGGAAAAAAAGAATTTGCCCACAGCCCAAGTAGAAATTGCAATTGTCAACATCTCTTGTAGTGGCTTACAGGAACTGATATCGACCCCAGAACAAATGTAAGACATTAAACATTCATGTTCTGAATAGGAAAGATGTCTCCTGGTAATTATAAGAAGTTAGGAGATCTCCTATAGCAGTTATGAGTAACACATAATAGGGACCAATGACACCTCAATAATTTTATTAGAGGAGGGGCTGAGGAGTGGCAATGCAGTTGGAACTGAGAAGCGGGGTAGGGGGGAAAGGGGAAGGCAGGGGATGGACTAGGAGATATAGTGTCGAAGCAACTTTTCCATAGGAAGCATTTTCTTTTCTTTCAGTCCGCAGACCGAGGCCCTACCACTGAGCCAAACCGGTTTTGGCCCGCATTTTCTTTTCTTGACTGTGTGTTTATTTGGAGTAACTTTTGGGGACATGATAGAAATTATAGGTACTTGAAGCTCCTCTGTCTACCCTCACTTTGGCATCATTATTTGTATTTTACAAATGTGCTCTAAGTCAGGCCATCTGTGAATTCTTTGGACCAAAGAAAGTGAAGAATTGAAGCTTTGGTTAACCAGGCCCATGAAGCAAAGTTCTGTTAGAGAAAATCTTATGTTCATTCATACCTAAGATTTTGAACAAAGAGGAAAGGACTTCAAAAGTCACTGGGAGAGTAATGAGTTTGGTATTTCAATCTTTTCCATAGTCTCAAACCTCAAAACACTCAAACGGGCATAATATTTAACTTATTTACAGATAACAATAGTTGTGTATGTATGTGTATGTATATATACTATTTTCAGAATTTTAAAAAGTGTTTTGGACATTTAAAGAATGTTCAATATGTGGCATAAAATACAGATTGTCCCCATCTTATGATGGTTCAAGTTACCTTTTTTTTTTTTTTTTTACTTTACAATGGTGGGAAAGAAATATACATAGTAAATTACATGAGATATTCAACACCTAATTATAAAATAGGCTTTGTGTTAGATTATTTTACCCAACTGTAGGTTCATGTAAGTGTTCTGAGCACATTTAAGGTAGGTTAGTCTAAGCTATGATGTTCGGTAAGGGATGCATTTTCAACTTATGATATTTTCAAGTTACAGTGGGTTTATCAGTATGTAACCCCATCAGAAGTTAAGGAGCATTTGTATTTAAAAATCCAATTCTAGGTAAGGCACTAGTGAAATCCCTTTTTCCTTCACTTTGATCTAAAGAGATTGGGTAGGGGGGAGTGCAACTTCCTGCTTCATAGAGGGAAAGTTCATTTTGTACTTCTCCCATGAATCCTTTGAAATCACAGCTAAAGACATATTCCTCTACATTGTATAAGATCCTTTTCCCTACTACGAGGGCATAAGCAGCAGTTAACCAGAATCCAGTGGTAACTAGCATTTTTAAAGGAGTGACTAAACTTGGTTGGAACGGATGGCTTTAAGATAGCTTTTCATTTAGATATATTATACTAGTTAACTGCGTTAAAATGATATAAAAAAGGGTACATAGAGCAACTACATTAAGTGGAAGGATGTTACTTTATTAGTTATAATCTGACAAAATGCAAATGCAATAAGTAATTAATAACATCTTAAAGGTGAGGAGTTTAAATCTACTATATAATAGAATTGCATAAATGAAAGTAGCAAATATTGTAAGTAAAAAATTTAATTAGGCCAGCTGGTATGGCTCAGTGGTTGAGCATTGACTTATGAACTAGGAGGTCATGGTTCAATTCCCAATCAGGCCACATGCCCAGGTTGCTGGTTCGATCCCCAGTGGGGGGAGTGCAGGAGGCAGCAGATCAATGATTCTCTCTTATCACTGATGTTTCTGTCTCTCTCTCTCTCCCTCCCTCTCTGAAACCAATAAAATTAAAAAAAATTTATCTGGGTATAAATAATATAGTAAACATATAGACTCTATCTATTAAGAAAAAGGAGAGCATCTGCCAGTGGAGAGGACATAAGCACTTGGAAGCCACCCATGAAATCCAGACCCAAAATCACATAATGTGGTGCTGAAACAGCGGGTCTATGAACAGAGTGCAGGGAAAGAATTGGTTGATTTGGTTAAAAAACAAAATAACTAAAACTAGTGCCTAAATCCACCAGTCTGTTCAGTCAAAATGGCTGACCCAGTCGCCCTGATAAATATTTTAAGAAATGAGAATTTGTAAGTATCATGTCCTTGATTCAAGGTGGAACCAATGCCAGGTCCAAGGACTGCTTGAGAAAGACTTATTTCATGGACCATTCCAACATATCAGATCAGCATGCCAAGAATCCCACTTGATAGTCTATAGCAGTTTCTATTGGCAGGTTCCAGTATTGGAACATATTTTTGTCTTGCAACTCTATGGTAATAAACAGAGGAACTTTGACATCTTTCTAGATGTGTTTCATAAAGTTTGGCTCATATAACTTTTGAGGCATGTATACCGGTGAATAGTACTTTATGCAAAATCCCTTATCACTAACTCATAAATAGTGTTTTGGGGGTGACTTATATTTGGATATGATAGTGGCAGTCAGGGCAATGTGTTGATGTCATGTAGAGCAAAATCAATCCACAGTAATGCTGCTATTTGTGACAGAAAATGTTTATTTTCTCAACCCCAGTGACAAAAGAAAAATGATTTTGGGGTGGGAAGGTATAAATAGGACATCCATGAAATGTAGTGAAGAAATTTACTAGGCCTAAAGAAACTATTAAAAGGAAGAATGAAATTATATTATGAAATAGTATATCCTACTTCTGATAGAACACAAATCAGCTTAAATTTAGGAATACTCAGTAGGCTTCTAAGTGACTATTTTCAATTTTAATTTCATTCTTAATATTCTCCCAAAACCCTTACTCCTCAGAAAAGCAGGTCAAAATATGGCCAAAGGGAGAAACCAGTGTTTTCTTCAACAGTTAACAAAACAATATTTTTAAAACCTAATCATACGAAACAGAAATAAGACTTATTTATAAAAATAAGCATCAATGCTCATGTTATGTTTCTCACAGAAAACTTCATCATTAGTGCAAAATCTTAGCAGAAATTTACTAGCATGATACTGATGAATTATATAGACATTCTTACCTTGTGCTGGTATCTAGTATCAAATGCATGCTTTATCAAAAGATTCTTTATGACAGAGATAGCTGTATATCTGATCTCATAATTGTCTTGAAGAGCAATGGAGGTTTCCCTCAGAAGCAGACCAACCAAGAAATGATGCTTGCAATACTCATCTGATAAACTGTATTCAAGGTTTGAATCTGCAGTACAATGAAATTTAAAGCCCATTTATAAAAATATTCAAAAATCATTTTAATATTAAAATAACAGACTATAACTTATTATTTAGTAATACATGATCATGCTAGCAGAAGGTATTATTTTATTAATGAATACGAACAATTATTTTATCATTTAAATGAGCATGCAAAATTTTACAAGACAGGAGGACTCATAATTAGGGCTAGATGATAGCCTTCATAATAATTTTAGTGGGTAGGATAATCCCTAGATTCCTTTCCCCATACTTTTTTTCAACTCTGAAAAATCTTAAAGCAGAACCTAGAATGAAAGAATACCATAATTGGCAATGTCTTAACATATTTCTTGATTATCTGAAGAGATTTAGTTGTAACTACAAATTGGAGTAATTCAATATAATAATACTTGATTTACTTATCTGTTTATACTTGCAAATTAGGAAAAGGAAGAGAAACTAGACAACTAAATGATTCTAACAGTACTATTGGCTGTTCTAGTAAATGTTACATATTGACCTGCATACAATAGGACATAAGAACAATAAGAAAAGCAACCTCATCCCTATCCAATTCATCATCACGCAAATACAAATCTTATATTTCATAAAATCAATACTTCAAACTATGCCTTTCACTCCCCTTTGGATCCTCAACCCATTTTCAATCCCAGCTGCTAATATCCTGGTTGGGACTTGCCTTATAATTACTCAGCAGGGATTGTGATCCAATTTAGTAATTTTTAGAGTAGATATCTACCATATTTCCTCTATGCTTTAATTTAATTAGGCCACAAAGCTGAAGGATACATCTTCTATTTTGGTGTTTTTTTTGGGGGGCCTCTTTAGCACTTTATATAATACTATGCACTCAATTAGGAGTGAATAAGTGTTATGAGTAGTCATATTTAATCCTAAATCCTGATGGTCTGTCCACCCCTTTTCTTTGACTTCCTCATAACTAGTGATAAATACTGGGAGCAGTATGTGGGCTATACATGCTCAAAATCTAATAAGGGAGTAGTTGAGTATTTTCCCTCCATTTTCACTGGTTGTAATTCAATCAATAAAACCACTGCTCAGCACCAACCCCCTAGAAACCAAGGCAGCTGATTTTCTTCTAGCCACTGTTGTGTTAATTTAGGCCTGTTGTGTTAACTCTTTCCTGCACAGGTCAGCTCTCCAGGTATGCTAAAATACTAAACACTTCTTTTCTGAAAATTAACATTCTGTATTTAATTATTAAAATAGTAAATATGTATTTGTGTATGATTTCTTTCCATTTAGGTCATGCTCTTTTGTGAATCCCTATCACTTTCTATGCAAAAGGGCCAGTACTGACTAACCTGGATGGCCTTATATGGGTAGATTTTGCAATGGTAGTTTTTCACTTCAGTGATTTAAAGAAATCTAATCAGATTTATAGAAATCTAATCACGGCTTTAAAATTGTGCCCAAGCAGCCCTGGCACAGGTCTGAGAAGCAAGGCAAAGCATGGAAAATGACGCACACTTAAAGGACAGCTACCCTCAAGCCCCCATGCTGGCTTGAGCAAAAACTTGTTTTCTAACAATAATGTTTTCAAGTTGATTCCTCTAGCAATCAGCACTTAAAGCTTATTTTAAAAGCAAACAAATACATTGCCGCCTACATTTTATGGGTACATTAACTAAAGCCTCATTTTGGCTAGGGAGGATTTGAAAGCAAACAAAGCCCCCATCCATGTTAGCCATTCATCAAATCATTTGTTTTTAAAGAAAGCAAACTACTTTAGAGTGAACCGAGTTAAACCTACCTACTGAAGTCAAACGGTCCACCGCAAATGAAAAAAAATCTAATTAATATATGAAAAGAAAAGGGACAAATAAAAAACATAGTAACATAAGAATAGTGCTACACAACAAAGCATTCAATAAAACTAGCAATGGAGATAACTGAAGGCATTTCACAAATTTAATACATATATATTATTATTTTATTCTACCTTTATACATTTCTTTTGATGCTCCTTTCAGCAGAAATGTACTGATATGGTTTTCTTAATTCAGTGTCAAACAAGAGTTCAAACACTACTACAGAGAGCAATTTTTCTAGCATCTAACATCTGTGTTTAAGCAACAATCTATATAACATACCAGATTTCTTCATACTACAAATACTACCATACTGACATTCTGAAGGAAATGAGGAATACTATTAACAAATCTATCTTCAGATAGTAACAATTGCGAGGTTACCTTTAAACTGTTTTAACTAGAAAACATTATACTACACTAGTGCTAGCAAAAGAAAAAGAAAGAAAAAAGGAAAACACAATTCTAAATGATGGAAAATACAAATACCCACCTTGAACTCGCTGAAGTTTAGGTTTTGCAAATGCCATTGGCAAATTCAGAGGAATGTAATGTTCATGGTTGCAAATTGTTTGCAGGAATTCAAACTTGTATTCAGCCAACACCTAAATGGAAAGAAATCATACACGAATACATATTTACTATTTTAATAGTTAAATACAGAATGTTAATTTTCAGAAGAGAAGTGTTTAGTATTTTAAGCATACCTGGAGAGGTGACCTATGCAGGAAAGAGTTAATACAACAGGCCTAAGACTGCTCTCCTTAAAAAGACTGGTTGGTCTTTGGCTGGCATTTGGGAAATTAGATTTTGAAACGTTTCTTATATGATAAGGGTGTACGTTCTGTGCCAGCCTGCTCAGACTGTCTGAACAAACAATGTGATTTATGGTGAACACCTGCTTTCCTTTCTGTTCCAAGACTCTGGAATTTTAACCAGCCTCCAATACATGAATTGCTCCCAGTAATAACCCTAAACCCCAAGTCTCAAATGGGCTTCCCTGAACAGAAACATTGAATGTGTTGCTGCATTTGCACTGTTGGAGAGAAGGCGTGTTGTGTGAGCCTTCACAGGAGGAAGGGCATGCCCAGGAATCCTACACACACATTGCACGGACTCCATTTGATACATCTTCCCTTACTGATTCAGCTGAGCATCCTTGCTGCGTCTCTGTAATGAATCTTAGCCATAAGTACAACTACATGTTGAGTCCTTTGAGCCTTTCTACTAAACAACTAAACATGTGGATGGTCTTAGGGGACCGCTCAAAAAACACTATGCAATATTCCCTTCTTTAAAGTACAGCATTCTCAAAGTGCCTAAATGGAAACAGCAGTTCTAATTTCTCCAGAGGACAATAAATGTCACCCTTAGCCTCACACTGTAATGTCTGACATCTACTATAGTTATGTTCTTATACCTTACCTTAGGATCTTTGGGGCTGAATCCAGATATATAGTCATTTATCAAATTGAAAATAAATCCTCTATCCATTAGTGTCAGACAGCGCTACAGAAACCAAATAAAAATGAACAGTTAGCTGAGTATGTCTGCCAAGTATAAATTTCTAAAATTTTTAAATTTGTTTCACATCTGCAGGAAGAATCTCTCTCTTTTACAGGAAATAGAGTAACAGCTTTCAGAACTTTAGGTGAGACTAAAAAAGAGACAGTTAAAATTGGAATTGGAATGCAACTGTACAATTTTATAAATAAAATTTTAAGTATGCACAAATACAAATATATATACATCTATATATCCATACAAATATATATATACATCTATATATCCATACAAATATATATATATATATATATATATATATATATATATGTCTATGTAACCTATTCAGTTGTACTGCCTTATTTTAGTCAACTCTCAAAGTGTAAAGTGAGGTGCAAAGTGGTCATTTAGCTATTGAAAGTGTAAATATTTCAGATCAGAAGCTTTTCTTTGTGTCTTGTCAAGTCTTAGCAATTAAAATACTCTTCCTCTATGACTGCCCTCCTAGTTGTTACATTTGCCTGCTGTCATTCTCCTAGTTAAGGCTCTTATTACCTTGCCAACTGAACAACTGTAGTGAGACACCTAACCAGTTTCCATGCCTCTCTTTCCATTCAAGTGCTTCCAGATTAATCTCTAACTCCAAGCACTAATCATGTCACCTTCCTTCCTAAAAGCTTTCAAGAGTTCCTTGTTGCCTTTAATAAAATGTCAAACTCCTTACTTAGTATTCAAGGACACCCATAAGCTTGTCCCAACCTACTTTCCAGTTTTATTTCCCAATACAGTTCATCTACTTATTATCCCCTCAAGATGTACTGTACAGTCCTACCTCTGGGTCTTTGCTCATGCCAGGCCTAGCTAGAAATTCTATACCAATTTATACCTAATCCTGCCCATTCTTCAATAGTCTGATGAAGTTCCATCTTCCTTAACCATCTTGATGCACAGGTTCTTTAAATCACTTTCTTACTAGTTTTTGTTTTACTTAATATTTCCCTGTGTTTTCATCTAGGTAGAATAACAGGAATTATCTTTCTTTATGTTCTCCACAGTGCTTAGAATATTCCTGTGAAATAGAAGGATCGCAATATTTGATTAATCAGCCATTTGCATCTCATTTTTCACCTCTCCTTTCAACTTTCTCTGCCATTACCTTAGGTCAGATCCTCATCACCTCTATCTCTTAGATTAATGAGGTAGGCTTCTATTTATTCATTCAATCAACAAAAATTTTTAGGTGTTTGAGACTAACAAGACATGGTCTTTACTCTTGTCCAATGATAGAGACAAATAAATAATTATAATACCACACAATAAGAAGTATACAAAGAATGGGTAAAACCCAAAGAGGTGATAGACACTGAGGAGGGAGGCTTGGGAAGAGCAAAGCTTCTAAAAGATGAATAGACGCTGACAGGCAGACAAGAGGGGTGGGGGATTTATCTTCTAATTGGTTGTCTTGACTCTGATCTTCTCCTCACTTCTATCATGCCAGCAATAAAATTATCCTCAAAAAATCTTTGGTATTTCTCCATCGTGTACAACCCAAAATCTAAATTCCTTAGCTGGATTTTTAAGGCTTTCCATCTTCTGGCACCAGATGGCCTTTCCAAGTCCACACACCCTAACCTGTCTGCACAGTGACGTTCTTGCTCACCCCTTAACAATTTCTGAATGTGCATATCACATCTTTGTTCATAGGATCCTCTACCTACAACACCTTCAACTCTTCCTGGTTATAATATTTCTTTTTCTTGTGTTTTCCTATTTTATTTTTTGTGCTTTCAGTATTAACAGTCATCACACTTTATCTTGTCTATGTATTTGCATGTGATTACAAAGGCAGCCTCTTGCATCTTTGAACCTTCACAAAGAAGGTGGACAAATGTTTAAACTCCATGGAAGAAAGTGACATTTTGAATTTCAGATAGTTTCATTCTTAGAGGTCACTTTAAAAAGATATGTGGATGTTTGGTTTTTATACACAAACAGTTTTATGTAGCAACGTTAAAATTTTATTTTAATTCTGGCAAAGAATGATCTTATATCAGAAAATCATGCGCTGGAGATCTGAAACCTAGCTGTGAATTTTTAATAAGAAAACAAGGGTAAGGTTAGAAATCTAACTGCTTGAATGGATTACTGACCATCAGGTTCTTAATGTAAAGTTGGTACATGATAAAGAGCTATGACAAGAGGGGAGTGGAAAGGAGCAAGTCAAAGCTAAGTGCATTACAAACCCATGCCCCTTCTCGAAAGCAATTCAAATAGTATTGTTACCCACTTTATAGCACGGCATTCTAACATTGCCCTTACATGCTGATAACGAAACATAACAATAAATACACTGTCTTCCATAACTATAAAAGTTTCTAGGATCTCTCGAACAAAATAATCTCACTGACTAAAATAAACAATTGGCATCTATATGTATTAGCAACATGTAGACTGTGGTTATATCAGGAACAGGTTGCTTTAATTCAAGGGCTTCAAGTTCAAAAGGCCAATAGGGGTCAGAGAAGTGATGTAAATGGCACAGAGAGTCGGGGGAACTCTAAGGCATGTGGGAATTTTGGAACCTAACTGAAGACAATCAATATAATATATTTGAAAAAAAATTATGTAAAACATGCCTCTAGCTAGGCCACCAGTGTGGGACTGCTAATTTAATTAATTAGCTATTTCAGTGGGAAGAAAAAATCAATTTGGCTGTTTAACAATAGTGATAAATTAATTCACTTACAAGTTTCTCCAGCAGCCTTATAAAGACCTTGCTGAATCTCTAGAAATTGGCTAATTTTTTTTCCTTTGGCTTTAAAGAAGATATTGGTGAAGAATAATCTCTTACCATGTTCTGGCTGCCTTTAACTCACCTTCAGGAAGCTAGCCAAACTATAATTGACATTTCTGGACTCATCAGGAATCTCTGCATAGCGAATAGTCACATGGGGAATTATTGCAAGAAGCAAAGAATGTAAGACATGATGATATGCCTCAGGAAACCTCTGGCCTCTGGGAAGCTTAAATTAAACAGGCATATAAAAATGTCAGTTGCAAAAGGTATAAATCAAATGCCATTGTTATTTTCACATACATTCTACATATACTAGTAAATTCATAGTTTTTACTAGAGTATATTGTTTCTTCCAACTAAAAAATAACATATTTTACATCATTGTAGAAACTATCTGGACCTCTAACAATTTAACTGGCTGATCTAATCAACAATAATAGGTAATTATGACCTAACTTTAGAATCATGTCCCTCAGATTCAAGCACATCCCAGTTTTTTCCCTGACACACAAAATATAGATGCATCCGTGCACCTCAATTTCAGTAAACCCTTTCTCTGAAAATAATAATTAAAATGATACATATGAGGTAAATATTTATTTGTTTATAAATCTTGGCTTTATAATAACTAAGAAAATGCCTTTGTACCTTAAAACAGTTTGAAAAACAACTAAGTGTATACATCACATTTCAGGAATACATCTATTGCATAAAGTGTTTTTAACCTTGTACATGCCTTTGACCTTCTAAAAGAAAGGTTATTTCTGATTTGGTACTTGTTATTCCAAATGAATGTTTTCAACATGGACATTTTAAAACCATAAAACAAATGGAAAGCTTCAAAGATAATACATTTTACATGGCAAATAACTAATATGAAAGAATCTAGGTAAAAGAGCCTCTCAAAATTAGACTTTAAATAATATGAACTATCTCCTATCACTGGCCAGTGTTGGTCAGTGGTTGAGCATAGACTTATGAACCAGTAAGGCACAGTTTGATTCCTGGTCAGGGCACATTACTGGGTTGCAGGCTTGATCCCCAGTGCAGAGCATGCAGGAGGCAGCTGATCAATGATTCTCTCTCATCATTGATGTTTCCATTTATCTCCCTCTCTTTTCCTCTCTGATATTAATAAAAATATATTTAAAAACATGTCAGATCATGGATTTATGCAATATATTAAACAATTTTTTATTTTTCAATTATAGCTTACATTCAATATTATTTTGGGTTAGCTTTGGGTATACAGCATAGTGCTTAGACAATCATATCCTTTCCAAAGTGTTCCCCCGATATTACTAATACCTACCTGGCAACATACATAGTCATAACTATATTCCCTATGCTCTACTTTATATCCCCATGACTATTTTGTAACTACCAACTTGTACTTCTTTGCTTTTAATCCTCACCAGAAGATATTTTTCCATTGATTTCCAGAGAGACTGGAGGTGGAGGGCTGACAGAGATAGAGAAACATCGAGATGAGAGAGACACATCAGTTGGTTGCTTCCCACACACAACCATACCAGGACTGGGGAATCTGCAACCAAGATATGTGCCCTTGACAGGGAATCAAATCCATGACCCTTGGTTCTACAGGCTTATGCTCCAACCACTCAGCAAAACTGTCCAAGGTCCAACTTGTACTTCTTAATCCCATCACCTTTTGTCACCCAGTCCTCTAACACTCCCGCCGCTCTGACAAACAACAGTATGTCCTGTGTCTATGAGTCTGTTTCTCTTTTGTTTGTTCATTCATATTATTCATTAAGTTTGACATATTTCTGAAGTTATATGGTATTTGTCTTCTTCTGACTGACTTATTTCAATCAGCATAACACCCTTTAGGTATATCCATACTGTTGCAAATAAAAGATTTCATTCTTTTTTATGGCTGAGTAATACTTCATTGTATTACCTTTTTACCCATTCATCTATCGATAATTATGGGCACTAGGTTTGTTTCCATAGCTTGGCTATTGTAAATAAGGTTGCATTGAACATAGGGGTGCATATATTCTTTTGAATTAGTGTTTCAGGATTCTTCAGATATGCCCAGAAGAGGAATCAATGGATAATAAGGCAGTCCTATCTTTAACTTTTTTAGAAACTACCATACTATTTTCCTTAGTGGGTATGCAATACATTTAAAAAAAAATTCACATGATCTCACTCATTTGTGGAATATAATAAACAACATAAACTAATAAACAAAAACAGATCCAGAGATAGAGAAGCATTGATCAGACCGTCTGTCAAACCTCAGAGGGAAGGTAGGGGTGGGTGGGGGTGAGGGGGAGAGATCAACCAAAGGACTTGTATGCATGCATATAAGCCTAACCCATGGACACAGACACCAGGGGGGTGAGGGCATGAGTGGGGCGGGGGAGGGGGGGCTTTAGGGGGTTAAGGACACATATGTAATATCCTAAACAATAAAGGAAAAAAAGTGAAGAGCTAAGAGCCCTTAAATATAAAAGAGGCTTTGCATGTCATACAGTTAGCCTTCTTCATCTATGTTAAGTATTACCCTTGAGCCTACTTACCTTAATTTTATTTTCTTCCAACAAATATATAGCCATAGACTTTGCAATGATTTCAAAGAAAAACCATGAGTACTAAAATAAACAAAGAAATAAAATCAATCTTCAATAGTTTCCCAAATTTTTGAACCTTAGCAAAGTTTAACAAATACATATGGATCTAACATTAATAACATTTTAAAATGAATCCCAATTCACAAAGTTCCACAGAGTAACTTCAACTGGTGTTGGCAGAAAGATAAAGTTCCTCAGAGCCAACTGTGATGTGTGAATGGGCTTTTGGTAAGAATGTTTGCCTAGTGGAAAATAATGACAATAATAAGAGCCACCATTTGAGTGTCTACTATGCGCCAGAAACGATGTCTTAAACACTTTTCTTATATTTTAGAAATGAGGAATTGAGGCTCAAAGATGCTAAATTATAGCTTCAGGTCATAGAACTATTAAGTAGTGGATACATAATTCAAACCCATGTCAACATGATCCAAAATTCTTTCTATTACACATTTGACTGAGGGCTGGGGGGGGGGGTGGTTGGGGAGGGTGAACAAAATGAAATTCTGGAGAACTTGAAGGTAAAGGATACATGGGCAAAGTGATAAGTAAAGTGAAGGTCACGTGAAAAAAAATGATGGAAGACTAGAACTGAAATGGGAGGGTATGGAACATATATTTCTGGCTGCTTTTTCCCTGTTGCGTCCTGATCCCTTACCTTTAACAGTTTGTTTATTGCTAAAAAGTCTGCAGATTGTTTCAAAATTGCTATCATTGTAGTAGCCAGAATTTCATGTGTTAGCTGGGCCTGAGGAGCACTCGGTTTTTCAGGTCGGAAGTTATACTACAAATAAAGAAAATGAACCATAAGGCAAAATTCTCCCACAAAATCAACTGCTCAGAAAGTAAAATTTTCCCCCACAAACCTTTATGAAGGATCTTAAATAATTATCCAAGCCTTCTTCATGACACTGTGAGACGATATGTAAAAGAACCCTGAAACAACATTCACAGAAGCCAGCATGTCAGGCTAAAATTAATTACCAGTTTGATTGTTAGATAAGACCTAAAAATTCCTATCACTGTCTGAATAATTAAAGGTGAGATGATTGCATAAGATATAATGGTAATTTGGGTCTAACTGATTCAAAAGAAAGATTATTTTATTTTGGCATTCCAGATGTTTCATCTTTATAAATTTTTGTCTACATTTGAAGTATGGTCATAGCTACTATATAGTAAAAGACGATGAGTAAGGTAAATACTGAAATTCTCTCTAGTGAGAAGAAATAGAAAAATAAAATGAACAGCATGTCAACAAATGGGAAAAAAAGAAAGGGAAGAAGTAGGAAGGTATAAGGACATGAACTAAATTTGGAAGTAAATATGAAAGTCATAGAAAGTTTTAAAGTTAGGAGATTAGTAGTGGTTCTCAAAATTTAGCATAAGTCATAATCACCCAGAGGGGAGACTGCTCAGCTCCTTCTCCCAGATCTTCTGATTTTTTAAGGACTGAAGTGAAGTTCAATGATTAGCATTTTAAATAAGCTCCCAGGTGATACTGATGTTGCAGGTCTGGGAACCACATTTTGAGAAACCCTGGACTAGAGTAATACTTCTTAAATTTTCCAAAAGCAAGCAGAGAAGAGCAAACAGTATGCAGATGTGTGTAGCCTGAGTCCTGATGGTGCAATAGCAGAAGCAGCAAGGCCAGAAACATCCAGCCCTGAGCTCACGATTTTTTTCTATTTTTGTCTCCTACTTTAATTTCAAAATTCAGGTACATTGTATGCTCTACTCTACAATATATCTAAATTTGTTTAATATAAAAAGAACACTTCCTTATCCTTTAAGTAAAAATTGATGGCTTAGGGCCATTCTATCCAATATATGAGAGCCATTCGCCACAAGTGACTATATCAATTTAAATGGAATACAATTAAAAATTCAGTTTGTCAGTTACATTAGCCGCATTTCTAGTGCTCAATAGCAAAATGTGGTTAATGGCCACCATACTGGTCAGCACACATGCAGTAGTACATTTCCATACTTGGAGAAAGTTCTATTGAGTCATAGCAATGGTCAAGGACAATGGTTCTCAAACTCTGTTGCATTATGGAATCACCTAAATTAAAAAAAAAAAATACTAATAGAGTTCTGCTGCCAGAGATTCTGGTTTCATTGGTGTGAACTGTGGTCTGGCAGAGGAATTTTTAAAAGCTCCCCAGGTGATTCTCCTGTGCATCAAAGTGTTAGAACACCCCTGGTCCACAAAAAGCACATTAAGTTTACCCTATGTCTTTTGGTAGCATCGATCCCTGGGGACACAAGTCCCCCCATCTGAGAAGCATGAAACTAAAGAAAACCAATATTAAATTTCTGATTTTGGGGTTCTCATTTGGAAGACCAATTTATATTTAAAATGAAGAAATTCAAAAGGAAACAAAACTTGCTTCTTTGTATTACAACACTGAAACTCACATGGTGCAGTTGATGGGCACATCATCTTCATGGGTCATGTTTGTGAGAACTCGGAAGAGTTGCATAAGAATTACAGGTAGAAACTGTATCATGACTGGGATCTCCATGACATGCAAACACTGAAATAAGTCATTATTAGTTATGAAAACAAACAGAAACATGATATAACTTGCAAATGTGAAACAACAAAAAATTAAGTAATGAGAAATACATTCACTAGAACACAAACTCATTTAAATGGGAGTTTCATGGAACAGGGGACTTTGTTAATTATTTTATCCACATTTCTATTTTGGCACTCAGAACTCATTAGTATATTTAATAGTAAATGCTTTACTGAAATTAACAAGTATTACTGAGATAAACAGGTTTTGAATAAAGCCAACTGACTTCTGGTAAACTAATACTCAATTGAGGAGAGAGCAGATGTGTTTGGAGGTACTGGAGATGCCTACTAGCCCCTAGCACTCAGTGTGTTTTACAAGGGAATGTGGGCCATCAATTGTGGGATTTAATAAAGTATGTTTGTGTGTGTGTGTATATGTGTATATATATATATATATATATATATATATATATATATATACACATATATATATATATTAATATGTTTTATTGATTTTTTTTTTTTACAAAGAGGAAGGGAGAGAGATAGAGAGCTAGAAACGTTGACAAGAGAGAAACATCGACCAGCTGCCTCCCGCACACCCCGCACTGGGGATGTGCCTGCAACCAATGCATATGCCCTTGACCGGAATCGAACCAGGGACCCTTCAGTCTGCAGACCGACGCTCTACCACTGAGCCAAACTGGTTTCGGCTATGTTTGTATATTTAGTTGGCTTTACACTGACACCCTCTACAAAACGGAGGCAGTTCTTCATTCTAACACCCTGATAATACACTTTCTAGCATTCTGTTTCTAGTGAAAGGTGTGTTAACATAAAAAAAAGAAATGTGTTCATATATACCCCAAAATGATACAAGCATCAACATTTATAAAATTTCTTTCTTCCTACTCCCTTTCTCTCCACATTCACTCACTTATTTAAGCAAGCAGCCAACAACAACAACAAAAAAAGAAAGAAAGAAAGAAAACAAATCTCACTGAGCACCTCCTACTACATAAACTCAATGTTTAGTGCTATGGGAAATACTGAGATGGATGAGACAAGCCTCTGTGCCTAAGGAACTTAATATTTAGCTTCCAGTCTCCCTGACTTTTGCTCCATCTTCCCATCCTTACTCTCATCATCCTTTTTCTGGACACTAATATCTATGCCTGAGTCACATCAACAGTGACCTCTCAGATCTCTGTTCAACTTCTCTTCAATCAGATGGATAAAAGCAGGACATTGAGCTCAAAGAACCCATGGTCTATCCTTCAAGTTTTTCCTTCCTTGTCCTACCTTTCTAGTCTTACTACTACTATCATCCCTTTTCATGACCTTCTTATCTATAACCAAAATAGACTAGTAATTTTATAGCAGTTCTCTGTACAATTTCTCTTTAATCCCATACACCTAACTCTCATTTCCAAATCAATCTTCCTCAAATACTGATTACATCAGACATTTCCTGCCAAGATTTTTTTTGAAGCTTCCCCATTACCAAGCACAGTGGATCTCAATCAGTGGCAACTTCCCCCAACACCCATCCCAGAACATCTGATAATGTCTAAAGACATTTTGTATTGTCACAACTGGGGGATGCTACTGAAACCTAGTGAGTAGAAGCCAGGGATGCTGCTAAACATCCTACAATGCACAGGGAAGCCCATTACAACAATTATCCTGCCCAAAATGTCAATATTGAGAAATTATGACCTAGGATATTAAGTCCAAGTTCCTTAAAACCCAACCTACATTTTTAGCATTGACCTTCATCATCAAAGACCAAACTAGCTCAAACCTCCACATCAATGAAGCCATTTGTTCATCCATTCAACAAAGGCACACTGAATAAGCTTCTAATTACCAATCGCATAAAAAACATGGTTCCTACCATCAAGCCATTCCCAGTCTATGGGGTGGGGGGTGGTTAAGACAAGGAACAAAATCACTGTGATACAAATAATAAACAGTACAAGACTGGTATATACAAAATGCACGAAGGATGAAGAAACAACGGAGTCTGCAAGTGTGTAGGGAATGTCCAAGAGGAGGAAGTTTAAAGGTTAAGTGGGATACTGTACAAGAGTAAAGAGAGTTGGACATTGCATGCATAATTGGATCTCCCTGTACCAACATAGCTCCTCTCTCATCTATTCTCAGGACAGCAGCCAGAGTGTTCTTTATGAAAGGCACATTCAATGCCATTTCCCTTGTGGAAAAAAACAAAATACCATGAACAAAAAGATGTCAAGGGCTTCCCATACCTGCATGACCCTGCCTATCTCTACAAATTCATCTCATGTCATCTTCTCCCATCACAGTTTAGTGTGCTCTACACAGTCTTGTCTTTTCTTTACTGTCCTTCAAGCATGCCATCACAGGGATTTTACACCTGCTGCAAATTCTGTTAACCATTTACACAATGTTATGACCTATGTTTGTCTTCCTCTCATCAGTCTCTTCTTATTTTTTTAAATGTATTTTATTGATTTTTTACAGAGAGGAAGGGAGAGGGAGAGAGAGAAACATGGATGAGAGAGAAACATCGATTAGCTGCCTCCTGCACATCCCCTACCCACATTTCCTTTACGTCTCTGTCAAATGTCACTATACCAAACAGATCTTCTCTGATAGTCTTCAAGAGGGACTTATCACCCTTTATTCCCCTCACTATGCTTTAGTTTTCTTTACAGCACTTATTACTACCAGACATGGCACCATATATGTATTTAACCTTTTTTTTTTTTTTTTGCCATCTGCTTCCACAAGAAAGCAAGCTCTTTGACAATAGGGACAATGCTTTCTTCACTTACATTCTCCATGCTTAGAACATACCTGGCCCATAGGAAGTACTTAAGAAATAAGTATGGAATAAACGATTACTATATAACAGATACCCTATCTTGCTTCAACCTCACAAGCACCTTACAAACTGGTGTTATTGTTATCCCTGTGACAGAGGAAGAAACAAAGGCATGGGGAAGTGAAGTAAGTTGGTCAGGGTCAATCACTAAGATAGTAAGTCACAGGTCTGGGAGACAAAGTCTGTGATTCCAGAACCCATCCAGGTCATCTCATGTCATACTACCTCTCTAAAAGAAAGGAACATTTTTGTTTCCTGAGACTATCTCTAAGCAACAACATAGGTCCAAGGGGGAATCCTATGGAGGCTTCATTTAAAAATCAAAATTCCTCAGACTAGCCATGGCTGACCAAGTAAAGGAACAAGTAGAGAAAGAGTTGCTGTCAGCTAGGTCTTATGACATGAATTTCAGTCCTAGCATGTGAAACGACATCTTGAGTTCTCAATACATTTGGTAAGTAGATATTCTGGCCCTTTTCCCCATAGCATGCTCCACCTTTTCAGGGAAGTCAGCAGGAAAAGACCCGAAAAATCAATTTCTGGAACTGATATAAACATTGTCATGAGATTTTCCAAAAGATGTCATCAAATTCTGGCTATAACAGTTTCTTCCTGATGTAGCAACCCTGCTTCTAAATAGTCACTTGGTGGAAAAATACATAACAGAAAGTGTTCTCTTGAGGATACACCACCAAAAGTATCTTAAAGTGCTAGTTTGACCACCCTCCCCATCAAAATGTGGCAACAGAAAGACATCAATCAAAAACAATCCTTTCAAAGAAAGCTGCTGTTCATTTACCTTTAAATATTTAACGAGCTCCCCTGGAACTTCTTTCGAGCCTGACTGAATCAGCTGGCAATGATGGAAGAATTTGTGCACATGTAGATCCTGGAAAACAGATGGACACAGCCTTATGAAATTTGATTCATTACCCTCAAATGCAAGCTCTGCTCTCTCCCTCTTCCTGCATCTTGCAAACCTATTTATCCGGGTATTCTAATGCCCAGATTTGGCAGCTGCAGCCACCAACATGTGTGTCCATGTCTCATGGGCTTCTTTACCATCCATCCCACAAAGCAGCAAGACCAGGTCAATTCAGCATGTACTTGAGCACATCATGTAGGCCAACTAGCCAACATTTATTTAATGCCTTTTTTTACTGGTGTAGTCTCTGGAGTTGGGCTGCTTTTACAGTTTAAAGAAATAAGCAGGAACTGAGGCCTGAACTGACAGGTGATGCAAAGATAGCAGCAGGGGTTCCCAGAACAATAGTCCCAGGCATTCAGTGCCCAAGTTACCATGGCACTTCAACGGCCAATGAGTCCAGCTGTCCTCTATGGAATTTACATATACTGATTCTGTGGACAGGACAGAGTACATCAGGAATTGGCATAATGAAATTTAGATTTTGATCTGCTTCCTCTAATTATTACTTGTGTAATGTTGAGTAAATCACCTAACCTGACTGAGCCTGTTTCTTCACATATAAATGGTGGAGTGGGGGGTGGGAAGTGAGAAGGACCTTGGAGGCCACATCAAAGAACATGGACATGTTCTCCAGCCATGATTTTTTAAACTGTGCCTGGGGCTTCCCAGAGACATTTGACTGTAATTTCATGGGTGCTGATGCAAGGAGTCAACTACACTATCCTCACAAATTTTCTGTAAATCTAAAACTGTTAAAAATAAATTTTTAAATGGTGGTAATAGCCTCCATATTCCTTTCAGAGTTTTATGAGGCTTAAATTTATTAATGAGAATAAAAGAATTTTATAATTTGAGAAGAATTACACAATTTGAGCTATTAGTAATATTATTATTAAGAGTGATGTTATTACTAATGAAAGTCTTTCAGGTCACAACTTCTCTAAGAATGCAGGAATCAAATGTAGTCTATTTTAATTATGAAATATACTCAAGTATTAAAATGGACAAAATTCAGATAATGTCACTTACTTGACTGTAAATGGTAGACTCTAAGTGGCTTTTAATCTTCAACAAAGGCTTTGCACCATCTACCCACTTAATGTCCACATTAGATTGCTGGGAACAGAAAATACACACATGAGTTTCTGTACATAGCAATGGCTAAATGAGCAACATATCACACCTTTATTCATTTCAACTTTTATATTTTCAGAAACAAATGTGTTAGTGTCACACAAAGGAAATTATTAGAGAAAATAACCTGCCTTTAGAATAAATGTATCCTAGATTATTTCCAATTTCCAATCCTTTGCAAAATACTTTTATAAAGTACAATAAAAGTGAATTACAAAATAAATGAATTTTTTTAAATGATGCACAAAACCTGAAACCATTTTTAAGATTGTTATTAAAACAACCAGACATGAGGTTACTTTTTTTGACTATTCTAAAAGTTTCTAATATTAATTTTCCATACATATCTTTATTGCAAACCAACAGCAGTCCTAAAACTACACCAGACCAAACTATTAACTAGGCCAACAGATCTCTGCTTTTTCAGCATTTCATCGTGATTACTTCAACAAATGCAGATGTTTTCCTACCCTTCTCGATTCTGCATCGTTCAGGTTCAAATAGCCCGGGGGAAGATTGGCGGAAACTGGCAGCTGCTGCTCAAATGTGATGATTCTACCATCCTTCAGCAAAGGTACCCAGGCAAAGCCAACTGCCAAGACAATGATCAACCATGAGAAATGAAAACAAAAATGCAATTAGCTACACAAATGTCTGGCTGCTGGGGAGCAGGACAGGGTGGTGATATTTCTGGGGGTCTGCATGGTGGGCATTTGGGTACTGGGGAAGGAACAATGAGTTTGAGTGGCTTCCTAACCCCAGCGTGACTATTAACAAGTTATTTACTTTATTCCCTTGACTATAAAAATAGGAACAACAACATGCAAACTTTCCATCTAACAGAGTTATAGAGAGATCAGAGTGAGATAAAATACTTGAAAGTATGAAAATACTTTAAAACATGAAAAGTACATCAATATCATTATCTACACATGGGAATCATTTTGGGCACACTTACTTTCTAAAGATCCAGATATCTCTCATCTATTCTTACTAGGAGTGCAGTCCCCTATCTGAGTCTATCTCAGACAGCCATCACCAGGGTCCAACATTTCTTCTAGCAACCCTTGGGTAAGGGACTATGAAAGATTAAGGTTGCAATTCCAGGTTGCATTCCATATTTACACAAGGCAATATTTGATTGGGCAGCTTTCCTGATTACAGAAGAGGTGTAATAGGAAAATATAATCAGGGCATAGTGTTTACAACTTAAATCCACAGAGAGATTTCACCCAGTCTCTAGATTTCTTAACAGTTCTATCCAGAAGCGTCTCTTGGCTTTGTATTAGAAAACTCATCATGTTCTAGCTAAAAAAGCCAGAACCATCTGTGTCAGTATTTCCATTATAGAGATTACTCTGGGCTTCAAGTGTTTATAACTCAGCCATAAAAAGCTTGCTCTGGACAGAGTTTTGGCATTTGAAAGGTGGTGTTAGCTGGAGAGCACTTTTTAAAGCTGTTACTTTCTGATTCTTTACAATTCATTGCGCTAGTGTGTGTTTGTGTGTTTTTATGTGTGTTTTTATACTGTGAACACATAAGTCAACACAAATATGGTTAGAATATTTTCATTCACGTATTTAATTTGGCAAATGCTTTAATTCTTAAAAGACAAATATGTTGTTTTCCCTAAGTAGACTAAAGGGTTTTCTCAGACTTTGAAACACATCTGAAGAGCATCTTTACTAGTATAATTTCAGAAATGGTTTACCCAGAGCTTTTCTTTTATAGCAGGCACAGGAACGTAACATGAACAGAAAAACCATTTATAAGGACTCTGTCAAAGTAATTAAACTGAAATTAGACAAATGACAAAAGGTTTCCAGCTCAAATAGGAAAATATATTTCTTGTTCTTAGGCGATATTTCTTTCTCACAGAAATGTTTATTGAGATATAACTCAGATACCACACAATTCATCTATTCAAAATACAACTCCATGGTTTTTATATTCACAAAGTTGTGCATCCATTGTCACTATCTAATTCCAGAATTTATTCATCACCCCAAAAGAGAATCCTTATCCCTTAAAAGTCACTCCTCATTTCCCCTTCCCCCAGCCCCTGACAACCACTAATTTACTTTCTGTCTCTAAGGAATTGCTTAGGCAACATTTTCCCACTGTGATTTCTTCACAGCACAGTCAGGTGTGTCTCTCAGTTAAGCTTCATACAGAGCACCTGGAAGCTGTAAAGGTGCAATGTTAAGCACACGCCATCTGTCTCTAAGGTGTGAAGCCACTTAAAGGATGGACAGTTAAAAGCATTGAGTGGCACATAAAATAACCGTCTCATGTTCCACTGAGCATCTTGCCCACTCGCTTCTGTCTAGGATTTGGATAAGGAAATAATTATTTGTCTTGCAGGAGGTACACCATCATGGATGGGTTTGCATTGTTCTGCCAGATTTCTTCTTAAAACCTCAAGGTTCCTACCCTGAACAAATTGCAATTTCCACGGAGATACAGAACAGGACCACACTATCCACAAAGAAAACTTCCTAATATTCAGTCCTGCCACCTGCCAGACATCACTCAGATGTCAAACTCAACAATGGTCCAAACCGTCATTCCCATCTACAATTCTGTTACTTGGCGATTCAATTGGCACCAAGCCCCACACAGTCAAAAATCTGCATATAACTTAAGTCAGTCTTCCACACACGTAATTCCCAATTGCCTTCCTTTGAACAATGCAGTTTTGAGCTGTGTGGGTCATTTGAAATAAAAAATCCAGTACATATAAGTGGACCCGTGTAATACAAACCTATGTTGTCCAAGGGATAACTGTATCTTCTTTCCAGAAACTGCAGAGCTAATTCTGAGTCATCTCTCCAGTAGCCACTCATTTGCTAGGTCCAATATATTCTTATTTTGCACTTCTCATTTTCTCCATCCCTCTGCTACTGCCGAAGTATGCCCTCTTTCTTTCCTGGGCTCTTAAAATACCCCCTAACTAGTGTCCCTTCCTTCTTCCTGCTCCAACTCACCTCGCCCATTATATTGCTACCTGACTGGATTTCTTGCAAAGCAGCCCTCACTGATATTTATAATGCTTTAATATTTTCATATTGGTGATGGAATAAAATCAAATCCACAGCCTGGCATTCAGGGACTTCCACAATCTGATGCCCCCTTTTCAAGTGACATCCAATGATTCCTCTCACAGCACTCTGTGCTTTGGTTGTATTGAACTCCTTTTGGTTCTCTGTCCATTTCCCTCAATATTCTGCCTCTGTATAAGCTGCTGCTTTATTCTGGAATCCTCCGCCTTCATGTCATCACTACATTATCAAAGTCTACCGTGCCCCTAAGGTTTCACCTCCTGGAAGCCTTCCCTAACTCCCAGCCATAGTCCCTCCACTAGCTAAAGTAAAAACTCGCTTTTCTTTGAGATCACACAGCACCACCTTACTGGTAAGTGCTACTTTCTATCTTGTATCAAAGTTGTCTACATAGGTCTAATGTCCCCTAAAATATCACATGCTTGCCCAGCTGGCATGGTTCAGTTGTTGAGTGTCGACCTATGAACCAGGAGGTCAGGGTTCGATTCCTGGTCAGGGCACATGCCCAGGTTGTGGGCTAGATCCCCAGTGTGGGACTTGCAGGAGGGGCCAATCAGTGATTCTCTCTCATCATTGATGTTTCTATCTCTCCTTCTCCCTTCTCTGAAATCAATAAAAATACATTTAAAAAAAATCATATGCTTTAGGTGAGATCTACCTTTGACTCTTCACTGTATTCCCTATAGTACTTATTACAACATCTTGCACATAAAAAATACGCAGACATATTTGCTGAATGAATGACTAAATGAATGAATTTAAGATTAATCCAGGTTAGTTTGGACCCGAATCATGAGGCATGCTGACATTTATATAGTGGGTGTGACATAGGCCATGAGCATAGAGACTTCTATGTTCTCCCAAGGATGCTTCCCATTGGTTTATCTAAAGCCTTGCTGAATGGGACCAGGACTGGGAGCTTTACTACTTAAACTTACTCAAATTCACCAAATATGTTCTATCAATTAGACCCCAATCTCCCCCAGGCCCAAAAATGCCCCGAGCTCTAGATTTACTTCCCTTTTCCTCAGTGAGCAGAACTGGAAAATTTTGGTTACTTGGCTATTCTACTTAAAAGAGATACTACAAATACTGCATAGCAATGTCTTTCTCTCTGAGAAAGGCAATATTACTTACATTGCTTATGGTAGTCCAAACACACTGGCAAGCATATGGACATTTGTAGAAATGATCATAAAGTGAACATATAATTCATCTTCTACCAATTAAAATTTTAACTCAGAAATGGGACTTTTGGGTGAGGAAAAGAAGTGGTCTGTAGCTTTATGAAAGGAGGTTGTAATCTGGACAATTTCATCTCAAACAGCCTAAGAGACACATTGAAAGCACACACGTACCTGGAGTTTCAACTGTGTCCTGCTTTTTGGTTGTTCCCTTTGTATTAATTTCACAACTTACATGATAAAAAGTGAAAAGCAAATGATGTTTTTGATGTAGGTGAATAGGAAGCTCAATTTTAATCTGAAATGACAAAATTACATGTAGAATTTTGTTTTAATTGTTAAGCTGGACTTTCAGTTCTTTAGTTGTTTCATCATATTTTTACAATGTCAAACTTTTCTAAATGACAGGCCAAATGGTCAAATAGATATCATTTAAGTGTATTCCAAATGATTTTCTGGTCAGTTTCAGTTTGAAGACAATATTCTCCTGGGTTGTGAGGGCTGACATTGTGAGGGAAAGTCCAGTAGATTCTCCTGGATTCCACTTTGCAGCAGGATTTTCTAAAACAATGAATCAAAACCACATCTTCACAACCCAGGGATGCTATGTCATTCAACCTGAGTCAGCAAATACAATCCATCTAAAATAGGCACTAAATTTGATGCCCTGGTCCATGTTCCTCAGTGGTTGGAGCATCAGCTGCTCACCAAAGGGTCACAGGTTTGATTCCCTGTCAAGTGCACATACATGCAGGTTCTGTCCACCACCCCAGTCAAAGCATGTGCAGGAGGCAACCAATAGATGTATTTCTTTTCACATTGATGTCTCTCTCTCCCTCTGCCAACTCGCTCCAGCCTCCTTTCCATTCTCTCTGAAAATCAATGGGGAAAATATTCTCGGATGAGGACTTAAAAATAAATAAATAAATAAATAAATAAATAAATAGCTCTAAATTTGAATGGCACTAAGTTGTTGCATGAAAAAAAAATAAGCTTTGCTATTAAGCGTATAAAATATCACTATGGTATTATGTATATACAAATTATAGTTCATATAAATTTCTATAGTAGAAAAATACAACATGACCCATGAATAAAGAAATAAAATTTGTCATGAATTTAATCCTGTTTTGGTAACGCTCTTGAAAGTATGTGAGACAAACTACAAATTTCATTGACTTAACACACATGCGTGTACCTATACAGAAACACATACGAACACTTTTCCTCTTGCTCTCTCTCCCTCTTCCTACTTCTCTCTTCCTCCTCCCCCATCTCTCTCTCTCTCTTTCTCTTGGTAAATCTATAGTAAATAATTATAAAGCCTGTTTAGTTCTGGCTAAAGATAATATGGATTACTTTCTACATTATCAAGTTTTCTGTAGTGACTGGCGTTGACTATAGAGGGGGGCATGTTTAACAGCTCGGTGAGGGACATCTGGCTTAATTATCATTCACACAAGGCACGGTTCCGGTGTTATAACTAAGTTCTGTTGTAGGTATATTTCTCCACAGAATGTGCCTATTGGCATCATCCTTACCATCTGGCTACCTCACGCTCTGCTGTACATAAATATGGCCATATTCCTTCCTGGTAGAAGAACGAAAGGGCACTATCTTTCTCCCCATCCCCCATGAGACTAGGGGCACTGGATTGAAAATGGGATGAGTGAGGTCTAAGGCTGGGGTACAAGGCCTCCATGTAACAAGCAGACCTGGGGACATTGTGATTGGGGGAGGGGGGTGGCGTGGTTTGATATGAAGCCAGAAATGGAGATATGAGGCCTGAGAAGCAGAAACAACAGAACTTTTGGCCTGGGATTTACAGCCAGGGGTCATGGAGACAGACATGTAGGAAGGCATGGGAGGGTGGGTGGGTCAGAAGACATCAATCAATGAACTTGTATGCATATATGAATAACCCATGGACACAGACAATGAGGTGGTGAGGGCTGGGGGTGGGGTGGGGGGTGTTAAGGGCCGGGGGTGGGGCATGGACACAGACAATAGGGGCGGGGGTGGGGAGAGACAGGAGTGGGCTAAAGAGGTTAATGGGGGGAAAAGAAGGACCTATGTAATGCTTTCAACAATACAGATTTTTAAAGAAGAAAATAAAAGCAGCTGTAGATTTGGATAAGCCAGATAGATACGGACTAGAAGAGGGTGTGACAGAAACAATAAGAGAGCCAGTGGAGAATACATAAAGTCATAGAGACAGAGACATGGGAAGAAAAAGAGGCAGAGGCAGCGTCTGCGGAAGGGAGGGCAGTGACAGGGAGACCATGCCACTCAACACTACCAGTGGGATTCTGGTGGCCCAGCCTTACTGCTGTCTCAAAGCACTTCACTTACAGAGAAACTACACCCTCCTATGCAAAACAGGAAGAAAAAGCTAGACGGGCCTCAAAAGAACCTCTTCTGAATTTCTTATTTTAAAGCTAAGGGGAAATGGAGACACAGAAAGGGGAAGTGATTTGCTCAAAGTCACAGAGTCAGTTGATGTCAAAGCTAGGGCTAGAAACCTAGTCCCTATCTGGTGTTTGTTTTCTAGGTTGTTTCGTCACGCCAGAGCCCTTCAATTTGTGGGCAAATCTTCTGCTATTATCAAAGGGCACCATGCTGGCAGTGGTCCTTTGTTTTAATGCAACATTTTTCATTTTCAAGGGATGAAACATTGAAGGGATTAAAAGCACAGATAAAATGATGAAAACAACTGAAAGAGAAAAAGAAGAGTAACCACTGTATTTTATAAACATCAAAATAATGAAATTTTACCTCATCATAGAACTCTGGATTTTGGTTGTGATGTGAAACAACAGCATAAGCATTTGTGGTAAAAACAGACCCTGCAGGTTTTCCATAAATACACTGCAAAAGAAGAAACAGAGTCACCACTCTCAATGCAGGTCTCCAAACATGATGCTATAGAACCACATACAGCTAGAAGCATCTGTGAGCATAAGGCCACGGCCAAGGCCACTGGGCTCTCACCATGGGCATATAAATTCCAAGTCATTTACAGTCACACTCCAGGCTTCACCCAACTTGACTGCATAAATGCTTCTGAATTTCTGACCATTAAAGAAATGCAATTCCAAACTTGTTACCAGTAAGAAGTCTAACACAGCTACTCATTTGTGAGGAAAACACTCTCAAACCTAGCCTGGAAAACTCTCATGCTCTTTGCATTTCTTAACATGAGAAGTCTCCACTCAGCCAGTCACTAGCATTTGTTGAATGCTTGTTGTGCAGTGGGCAAGGTGAAGAGTTAAAAACAAACAGCCCGGCCAGTGTGACTCAGTGGTTGAGCATTGGACCGTGAACCAGAAGGTCATGATTCAATTCCTGGTCAGGGCACATGCCCAGGTTGTGGGCTCAATCCCCAATGGGGATCAATGATTCTCTCTCACTGATGTTTCTACCTCTCTATTTTTCTCCTTTCCTCTCTCTAAAATCATCAAAAATATATTTCAAAACAAACAAAGAACAAAAAAAACAAAAAAACAAAAAAAACAAAAAAAAAAACAAAAAAAACAACACTCAGCAGACACATTCCTAACCTAAAGGATTTAAAAATTAAGCTACAGACAACTTACTGTTCTATAACTTTACAAGCCACATTTTAAAAGTCACTGGCTTTCTGTTATACCAGTAAAATACATGCAAGGCTTTCTATGGTTCCATGGAAAGATCCGATTTCATTTCTAGTGTGAGTTTTTCACTTCCATAGGCCTAATAAGCTCAAGGATGAATATGGAGTCAGCATGCCAAGGTATTAATTGCCTCTGTTACTTCAGAGCCAGCCTCTAGGCCGGCTAAGAAATGAAATTGAGACTCCATGTGAGTATAGAGCCAGCTCTCCTTAAATATGGTTATGAAGACAATTTGCAGGAACTGCTAAGAGGTAACCTAAGAATCTTCAAGTACACAAAAAGAGATTGCGTGGGGGGAAAGAAACAGTTATTCTCATTTCCATTGAAGGGAGAACCAGAATAAATAGGCTTAATTTGAGCCAGCCTTAATTTAACTTGGGCTTCTCTATGAAAAATCAATCTCTTTTCAAAGGTGGGGGCTATAAAACACTCAACAATTTAGTTAAGGGGAATTCCAGCCTCTTTCCCTAGGTGGTTTGGGTGGAAGACTAGTCATCCATCAGTCTGATTTAGGCTCAAGCGAGAGATATGGAGAGCTAGATAAACACTTCTCTTTCAGACCTCTGATTAATGGGCTAAAGAGCAAAAATTGAAAACCAGCTATAAAGAGTGAAAATGTAACAGCACTGTGAAGTCACAGGTACTTAAGGATTGCTGTATAAGATAATACTGAGATGCTGCTTTTCATAGATCACTAATCCAAATTTGGAGGCACCATTTGGCCAGTCACAGAGTGGATGTCTATCTCAGATCAAAGCAGTCATGCTGTGCTTCTGTCAGCTCAAAGCCCGGTCAGATTTCAAAACCAAAGGAGTTTATACTCCCCTGATAGTACCATTAGAACTGTCTGGTCAAAGGAGAAAATGACCTTGTTCTTGGGCATCAGAGAATGTGAAAATCAAAGGGAGCAAAGGCAAAAATCTGGTATATGAAGCTTACCCATTTTTAAAGCTCCTACCTCATTTTGTTATTTCTTAATATGTAACTTATGGCCCATATGTAAGAGTAGAAAAGACAGTATTATACGTATCACTTTAGTACATTTTCTTTTTGACATTGAAACAAATTAAACTTAGCGTATGGAACTACCAAGCATCAAAATCTCTACCTCCACTAAAGTGCTTATCAGTATCATAAACAAACCTTTAAAGCTCTGGCATCGCTTTCATCTGAATCCCGGAATTCCACACAGACCGCAATGTTCCTTGCCTATAACGATTAATCATTCCAAGTGAGTCACAGAATGAGAAGATTATAAATAACATTTTATATCCCAAAATGTACAGTTTGCACTGTTTACCTTGGCAAATGTTTTCTGGCCATCATACTTTAATTGCAAGGGATATACATACAGATGGTTTTTGTAAATGGTAAATGGATAACAATATTTTGTCACTTCTGGAACAAATTCTTCAACCTCCACAGTAATATTTTGACAATTTTTTTCGAAAGGCTTCAGGGGCACATATGAAGAAGTAATACAATCTACAGCCAAAAATAAAAAACAGGTAAAGACAATGCAATTTAAAAATCATTAACACATTCCTCCATTTATAAAAATATACATTGTGTTCACTAAGTGATTTTTAAAAATGTTTTTATTTTAGAGAGAGAAGGGAGGGGGGAAGAAAGAGAAAGAAACATGGATGTGAGAAAGAAACATCAGTTGGTTGCCTCCTCTATGCACCTCAGGAATCAAACCCAAAACCTGGGTATGTGCCCTGACTGGGAATCAAGTCAGCGACCTTTCAGTACATGGGATAATGCTCAGCCAGCTGAGCCACAATGGCCAGGGCTCAAAGAGTGATTTCAAAAACAGAATTCTCAGTGATTGACAAAAAGTCATACAACCACTTTAAGAATCCCCAAATAAAAGCTTGAGTAGCCTGATGATGGTTTCATTGGAACCCTTCAAACTAGACATGGATTGCTATTTCATTCTCAATGTACAGTAGACTGCTTTGCCAAATATAACACATTATAATTTTGACAAATTTAAACTCTGCAAAGAAATCCATTTCACTTTTGGTCCTGGAGCTGCAATTTTGCTTTCACTGCAAAATTTTATTGGTATCAGGAAAATAACAGTAAATTTATGCCTCCAATTAGCTCATGGCCAGGCACTTTTAAAAAGTTAACTTGGTGCAGGTGCAAATTTTCACCTAAGACATAATGGAAGCCTTTTGAAACTACAGATCTTATGATGTGTTACCAAAAATAAATTCAATACTCCTGAGCATAAAAAGTGTAGCCGCATAGTTTATTGAAGTAGCCACTGTACTAAAGGTTATTGATATATTTAAGGGCTTTATGACTGCTTGTCCTTGCTGCAAACTCATATTGATGGAGAAGGAAGATCCAGCAAGAGTAGGACCTGGGAACACAGTATTTTTTTTTGGGGGGGGGGGGAGTTCTCTGATTATTATAGCAATACTTATAATAAAATATCTGGAGTAAAGGTACGCAGACACATGTGATCATTCCACTATCCAGAGATAACTACTGTTAATATTTTGGCATAATTTCTTCTAGTCTTCTTCCTATGCATGTTTTAAATAATAATAATAATAATAGTAATAATTAATAATTAAAAAACTACTATATATAAAGAACTTGATCCTCTTTTGGGGGTATTTTTAGCTATGTCTTATTTCATAAACTCTTTTTTTTTTCATGGTTGCATAAAGTTTCATGACATTGTAGTACCAATAATTGCCTTACCCTATGTGACAGTGTTGTACTCTGGTTGTTTCCAATTTTCTCCCAATATAAACAATGCTGCAAAGAAAATCTTTATGCATAAACTGTCTAAATTTTATATTATTTCTATAGGAAAAATAAACCATTATACTCTTAGATGTTTTAATATGTAAATTGCTACTCCCCTACTTACAATCCTTCCCTGACTTTTCACTGCACTTGGAATAAAATCCAATCTTTTTTTGTGTGTTTGTTAATCCTTACTCAAGGATACTTTTCCATTGATTTTTTATAGAGAGTAGAAGGGAGGGGGAGAGACAAGGAGAGAGAAACATTGATGTGAAAGAGACATATCAATTGGTTGCTTCCCGCATGTGGCCCTGGTCGGGGTACCTGGATCAGCCTGCAACAGAGGTACATGCCCTTGACCGGAATCCAACCTGGGACCATCTAGTTCCTAGGCTGACACTCTATCCACTGAGCCAAAATGGCTAGGGCTAAAATCCAACTTATTAAGAAGTTACCATGGTCTATCCAGGCGTCCTCAAACTTTTTAAAGTGGGGGCCAGATCACGGTCCCTCAGAGAGCTGGAGGGCCGGACTATATGAACTACTAATTCCTACTGTAACACCTCGGCTGCGCTCACTGCCCAAAAAACCTGGCGGGCCGGATCAGACTCCTCTGCGGGCCGCATGTGGCCCGCGGGCCGTAGTTTGAAGACGCCTGTTAATTCCCTGCATGATGTGACGCTTTCCACTTCTCCTATTTCATCTTATGTCCCCCATGTTCCCATTAGACACCACACTAGAACCACCCTGGCTTCCTTTCTGTTTATATAAGCCAAGCTTTTTCCCACTGCAATGTCTTTTCATATGCAATGCATGCTGGTTGGGCCACATGATAGGCATTCCTTGGCCATCTTTTTGAAAGCAACCCATCCCAATCATAGACTGAAATTAGTAACTTGTTTTCCTATTCACTCCTTCAAGACTTTAACCTCCATAATTTTAAATCATCTAGTAGGTATTGAATGTTTACTGAATAAATCCTTATTCAGTGAGAAAATGGATAGATAGAATCTCAGTTAGAATGCCTTAGTTACGGACTTCTATAGGTATCTATTGCCAAATTATACTCCTATGGGTGACGGTGTTTGGCCAAAATGAAGCTAGAATCAGATGGCTTCACTTTAAACATTTTTGTAAATTTGATAGATGAGCAAAAGCTGTTTTAATTTGCATTAGTGGCATTATTATTAAGACTGAACATTTTCAAATATTTACTAGCCACTTAATTTTATTTTCTACAAAGTGTCTTTTATGTCTTCTGTTCATTTTCTCCTAGGATTTTAGACTGCTATCTGTAGACAAGAAAAGAACATCTTCTTTTGATCCCTTAGTTGATGAAAGTTATCCCTGGCAAAAGGCAGCAGAAAATGACTGGGGCACACTCACAACAGCATATATTATACACTGAGTGGGAAGATTATTATGATCTCTGAACACATAATAATCTGGCCACTCGGTGTATTTCTCTTGAGTACCTCATTTATTTGATATCAAAGTACTATATATAAATCATGCACCTGATCAGTTTTCCCCTTTGGACTGGCTGATAGAAAGCTCAGGGCAAATAGGTGGTTGTTCTCCAGCAAAAGTCTAGAATACTTTTGGTACCCATTTGAGATACAAATACACTGAGTGGCCAGATTATTTTGCATTCAGAGATCATAATAATCTGGCCACTCAGTGTATATGAAATAGCATCTTATACAATCAATTTTCTGTAACTATTCATCATGTATATTGGGTTGAATTAGTGTCCCACTTTCCCCCCTCCCCCAAATTCATGTCCACCAGAACCTCAGAATGTAACCTTATTTGCAAATAAGGTCTTTGCAAGATGTAATTATTTAGGATGAGGTCATACCAGATTAGGATGGACCCTAAATCTAACAACTGTAGATTGTAGAGGTAGAGAAAGGAGTGATGCAGCTACAAGCTGAGGCTGCCAAGGATTGCCCAGCGTCAGTAGAAGCTATAGGAGGAGGCAAGGAATGGTTCTTATTTAGAGGATCAGTAAGAGAATTCATTGGGAGCACAGCCCTGTTGACACCTTGATTTTGACTTCTAGCCTCCAGAACTATGAGGGGGGGAAAATCTGTCATCTTAAGCCACCCAGTTTGTAATACTTTCTTACAGCAGCCTCAGAAAATGAATAAAACATGTAAACCTCGAGAAAAATATTGCAAAGGTAAAATTCTAAGATTCAAACATAGCCAGTAAGGTTTATTTGCAATACATGAGTTCTTACTTGATAAATCCACAGGAACACATTCTACTGTGATGTTTAGCTGCCCAGGAATAATCTGCAATTTGGTCTTCTCTGGCCTATGTATAAAATAAGAATATTTTATACTTAAAAATTATGATTACCATGTATCCAAACTTAAAATTTTTAAGCATTCAGTTTCTCCCATAGAGAGTGGGGCAAAAGTAGGTTTATAATTTCAGATTACACAAAACAGATTATTCTTTTACTATTTAGTATTGTATTATTTTCCATACAAAAACTATAAATCTACTTTTGCCTTATCATGTATGTGACTCACATTCATCATTTTAAGAAATTAGAATTCTATTATATTTCCTGCAGTAATTCCACACACTTACTTCTTGTACTCTGAGAGCAACTTGAGAATGTCCTCATTTGAAAGCTTACTACTGTCTTGTTTATACAAAGGAGAAAATCTCCCATCCAGGTCCAGAGAGCCTTGAGTGTCTTTGAAAATAGGTCTAAATAGCAACAAAAAGGGTTTTTAATTTTTTTTTTTACAGGATTGATACATAACAATAAAATTAGGGCTAGTAATATAAAATTGTGAAAATAGTTTGGCAGTTTCTCAATAAGTTAAGCATGCACCCTCCCTATGATTCTATAATTCCACCCCTAAGATTATAAGCATAATTCCACATAGTACATGAATGTTCATAGTAGATTTATTTGTTACAGTCCCAAACTGGAAACAATCCAGATATTAATCAGAGAAGCATCTAACAGACCATCAAACCTCAGAGGGAAGGTAGGAGAGGGTGAGAATAAAGAGGAGAGATCAACTAAAGGACTTGTATGCATGCATATAAGCCTAACCAATGGACACAAACACCAGGGGTGAGGGCATGAATGGGGAGGAGGGGGAGCAATGAGGGGATAAGGACACCTTAATCAATAAAGAGTGTAAAAATGTGACTGGATAAGCAAATTGTGGTATATTCATACAATGAACTGCTACTCAAAATGAACAATTGAAGCATACAAAAATATGGATGAATCTCAGAAACAATAAAATATAAGGATACATGAATAGATCAAAGTCATCTATAGTAATAATCAGATTGGTGGTTGCCTGGGTAGGGGTGGGATGGCTAATTGGACAGAACGGTGTGGAAACTTTCTGGAGTGACTGACAATTTCTCTATTTTAGTTGGGATGGTAGTTACATGACTATATACATTTGGGAAAATTCATTAAGTTGGACATATAAAATGTGTACATTTTTATCAAAGGTAACAGATATCTCAAAGTTGACAGAACAGAAACTAGAACTTTAAGATCAATTTATATAGAGTTTATAATATATATGTAGAATTTCCAATATAAATTTGATTATTTCCTCTCCTAGCCCCTCTCCCATTTTAAGCAGCTATTTTACCGCAAAAAAAAAAAAAAAAAAAAAAAAAAAGGAAGTAATGTGCAGGTATCCAACACCGAAATAGCTATAGTCAGAAACATAGTTTCCCAGGCAGAGCCTCTGAAGATGTGGTCATAGGCATTAACCACTGTTCCTACTTCTAAGCACACATCCTTTATTTTCAGTAAACAAAGGTTTATCATACATCTTTTAAATACCCCAGCCAGGCCTGTAGAGTGAGTTCCTGCTACTGATGACAGCCAAAATAATTTAGGAAGGAAAAATGGAGTAATTCCTCATCAGAACTGGGGATCAAAGCTTCTAACTTTGAAGATTTTAAAATTAATTTTCCTATTGGCAAAACAGCATCAAGCAGCTACTGCTATGGCCTGAAGGGGGCGCAGTGTGCAATAGCGGTCTAGAGTAGGCTTTGAAGTCAGGAGCCATGGGTTCTGATCCCTGCTGACACAAACTTGGGCAGAAACTTTGTTTTACTTTTGTGCCTCAATTTCCTCATCTCTAAGGGGATAACAGTATCCACCTCTTAAGAACATGTAAACTAATTATTTAGACTGCCTTATACAGAGTTAGCACTCAATAGGTATAAATAATAACAGCAGCAACAGCAATTGACTTTTCAGGCTGGGGCATCACTAAGGATGCTTATATTAACAAAGTCATATGTCACCTTATATAATGCCTAACCATACCACTTTCCCCTACTCTTTGTCATTCACCTATCCTTGGCTATAATTTTTAATCATTCTGTAAAACAAGGACAATGTGCCTTTTCATCTACCAACATACAATGCATTTTGGGACCTTCCCCAAAAACGAAATGATTATAAATAGTGACAGAAGTGTTCATTAACTTAGAGTCTCCTACTCTTATGCTACTCCCAGCACACACAGAAAATAATTGATTGAATTATTCAGAATGTGGTGCCCTTTCCCCAGTTCTAGTGAGATGTTGTACAGGCTGTACCACAAACAAGCCAATGAACCTGCACTTCAAAGATGGAATAAGCAAGAAACACATTTTAAGTCACCAATGTATGTAGATTTCCAATATTTGGGTGGGGGGTGGCTCATGTATGTCTACCATAGGATGTGGTGTAGATCAGCGGTCGCCAACCTTTTGGACCTCACAGACTACCAGTGGTCTGTGGACCACCGGTTGGCGACTGCTGGTATAGATAACACATTTCCAAATAAATACACACACTACCTCTAAGGAGCTTACCGAATTAGTCATTAGAAAGAAAAAAATCTGTTAATTACAGACTTGCACTTAACAACTGCATTTTTTGCCTTCTCATTTTTGGTATGTTTTCTAGAATTATTTTATGCTAGTTTTTCAAAGCATAAACCCAGTCAACTCTTGAAATAGTGGGCATACTGTTCTTCATTTACGATAATTTCTGGTTTTCTGAAAAGAATTTCCATCACATAAGCAAGTTATCTCTGCTTTAAAGCACAATATAATTAAGTGGTGTCAGTGAGATCAGTAATCCAAGCCAAAGAAAATTTCCCTAAAGTGAGATATATGATAAAGGGTCTTTGATGTAAATCAAATTCTAAGACAAAGAACTCTTATATCCTGTTATGTACTGAATGTTTGTATCACACACACACACACCCCAAGTTCATACGTTGAAGCCTAATCCCAAAATGATTATATTAGGATGATTAGGTCCTAACGGTGGAACCCTCATGAATGAGATTAGTGACCCTGTAAGAACAGACCAGAGAGCTTGCCTGTCCCCTTTCTACACCATGAGGACACAAAGCAGTCAGCTGTCTCAAACCTGGAAGAGAGTCTCACCAGAACCTGATCATACTGGCATTCTGATCTTGACTTCCAGCCTCCAGACTTGTGAGAAATAAATGTTTGCTGTTTAAGGCATAAACCTTTTGCTTAAATATTTGTTGTTTAAGCAGGTAATTTGTTATAAGAACCCCAAGGGACTAGGACATATCTCAGGTGCCCCAAAGCATAACTGGCAAATTATAACTTGGTTTGTCAGAAACAAACTGCTGACTGCTTCTAGCAAAAACAACATCTTTCAAATTCACATATGAGTGTGATGAGAAGGGTCCGGATTACATATGTACACACCTGGCAGCCCAGGCAAAGGGCATTCTGTATTGTCCGAGGCGGCTGCACACTTGCTTGGCTGTCCTATGTACCTTCTGGGCCGTCTAAGGTCAGAAATAAGAAGATAGGCTCATATTTGTTCAAACCACCAGGGATTCCCCCCAAAATAATTTCCCCAACTTAATCTAATATAAAATACCAAAATTTAGAGGAAAAAAAATATTCAAACAGCCACAAATAAAACACAACACACATCGGCTACACACTTTCCAAGACCAAAGCTGTATTTCTTAAAGGTTTTGTGTTTTTCCATTGACAGAGCCTTCATCAAGATATCATTTAAGCAGTTTAAATGTATATTTCTTTTCACACATGAGCAGAGAGACACTGGACATTCTTGGAAGAAGTGGACATAGTTGACCTTTTTACTCCCAAGCTAAAAGGCAAGTGACCGAGAGTCAATACAATTTGTTTTGCATGGGCAGGAGCCACTATATGCAGCGGCACCGGGAGATAACAAAGGATATTATCTGCCTATAGAATATCTGCCTGTGAAATGCTGGCTGCATACTTATCATCAGGGATAGAGATGCTAGAAGCTTTTATCTATATCGAGACCTTTTTTCCTTCACAACTTAGCCAAATGTGTCCTCAGCATCTTCCACTTCATAAACACTGTTCAAATGCGCAAGTAAATGCCACGTAGAACAGATGAACTCTTCATAAATACTCAGTAGCTGGAGAGCTGCTAATGAACTGTGCCACAAATACATTCCCTCTCTGGGCGTCAGTTTTCTCATTTACAAAATGAGAAAAGAGGATTCGATCAATAATTTCCCTAAGTTTAGATGTCAGGGTCCAGAAATATGGGTGATTATATGGGTTACTGACTTTCAATGTTGCCATTTAAATACTACAAGACATAGTAAAAACCCCTACCATTTAATGCACCAACATTTCATGAAGGATAGATAGGAGGAATGATTACAAAATGGCAAGGGCAAAAATCTCTGAATAAAAAAGCCCTTTGAATTGAATACATTGAGCTTCATGACCCACTCACTATCTCATCTTTCTTTTCTCACTTCATCTTCATACAGGAGTAAATTTGAGTACAGATTGGCTTTTGGAAACTATAGAACTGGATCAACTTTACCATTCCACCTCTGATATTCTAGGGCTGGGTGTAAAAAAAAAAATTAAAAAGTGGCTATTGCCAAGGATATAGTGTCAATGAACAGATGTTGCTGAAAAACCTTTAGCTCTTATTTTGATAAGGCAGCAGAAATCAGATTGTCATGTAAACAGAACATAAATATTAAGGGGAAAAAAGTCATGTTCAAGCTTTAGCATGCATAGTCACATAGCCAGGATGCAATATTTTCATATTAAACTACATGCTGAGTGTAAGCTAGTGGGGTGTCATTGAAAATCCCATTTACCAATAGAATGTCAGTAAAAGGCAAGTTCTACATGAAGCCGAAATGTTCACAGATGACCTTTATAAATACCTTTGCTGGGTCTGAATTTTTTATGTAAGGCTCTGCACAGTGTGCTATGTTGCCCTGGAGCACCTTCTCAATTCGAGCAACCAGAAGAATTTCAGGATGTGGAATCGTCACTGAGAAAATTCCCTAGGGAAAAAAATTATGTCCATTAAGACTTTTTTTTATGTCATCACTTACATACAATTGTTAAGGATTTCTTATAGTGTGTTTAGTATAGGATGTTGGTAGTCAACATAGACTCATGTCTGGCACTATGGCAATAGATAACAGTTCCTTTCAAACCATTTCCAACTCCCAATGTTCCTTCCAAATGGATTTCCTATTTTGTCACCAATTTCACATCTATTAGTCTCAAAAGTGCAGGTGGTCATGCTTGCTTGCTGCTTAGCCTGTGTTTAGCTGTTTGCAAGGTGCATTGTTGGATCTCATTAATACAATGTGTGCTGTTTGGCTTAATTGGTGTATGCTAAAATACTGTGCATTTCTCAAATGAAACTGGGCATTTTTTATTTTTTGTTAATCTTCACCCAAGGATATTTTTCCATTGATTTTGAGAGAGAGTAGAAGGGAGAGGGACAGAGAGAGAGAGAAACATCAATGTGAGAGAGACACATATATCGATTGCCTCCCACACACGCCCCGATAAGAGCATGTGCCCAGAACAGGGCCAGGGATCCAACCTACAACCAAGGTACGTGCTCGCGACAGGAATCAAACCTGGAGCCCTTCAGTCCTCAGGCCAGTGTTCTATCCACTGAGCTAGGACTGGATAAGCATTTTTAAATGTGTTGCATGTGACTCCAGAGTAATTCAGTCACAAGTAATGCTGACTGCAGCTAAGAGGAAGAAAATAGACGGTACTGGTCTGTGTAACAGTTTTCAAACTGCATAACGTAAAAACTAAATCATCCTATAGAAAGAATCCCTGTGTGACAGGTAAAGAGCTTTGGGGCTTTCAATATAAAGGTAAGGGACATAGGATCCAAACTACATTTTGTTCCTATGCGCTTTACTTAAGGGTACTAAGGTAGACGCAACCAAAGATACAGAGGTTTTCTCTGGGTGCATGTGGAACAACCATATACCCTGTCCAGCTCAGCTCTTTCAAAATATAATGCCTTCCAAACAGCCTGTTAGTTGATTATGTCTGCTGTTTAAAGGAGCATCACACCAAGGAATTCAAATGGAAAAATCCACTATTGGGACTCTTATCAAGTTTTGTTTTTCTACTTGGTATATTACCAGCTGTGTTAAGATAATGCTTTCCAGTTTTCAAAGCATTTCAGACACATTATTTCATTTGTGCCAGATAGAACCCTCTGAGGTAGACAGAGCAGAAGAGAAAAATGAGTGCAAGGTGTTATGTAATTCCTTCCATAGTCCAAAAGCTTGTAAGGAGCCCAGGTTAACAGCTGATACAGTTTTGAATTCCTAAGAAACAAGCATGGAATGAAGTGGTTAAAAACTGTTTGGTAGCTAGGATTTGGAAACAGCCTAGGTGCCCGTCAGCAGATGATTGGATCAAAAAACTATGGTACATTTACAATGGAATACTATGCTGCCATAAAAAAGAAGGAACTCTTACCATTTGCAGCAACCTGGATGGAATTGGAGAACATTATGCTGAGTAAAATAAGCCAGTCAATGAAAGAGAAACACCACATGACCTCACTCATTTATGGATTATAAAGAACATTATAAACTGATGAACAAAAAGATAGATACAGAGATAGTAAAGCAACAAACAGACTGTCAAATTACAGCGGGGAGGATAGGGAGATATGGGGGAGATAAGAGATCAACCGAAGGACTTGTATGCATGCATATAAGCACAACCAATGGACGAAAAACTCGGGGGGGGGGGCATGTACGCGCATGGGGGAGGTGCAATGGAAAGATATGTACACATATAATACCTTAATTAAAAAAAACTGTTTGGAAGCACAATTTCCTGGTCTCGAATTCTGGCTCCACCATTTACGGGGCTTAGGCAAGTCAGATCCTCTCTACGTCCCTGGTTCCTCGTCTATGAAATGGGGATGGTGATAGTACTAGCTACTGAGACTCCTATGGATTAAATTAAGTCATGCACATTGATACCTGGTTATTACTAGAGTGGCCCAAAGTATCGCAAGATCACAGAACTGGATTTCCACTACTGCCAGGAACACGCTGCTCGAGCTGTGGGATGCGGCTGGCAGACTGCCTCAAGTGTAATTTCATTCGTACTGATTGTCATGTAACTGTGCTAGATAGTTTTCATGCATTATCTCAGTCTTCATAAAAACCCTCAAAGAAGGCACTACGATGTATATAGTTTTTAAAATATATTTTATTGAATTAAGAAAGGAAAGGAGAGAGATAGAAACATCAATGATGAGCGAGTCATTGATTGGCTGCCTCCCGTATACCTCCTATTGAGGACAGAGCTTGCAACCTGGGCATGTGCCCTGACCTGAAATCGAACTGTGACCTCCTGGTTCATAGGTCAACACTCAACCACTGAGCCACACTGGCTGGACGATAATACATATTTTAAAGATTAAGAAATTGAGGCTTAGAGAGGTTTATGTAGCAAGTAAGTGAGCAAAAAAGACTGTGGCCAGGGCTTTCAGACTATACAGCCCATGCTATACTGCCTCTCAACCTCAGGGCCCCTGCAGCCAACATCTCATGCAATGAGGCTGGATGAGAATAGAATACTGAATACTGCTGTAGCTAACGTCCACTGAGTACCTTTATTCCCATTCCATGTACTCTCAGCATTTCCCCACATTGACTATGCCAGTTAGGAGTATTATGATCTGAAACAACTTAACAATTGATAAGAACAAGCTGTTTTTACTCATTTATCTGTGATTACTATTACTGCTGCCCCTACTAGCAGCCACACAGAACTGAGCAAACATGGTGGGCCTGGTCCAGTGGTGAGTGATCTCCAGGATGGCATGCCTTGTCTGATCCTCTCAGCAGCCCTGGGATGCAGGTACTAAAGTAACCTGCAGTTTACAGATGAGGATGCTGAGGCACAAAGATGCTCAATTTTAAAAATATTTTTATTGATTTTTTTACAGAGAGGAAAGGAGAGGGATAGAGAGTTAGAAACATCGATCAGCTGCCTCTTGCACACTCCCTACTGGGGATGTGCCCGCAACCAAGGTACATGCCCCTGACCAGAATCGAACCTGGGACCCTTCAGTCCGCAGGCCAATGCTCTACCCCACATGTATCAAACACAAGGCCCGCGGGCCAAATCAGTCCCGCCAGGCCTTGCAATGTGGCCCGCACCGCGCTGTCATCACTGCACTCCGCTGCGTTTCCATCACAATGACAGTTTATGACTGTTCAGTAAACCATTCGGCCCGCGATTTAGGCTGGATTTTAGATTTTGGCCCCTTCTCTGATTGAGTTCGACACCCCTACTCTACCCACTGAGCCAAACAGGTCAGGGCAAGATGCTCAATTTTTAACTGACCAGGGATTCCAGTACAGGGGGATATTCTCTGGAGCTGTTCTGCCTTTGGTCCAATTAGCTTCTAGCCTTGCCATCCCCAAAACACAGAAGGAGAGCCAGAGAGAGTCCAGGAAGCCCACACATGGGCTGGGAGTCTGCCCTTTTGGACAAGGCCTCTGGTACAGCCCTCCTTTCCCACTAAGGAGGAATAAACTGCACCCCCCCCCAAACACAGGGTGACTGTTACTCATTTCAATGTTCCCTCCCTCAAAAAAATAAGGCAGGTCCCCGAGACCCCTGCACTTACATAGCCCCCTGAGGCATGGCAAGACATGCAGTGGGAGGGGGGGGTAGCTCTGTACCCTTTCACCAATCCAACAGCTGCTACCTTCTAGTAGGGAACCTAGAGCCACAGGGAGGCAACCCGCAAGAGTCAGCAGCTCCCCCACAACCCTGACTCAACCTTGGGGGACATGGAGCAGTGAGCTCTACCAGGTTATCTGGGAACAAACTGCCAGGAGGCTAAGAGTAAAGTGACTGCTCACAGTGGCTGTTTGGTGTCAGGGAAGCAAAACTACTGGATGGAGCCAACTTCCTCCATTTCCTGTGGTCACCCCGTGGCTCCTCAGAAAGCCACTGGAGGGCAAGACTAATGAGCAGGTGGGGAGAGCCTAGAATGGTCCCAAAACACTCAATATCCACCAAACCCTGGAAGCTGCCTGTCCCTATAGATCAGTGGTTCTCAACCTTTCTAATGCCATGACCCTTTAATACAGTTCCTCGCATTATGGTGACCCCAACCATAAAAATATTTTCGTTGCTACTTCATAACTGTGATTTTGCTACTGTTAATGAATCGTAATGTAAATATCTGTGTTTTCCAATGGTCTTAGGTGACCCTGCTAGCAATTCATGACCCACAGGTTGAGAAATGCTAGCAGGGCCACCTAAGACCATTGAAAAACACAGATATTTACATTACAATTCATAACAGTAGCAAAATTACAGATATGAAGTAGCAACGAAAATAATTTTATGGTTGGGGGTCGCCACAACATGAGGAAATGATTAAAGGGTCAACAGCATTAGAAAGGTTAAGAAGCACTGCTCTAGGGTTACATGAGAGCAGTACAGTACAGGGGTAAAAACATGGGCTTTTTAGGGAGCCTTCTAGACCTAGGTTCATGTCCTCTTTCTCATCTATTAGCTCTGTGACCTTGGGCAAGCCACTTGACTCTTCTGTGGTCAGTTTCCTCATTTACAAAACGGGGATAGTAATAGTATCTAGCTACTTTACTGGGGTGTTGTGAGAATTAAATGACTTCATACAGATAAATGCCTAGCGAAATATATCAGCAATAATAAGTGCTTGAATAGTTGTTATTGCTGGAAAGTGGTTGAGCTGAGGTCTGCTAACACTAAGTCTCTCTCACATAGTACTGTTTCCTCATCCTAAATGGGAAGAAGTTAAGAAAAAGACTTATTCCAAATAAAATGTTCAACTCTTTGAAGTAAATGACCATTTCCTGGTGCCTTCAGCTGATTTGAAAGAGGGTTCAAAATGATAAGGCCCTTTGAGGCCACTGCCCATCATTCTTACCTGCCCAGCTCTCCTCTATTCCTTTGAGGCCTCTTTCGAGCCCCACATCTTCTGTGGAGTCGTCTAAGTGAACACCTGACCACTGATCCCTCCTCACATTCTAAACTCTTCTACTACCATTATGCTATATACTTCAGCACTGAATTGCACCCTGCCTAACATTGTTGAGGTCTTTCACACAGGCCTAGGTTCAAATCCTGATGATAACACTACTGGCTCTCTAATGGTGGGCAGCTTACTTAACCCCCCTGAACTGCAGTTCCCTCATTTGCAAAACAGCAAAACACTCTATTTCAGGAGAGTGTGATGATTCCATGAGACACCAGTGGAAAATTCTGGCACACAGGAGATATTCAAAACATGCTGGTTTTCTTCCTGACTTAGATTACAAGTGGGATGACACCCAGAAGCACAATTTAAACTTCTCGCATTGAACATACAACTAAGTACATTGAAGTAATACAGTAAACACATTGTTGGCTTAAAAGGACTTATTTGATATCATGTGGGGAATTTTAAACATACAATTCAATAGCAAATTCTCAAATATTTATCCCACTGACCCTGCTGAATCTCTCTTTTAGAAGCACAGGCCATTTTGTGGAATGTACACATATAAGACAGCTATAGTCTGAGTAACAAACGAAGGGGCCATAAGGGAACAAGGGGCAATGGACAATGCAGGAAAAAGCTACAAAGATCTGTAGCCCAAAGAGGGTAGTAACATCACATGTAAAGTCTTCCCCTGCCATTTAGCAGTCTACCATATTAGCCTTTAAGAATGTGACTATCTAGAAATTTGATAAAGAATGATAACCATGTTGAATGAATACAGTAGGTACAAAACAGCATGAATATGATACACAACATGTATAGTCTTATACAAACTGTATGTGTTTACATATACACACAATAGAGCTGTCCAGAAAAATATTTGCCAAAATATTAATAACTACCATCTATGGCTGGTGATTTTTACTTTCTTCTTTATACTTTTTGTATTGTTTGAATTTTCTATATGATAATGTGTTTATAATCAGAAAATAAGAACATTTTTATTTTGGGAAAAAATAAATCTCCTTACAATGTGAGCTGCTTTGTTCTTCCTACTCTAATTCTTTGCCTCACTCTATAGTTTCCTTTCAGTTGCAAAAGTCCAGGAGGCAATTAGTTCTGCTCTGCCTAAACTCTTATAGCTGCCACTCTGGTCAGAGGTCAAATGCCAGGGAACTGTTAGGCTCTTTCTAAAGGAGATTCTTTGCACAGACAGGACAGAAGAGAGTAGCATTACAGCAGTAACACAGCAGTTCCCTCCCATTGCTTTTCAACCAGAACTCCTTGTATAAAGAGCCTTTACGCTCCATTAAAACTATATACTCATAATGGAAATAGGAATTAGAGATGGGAGGTCAATGTAAGGTCACTGTTTCTTCAAAGAAACAAGGCTCTAAGGCACCTATTGCCTTGCTCAGAAGTATGTGCATGGGTATACATGTGTGCATGCATACATGTATGTATGTCTCTGTGTCTCTGTGTGTGTATCTATGTGATCTTAAGTCAATGTCACAAAACACTTTTGAGACTCACATCATAATCCCAATTAAAATGTTACTTCGCAAGTATATTACTAGCATACTTATTTTCTGTTTTTTCTTTAATTTCAGTCACTAGAAAAACACCTATACACAGACCTTACAAGATATAAAAGTCCATAACATTGTCCTTAACCATGAAATAACCCAAGGATGTTTCTGTTTCTTATTCTAAAAGATCATTGTTTACCTGCTTTACATAGCGTAACTGAGACTCAGCAATTCCATGAATGAAAGACTCCGGTGAAGAGCTTTTTGCATTTCCATCACTGGCTAGTTGGGTTGAAGTACTCCACAGCATTTCACGAACAGAAGGGGGATTCAAATCTATGTGGAAGTCAGCTGAAATCTTACAATTGTTCCTCACATCAAATAAGGCAAGATTGATAAAAAAGGGTTCAACCTGGGAATGAAGACAATTCCAATTTTAAACTAAAATGGCTTTTTTAGGTGGAGTGTGTGAAGGGACACAAATTACAAAAATTTTTATTCCTCAAGTTTCTGTGATTACACTTTCTGAGTTCAGCATTTAGCTAAAATTGCATTAAAGCTCATTTGCACATAAGAAAGAATATTCTAAATAATAGGCCTACAAATTTTGACTTTTGTCAGGTATAAATAATTTCACCAGTTATAATTTTTCAATTGATGAGTAGAAATCAGAAGTCAAATTTAAAGCACACCAACTGTTCTACAAATAAAATTTAATTTTCTATAGGTTTATTGAAGTTGCCCCAAAATAATGCCAATATTATAGAATCAAAATAAATCATCCCTTTTGTTATGTTACAGCTTACTGGATTTACATTTCATAGGAGCTAATAACAGTCAACATCAAATTCTTGACAAAAGCTTTGTTGCCCCATCAGCAGTTTTGGAAAACATGATTCCTCTCTACAGATGGCATTTGAAAGCTGGTCACAAAGAGAAATTTCATGCCAGATGGCAAAAAGATTAACCCTTTACACACAGAAAGTCTGCTAGTGAGTTTCAGCTACATTGTAAGAGAGAATAAATAATTGTGGATATTTTTCAAAGATAACACTAGAATAAAAAATCAAGCTGGAAATATTATATTTATAGTTTCAAGAATTTCTGAGCAACTCAAATGATCCGTAATAGCTAATAATTAGAATTTTCTGTGCAGAACAAAATTAATTCACTCTGAGAACAGTGAATGAGGCTGACTGCACAACATCTGGACCCCTGCATGGCTTTCGTGTTCATTACTCATGGCTATGAGACAATTTCACAAAAGTCACATTCTCTAGTAGAATTTACAAATTTGAGGGTTTACCAGGTTCTGGGGATGTGTCTCTCTTGAATGTCAGGAGCCTATAATATTTGCTTTTTGAATAGGAAAATTTTTCACAAATCTTTCAAGATGAAGATATATTCACATTTTGGCAAAAGAAAGACATAGTATATAAAATTCTTCCATGCCAAATGTATCAAAACATGTAGCAATAAGATTTTCATTCAGTAAATTAGTTCTCAGTTATAAAAAATTAAAATGTTTTCTTAATGCACTGGTTTAGGGGAAACAGAAGGAAAAGTCATACATACATTTGTGGGCGGTCCTTTTACATTGTCTCCAACTTGACCCAAGATGTTAAAAGTTAAATCATGGCAATTCACCAGGAAACGTTTATTATACTTTTCTTCAAATGGCTTTATATCAGGTTCAATTCCTGAAAAGTCCAATCTCTACAAAATAGATAATATGAATTATTTCCAAAAGAAAATCGGATTCATATTAGTATTGATGCATGAGTAAAAATTGCAGTACCCAACAGTTCTCTGTCCATTCTTCATTTGAGTCCTTTTTATTTTTTCATTCAACAGCTTTTGTAAAGCTCTTTGACTAAGGTTTAAATACCATTAAAGAAATTTTGGAGGGAGATGAGACTATAGACTCTGATCTAAGACAAAGAAAAAGTCACAGTGTACTCTGACCTACAAAGCCCTATACATCATGGCTTCCTACCTACCCCCACTCCTCTGACCTGATTCCCTACCACCCTTGCCTTTTCCTCTACCCTCTCTGTACCAGTCACACAGGCACCTTAGTTGTTTCACTAGCACAAGTATACTCCCACCCAGGACCTTTGCACTTGCTATTCTGTCAGGAACCCTCTTTCCCCAGACAGACAGATGGCTTACTCTATTTCATTCAACTGACACTTCCAGAAATCTCCCTTAACTCTCTATAAAAACTGCACATACTCTAAGAGTCTACTCTCCTTTCCTTGATTTATCTTTCCAACATTTTTTTAAATATTTACTCAGGTGTTCACTGTCTGTTTTCTCCACAAAATATATGTTTTGAGAACGGTAGGAGCTTTGATTCTTTTATGAGCTGTACAGGAGGCAAAATTGACATGAATGGACATGGGAGGAATCAAGAATTATACAATGGTCTCTACCCTGGAAGGTTTAATGGACTGTGATGTTATGAACTTAACTGTGAAATAAAGATGGGAGGAGAATGAGTACAGATGACTTCAGTTTGGGATGTGTTGAGTTTGAGGTGATGTAAGTGGTTGGAAAAACAGGAGAGGTCTGGGCTGGAGATCTGGATTTGGGAGTCAGTGGCAACCAGATTGAGAAGGAGGATAAAATGGGAATGCAGACTGGTGCAACCACTGTGGAGAACAGTTTGGAGTTTCCTCAAAAAACTGAAAATGGAACTCCCATTTGACCCAGTAATCCCACTCCTAGGAATATATCCCAAGAAACTAGAAACACCAATCCGAAAGGATATATGCATCCCTATGTTCATAGCAGCACAATCTACAATAGCTAAACTTTGGAAACAGCCTAGGTGCCTGTCAGCAGATGATTGGATCAAAAAACTATGGTACATCTACACAATGGAATACTATGCTGCCATAAAAAAGAAGGAATTCTCATCATTTGCAGCAACCTGGATGGAATTGGAGAACATCATGCTGAGTGAAATAAGCCAGTCAATTAAAGAGAAACACCACATGACCTCACTCATTTATGGATTATAAAGAACATTATAAACTGATGAACCAAAAGATAGATATAGAGACAGTAAAGCAGACTGTCAAATTACAGCAGGGAGGGTAGGGAGATCTGGGGGAGATAATAGATCAACCGAAGGACTTGTATACATGCATATTAGTACAACCAATGGACACAAAACTCTGGGGAGGGAGGGTGTTTATGGGAGGGGGGGGCAATGTTAAAATATGTACACAGATAATAATTTAATAAAAAAATATTTAAAAAATAAAAAATAAAATAAAATAAAACAGAAGGAGGAAAAAGCTGGAACCCTAGTAACCACTGCCCTTTAAATCGGGGGTGGTGAACATCCTGCATGAAACCATTTGGTCTAGTCCTGCCAAAGCATTAGAGGTGATTTAATTAAGTATTTGACCAAACATAGCAGGCTAATTTTTAAACTGATAATTTTGTATGATGCTAGAATGATGTTATAAATATCCAAATTGCCCTTGGCAGGAAAAAGGTTCCCTACCCCTGGTTTAAAAGATAAACAGAGGGAGAGGCATCTGCTTAGGAAACTGATAAACACTGAGCTTAGCTTCTAACAGTGCTGGGGATGTACCCTGGCTGCCACAGAAATATACATATATTTCATTTTTGATATTATGATTTTTTTAAGTTTCAAACCAAGATATTTAGAGTCAAGGAATTTCTCTGAGCAGGGGAGGAATCTGTCTCTCCCCAAACACACTCACAGAGCCTCCTTCTCAGCTCACAGAGCTAAGGCAACCTAAGTCCGTCTGCTCATTATGAATGTCTAAACAGACTTATATTCTGTTCACAAGTGGGAGGAAAAGTATAGATTGTGGGACAACTTACTATACTTTCAATTAAGACAAGATATATGGTAGGCGGGAAATGAATGGGTGAATCTAGGCAGAAATTACTGCCAATATGGAAAACTCAAGCCAAGAAACACAAGAATTTTTTTCAATTGCATAAGTAATTCAAGCCAAAACAGGTTTTGTGCATGAACAATCTTGGATAATTGTAGCCATTCTGACCCAGTTTGTATCAGGGTTAAAATCCTCCTTAAAAGAGCCTAAAATATAATATGCATACCTAAAAACACAATCTCTCCGCACCCCACCCCCGAGTCTATTTATCTACAAAAACAATACAAATATGTGTGTGGGCTTAGACAGCTCCCCCTTGAACACTTATCTATCTGTGGAGCAAGAGGAGGCAAGTCATTGCCATGATCAATTCTAATTTCCACCCATTTATCTGTTCTCCTTTCTATCTCAGACAGTGGAATGTGAGGAGAAACTGGACTAAATCACTAAATACCAGCCCCAAATCCTTTCCCTTCTCAGGTCTGTGAGTGCAAATAGTGGGACATATGACCTTCCCCAGTAGTTCAAAGTTGGAGCCATTCATTTCTGTGGGTCAGCATTGCTTTATTCTAAGTCCATGACAGAAAGCATATCTGTAAACACTGAACTGTGGCCAAAAGAGAAGGCTGATGTTATAGGATGGCACTGCGCCTAATAATACTCAACACAAACCACATGGATTTGTCTGTAGTGAGCCTGCCTTCCATAATCAACACTAAATGCAATCTTTTGTCCTTAAAGTTTCATCACAACTGTGAATTTTCCTCTCACTTGTAGCTCACTGATAAGCAATTCAAACATAAAATCAGTTTAGTTCCATGACCATAAAAACACTACACTACATTCATTTTTTACGGATGCTGAATTGAGTTTCAACCACAGTCAATTGGCTTCTTTGTATACAATGAAAGGAGCTAACATGTCCAATTAAAGCCCAATCATGGTGCTTGCAGAGGGGGGAGGGGGATCAAAGCCTCAGATATGTTTGGAACAAGGAAATTTCTGAATGAATTCCTGAGGCCTGCTATACTTTTTAAAAATCATATAACTTACACAATGTAATAATGATAGGGAGGAATGAAACATTTAAAACAAATTTTCCTCAAGTAAAATACCACATGAAAAAATTAAAAATATTTGGGGGGAAATTCTGCATTATTTACAGATTATATACTTTTTCCATTTCAAACTAAAAAATATACTGTAATTAAGAAGCTGTAATGAAGCAAAAAGAAAACATCAAATCAATCTTCACAAAATTATTTTATATTTTCACTAAGTAAAACTGTAGTGCTTATATACTGCATATTTTTCTATTTCCAAAATACCCCAAATATTTGAATTATAAATCATATGTGGAAAAACTAAAAAGAAAAAAATTAGTCTCCCCTCAAATAATCTCATTTTCTCATGAAATGTATTTTCATTAGGAAAAATACATATAATGCTTTACATGCTATACAAATTTTGTATTTAAACAAATTAACAATTTAATTAGAAAATATCATGAAATTAGCCCAGCCAGTGTGGTTCAGTGGTTGAGTGTCAACCTATGAACCGGGAGGTCATGGTTCCATTCCTGGTCAGGGCACAAGCCCCTGGAGCTGGCTCAATCCCCAATGGGAGGCGTGCAGGAGGCAGCCAATCAGTGATTCTCTCTCATTAGTGATGTTTCTATCTCTCCCAACATCTCCCTTCCTTTCTGAATTTAATAAAAATATACTTAAAAAAAGAAAAATATCATGAAATTAATTATTAACTTCATATCTCTTAGTTCAAAAAGTACCTAACTCTCATGGAAAAGGTTAAAATCCACATGCACATAAACTTGCACCACTTTCGACTTAGAGTGAGCCAGAAGAGAAAATTACCCCCATTTTCCAGGCCTATGTCAACACTGGAAAATAAATCACCTGTCTCATATGACTTGGTGTTCTTCATACTGCAGATACGCACTATTACTAGACCGCAATTGTATCTAAAAGGTTACAAGAGCACAAATACCATCTTTAAGAATTATTTAACTTATCCATTTTAAGGCATAAGATGAAGTGAAAAGAAAATAGAGATTTGAAATAAGAAAACCATGTATATTCAGTCCCAAACTATTTGCATATGTGACAGTCCTCTTGAGTGAAGTTAATTGTTAAGCTACCTGTTCAAAGATAACAAAACAAATATAAAGCGATCAACATTGCCCAGGTGTGCAAAAATCAGTGATTTCAACATTTTAAAGGTGTTTTGTTCCAAATAAGCAACAATTATAGGATTATTTAGAGAAATATATTAATACCTGAACTTCCGAATCAAAAGAAAAGAGGTTCTGTCTTCCATCTCCTCTACTGAGTTTGTTTAGTTGCTCTGTTTCTCTTCCATACTAAAAAATTTAAAACATATATTTACATATATGCGCACATATTAAACATTACTTTATTTCCTTCAAAACAGTATTAAATACCATTTAAATATATAGTTTCTGTGAAACTAGCAATATGGCACAGCTTCAAAAATATACCATTCTCCATTTCTATGTACTTAGGATGGATAAAGACTGCTTGTTTGGAGGAAAATCGCTATGACTAGGACCCACAATAAGCTATAGATCAAGTTCTTAGACTCTATGTTCCTCTCATAGCATCAAGAATGTTATTCAGTCCTAGCCAGTTTGACTCAGTAGATAGAGCATCGGCCTGTTGTGGACTGAAAGGTCCCGGATTCAATTCCAGTCAAGGACACATGACCAGATTTCGGGTTCAATCTCCAGTAGGTGGTGCGAAGGAGGCAGCCGATCAATGATTCTCTCTCATCATTGATGTTTCTCTCTCTCTCTCCCTCTCCATTCCTCTCTGAAATCAATAAAAAATATATTTAAAAAAATATTATTCACCGAAACCGGTTTGGCTCAGTGGTAGAGCGTCGGTCTGCGGACTGAAAGGTCCCAGGTTTGATTCCGGTCAAGGGCATGTACATTGGTTGCGGGCACATCCCCAGTGGGGGGGGTGCAGGAGGCAGCTGGTCGATGTTTCTCTCTCATTGACGTTTCTAGCTCTCTATCCCTCTCCCTTCCTCTCTGTAGAAAATCAATAAAATATATTTAAAAATATATTATTTAACTCATAGTAGTACAAAAAGGAATCCAAGAGAATTTGGATGCAGAAAAGAAATAAACAAGACAGAAAACACTTTTATATATCCATGGTGTTAACTATAGACTATTATATACAATTCTGATTTTGTCACCTTAGGAGAAACATAATGGACTATACAGTCTAAAATGACAAAGAGTCAGAGGGGATACATTAAAAGCTATAAAATTATAGAAAGCCTATATCAGGGAATCATAAGTATGTTTCTAATTTTTGGAAAATAGCTTTGAAGTTTAAGAGAAGGATAATTGTTAAATATAAAAAGTTACTTCTAAAATTGTGTAACATTCCAGGAAGAGGACTAAAGTGAAAATAAATAGGTTTAACAAGGTTTTAAATAAATAGATCTATGGTAGTATAGACTCCACAGAGTAAAATATCCCACCCTACTAAAATAGGTGTGATAACCACCTCTGTGCTTTGAAAATTTGCTCATTTCAAACTCCAAGGAGCAGAGTAATTAACATAAATGATATGTGTTCACCAAAATCTTTATCTGATGAAATTATTTATATACATATGTATTTACATATAGAACTATATGATTTGCATATGAAATTAACATATACAAGTCATTAGATTGACTATCATGTTCCATCTGCATCAAAAGCCCCTTGAAAAAAGAATAATTATTTTATGAATGACATTGTGTACAGTTGGCCTTCCATGTCCATGGATTCTACATTTAGGAATTCAACCAACCACAGATAAAAAATATTTTAAATGTTATACTGTTGCTGAGGCATAGTATGTAATTAGTCCTAAGATGGGTGTCTCTTGTACTGAATATGTACAGATTTGTTTCCTGGTCATTATTCCCTAAACAATACAGTATAACAGCTATTTACATAGCATTTACATTGTAATAGGTATTATAAATTAATAATCTATAGATGACTTAAAGTACACAAGAGGATTTATATAAACTATATGCAAGTATTATGCCTTGTTCTATAAGGGACTTGAGCATCCTCAAATTTTGGTATTCCCCCAAAGTCCTACCTATAACCAATTCTCTGAGGATATTGAGGGATGGCTGTAATTGAATAGAATATGAAGTAGCAAATAAAATTAATAAAGTCATAACAATCTTAAAGAACTTCCTGGTATCTAGAAAAATTTTTTTTCCCCAAACTGTTAGTTGGCACTTCATAAGTCCAACTTTAAGAGTGTAACTTTCCTTTTAAAATCTCTACCTGTTGTACTAATTTGCTGTGGTTTTTAACTTGGAAAAATGACATTGCCAAATGGAATCCAGCATTAAAATTTTAATAGCTAACCCTGCATTGCCTCAGCTGAAGGCAAGTTGCCATAAGAAAGATGTACCTTCATCAGTTCCGGATGCATGCTCCTTTCCAAACTGGCCATGATGCTCTCGGCTTTGCCTTGGCTGCTAGTTTCATCATCTGTAAATTCATTAAAAGCAGATGTCCCAAATCATACAGACCATTACTAATCACCTAAGAGGAATATCCTATCTCTTCTCCCACTCCATCCTCACCTACTGGATTTATTGCAAAGAATTTTGATTATGAAAGCATAAGGGAAACTTTAATGGGTTTTTGAAAACCTGCCATGAATTCCCTATCCATTTTAGTCTGGTTATATTTCATGTGTTAGAGTCTATACGCTATCAACTCTGAAAAACAAATCTATCAAACTTCACAGTCACTTTTAAGGAAGAAGCAAGTCAACCTTTAAGATTAAGAGTTCTAGCTGAAACCGGTTTGGCTCAGTGGATAGAGCCTCAGCCTGCAGACTGAAGGGTCCCAGGTTCGATTCTGGTCAAGGGCATGTACCTTGGTTGCGGGCACATCCCCAGTAGGGGGTGTGCAAGAGGCAGCTTATCGATGACTCTCTCTCATAGATGTTTCTAACTCTCTATCTCTCTCCCTTCCTCTCTGTAAAAAATCAATAAAATATATATTTTTAAAATAATAAAAAAAGAGTTCTATAATCACCCTACACAACAGACATTTCCATGGATTAAAGACAAGGGCTTTACCTCAATAACGAATCATTTAAAAATTCTGACCTTGTGCTGTTTCTACTGTCTCCTTTTTCTCTTGCACTAAACTGTCGGTATTGATCTGGATAATCTTTTTCAAAGTTATCAACCATTCTTCCATCTCCTGTTCAGTTTCAGCGGCCAGATAATGGCTATACTTATCTAACATCTTGAGTTCAAAAGCATGACGGCGCATTTTGGGGCACTAGAAGAAAAAAGAATGCATTGTTAAGTTAGTTTATTTGCTCTTTTCATATTAGTTTTTGTTAGTTTATTTCTACCTCAGAACAGTACATAGATATACCAATACTTTTATGAAAGAACTAGAGGCCCAGTGTGCAAAATTGTGCAAGACCCCAGACCCGCCATGCTGTGGGACCCCAGACACAAGGCACCGTAAGATCCATCAATGCACCTCTGGGTGACCAGTCATTTGGTCTTTATGGCAACAGGCCTTTTATTATATAGATTGCTTCTTTCAATTAGATGATGAATGAATGACCATGTCAAACATCTCTTTTTTATTCCCTCAGTACTGAGCTCAGTGGTATATGCACAAAGTGGGTATAAAATACTATTTGTTGAGTGAGTATTATCTTTTAAGGCCTTTTGACATCCATCACATGTAGATAATTATAGTGCCCCATGAAAGTAACCAAATGTTTTATAATTTCCCCTCTGCTCAAAGTTTTCCTTGCATATTTATAGATTTTTTCAGAATCGGCACTTAAAAACAAGTTTACATATGGCCCGAAATAAATCTGGCACTTGATTTATATCATAACATAAAATGCAATATCAATACCTAATTCATTTTACCACACATAATATGCACAAAAGAAAACTTGATTTGACTCACTTTAAATTGTGGTTCTCTAGATTTATCACAAAGGACAATATAGAAATGGCCAATGCTGAACACTAGCACACAAGGCAAATAAAATCCACCTCCTTTCTTCAAACATGATGACACATTCTTTTATATTACTACCTTCTCTGTTACGACCAAAGAAATGACACACTCCCTCTCCCAAATAACACAGTTTTAGTTTTAAGGTTCATGAATCAATAATTTTCCACTGCATAGTCATTACTCAAGAAAGAACCAAGAAATTTCCCCTTTGTCATCTTCAAAGAATAGTAAAGGATGACATCAAACTACTGTAGCAAGTTATAAATATTTATATATTTGAAAATATTTGGAAGGGGGATCATAAATAGATAAGGAAAGCAGAGCCTAGGAACAAATTGTCAATCCAGACTAGAACTAATAAAGAATTTTTATAATTTGTGTGTGTCCTCTTTTTTCCAGTAAGATATGATATATGTGTGTGTGTGTGTAGTGTCCCCCAAAGGTATACACAATGAATAATTATAAAGTCAGTTTATTAAAATATATTTCATTTTCAAAATTGATCTACTAGCTATTAAAGTGTGTATGTATTTTTGGGGATACTATATCACCTTCTAGTCACATAGATTTTCATATTCTTACAAGTTGTTTTTTATTTGATCCTTATAACAATCTCATTTGATCAGAAAATAGACACTTTAGTTTTGAAAATTAAGATTCAGGTAGGTTAGTAGCATTGAACTCACATCTCATGCCTCCTAATCAGCCCTGTGCCACTTCTGGTTGACCATGCCACCTTGGCTCTATAGTATGGCTTCTATCAGGGTGAACTGACTTCTTATTTAGATCATCTCTGTGGCCGGTTTCCCACCCAGTCTTTGTTCATGCCCCCTCAGTAATTCAAATCAGTAAACATTTGTTAAATCACTACTGTGTGCAAAACACCGCTAATTACTATAGAGGACGCAGACATGAATATGACATGGTCCCTTAAAGTCTAAAAATGAATGCAGAATTATCCACAAGTTAGAGTATGATTCACAGATTAGAGTATAATAGAAAAAAATGCAAGTGGTCATACAGGGGAGGTGAAGCTTAATTCCACTTGGTGGGCATGAGGGTATGGAAGGAAACAGAAAACATTTCATGGCAGAAGTGCTATTTGAGCTGAGTCTTAAAGATAAGGTTCAAACAGGAACAGAAAGGAAAAGTATATGTCAAGCAGAAAAATAAATGTAAGAAAGGGATATACTTGTGAAGCTCCATAGAGGGCTTAGCCTAGAATGATTAGAGCACAGAATGTGTAAGGGAATGCAGGGGGATGAGGTTAGATATCAGGGTGAGGGCCAGTCACTATGGGCCTGCAATGCCATGGTAAGGCCTTTAAATCTCACTATGCAAGACAATAAATCAAGAGCCACAAGGTTTTGGGTAGACAAGTGAAGGACCCCATCTATATCTTAGGAAGATAAATTGGAGCAGGACAACAATTCAGAAGGCAGGAAGGCAAGAGAGGAGAAAATGGAGAACCAGAAGCAGCACAGTGAGAAAGGGAAAATGGTAAGAGATTCAATAGGTACTTGGAAGCCAGACTTCAAAGGACTGGGTAAACACCGGAATACTAGCACAATGCAAGAGTGGGCCAACTGCAGAGGATTCTGAGTTGTCTAATATAAACATTTTGGCAGATGAGATGCCATTAACCAACAGAGAAAAATGCCAACGTTCTTAAGAGTTGATCAGCCTGGCTGGCATGGCTCAATGGTTGAACTTCCACTTATGAAGGTCATAGTTTGATTCCCAGTCAGGACATATGCCTGGGTTGCAGGTTCCATCCCCAGTATGAGGCCTGCAGGAGGCAGCCCATCAGTGATTCTCTCATCATTAATGTTTATCTCTCTCTCTCTCTCCCTCTCCTTCCTCTCTAAAATCAAGAAAAATCTACACTGAGTGGCCAGATTATTATGATCTCTGAATGCATAATATTCTGGCCACTCAGTGTGTGTGTGTATGTGTGTGCACGCATATATCTATATGTGAGGCCCATGCATGAATTCGTGCATGGGTGGGGTTTGGCCAGCCTGGCCAGGGGGAGGGGAAATGGGTGGTTGGCCAGCCTGCCTGCTGGTCAAATTCCTGGTCAAGGTGAGAATTTGCATATTAGCCTTTTATTATACAGGATATACACTGAGTGGCCAGATTATTATGCATTCAAAGATCATAATAATCTGGCCACTCATGTATATATTTTTAAAAAGAGTTGATCAATAACCATTTTCAAGAAAGAGAAGAAAGATTACCTCTCTAGCCCTACCTGAACAACATCAATGCAGGCGTCCAAGTAGATGCAAGTTTTAGGTTCTTTTGAATTTTTTTCATCTTTATAGGAATTGAGAATATATGAACCATCAGGAAGTTGAGTTAAATAAAAATACCGTCTCTTGAATACCTATGGAGGAAGGAACAGCAATGATACATTTGTTACATATACACTGCATCTTAAGTTTCTTTTAACTAAAAACCTTGAAAAAGTTGCCACAGGTATATGTGGACAACCTTCAGAAAACTCTGAGAAGTGTTAAGAATTATAATTATCTTCATTTTTTTAAGATAGAGAATTTGAAGTCAAGTGATTTACTTGGTTAATCAAATATCTAGAGGCTTTAACACTCTAAAGTTTATAAAGTATTTTTGTGTCTGAATTAGTGTCCATTTCATTATAGCATCCATTTCCCAAATTAAAATACTGCAAACCATGACTGGATTCTTATAATTTCCATCATATCATCACAAATCCAAGTATAAACATGATATATATATACACATAAACACACCCCTCTATCATTTATTTATCTCTCACCTGCACATCTTACTGCACTCACCTATGCTGTTCCAGTTTCCCCACTTGTGAAAGTGCAGCTTATAATGTACTCACTGAGCCATTAGTTACTTACCATTGTTGAGTGTTCTGAATGCTGAGATTTTAATCTAAAGGCCCAATGAGATTGTGCCATTCGTTTGCAATTAGGGATTCACAACAGTTAAGAAGTAGTCTGTTACTACAACTCATAGCAAAAGCCACAGGAATTGGGGAAAAGGAAAAGCCTGATACATTCATGCTTCCTCTCTATTCTCCCCTAAAAAGAGTCTTGGACCCAATGAAGGAAGTGAGAATAGGGGATTCTGAGCTCTCTGATGAATCTATGCTTCTTTCAATAAGCCACAATCTCCAAGCTGTGTCAAGCATTTCTTATAGTAAAATTCCCCAAGATGAGTGGATAGAGCGTCGGCCTGCAGACTGAAAGGTCCCGGGTTCAATTCCAGTCAAGGGCATTTACCTTGGTTGTGGGCACATCCCCAGTTGGGGTGGGGGGGTTGCAAGAGGCAGCTGGTCGATGTATCTCTCTCATCGACATTTCTAACTCTCTATCCCTCTCAATTCCTATCTGTGTAAAAATCAATAAAATATATATTTTTAAAAAAATTCCCCAAGATGATGGATCTAAAATAATGTCAGGGAATGGGAAAAGAGAGACAAGGAAATAGATTTTTGGTGATATTTGATAAATCCATTGCAATGCATCTTATGTTACTCACAGGAGTTCTTTTTTTAGATTCAAGCTTGCCATTTGCAATCACCCATCCAATTACCCAGTTATGATCTCTATTTTAAAAACTATAATTATGAAGAGTTTTATTTGGCAACACCATTCTTGAAAACTACTTTACTTCTGGCAAAGTAGATGAAATACCAACAATTTATTTCTCCATAGCATGAGTAAACAAAAAATAGAAACATGTTAAAGAGCATTTCTTTTGAGGAAAACCAGATGTAATAAGATGTAAATAGATGTAATAAGCTTGCAGTTATCTTGGACTTGTTTAAACATCATTGATTTTGCAATGAGTGACAAAAATATACCAGTGGGAGGAACACCCTAACAGGTTAGACTGGTAAATACTACAGCTTCTGTTTCAGGGAGTGGCCATGTGGGTTATGTCATATCAAGAGAAAGGAGTCCAAGAAGAAAAATATCACTTTGTTTTTTAATGCCAATCAAATAAATGTTGCTGCCTTAGTATATATATACATCCCTAATATGCAAATAGACTGCATGGCAGAACAACCAGTCACTATGACATGTGCTGACCAGCAGAGGGCTCACTCGGAACATGGCAGGCATTGGCCGTGGTGGGATGGTGGCGCAGGTGAGCGGGGGTGCCAGACCAAGAGGGCACCAGTCACTATCATCAAGGACAGCTTCTGGTGGTTACTGAAAATTCTTTGTTCCTGTGAGCCATGGTTCTTCCCAGTGCTGGTACCAGCTGCTGGCCCCAATAGCCCCTCAAGACTTCTCCATCTTCTCCTGCTCCTAAGGGGTGATCAGGGCAGCAGCTGCCACTCGCACCTGCTGATAGCACCAGCTCCACTCACAAGTGCTGCTGGCGCCAGCCCAAATCACTCTATGCCATCAGCAGGTGTGAGCAGGGCTTGTGCCATCAATGCATGGGAGCAGTGGCAGTGGGAGCGGGGCTGCTGGCAGAGAGGGGACCGGAGGCCACAGTGGGAGGAGTCTTGTGGGGGCACATATATGGGCTGAGATCTGCTCCTGTGCCCACCAGAGCCTTGCGGCCCACAGTTCCTTTCAAGGTGCACAAATTCATGCACTAGGCCTCTGGTACACATATATTTTCATATTTGATTCACCCACAGTTAAGTTTACCAGTGCTATGATTAACAAAATTTAGATTCATATATAAGTATAAACATGATAAATATATACAGAAATATGCAGAGAAATACTAGTATTTACAGAAATATATGTGTTTGCTTATTTTCACAGCAATGGTACATTCACATCTGTTATTAAAATGATGGAACCAGAAGACCTAAAATTATATATTGAGCTTATTTAAAATGAAAAAATACCACTTTCTAAAGTTATTATAATAACTATTTGAGAAAAATTAAAATATGTTTTCCAGGCAAAAATTAATATGAAAAAAATTAACATCAGATTAGAATCTGAACAATGATCAAATCTAAAACTCAGTGATACAGTCTATAGAATCCACTTGCAGAGTCCATAGCCAGCAACAAAGAGGGGCAGAGGAAGGAAAAATACAGAGCAAACAGTTGTGGCACAGAGTCAAATTATAGTCTGTAAAAATTTTTTCATGCACAGCTGCCTCACCAAGCAAAGACATTTTGTGGCAGCCGCCACTTCCAATATTAGCCAAGCACATCACTACAAAAGAGATGGAAAGGGATCTGAAATTACAGTAAATCACTTCCTGTAACATTGTAATTATGTCTAAATGTGACACTGAGGTAGGTAGCTCATGAATCTGGGGGAAGCAGATGCCTGCAAGTCATATGATCTTGATTTTCAACCAGCACTCCTGCTTGCCAGCAGTGAAACTGTCCTCAAGACTCTGCTTTTCTCAGTTTCCTCACTTATAAAATGATGGAACCAGACTACATAATCTGTATGGTCATTTTTTTCATGATCTACAAATAATTTTATTGAAACTGAATGAATAACACAACAGCCTCCCCAAATGATTTTCTACAGGAAATTGGGGATGGAGTAGAAGAGGGTAAAAGGGAGATAAATGTTATAAAAGGAGATTTGGCTTGGGATGGTGAACACACAATATAATATACATATGACATGTTATAGAATTGTACACATGAAACCTGTATAATTTTCTTAACCGATGTCACATCAATAAATTCAATAAAATAAAAATAAATAGCACAGTTTGTAGAATAAGGAAGTTTTGAAAAATTATTTCTGTCAAAATCAGACTCTGCCTCAAAAGATCTGTAAAATCTCTTCTCTTTCTAATATTCTATGATATGTTAGATTTCAACTACTGGGAAGCTTTTAAGGTGACTTTCAAAGAAAAAAAAAAGGAGTAATCTAAACCTCTCATGTGGAGCCAAAAAGAAAATCAGAAAAATTATTTCCCTGACATTTTTTTTAAATTTCCAAGAAGTTGCTATTTTGGGTACAGGTCTACATATTTTTTTCCATTTCAAAAAGAAGTCAGCTGTTAAAATAATGACTATACAGTGGCAATTACTCTATATCGTACCTTTCATCCTTTGTAACCAATAACTTATTCTTTTAATGTCACTAGGGAATAAAAACCATTATCCACATTTTACCTAAGAGACCGAGAACTCGCTCAAATTCACACAGGCAAGTCAGTTTTGGAACTAGAATCATAATCCTGTGACAGAGACTAAGAGAATTTTCCCACACCCTTTTAATGGCTTCCCATGGAGTTTCAAATAAGACTCAAAATATTCACCATAGCCTAGGATGATGTACATGATCTGGCTTCAAATGATCTCTTGGACTTTTTTCTAACTAGAGCCCAATGCACAAAGATTCTAGCAAGAATGGGCCTTCCTTCCCCTGCCTGCCAGCACTGCCTTCGCTCTGGCCTAGAGCCACCTTTCTGCCTTCCCACACTGACCAGAGGCCCAGAGCAGCTAGGGCGGTGCAGAATGCCTGCATTGCCACATGGTGATGACACAAGTGTACTTCTCAGTCCCCAGCTGCTTGGCGCCTGCATATACAAATTAACTCACCATCTTTGTTGGGTTAATTTGCATACTCATTCCTGATTGACTGGCGGGTGTCATGAAGGTATGGTCAATTTGCATTTTACTCTTTTATTAGTGTAGATTAGGGGTGTCGAACTCAATCAGAGAAGGGGCCAAAATCTAAAATCCAGCCTAAATCGCGGGCCGAATGGTTTACTGAACAGTCATAAACTGTCATTGTGATGGAAACGCAGCGGAGTGCAGTGATGACAGCGCGGTGCGGGCCACATTGCAAGGCCTGGCGGGACGGATTTGGCCCGCGGGCCTTGTGTTTGACACATGTGGTGTAGATTATGCTACTCCAGTTACCTACAGTGGCTTACCTGCTGTTCCTCAAAAACCCCAAGCAAGCTTCTTCATGAATCCATCTCTGACTCCAGGTCACAGTGATCTGGACTCATATAACAATTGGTCTCTGTACCACCTTTAGACATTCATTACTTTTATTGTGTCTCATCACCCCTAATAGGTTTTAAGCTCTACATGTTACTTCTCTTTACCCTCCACAATGCTAACATGTACTAGTGCTCAACATATATTTGATGATGAATTCATTGATTTCTAATAGTATCAGGTGTATAAGAAATCCCTAATAAATTATTTTTGACTGTCACCAATGAATAAGGGGAAATAAAACATAAAAAACAAACTCATGAGAAATATGTTACCCATAAAATGAGTGCAATCCATTTGTTAGTTGTGAAAGACAGTATGGTAGACTTGGAAATACAACTTACTAATATATCAAAGATAAAAGGTTTTCTCTTCTTTTGTTCCAACAAACACAGTAATCCCAGCCTCCTATCAATTATTTTAGTATTTTATGTGCTTTTTAAGGTAAAATTCTCTTTTGATTTGTTGTTCTCCCACTGTACGAGGGAGGGGGGGGAACCTCCTGTAACAATCAAAGAGTAAGTGTGGACTTTTAGATCCCAGATATATAACAAATCACTCTCTTTTGTACAAAAAAGAAAAGGAAAGAGCCCCAAAAGTGAGTCATATATCAAGCAGTTGAACTTGCAACCTCGATAACATACCAAGACACTTCAATGTTTAATGGCTGAGCATGGGGAGGAGGAAGCTGGAGGAATGTGACCAAACTGAGCCAAGAAGATGCATAAAGGTGGGTGTCTCAAGGGTTGGCTAAGAATCTACAGCAGATTTTTTAAAATGAAAAACCACCTTAAAGAGCAGATTCTTCCTTATTCCATATATCATTCTATCCCTTAGGAAAAACAATTCTGAATAACACGGGAAGGTAATGTCCAATATCATAGCTATCTACTTCACATTAAATTCCTTCACTAATACAAAAAAAGTTAACAAAAGCAGATGTGCCACCAACTACTTGAGAAAGAGGGAATAAAAATGAATAGGTTTCTGTGGGAATTGGAATCTCTGCTAAAGGGATCATTTATTTTCTATGATCTTAAACTTCTCTCCAAAACTTTTCCAGGAATTAAGGAGTAGCAATGGGTGTGTTTTCATTAATTAGAAGTACACATTGAAGAAATTAATCACCTATGACAAGACTTACTTTAACATGAACACCAAGAATAAAGCAAATTATAAGCTCTGAGTAAAGTGGTTACTCGCCCCCAACAACCAACAGTGCTCTGCAAGAGCTGAGTGAGGCCAACATCCTCCTAGTGAGAGGAAGTGCTCAGGCACTGAGACTGTGACTTGTGGAGTGATCCACATCATTAGCCTCTCTCCAGTAGTCTTGAGTTCCTCTGGGCTACTTTCTCAGTCAATAATGGGGATGCTCAAAAAGCACTTCTGGGCCGAAACCGGTTTGGCTCAGCGGTAGAGCGTTGGTCTGCGGACTGAAAGGTCTCAGGTTCGATTCCGGTCAAGGGCATGTACGTTGGTTGCGGGCACATCCCCGGTGGGGGGTGTGCAGGAGGCAGCTGGTCGATGTTTCTCTCTCATCGACGTTTCTAGCTCCCTATCTCTCTCCCTTCCTCTCTGAAAAAATCAATAAAATATATTTAAAAAAAAAAGCATTTCTGGGGGAAAATGACAATTGCAAAAAACGGTGAAGACTATATCAACAACAGACCAGATCTGGAGGGAAAGTGTACACTGGGAAAAATGCAAACTTTTATTCCATAAAAAAGGGTTGTATGCTAGTAATCTTCCAATATGAAGAACTCAGCTTAGTTCCTTCACTGGCTTTTTTTTCCCTAGAGCCCATCACCATCGACTTGAATGTTCTTGAAAACTCTGTGACAGCTACCTAGGGAGGTTTAACTTTCTAATGCAACCCATATATGAATTACGTTAGCTACCTTATTTAATCAAATTACAAGTCATGTGGATGCTTTCTCAAAAGACCTTACAGTAGGCATCTTCTGATTGCCTTCTATCTACTGGATATTGCTCAATCTCTTCTCTTTTTTCTTCTTTTATTTCCATCTTCTCTCATAAATTTGTTTTTCCCTTCATTGTTAATGCATTCCCTTATTTCTGACAGTCAAAATGTCCAGGACCCAACCAGCATGGCTCAGTGGTTGATAGTCGACCTATGAACCAGGAAGTCATGGTTCAATTCCCGGTCAGGGCATATGCGTGGGTTGAGGGCTCGATCTCCAGTGTGGGGTGTGCAGGAGCAGCCGATCAATGATTCTCTCTCATCATTGATGCTTCTATTTCTCTCTCCCTCTCCCTTCCTCTCTGAAATCAATAAAAATATATAAAAACAATAAAAATAAAATGTCCAGGAAAAGAAGTTGGACTTGTTGATAAAAGCACTTAAAAGTGGTTGTGGCTGAAACTGGTTTGGCTCAGTGGATAGAGCGTCGGTCTGTGGACTGAAAGGTTCCAGGTTCGATTCCGGTCTAGTACATATTCATTGATTGCAGGTACAACCCCAGTAGGGGGTATGCAGGAGGCAGCTGGTCGATGTTTCTCTCTCATTGATGTTTCTAGCTCTCTATCCATCTCCCTTCTTCTCTGGAAAAAATCAATAAAATATATATTTTAAAGTGGTTGTGCATCATTTCAAACCTTCCAAAGGATTAATTCTACATAATTTTTCAAATCCAGAAATACGTACAAGAACAAAAACTCTTACATGCACAGCTCACACTAAAAGGCACAAAGCTGCTCTGCTTTAATACCTGACAGCCCCAGAGTGATCTACAGGCTAATGCCAAGCCTCAGCGCATCAAGAAGGCACAGATGGGAAGACCAAGATGGCAGCATAGGTGAACAGCTGCTCTGCTGCTCGCACAACACTTTTTAAAAAATTAAAACTAATACAAAGGACATCTATCATCCAAAACCACGGGAAGGCTGGCTGAAAGAGAGGGGAGCACAAGCACTGAAAAGCTGAGGAGCCTAGGTACGGAGGCACGTGAATCAGGCTGGAAAGGAAACAAGCTCCCTATCACTTTGAAATCAAGTTTCTGGGGTCACATGGGGGACTCAGACACCTATGGGGAGAAGCTGGTCTGTTGGCCATCTGTCTGAAGTGAGGGCGACTCTTGCAGAGGTGCTTGCAGCAATCATTGTTTACTGCACTGGATCTCAGGGAAGCAGGGACTTGGAAACACCTGGGGTTGGGACAGCCATTGCTGTTAGCCACACCCCAACCTAGTGGCGTCCAGAGACCCTGCCCCACCCTAAGGCCCCACCCTGAGACCCTGCCCTGAGGCCCCACCCGCAGATTCTACAGACCTGCCCAGGCACAACAAAGCTACGTTTATGTAAGAATGGCCTGTATTGAGGCAGCTTAACGTTATATAAACTGCAGCTCCAGAAAAAAAAAAAGAAAGAAAGAAAAACAAAAAACAAAACAAAAAAAAACACCAAGACCCAACCAAACAGGAGAAAACTGTAGTTCTCACTGTAGCTCCTGAACTGAATCCTATTGGAGATCCAGAAGCCAGTGTTTCTAGTGGTCAAGTTCAACCATGCATACCCATAAGTGACACATTCGGGAGACGGACTCAGTGAGCACCAAAGCCCCAGTGAAACAAACCGTGTCTCCAGCGCAGCAGTTCTTCCTTTATAGATAGAGCTGGTCCTCACAGACAATTGGCCTGGATATCAATTCCTCCCAGAGTACCAACAGCAAACAAGGCTTAATCACACCAAGACTTTGCACTCAGCCCACAAAGGGATATACCAAAAGCGACCACCCCAGGTGATTGAGGAAGCTGATAGGTCACCTACCACACAAAGCCACTCCATCAACACAGGGAGGAGACACAGAAACATGTCACGAATGGAAGAGATGGAGGAAAGTAAACTAGACAACACAGAGTTCAGAATCACATTTATAAGATTACTCAAGAATCTTCTAAAAACCTTTGAGAAACTTGATGAGACCTCCAAGAAGCTTGGTGAGACCTTCAAGGACGTTAAAGAGAATACCAAAAAAAAAAAAAAAAAAAAAAAAAAAAAAAAAAAAAAAAGAAAAGGACCAGCTAGAAATTAAGCATACAATCTCTGAAATAAAGAATATACAGAAACTCAACTATAGATCAACGCACCCCAAGAATCAAATGAAAGATCTGGAATATAAGGAAGAAAAAATCACCCAACCAGAGAAGCAGAAAGAAAGAAGAATCCAAAAGTGTGAGGATAGTGTAAGGAGCCTCCAGGACTGCTTAAAGCGTACCAACATCTGGATTTTTGGGGTACCAGAAGAGAGTGAGCAGGATATTGAAGGCTTAATGGAAGAAATAATGATAGAAAACTTTCCCTACCTGGTAAAAGAAATAGACTTACAAGTTATAGAAGCATACAGAACCCTAAACAAGAGGAATCCAAGGAGGAACACACCAAGAAACATCATAATTAAAATGCCAAGGGCAAAAGACAAAGAGAGAATCTTACAAGCAGCAAGAGAAAAACAGCTAGTTACCTACAAGGGAGTACCCATACAACTGTCAGCTGATTTCTCAACAGAAACTATGCAGGCCAGAAGGGAGTGGCAAAAAATATTCAAAATGATGAACAACAAGAACCTACAACCAAGATTACTCTACCCAGCAAAGCTATCATTCAGAATTGAAGGTCAGATAAAGAGCTTCACAGACAAGAAAAAGTTAAAGGAGTTCATCAACACCAAACCAGGAATACATGAAATACTGAAGGGTATTCTTTAAGGAGAGGAAGAAGAAGAAAAGTAAAGGTAAAAATTACGTACAACAAAAAGACATAAAATACATACCTACCAACAAGTGAATCTAAAAATCAAGTGAATAAAAAATCTGAAGAACAAAATGGACTGGTAAACATAATAAAATCAGGGACATAGAAAGGGATTGGACTAACAATTCTCAGGGGGAAGGGAGTCTGAGAGGTGAGGGAAGAGATTGGACAAAAATCTTACACCTATGGATGAAGACAGGGGCGGGGGTAAGGGCATGGGGTGGAATTGGGAATCAGGTGGAGGGGAGCTATGGGGGAAGAAGGAGGAAAGAGGAACACCTGTAATAAACTGAACAATAAAGATTTATTATATATATAAAAAAAGAAGGCACAGATGAAATAGGAGGGAAGATGCATGGCTTCTGCAGGCTGTTATTTGCCAATGAGTCATGATGAATACCCAGATCCTTCTGCTGTAGCTTTCTGGTTTGTCTGCTGCGAGTTTACAGGGCTATCAAAGCTTGAATTATCCAATGGAAAATGCTCTCTGCTCTCAATTCTGTGAGCTCTAGCACTGTGGTGCTCGTTGCTAAAACTACCAAAGCTTCTCACCAGTGTGGACTGAAGGTCTCAGCAGGCAGGGGCCTCCAGATGCATCCAGGGTATAACTGCCACCAACACCAGGAAAATGACTAGATAATAGCACACCTGAATCATCTTCCTGTCTGCTTCTGAGACTCATTAATTTTCTTCACTTTGAAGCCATTGTATTATAATAGAAACAAATATATAGAAATTTCCTTTCAGAGTGTCTCATAGATTCTTTCAGCCCTTTATTTTAGTTCTTTTGCTTCTGCTTTTCCCAGCTCTCCTAGAGCTGGGTCAGCCAGTCACCTCACCTGTAGGTTTAGCCTCTCTCCTAGGCCTGAGCCAATCCAGGCCTGAAGCAGGAGGAAGGTGCATGACCCCCACCTTGGAACAGAACACCTCAGGGTACAAGCCCGAGTCCCCTGGTGCACCTTGGTTCATGGGCCTGGACTTTGACTATTCCAAATTCCATCCTGGTGACTAGAAAATGGCTGCAGATGCCCAATCTGCTCCCAGCCCACTCCATACACGCACGTGCTCTCTACTTATAATATATACAGAGAGGGTACAGTAAACATTGCAAGTTTCAACTAATTTCAACGATGGTGAACTAAATAACAGTTAAAACACAATTACTCTAGGAAAAAATATCTAGGCAAAATCCCTCAGACACCTTAACTGAATTGGGCTGAACCTTCTTCTCATGCCCATTCTAGCAGTGATTAATCCTGAAATACAACACTACTGCTATGGCTTAGGAGGTGAAACCAGGAGAATACAGGATATATATATTCACCTCCCAGAAATCCAAAATGGGAATTCATAATCTATAATGGAGAATAGCTGGGATAAGTGAAATCCATACCCAGAGACAATTCCCAAATCTCTTTATAGGGTTTACTATTTCAAAATAGTCCCTATTCTTTTTCTTTTCTTTTCTTTTCTTTTTTTCTTTTTAAAGCTGTGTAGTACATATAATCAATTTGGCTTATTCTTCTTTTCCTTCCTTTGCCTACTGGTTGATAGAGGCTTTCCAAAGAAACGTGTTTTTATGGTCTGTGAATTATACCTCACTGAAAACAAAACAAGTGTCCAAAATATGAACAGCTGGAGATAAAAAGAGGGAAAGCAAAGAGCCCGTGGTCAGCATCAGCAGAATAACAATTAGCTGGAGACAAACCACAGCTGTCCCCTTCAGCCAGGCCATATGGTCACCAGGTTGCCTCAGACGCTCCAACCTTTCATGAATTTCTGCTTCCTGGCTGGGAACTTTGTGTGGTCACCATCAGGACGGCAGGCATCAGTGACACAGCACTGGTAGTGGGCGGCAGTAGAGGTGCCCCACACCAAGGGATCAAGCCCACAACCCAGGCATGTGCCCCTGGCCAGAATCGAACCTGGGACCCTTCAGTCCAAGGTCAATGCTCTATCCATTGAACCAAACCAGCTAGGGCAAAACATATACTTTTTATAGTAACTGTATTTTATATTTGTGAGTGTTCACTATAATGGGGACCTTAAAGAAGTTTTAAGTAAATCAAATTATAATTTACAGGCATTAGATCAACTCACTATTGAAAGGAAACCTGTGGTGAATTGTTTTATGAAGATACTAGAGGCCTGATGCACAAAATTCATGTCCGAGTGTGGTCCTTAGTCCTGGCTGGTGATCAAAGTATGAGCATCTGGCGTGGAAGGGCAGGTCCCAGATGACCTCTGGGCCCCGGGCAGCACCTGGGTGCCCACTCACACTTTCCTGGGCCTGGTGTCACCCTCTCACCTGCTCCACCATCCTGCTGTGGTCCTGCTCTCATCAGGGTCCATCGGGGCTGGCAGCACCTCCACTGCCGCCCACTGCCAGTGCTGTGTCGCTGATGCCTGCTGTCCCCTGATGGTGAGCACACATCATAGCGAGTGGTCAGACTGCCAGTCTCCTGGTCGAAGGACTGCCCGAGGGGACAATTTGCATATTTGGCTTTTATTACATAGGATTAATTCCCTAATGTTTTATTTTATGCTTGAGCATGGACAAAACCTTGAAATATTTTGAGAATGTTAAGGGGAAAGGGGTAGAGTCAAAAACTATAAAACTGCCCTGGCCAGTGTGGCTCAATGGTTGAGCCTATGAATCAGGAGGTCACAGGTTTGATTCCCAGTCAGGGTATGTGCCTGGACTTCAGGATCGACCCCCAGTGTGGGGCATGCAGGAGGCAGCCAATCAATGATTCTCTGTCATGATTGATGTTTCTATCTCTCTCTCCCTCTCCCTTCCTCTCTCTGAAATCAATAAAAATACATTTTAAAAACAAACAAACCATAAAGATGCCCTGGCCAGTTTGGCTCAGTTGGTTGGAGCATTATCTCACACTAAAAGTTTCAATCCCCAGGCAGGGTGTGTATGGGAGGCAGCCAATCAATGTTTGTGTTTTCTTTCTCTCTTTCTCCCTCCCTCCTTTCTTCCCTCCCTCCCTCCCTCTACCTTCTTCAGCCAATCAATGTTTCTGTTTTGTTTCTCTCTCCCTCCCTCTACCTTCCTATCTCTCTGAAATCAATAAAAGTATATTTTTAATAACCATTTTCTAGTAACTCGCATAGAATTTTAACCTTCACACATGCATTTCTTTACCCAGTATTCTTACAGGAGATATAATGAAGACTTGAGACTCACCAACTCAGCCAGTGAGCACCAAGCGTATGCTGGATAAGAGCATAGGCTCAGGCATTAGCCTGTGTAGGTACAAATCCCACCTCTGAAAAGCTAAAGTTGTGTGACCTTGGATTAATCATTTAATTTCTTTGTGTCTCACTTTCCACATCTATAACCTAATAATACAGTACCTCTAACACAGGCTTCCATGAGGATTAAATGAGATCCAGAATATGAAACACTTAGCATGGTGCCTGGTACATATTCACTAAATGGATTCTCTTATCATGTGCAAAGGCCTGTGATTAGGTGCAGGAGGCATATAAGAAGCATCCTACAACTTATTATTCATTATTTTCAGAGCTTGAAAATGAAAGTGAGGATAGGACTTGACCACTAAATGGAAACCAGGAAGTGAGATATTAAATTAAGATAAAATTTGAGTCTTTCCTTGGTAGATACCCATGATTTCTGCTTGCAGGCAATGTGCAAGACATAATGACCTTCAAAACTTAATGGAAGTGTGAATCATATGCAGCAAACCACATGATCTTATATTGAATATCTGATAGAACAGTTCTATTGGGATATCAGTGATTAATTTATTTCCCTGCTCAGAATCTCCAAGGAGCTTGTTAGTTTTACCTTTGGATTTTAATGGTTCTTCAAAGTCTCCCAAAGCCAAGCTCATGTCTGACACATTCAAGGCCCTGTACAACATAATCCCTTTCTCTGTTTCTACCTTGTGTGATAAAGCCCTTACACAGACTCACTATTCTGACCAAACTAGAAAACTCTCTAGTTGTGCCCTAGCTGGTTTGGCTCAGTGGACAGAGTGTCAGTGTATGAACTGAAGGGTCCTGAGTTCAAGTTTGATTCTGGTCAAAGGATCATGTGAGGACTTCAGCCTCCATTCCCAGTGGGAGACATGCAGGAGGCAGCCGATCAATGATTCTCTCTCATTATTGATGTTTCTCTCTCTCTCTCTCTCTCTCTCTCTCTCTCTCTCTCTCTCTCTCTCTCTCTCTCTCTCTTTCTCCCTCTTCCTTCCTCTCTTATGTCAATAAAAATATTTTTTAAACAAAACAAAAAACTCTCTAGTTCTGACAGTATTGATGTACAGCTTTATATAGTAATTTAATATGTTTCAAATCTAGCTAGGCTGGAGGTTATTGGAGTCAAGAAACCCCATCTTACATAACTTTGTATTTTCCCTCTACTCATTGCATTTATTTCCACATAGAAATATTTGCCAGAGAGTAGGGTTTGGGGGGCTGGATGAAAAAAGTGAAAGTACAAATTGGAAGGTACAAAATAGTTGCAGGGATATAAAGTACACCATAAGGAATCTAGTCAATAACATTGTAATAACTATGTGTGGTGCCAGGTGGGTACTGGAAATATTAGGGGGAATCACTTTGTAAAGTATATGATAGGCTAACCACTCTTCTGTTCACCTAAATCTAATACAAAATAATATAAAATATAAACTGTTCTTGAGAAATAAAAATACTATATAATAAAAGCCTAATATGCAAATTGTCCCCTCGAACAATCGTTGGACAAGGAATTAGACAGGGAGACCAGGAGTTTGACTGCTCGCTATGACATGTACCAGTGGGTGGCACGAAACATGGTGGTGTCACTGACTTGCTGCGACCCCTCACCAGCTACCTGGGGGTGGGGGTGATGGGGATGGAGGAGCGATGAGAATACAGGGTGTCCACCCAGCCCACTCTCACTCCCCCTGCTAGCCTCCCCCAGGACACCAGGGCTCTTGAGCAGAGGAAGCCCCCGCCTGTGCTCAGGTGCTGGCGCCCACAAAGAGCCTGCCCTGCATTCCTGCTGCCTCTTCCGAGTGAGCCAGGCCAGCAGCCACCAGGACTGCAGGGGCTGGTCGGGCTCCCTGTGGGTTCACGCAGGAGCCCGTCTGCAAACCTGGCCAGGAGAGAGTTTGTTGCTTGCCCGGCTTCCATGCAGTGCCACTGGGTGGCCCAGACGCCCATGCTATGCCCCGACCCTCGGTGTCCAGCCATGCTCACTGCATCTCCATGTGGGAACTCGGGCACCATGACTTAGCCGGCAAGGGATGTGCGGGGGGCCTAGGGGCCCAGGTACTACTCAGGGCCTGGAGGTCAGATGGGACCTGCCCTTCCATGCCAGATGCTCACACTTTGATTGCCAGCCAGGCCTAGGGACTGCACCTGTGCACAAATGTCATGCACTGGGCCTCTAGTAAGTAAATAAAAGAAACAGAAATTCTGATGCCCTTTTCTTTCAAAGCTATTTTCTTTATTCCCCTGAAAGCCTCCTTTTTCAACTTCTTAATTCAGAAAATAATAACTAGTTTTCTTTTAAAGGTACACTTCTCAATTCATCCTGAGACTTCAGATTTTTTAAATTGCATACATCTGTGAAAATCTTCTCATTAAAGTTTTTTTTTGTTGTTGTTAAAGTTCATTATAAATATTTTTTTAAAGAAATATTCTTTCCAGACAGGTTACTAATGAGAATGTCCTTAAAACGATGAAATACTATAACTACTTCTTACCTTCATGGTGACCGTGATGGTGCTATTTACATTTGCTTTGTACAACCAGCCTTGTTTTATCACACCACCCTTCTGAGAACACAAAGAAGATGAATCCTGAAAAGAGTAAAAACCATCAATGAAACAACAGCCAGACATCTAATCAAATAGTGAAATAGTGTTTGGGGGGCACGAACTAGGCCCTGCTCCAGTTTCTAATCAAAGCCTAACAGTCCCCTCCCTCCGAGAAGATGCCTGATTAAACTTGTAACTGTTAATTATAAAATGAAAGACTCTGTGCTGTGCACACAGTAGGCTCTTATTATTTACTTAATTGTATAAGCTGTCATCTGGGAAAGTCTTCTGCATTATGTCAACAAGCAAAATGTCACAGATATCCAGGCCATCTGTCCCCTGAGGGATCTATCAGGCAGAAGAGACCAGATGAATCACCACATCACATGCCCAGTGCAGGAAAAGCAACTCCACAAGCATGTCCCACAAGTGATAAACATCCTATCTAATCCTATACAATAAAAGCCTAATATGCTAAGTGTCTGACCACTTGGCCAGTCACTATGACATGCACTGACCACCAGGGGGCAGACGCTCTGACAAGTAGGTTAGCTTGCTGTTGGAGTCCGGCTGATCAGGACTGGGTGAGATGGGCCAGACACACCTTGGAGCCCTCCCTCGGCCCCTCCCTGGCTGGCCAATCTCCCGCATCCCTCCCTGGTCCCAACCATGCACCCACAGGGCCCCTCAGCCTGGCCTGAGCCCTCTCAGAGTCCAGTACCCCTCAGAGGATGTTAGAGAGCTGGTTTTGGCCCAATCCCCATAGGCCAGGCCAAGGGACCCCACCAGTGCACAAATCTGTGCACCAGGCTTCTAGTGATTATATACAAATCACAGCCCAGTTCACTTGATTCCCACCCCCCATTCCATTTAGAAATGCAAGAACTTATTTATTTTAAAATGTCTTTAAGGTATCACATATTTGTCCTCAACCCCCCATTCCAATCCCCCACCCCCCATCCTCTCATGCCCCCATGCCCCTATTGTCCTTGACCACTGTTTAGGCTCATATGTATGCATATAAGTGCTTTGGTTGATCTCTCCCTTTTATCCCCACCCTCCCTTTGAAGTCTAACAGTCTGACCCATGGCTCATTATCTCTGGGTCTGTTCTTGTTCATCAGTCTATGTCGTTCAAATTAATTAGTTATTTTTTAAAATAACTAATTAATTTGAAAGTTGGCCACAGGTCATTCAAATACAATTCTTTCCCTCATCTTTTCTCAAGGAAATCTTTCAATAGAAGGGACCTTGAAGAAAACAGTGCAGGGGCCCCAGTCTTTACCTCATCTTTTTCACAATCCTCATCAATTTCAAATACATGATTTGGAATCTTTTCTGGTCTCATGGATTTGCTGAAAATGCAAGAGAATTATCTTAAACACTGAACAAAACAGAAAACAAAACATAATAAAAAAGACTTCTTTCTTTCACAAAAAAAATTAAAATGCCAAGACACGAAGAGGAGAAATTCTTTTCTTCTTCCCAAACTCAGATTCTCTCCTCTGACTAAACTTATATTACCTTTTACATAAGGATTCCCACACGAGCAGCCAGCAGCAAAGATATAACTAAGCCCAGATACTTTGCTGGGGAAGGGCAGAAATTGTCAAAGAATGTGTATTAGAGCTGTTATTGATGGCAAAACCTTATCTTTCCCCAGGTCAAAAAGCAACATAGTGTCCCGGCCACTGTGGTCGAGTTGGATGAGTATCATCCATGCACAGAAAGAAATGCAATCAGTTGATATCCCTCTCTCTCTCTCTCTCTCTCTCTCTCTCTCTCTCTCTCTCTCTATATATATATATATATATATATATATATATATATATATATGTATATATATATATATATATATATATATATATATATATATATATAAAGATATTTTTTAAAAAGTAGCAGTGTAATTATGACTCTATCATCTGTTTGGTATATGACCTCCAACAGATCATCTTAGGAGTCAGTTTTACAGGACATCTTTAGGACTCAGTTTTCTCCTCTGGGTAAGTACTTTAAAAACTATAAAAGGGCCGAAACCAGTTTGGCTCAGTGGATAGAGCTTCAGCCTACAAACTGAAAGGTCCCAAGTTCAATTCCGGTCAAGGGCATGTACCTTGGTTGCAGGCACATCCCCAGTAGGGGGTGTGCAAGAGGCAGCTGATCAATGATTCTCTCTCATCGATGTTTCTAACTCTCTATCCCTCTCTCTTCCTCTCTGTAAAAAAATCAATAAAATGTATTTTTAAAAATAAATAAATAAATAAATAGAAACTATAAAAGGATATACAAAGTCTTATTTCTCCAAAACTTTATCTGTATGTTACTCTGTGAGGTTGGCAGTATTATGGATGAGAAAAGGGGAGAAAATGAGGGCTCAAACAGACTTGAGTGACTGGCCCAAGGTCATCTAGCAAGTATGTGGTAGAAATAAAATTTGAACCCTGAGCCAGTGTACTCATAGTGGTCCTTCAACTCAACTGAAAGAGATATACTTTGTCCAGAGATTATCTGGGGTCATCAAATTGAGCCATATATTTTCTAGCCTTTTCAGTGACACCACTGGAAAATACTCAGTATGTTATCCAGAATCAAATAAAGATAATTTTATGGTCAATATAGATAAACCAAAGTGAAAAAGTGAACTCATGCATTTTGAAAAGAATTTCAGTGAGCAAAGTAAAGACATATTCAGTTATCCAAAATATCGCATCTACAAAACATGCTGGTTGTTTGAGGTTTTGCTTTAGCATAAATTGTAACTAAGAAGTTTCATAAGTGGTTAAAAAAAAGATAAAATGCTTAATAATTCTCCTTTAGAAGGCTTCACTTGAATTCTGTACTTACCATGGCAACATTCGAAAGTCTCCAGAGAAGTCTTCATACTTGTAGTTTACCACATGCCAATCTGTGTTGTAGGTTTTAATACACTGAAAGAAAAGAGAAATCTGTAATTTGATAAATACAAAAAATATACATTTAGCCATTTTTAAAAAAATCAGGTAATAAGCTGTAAAACTTAAAAATCACTTGGGAAATTTAGGTACTTGGATCTTCCTTTGGGGATTCACTGTTTCCCAAAACCAATTGGCAGCAACAACTGCCAATTTCATGCTCTCTCCAACACTGAGTCCAAGTGCAGACAATATTCAAATCCAAAAGAAAAAGACTAAGAATACATGCTACCTGTGAAAGTATTTAAGCTGTAATCTCTGTATCACATCATATAGACTTGTTCTGTGGGTCAGTTAAAGTAACAGTAATTTTATTTTCCATTTACAGTAAAGGAAGAATATTTGAAATATACGATGAATGTTCCTCTGCGGCCTTTGAGCCTCTTACCTCTTTGACAAACAAACTCTGAGCCCTTTTCTCGGCATCTTCTGGGACAGTGGACTGCACTGTTCTGCGCTGACGACTTATCACCGAGATCTAGAAGACAAGGATCATACTTGCTGTAAAAACTGGCTTGGCAAATGCAGGGTGTTACTTCTTTTTAAAAAAATGCTTGTGAACTCACGGATATGTCTTCCATTGGAAACATAAGCAGGTCTCTGAGAGGGTCACTGTAAATCTGGGTTTTTCTTTGGATGATAACATTCTCATAGTCCAAGGGCTCAACAACTTTGGTCTTCTCCTTAATAAGAGATAAAGGAAAGTTAATATGGTCAAACTCACAAGGTAAGTTTCTCTCCAGGTGCTATTTATTATTTCACAAGAGAAGAGATTACAGATGATGATAATCACTTAAAGGAGACACTTTTCAAGAGGAATATCCTCCCTAGCTAGACACACACCAAACACATACAGACCTCTCTGCTAAAGACAAGACTTCTGGTGAGATGACACTGAACTCTGATTATCCACGTACCTTCCAAAATTTATTGAATTTAAAGTAACAGCCCAGCCAGCATGGCTCAATGGCTGAGCATCAACCTATGAACCAGGAGGTCACAGTTCAATTCTCGGTCAGGGCACATGCCCAGGTTGCAGGCTCAATCCCCAGTGTGGGTGTGCAGGAGGCAGCCAATAAATGATTCTCTCTCATCATTGATGTCTCTATCTCACTCTCCCTTTCCCCCCCTCTCTTTCTCTCTCTCTCTCTCTCTCTCTCTCTCTCTCTCTCTCTCTCTCTCTCACACACACACACACACACACACACACACACACACTCACTAGCCAGATTATTGTGATCTCTGAACTCATAATAATCTGGCCAATCAGTGTATTATATATCCCATATAATAAAAAGCTAATATGCAAAGTGTCCCTTCTACCAAGAGTTTGACCAGCAGGTATGCAGGCCAACCACCCAAGTCCCCTCCTTCTGGCCAAGCTGGCCAGACCCCATTCATGTACGAATTCATGCACCATGCCTCTAACACACACACACACACACACACACACACACACACACACACACACACACACACTGGCCAGTTTAAAGTAACACAAAAAGTTGATATTTGTTGAATATGCATTATTCACTGAGTAACTGGGGGAGAAAGTATCAACATTCATGTGTCTACTCTGTACCCGGCACACTGTCTGAAGGGTGTATCAATTTTTGGCATAGTTGGGGCAAGCAGAGGTACTAGAGATGCTTGATCCAATGGTCATGGCATAAAAAGGGTGAGGTTCCAAGTAGCAAAGTCAGTGGATCCCTGTTGGACTTCCAGGCGACCTGGGCAGTGATAGTAGGGCCCCAGCCTGAGGCTAAGGTTACAAGGAGTAGGGTCAGTGACTCCGAGTAATCTAGGATATGATTTATTAATAACCGTGCTAAAAGCATTTACGGAGCCCTTTCCATATACAAAGCATCATGCCAAGTGCTTTCTCTACATTTTCTCATGTAATACTCAAAACAACCCTATAAAATAGGTTTAATCTTTATCCTCATGTTACAGATGAGGAAATCCTGAACTGAATTCAGGTTAAGTAACTTGCCTGCCTTCAGAGCTGGAATTCAAACCTGGGACTATGACTACAAAGGTGCTGTTCTTTCTACCTCAGGCAGCCTTTCCTCCCCTCAGAAATAACAAAGCTACTAATATTCAAGGTACTGACCTTGGAATAGGGTCCCATTAGCTACCTTCGTACCATCTTTTCCTTCACTAAACTTCCATGATCTGACATACCGTCTAGTTACCTCTCTGCGTAGCTAAGAACAGGGATTCTCCTTTATAGTTCACTGCCAAAATTCCAGAACCTAGAACATTCACTAATTGTTGAATGAACTTTGACATATTCAGATTCAACCAGAGCCATATCTCAATACACTATGCTAAACCAAGATGGATATATTAGCGATTTCTAATAATATTTTACTTAAAGTATTTTTCTTAAAAATTTTATAATAAATTATTGGGATGATCACTTAGTAAGTTATAAAATGTCTAATCATTGGGATGTATGCCTGAAATTAATAGAATATTTTATGTCAACTGTAAAAATTAAAAATGATTTTAAATTTTTATAATAAAAACTATATAAGGAAAACTGAATTTAAGATATATTAAGACATCATAACCGATGAATTTAAGATTATTTAAAACTTATAATGATGGATTATGGGGTTATATTTATATTTGTGTACAGAGTATCTAAGGCAGTTTCCAGCACAATGTATCAACACAATTCTTTGATAATGGTTTTTAATTGGTTCACAACAGGTTACAGCTATATCACATGTCCATATCTGAAAGGCATCTCAGAGCTTCCTCTATAAGATTACTTAGAAAGATAAGTATAAACCACTCTAACCAATAAGAATCAGCGTTCAACAAGTCTAAAAGATTCTAACAATAACAGTAAAGAGGTTCTTCCAGAAATTAAAAATAGAACTACCATATAATCCAGCAATCCCACTTCTGGGCATTTATCCAAAGGAAATAAAATCACTATCACAAAGAGATATCTACACTCCCATATTTATTATAGTGTTGTTCACAATAGCCAAGACATGGAAACAACTCAATCCCCAGTGTCCTAACAGATGAATGGGTAAGAAAATATCACACACACACACACACATACACACAATGGAATATTGTTCAGCCACAAGAAAAAATAAAATCCTGCCATCTGTGACAACACTGATAAATCTGGAAAGCATTATGTTAAGTGAAATAAGCCAGACAGAGAAAGATAAATACTAATGGTAACACTTAATGTGGAATCTTAACAAAGTAAGTAGAGCCTGGTCGGTGTGGGTCTGTGGTTGAGCATCCACCTATGAACCAGGAAGTCACCAGTTCTATTCCTGGTCAGGGCATATGCCTGGGTTGTGGGCTCACCACACAAAAAAAGTTAACTATGTGAAGTGATAGATGTGAATTAAGTTGACTGTGGTAATCCTTTCATAATGTATAGATATATTAAATCATCACATTGTATACTTAAAATATTTACATTTTATTTTTCAATTATACCTCAAAAAAGCTAGCAAAAATTTTCCTAATAAACCTATATATTTCACTACAAGTCCTAAATTTAGACTTGTAGAACCGTGAGATCAAATGAAGCAAGTCACCCCTATCATGTTTGTGAGTATTCATGAAAATTTAGTCAAAATAGAAAAAAATACTATTTGGGGACCTCAGAGATTTTCTAATAGAAAAATTGAACTCTTTGTCCCTTATGTACCATGTTCGCATGGACCCCAAGAGAAAGGAAACTGACTGCAGCTTCCAGCTTTAACACTCAAAGTCTGTGATCAATTTCTCAGAGAAATTAAATTAATCAAGCCACATCTAGGAAGGCAAGCCTTAGGCACTGAAAATAATTTCAAACAAAGTCTTGCCTTATGCCAAGCATCCTCCTAATACAGAATGCAAAAAAAAGTCCTCAAATTTCAATGTTTATCCTATTGAATTTGCATCTTTTAATCTCTCCATACAATTTCACAAGTACCTTCATCAAGTAACTTTGGGAAAAAAGAAAGAAAATGCTCCTTTCAGCAATGCAAGGTAGTTGACAAATGAATTTGAGAAAGCATATGTTAAAATGAATCACTTTTTTAAATGCACAGTATATACCTTCTAAAAATGAAACTCATAGTTCCCCATGTGTTTTGAAAGCCATGTATTCATGTTATACAATACAAGGTTTCACCTTTTATTGAAAACTGATTCAACTAAGCATTCTGGGTCTTTACTCCTACTTCCTTTATCAGGGCTAGCTCTATTACAGAAAAAGTTGGGGGTGGCTATTCTGGGTCCCACAAAGCTTCCTCTAGTAGAAGATCTAGGCCTGTGAATCAGATTTCATCTTTTGAAGAAAAGAGGAGGGGCTGAGCCACAACACCCCACCTGCCTCCAATCCCCATTTTGAATTCCAACCATCTCCCAGGCATTAAAAGCACAATTCAAACTAGAAGTGGAAGAGAGGTTACAGTAGGAGTTAGTCCCAAAGAATCACACCCTACATTTCCTTTCCAGTTGGATTTTTGTAACTCAGTTGGATTTTTGTTCCTCATTGGCATCCAAAACGAGGAACACCTTTGACTTAAATAATAGCAAGGTCCCACTGTGCACTGCTATACAGTTCTGCAGCAGTTTTAAGTAAAAGGCGAAAGCATTTATACAATCTTGAGAGAAGCAAGCATATGTTTCATACTTCTCTCTTCCTGAATAGTGACAGGCAAACAGTCAACCGAAATATGGAACCTACTCAGTTGTCACCCATGAAGGGGAAAAAACAAAACAAAACGGTTTGTCTTTGAAAGTTCTCATTCACTGATGTCCTAATCTCTCTTGAAATAAATTGCTAGTGATATTACAGGTTTGCTATTGTTGTTTAACTTGAAGATCACTTTGCAGTCTTAAAAAAACACTTACATATCATTGTTTCATATCCTTGTCCAACCACTATGCTGTACACCTAAAACTAATATAAAATAATATTGAAGGTCAACTATAATTGAAAAATAAAAATTTTCAAAAGTGAATCAGCAAAAAACAACAACACCCACTTTCAATATGCATTCTACCTATTTCACACAAAAACCTTTCCATTAGACAAAAGAAAATACTATCATTTCAACTTATACATGAAGAAACTGGCTCAGAGGCTTAAGATCAGCTGTTTATATTTCATAGCAGAACCAGGATTCAAATGCAGGTCTTCCAAATCCTACTCCTCTTCTTTTTCTTTTTTCTTTTATTTAGTTTTATTTTATTTATCTTTATTGTTGAGAGTATTATAGATGCCCTCCCCCCCTTTTCCTCCTTACTTCCCTCCCTGGTTCCCACCCGCCCCAGGCCTTCACCACCCTACTGTTTGTGTCCATGGATTATGCATATATGCATATAAATTATTTGGTTAATCTCTTCCCACCCACCCAACCACCAACCCCTTCCCTCTGAGATTCCACTTTCTTTTCTTAGCAGTGTTTCCCAAACTTGACTTACATACAATTGTCAAAATTTTTGGCACATCTTCTGAAGTACCAAATATTTCATATTTTTCTTCAAATAAATATCTTCTTTACTCAAATACGTTTATTGAAACAGTAATCTTATATCACCCTCATACAAGAAAATAAATCAGTATTTTCCAAATCTCTAATAAAATAAAATTTAAAATGAAATCTTTGTACCATGGTTTGGGACATGGTGTACTCTTCCAGGCTTGCTCAGGCTACTAAGGACCAAATCTAAATGGACTTCTTCCTTGTGTAAGCCCTAAAACTGAATACACAATTCCACAAATGGAGATAACGTTCTGATTTCTAACATAGAGTGGAAGGATAGACAGTGAAAAAGGAAACTTATCAGTGCAGATTCAGTTACAGTCTGGTTTCTCGGTCCAAGGAGAGGAAACATGGATCCTAACTAGGAGTCATTAACAGCATCAAATACTTAGATTTAATGATTTTGGGGTGGTTCTTGTGCATCCTGTACAGGATGATTAATCTTTCATCATCTAAACTATATCTGTACAAATATAAAACCAAGCTGGTAATCCTAAAATAAATATGTAAATATGTATGTGCCATGTAGGTATTCACTCATCTAACCACTCATGTATTTAAAAATACACATAACTAGCAAGCCTATTTATGCTATCATTAGAAACAAAACCATATAATTTCAATTTCCCTTAAAAAGCAATAATAATTGCATGATATTTATCGGTCGAGAATGTGAAATAAGGCTGGGTTACTTCTGCTTAGATATTACATCAAAGGTCATTAGTTTCCTGGGAAATCTTTTACTTTAGAAACAAGTTCTCTTTAAGAATTCTAAGAATGTCTCTTCTGCAAGTCTAAAGTGAACACTCACTAGCTTCACAGAATCCCTCCTATAGCACTGGGAAGGGAACAGAAAATTTAGCAGTGAGGCACAGGGCCAACTCAAAAATCTCCCTGCGCCAACATCATCACCCAATTCACCAAATTAAATTTCAGTCCAAGAAGGAACATGGAGCCAAGACCGGTTTGGCTCAGTGGATAGAGTGTCCAGTGGACTGAAAGGTCCCAGGTTCGATTCCAGCCAAGGACATGTACATTGGTTGCGGGCACATCCCCAGTAGGGGGTGTGCAGGAGGCAGCTGGTCGATGTTTCTAGCTCTCTATCCTTCTCCCTTCCTCTCTGTAAAAAATTAATAAAATATATTTTTTTAAAAAGAAGGAACATGGCAACAGTTGGTTTAAAAAAGAGAATTATTTGGCCCAAAAGTTAGCAGCTCATTTTCACAGTATTGCTATCAAACTACAGTTTCAATGGCATCTGAACCCATTTTTATTGAAAATAACAATCTTATGAAAGAAATAACACACTCAAAAAGGGTGGGTTACTCAATGAGTCTCTTCTTCCCATCACTTCTCCACCTCCCTCCCCTTAGGGATTTCTCCAAACCCTTTGGGCATTCAGCTCCCTTTCGTTTCAGAAATTTGTACCACAGTTTGGAGTGTTTTCTCAACAGAGTATCTTAAAATAACACTTCGCACTCAAAATGGCCACTGGGGGCATGCAATTTCCGGCAACACAGAAAAGAGAGTTTGGTGGAAGGCAAATTTATCAAGTCCCTACTGTGCTCTAAGCTCTGTGCTGGCTGGCACCTGTTAATGTAGAGATGAGAAGGAACCAGATTCTCCCTTGAAAAACTCACAGCTTAGTGGGGAGAAAAATAAACCCAAGACGGTCTAGTTAATCGCTGAAGCTATGGTAATTTATAGCCCCACTTGGCTTCCATGCATCTATCATACTCTCACTGCCATATCTTGTTCCAGCAAAGCGAATGCACACGTGTTTTTGCATGTTCACATTGCAAGCCCATCGATCCACATCTATATCAATCAGAAGACGTCCCTGTATGGGTATTTGTGGTCCCTGACTATCCCTGTTCAAGAAAATGAATCAGTATTTTCCAAATTGCATATTGTCTTCTACTTTTGTTGAAAACTCTGTAAGATTAGAGACTAAGTAATTGTCAGGAGTGGGAGGATGAGGAGCAGCAAAAGTTGTGCTGTGACTAACAGAAAAGAGAAATGTCACTACTACCCACTAGAGATTTCTAGAGGAGGGCCCTATACAGCTTGCCAACAAACCATAACTATATGGAATTTTTCCCTTTATTGTCTAAATCATAAGATTACCTTCACCAGATCATTTCTTTTCCTCTTCACAGTAGGAACTCCAAGTACTGAAGATCCTTTGAATTAATAGAACTTGGTGATGATGCTAGGAGAGGGAAGACCATCTTTTTAATTAGTACAACCCAACTTGGCAAAACAGATGAACATATTTTAATAAAGATTGTTTATCAGAACAAATTTGGCACAAAATCCCACGTACAAATTGCATTCAAGACACTGACCTTTATTAAAGCTAACAAGTAAGGGAAAAATCATGCTTCATGAGACCCATTGGGTCATGCTTAATCCTAATCCATACTCTGACTCATGTTCTTCCTCTGACAGCCCTTATTGTCTTTACTGACCATTATGGCATTTATTGATATAGAGCACGGAACAGCTTTGTGGGGTCGTTTTGCTTAACAGTCTCCTTAGGAGGACTGTAATCATCTGGAGGGAGGAATAGAGTGCCTTGTACTTTCTCTACCACTTGCTTAAGCATTTTATATCTATTATCTCATTTAATTCTTTCAAAAACCCTGCAAGGGAGATTATTATGCCCATTTTACAGATTAGGAAATTGAGACTCAGGCAGGTCTAGTGTTACACATGAGTGGAGATGGAATTCAAACCTATATCTGATGGACTCCAGAATCGGTGCTCTTAACCATGACACAAACTATATTTGAAAACATTTCCCCACCCTTGCTCCTATCACTTTTCATTTCCTTGAATGGACTTTGCATTTTAGGGTTTGCTAAAGCTTCTTCAAACTTCCCTACCATTTTAACTGAACTGAGATGAGATCTTTCCTTCTCATCAACCTGATGATGCTGAGCATGACTGGCTTAGACAGTCTGTAATACAATAGGATAAGGAGTTTTGCAAACTTTTACTTTCAATTTAGTATTTGCCATCAATGAATAGGGATTAGTACTTTAGGTCTTTTACTTTGGGGGAAGGGGTGGGCTGACTCAACTTCAAGTGGGTAAGAATCGAATTACCGAAGAAGAAGAAGAAGAAGAAGAAGAAGAAGAAGAAGAAGAAGAAGAAGAAGAAGAAGAAGAAGAAGCAGCAGCAGCAGCAGCAGCAGCAGCAGCAGCAGCAATAATAACATATTGTCAGGGGAACAGGTCTAATTCATCCCTGTATCCTTTACAGATCCTAGCAGAGAGCCCTGAGAACTAGTACAAAGCCAGAAGCTTTTGTGGCTAATGAGGGACAACCAGCTGAGTAATACAAGGACACTGATCTTACATGCATACGCCTTCCAAGCCAAAATGGCAGCACACAATGAGGGAAAAGTAATTGCTAACTAAGGCTTTTAGAACTAATTATCAGATTCAGCTTTAATTTAGAAACAATTTACTGTTCTAAGTATCAGCAAAATAAGATTTAAATTTAATATGGAAACACTGAGGAAAAATAAAACACATTATTCCTCTTTAGAGTTTTTGCATAGGGAGGAAATATTTTAAATGCCAAATTACTTCCCTTTTCCAAGTCTATTTAGCTATTTATATAAATATATAAATAGCTAAATAGAAGAACGATTTTTTAAAACTTACAATGAAGTAAGTTTTAAAAAATAGTTCTTGGTGCCCACTATAAACTTTTAACAACAACAAAAAATCTCACTGATTTTTCCCCCTGAGTTTTATAAACAGAACCAGAACATACCTTGCATTCTTAAGCAGAACAAAATGCAAAGGTAAAGTGCACTGATGTTCTATGGGTTTGTGGATTTAGTTAGCTATATTACCATCCCTTGGATAATCATCCCTTCGCTATTCAGCTTTTTTACACACCCTCCACTTTTTTAAAAATGCCTGTCCTATCTATAATCTTTTTTTTCCTTTTTTAAGACAATTCTCTCCCTATTGGCAAATGCCCTGTCACCAGAGAGGGCATTTGAAAGAAGTGTCTCAGGGGTTGAACCTTATGAAAGTCTTAAGTAAAAAACCTTGAAGTGATGAAAATGTTCCAAAATTGGTTGTGGTGATAATTGCCCATTATTTGTGAATATACTAGAAACCACTGAAATAAACACATTAAATGGGTGAGTTGCAAAACTATTAAGAAAACTAAGAGAGAGAAAAAATAAATAACCTACTGACTGAAATATAGTCAGCAATATGCATAGTGCCAGGTAGGTACTGGAAATATTGTGGGAACACCTCTTAAGTTATATAAATGTTTGACCACCGTGCTGTATACCTGAAACATAATATTGAATGTCAACTGCGATTGAAAATTTTTCTTTAATAATAACCTACTCAGTTTTGCCTCCCCATACCTAAAAAGGCTCCTCCAATATTTACTAAGAGATAAGTCCCCAGTACAGACATTACAGAAACCATGGTGCCCCTCACTAGAATGGCTAGGTGTCAATGTCTGAGGATCCTACACTGTAGCCATAGATCCCACTGCCCAGCCAAGTACAAAAGTGAGGTTGCCCCTCGTTCCCTGGGGGCTCTTCTGGAGATCTCATAAACAGAAATCCAAAGCACAGAGTTTAGCCCCATAAAGTCACTGAGCATCAGCCAGGCAATGGGCTACAAAGCTGAGAAAACAAAAATGGACAAATATGGGCCTTACACTTTATGAACTCATGGGCTCAAGGGAGAGATAGACCACTAACGAGAGAATTCAAATATGATGGGGTAAGGGCTAGCATGCAGGACACAGAGAGTGCTATAGGTATACAGGTAAGGAGATATTAAATCCACTGGTGAAGAAAGCTCAGAGAGGAAGCAGAAGGTGTGCCGAGCCTTACAGGACTGAATAAAAATGTTCATGGCAGACAAGGCGAATAAAGAAAGGCATTCCAGGCAAAGAAGAGAACATAATAGCATGGAAGAGTAACAGCATGTGCTCAGAGTCTGAAGATGAACACAATAGGGAGAAATTACCAAGATGAGCCAGAAAGGCATGTTTACGGAGGACCCCATATGCCAAGACAATGAGTTTGAACTGTTTCCTATTGTAGGCAATGGGGAGCCAGCGGAGGTTTTTAAGCAGGGGAATGACATGAACAGATGTTTTATTCATATTTATTATGCATGGAAAGCCAGAAGGTAAGCTCTAATGGAAATTAATCCATAAAATGATAGCATAGGCTAAAAATTTGTCCCATTGTCTACATTTTCCAGGAGCAAAATGCTGAATTATGGAAAACTACTCTTTTTTTATTTTTAAAATTTATTTCTTAATTAAGGTATTACATGTGTCCTTATTCGCCCATTACCTCCCAACCCCCCCCCCCATTCATGCCCTTACCCTCCTGTTGTCTGTGTCCATTGGCTAGGCTTATATGGGTACATACAAGTCCTTTGGTTGATGTCTCACCCTTACCCTCACCCTCCTCTACCTTCCCTTACTTAGGAAAACTACTCTTTAGAGTTGCATACAAAACTATTGAAGAAAATAAAGTAGGAGCTGTATCTGTAAAGAGCCTTTCTTTGGAAGGAAGAAATACTTGCATCTTCCTTGTGTGACAGAGACTAAATTAGCCATAATATTTCATTGTAAAAAGATCAGCTACCGCCCAACTGGTTTGGCTCAGTGGATAGAGTGTCAGACTGCGGACTCAAGGGTCCCAGGATCGATTCCAGTCAAGGACATGTACCTTGGCTGCCGGCACATACCCAGTAAGGAGTGTGCAGGAGGCAGCTGATCAATGTTTCTCTCTCATGGATGTTTCTAACTCTTTATCCCTCTCCCTTCCTCTCTGTAAAAAATCAATAAAAGATATTTAATTTTAAAAAAAGATCAGCTACCAATCCGCACTTAATTTGGCTTCACACCTTCTCTTCTTTACCCCTAAAAATTTTAAATATTTTAACTGATTTTTAGAAAGGAAGGGAGAGGGAGAGAAACATCAATTGACTACCTCCTGCACATCCCCTACTGGGGATCGAGCCCGCAACCCTGGCATGTGCCTTGACTGGAATCGAACCAGCAACCTTTCAGTGCACAGGACTCCACCCAACCAATTGAAGCACATGGGCAGGGCCATCCAACACCTTTTCAATGGCTAATTTGATCCCGCACAGTTAAACTTTTTATGAAACATAAGTTGGATCATAGCATCCCTTTGTTTAAACCCCTGTAATGGGTCCCCATAGCCTGCAGAAAAAAGAAAAAAGAAAAAAAAAAAAAACACTCAAACTGTTCAAGGCTTCTAAGATCCAGCTTCCACCCCCAGCTTCGAGTCCAGGCTTCCAACCACAGTGGGTAATCTCCTAACGGGCTTGTTATGCCATCTTTGCTGATCCTGAAACCTCTGCCTAGTTCTCCCCCAACCCCACTGCATAAACTGCCAATCTTTCTAGGTATAAAGGGCCACTCTGCCTATCCATTGCTACCCACCTCCTCAAACCCAGAGCTAGTACCTGCACTTCCTTCCCATCCCAGCCCCATCACAAGGTGCTGAGGTGCACTGCCTTTCCACTTCCTTTTTCTGTCCTCCCCACCCCCCAACCAAAATGAAAGCTCTATAATTACAGTGTTTGTCTTACCCACTGTTTTGTCCCCAGCTCCCCCCAATTCTATCTTGAATTACTGAATGAGCAAACTACAAATCCATTGTCAATATTTTTCTAACCTTCAGCATTAAGATTTTCTGCCTCTTCCAATTTTTTCAAGATAACCACAATTTACAAATTATTCACTGAAATATAAACATTTGGGTAGCTGTTCAAAGGAACCCTGCTACCGAACACTTTCATAACATAAATAATCACCCATTAGTTTCTCTTTTGGTAAATTCACAATGTCATATATAAAACTTTCACAGAACCAGGCACACCTTCAATAAGAAATGTAAAGTGTCTTTCAGGAAGTAGAAAATCGTGTTGGGCATTCAAATTAAACCAGAAAGAAAGTTGATGATTCAAGCAAAGTTCCATTTGTGCTGGTAATAGTTTCCCTCCCCATTGCCAAACTTTCTCCTAAACAGCCTCTCTCCCCCCATCTTTCCCTTCCTCCAGCTCACATTTACTCTGTTTACTGAATGTGCCCATAGGGACATCTTCTTGCTTCTTCCCCTAAAAGTAATCCAAAGTGTATCCCCGTTACACATGCTCAGCAGCAAGAAGCACTCCCCCAAGTCCTGATCTAAGAATCTTGCAATGCTACCCGCCCATCCCTTGCTAATGCCACCATGAGACAAACTTAGAACCCTGCCTCTACCTACAGCATGTGGCTGAACCACTGTCACAACAACAAAATTATTCTTTTCTGAGAAAATCTCTGTACCTTCTCCCCAGTACATTCTCTATAGACTAACAAAAGCCCATTCTTCCAATATGACAGTACATCCCTGCTTTATTTTCATTTTCATTTCAACCTGGACCCCCACTCCCACCATGGCCAACAGTCCTCTTACTAACCCCTTGTCATTCTGAACTACATCTACCACCCATTCCCAGCCCTCGATCAACCCCCCAGCACACCACCCCCTTCTTCCCTTCCCACCCTCATTTATTTTTCTTTGCTGCTGCTGGAAAATATCCTGTCAGGGACTTCATTTACACAGACATAAGCCCTAGGCTGAGCTGGGCTCTCAGTACCACCCTCAAGGCTTTTACTTATACCGGGTTAGCTCTCCAATCTATAGAACAGGACATTTGGGCTTTCACAGGTGGAAAATCCCCTCTCTCTTAAAAATGCCTCCTGATTGAATTACATAGCCTGACCCAAAGGCTGTGCTACTAAATCAAATGTCCCCACACTGATGTTAACAACACACATATAACTCTACTTCCTTCCACGTTTTATTTGGCTGCCAACCCCTTTTTGGGTGCCTCTTTCTCCATTCCGAAAGTGACTCCTAATCTGGGGTCTTAAGTGATTTTTGGATGGGCAACCTGGGATGTGAAACTCTGAGATCATATGGAAAATGCTCTGTGTACATCTTTGTAGGAAAAGGTGCCAGAGCTCTCCAGAATTTCAAAGGAGTGTGTGACCCAAGGAAGTTTAAAATCTACTGCCTTACTAACTACATATAAACAGGTTACATTATTTTTATATAGGATGTATTGGTTTTGTATAATTATAGAAGCAATCCATGTTCATTGAAAAAACTTTAATCTTGGACTGAGGGTGGAGATAATAGTCATGGTGTTTGTAATGAGTAGTAAATAACCCATAGAGATCCAATGTATACTGTAATAAATACAGAAAATAATACTGAACTATAATTATGTGTGATAAATATTGCTACACTGGCTATCATACTGCAATATATAAATGCATCAAAGTAGCTCCTTGCACATCTTAAACATACACAACATTAAACGTCAAATTTATTCAGTTTTTAAAAAGAAAGAAGAGCCCGGCCTGTGTGGCTCAGTGATTGTGCATCAACCTATGAACCGGGAGGTCATAGTTCGATTCCTGGTCAGGGCACATGCCCAGATCGCAGGCTCCATCCCCAGTGTGGGGCATGCAGGGAGTAGCCAATCAGTGATTCTCTCTCATCATTGATGTTTCTATCTTTCTTTTCTTCTCTGAGATTAATAAAATACATATTTTTAAAAAGAAAAAAGAACTGGGGGGAAAATGAAACTTCTATTCTGATGGGGGGAAAACATTTTTTAATCAAAAATTTTTAAAAAGGAAAATAAAAGTCATTTAGAATCTATCTGCCCATAGATGACTACAGTTGCCATTTTAATGTTCCTCCATCTCTTCTATTTTTTTCTCTTTCCACATGGGATTCACACTGTTGATTTCTGATAGTTATAGTGTTCCAAATAATATAAGATAAACTTTACAGTACAAAGAATTTGGGACAAATGTTCAAAAATCCAAGACACATCCACCAAGAAATATTTAGTGAGCACCTCCTGTGTGCATGACATACTACTCCAACATAACAGAGGGAAATCCTTACCCAAGTTCTTCACACAATGAGTTTAAAAATTATAGAGATTTCAATAGGCTATGTGTAGCCCCAGCCTAAAAACAAGGGGAGGAGGGTAAGGCAGACAGCAACAATGATGTCATTGTAGATTTAGAGAAATGCAATTAAACCAATAGAAGTCAGGTTGTTGTTTTTTTTTTTTTTAATGATAGTTTTCCTTTATTGCTAAAATGTAGACTTTCATCTAATGATAAAAATAAATACATATGAGAACTATATCATAAAGGCCCTGGTAACCTCGTATGACCCATAAACTCATTCTGGGGGAAATTCCATGTTTTGAGCAATAACATTAGGGAGAAATTGTGGCCTCCTATAGTGGTGACTATTTCAAGGGACAACATATGTTTGCATGAGGAATTCCACTGTGTTTAAGGAGGAAGATCAGTGTAATTACTTCACCATCACTGCTTACATATTTCACAACACATATTTCAAGATAATTCTGGGAAAATGGGATTACTGGTTCTCTGCTTTAAATATATTGTATATAAGGCAGAGGATGGGCCAGCTGAAGGATTTCTTGCCATCTAAATCCACTCTCTACAATGCAATTCTCATCCCACATTTAAATAATATCCTGTTTTCAAGCAGGAAAGCAAATAAATCTCTTTCCAGAATTCAAGGCAGAAGGCCGTGAAATGCCTGAGAGCTTTCTCTGTTAGGTTGCCCCATTCCTTGCTAAATCATTGAGCCTTTTCCTCTTTCCTCTGACCGTTGGAGGTTTCTCTGAAGGAGCAATCAATCGAAGCCTAGCCTAGTAAGAGTTTCCTGGAATTCAGGAATGTACTAGCATCTTCGGTGGAAGCCTCAGCCTCTGGCCACTTTAAAGGCTTGCCCTGCTTTCTTGTAAACCCCACAACCAGAGAGCAGGCGCTTCGCTTTCAGGCTGTAAATGAGGTGCTCATCAGGCAAACAGGCAGAGGCGGCCCCTTGTGATGCTGCAGCATCTTTCTCTCCCTCAGGAACCTGTGGCCAGAGCTTCTTTTGGAAGGCCCCGAGATATTCAGGGGACAACATGGCTTAAAGTGGACACGAAAGATAAGAGCCACACCCAGTATAAAGAGGACTTGAATGATGACTAAATGGGATGCTGCTTCAGGGCTTAGTGTGTAGCATGAGAATGAGCAGACCTACAAGCCCTTTTATATACTTCCCATAAAACTGTAGCTAGAAGCCAGGCCCACTGACCCTAGGACTCTGTGCTCTCGCCAGCAGCAGCTCCCACGATGTGGTCATGGCCTGAGAACCACTGTGCTGCGGAGGAACGGCTTTGCAACAGGAGGTCTGCGGTGGTGGCCATGGTTTTCACTACTCAGTGGCCTTTTTTATTTCTTTTCTGTTTGTGAGCACCAATATTTCACCAAGGAATGAGTAGGTGCTATTGTACCGCCCATTCAGGAAGTGGTAGAAAGTGACTGTCATTTCTACTGACAAAGGGAAGGCAGTTAAAAGTAAATGTGGTCAAATGAGTAGTGGAATTATGGGTAATTTTTTCTTCTTTTCCCTTTTCTGTTTTTTTCCTGATGTTTCTCACACAAAAGTATTATTGTTATAATAAAAAGAAAACATAATCAACTTTGTTTTTTATGTTAATAAACACAACATAAAATTTACCATTTTAACAATTGTTAAGGGTGCACTTCAGTGGCCTTAAGTAACTTACATTGTTTTGCAATCATCACCACTATCCATTTCCAAATCTTTTCATCACCCCAAACAGAAACTGAATCCATTAAATGCTAATCCCTCCATCCCCACACCCCTGCCCCGGTAATCTCTAATTTACTTTCTGCCTCTATTAATTTGCCTATTACAGGTACTTAATATAAGTAGAATCACACAATACATGTCCTTTGTGTCTGGCTTCTTTCACTTAGCATGATGCTTTCAAGGTTCATCCATGTTATGGCATGTGTCAGAATTTCATGCATTTTAAAGACTAAATAATATTCCATTGTACACATATACCATGTTTTGTTTTTAAATATATTTTATTGATTTTTTACAGAGAAGAAGGGAGAAACATCATGTACAGCTAGAAACATCAATAAGAAACATTCACCAGCTGCCTCCTGCACACCCCCCACTGGGGATGTGCCCACAATCAATGTACATGCCCTTGACCGGAATCAAACCTGGGACCTTTCAGTCTGTAGACCGATGCTCTATCCACTGAGCGAAACCAGTTTCGGCTATCATGTTTTGTTTACCTGATGATGGACATTTGGGTTGTTTGGACCTCTTGGCTTTTGTGAATAACGCTGGTATGAACACTGTTGTGCAAGCACCTACACATGTCCCTGCTTTCAGTTCTTTTGGGTATGTATCTAGAACTGGAATTGCTGGATCATATGATAATTCTATATTTAACTAACTGAGGAACTTACCAAACTCGTTTTCTCAATGCCTACGCCATATTACATTCCCACAGCAGTGCACAAGGGTTCCAATTTCTCTAGACCTTCCAACACTTATTATTTTCTATATTTTCTATTGTTTTAAATATATACATTTTTTATTGATTTCAGAGAGGAATGGAGGAGAGATAGAAACATCAATGATGAGAGAAAATCATTGATCAGCTGCCTCCTGCATGCTCCACAGTGGGGCTCGAGCCCACAACTCAGGCCAGGAATCAAACTGTGACCTCCTGGTTCATAGGTTGACACTCAACCACTGAGCCACACCAGCTGAGCTCCATGGTTTTTAAATAATAGCTACTTGGTGTGAAGATGCGTCTCATTATGGTTCTGATTTGCATTTATCTAATGATTAGTGATTTTGAGTGTCTTGTTGGTCATTTGCATATCTTCTTTGAAGAAATGTCTCTTCAAGTTATTTGCCCAATTTTAAATGAAGTTGGTTGGTTATTAATCCTTTATCAGATATATGCTTTGCAAAGATTTTCTCTCATTGTGCCTTCTCATTCTCTTGACAGTGACCTCTACTACACACACACAAAAAAAAATTAATCAATTCTATTTTTTTAAATGAAGATACAGGTAAAATCTTTAGGGAGCAGGCAGAAAGCTTAATGTATAGATGTGAAAGAGAATCCTTATACCTCTTTTTAGACTTCCCTTTATGGCCAAAGGAAGAACTGAGGTCTTCTCAATGAGGTAACAACTCATAACTCCTCCCCCCAACTTGACTTCTCCCTAGACATCTAATGCTGCAGGACACTTGTGTGCTAGTGAGAGTCACAGAAAGGGAACTCATGCTGGGTGTGGTAGGTGAGCCCAGTGGAGGCAGGGATCCTGTAGACTTTTAAGGTTCCTCAGTCCCACCCAGTAGACATTTCTTTTTTTCTTTGTTTTTTTGTTTGTTTGTTTGTTTGTTTGTTTAAACAAGCTCTGGACAGTTTTATTAAAAATTTTTTTTTGCATGACTTAATTTTCACCAGTCTGATCTGGCATGCTTCTAATGATATAAGGAATCACCTGGGTCAGTGAGAGCCAGTGTGCACACTCTGTAGTATTTTCCATATGCTGTGCCCGATTCAATATTATTGCCACTGTAGTGATGGACACCAGTCTTGGCAACATGGAGTAGTACTCTATTACCACAAGACTGGCAGTTGTTGGTGAGGCTGTCCAGTTTCACTTCGCTTGTCTGGTCATTTTCAGACTCTGCCTGTATCCCAGGACATACTTTGCACTTTTCATAACAAGTGGAGCTCAGAGTTGATAGACTCAAGTGACGTTTTTGTCTTCTTTGTGGCCACCTCTTCCTGCTTTTTATGTGGGATGGCCTTCAACCAAGAGCAGCATCAGAAATGGCCAGGGAATGAGACCGGCCAGGCAGAGGTTTCAAAAGCTATCCCTTCGCTGGCTGGGTCTTGATTACACACAGACTTCCAAAACTTTCAACTTCTCACAGGGAAGATAAACATGCAGGCTTGTTATTACTGAATGGCATGTTTATGTCATTACTGTGAAAAGTGACACCCAAGGTCAGTACCATCAAATTCTCCAAAGTGGTTCCCTCCATTTGTAAATTGGAAGCATTGCCTTTTTTGTTTCTCCACCCTTTTAGTTTGATTTTGTTTTTGTTTGTTTTTTTGCTCTCCTCTCCCTGCTCCCTTCCACTCCCAACAGGAAGATGAGGCTTCTCAACAATCAACTATCACGTGGGAATTTACTTTCCAAGTATTTCTGAAGTATAATCAATTTCAATAAGAAGCAATACATACTCATTTTCTTCTAGGGATGGCCCTGGAACTCTCAGGGGATAGTCAAATCCGCTGTAATGACTGTCTCAGGAGCTTATGTGAATAAAGCAAGTCTAAATTTCAGGACTACTGTGAGGCTGAATCATTGAATATCCCTTAGGCTAAAGGTGAGAAACCCAGTGAAAGTCCTGTAAATTGGTATACCTGCTCTACAAAATAAACATTTGTTATCAAAGTTGTTCTCAAGTATACATCACTGATCTACAAAACTTTTTTCATAAGTAGACTAATACCTGAAACTTTTTCCTTAACTAGGAAACATACCTCAAACCCCAGGGAAGAAGGGAGCATGAACTGTGTCCCGCACATGCATACATTTAACAAGAATCAAATTAGAAGGATATCTGTAGGAAAGCCTTCATCTAGACCAGCGGCTGCCAACCTTTCGGACCTCACAGACTACCAGATTCTAGACATTCCAAAGCAACTGTCTTAAAAATGTGTTTAAAATAACCTTTATTCTTGGGAAATCAACTCCTCAACTCCTTTACCATCCGCTCACATGCTGTATCCTCAAAGCCATTTCATTATTGGGGTTGGGGCCAGTAAAAGGTAAGAAGAGAAAAAGAAAAAGTAGCTCTTCTCTACCATGAGTCTAACGTATTGAAAGCTTACCTTTATTGAAAACATTTATTGCTAAGCACCAGGTGCTGTGTTATATGTATTACATGTGTATCTCATTTAATTCTCAAAATAATCCTACAAAGTAGAAAATACTATCATTACTTAGATTTTATCAAAGAGAAAACAAAGACTAAGAGAGGTTAGGCAACTTGCCCATATAAGCAATATAGTCAGTGTGGTAGGGAGTATCCCAAGATGCCTGTCCCGTCTACTGGCCCTGTATAATCCCCTCCACTTCAGTGTAAGACCTATGACTATTATGAGATGTCACTACCCCCCTGATTATGTTACTACTAAATTGCCTCTGAGATCATCAAAGGGGAGATTATCCTGAGCCTGGCCTAATCAGGTGTCCCTAGAAGAGGAATTAGCCCTTCCTGGAGAGAGAGATTCACCTGTTGGCTTTAAAGAAGCAGACCGGCATGTTATGAAAACCCCATATGGCTAGAACCTAAGGAGTTGGCAACTATCCCCAGCTCAGAGCTAGCAAGGTAATGGACCAGTCAGCCCTACAACCACAAGGAACTGAATTGTGCCAACCTGAAGGACTGGGAAAGGCCCCTGAGCCTCCACATGAGAGCACAGTCCTGCCAACACCTGTGAAACCCTGAGTAGACTCCAGCTGAGCACTGCCCATACTCCAGAGAAACTGAAATGAGAAGTATTATTTTAAGCTGCTAAGTGTGTGGCAATTTGCCACAGAAACAAAACTAATACAGTCATGATTCAAACCAGGGCTGTTTAACTCTGGTGTGCATGCTTTCAACTACTTCAGGAGTTTCTGTATCAGTTTCACAAATTCCTAACCATTTTTAACTCTTCAAAAAGAATAGAGATATATTTCTATTGAACAGTAGTGGTTATGATCTTTTCCTTTTCTGGTGCAATTCTCACATTCTAGAAATGTTTTCATCATATTCTAGTATAGACACTCATTTATCGATTCAATAGAAAAATTGCTCAAATACAATGTGATAAGAATTTGTGAAAAAAATCAATAGGACATAAAACATAAGATTTTATTTACCAAAAACACCTTGTTAAACAGGTGTTGTTTTGGTAAGGGCTCCAGGCTCAGGCTGTGCTACTTCAGAATATTTGACTATTGGGTGATCTGTAAGATCTGTCATCTGATGCCTCCAAGAAGATGACAACACATTGCCTCTTTTAATAGGGCCCAATTCATTGAACAGAAGCCAGTGAATTCTCTGCTGAAATGAAATCGATTTAAAGAGAATCCCCAAAAATTAAACCCTGTAGTTGCTTCTTTGAGGACGTCAGTCAACAAACTCCTGTTTCATGGTCTCCTTTCACACACAAACACAACCACACACACAAATTACACATGGTGGCAAATTATCGATAGATGAATAATAAATAACTAACAGTAACTGAGCTGGTGCCACGTGTTTACTATCGATTATCTCATTTAGGCCTCACACCTTATTCTATCACCATCACTCCCATTTTATATGCAACGAAATTGGGATTTAGAAAGATTAAGTGACTTTCCCAATACTGAACAACCAGAAAGTGACATTTCAACACACATGCTGACACCAGAGCAGAGCTCACATTCTCAGACACTCTGCTGAATTACCGATACTTCCGTTGCTCTCCAACTAGGAAGTTTAGACGTCCTTCACACTGCCTAGCAAGGTTCTTTCACATAGGAACGCTCAAGATATGTTTGCTGATAATGATAAAGAATGAGGCCTGGGCCTGAGCCTAGTAGTAGGAAAGGCTACCACGCTATTCATCGCTGTGAGAAGATGGGAGGTGTGGAGAAGGCAGAAGTTGATACGGGGTAAGGAAGCAGGCTGAAGGCAGTCCCACACACTTATGTGGGTACCAATTTAAAAGTAAGCGAACAAGGATCATACTACTGAGAACTTCAAATATATATTGGCTAACCATATACAAGAAGATTCGATTCTGGCACTAAGATCATAAAAAGAAACTAACCGGGTTTTCCAGAGTTTATTTGGAAAAGTTGCTGCTACACATCTGGAAGTTATTTTCTAACACACTAGTTCCAATGAGTCATATTCAATATTAAACAATGATTCCATAGGGTGAACCCTGATTATATTTTTCCATTAAGTGGCATTCACTGAGGTCAATGAAAGGCAAAGACTGACTCAAACTTGGAGAACCTCACCCTCCACAGCCCTATTTTATATTGTCAAGAACATGAGTTTTAAGAAGTACAGGAATACAGTCTATCTCCTAGCACTAATGGAAGGCATTCTAATACACTTAATTTCCTTTCACTGGTCATGTGCAGAAGATGGATCCAAAACCTGATTGAGGGAGTCAGTAACCTGGAGTAGAGCTGGCAGAACAAACATTTTGGGGCCCTGTTTAAGCATGGACAGTCAGAAAGAAATGCAGGGTGGGGAGCTCCTGAACAAAAAATAAGACAACCTGTGGTACACAGAGTACAGCCAGAGTTCAAGACCCTTCAATCTGTCAGCAAGATTTCCCCCAAGGATTACTATGGAAAGGTTAACTATTCATCCTTGCCCTTTCAGCCAGATCCTACTATACTGATTCCACCCATCAACTTTCAACCCATATCATAATGGTTTCCTAATATTTCAAACCTCTTATATTTGTGTTTAGAAGTATTAACTTGAGGCCATTTCCCAGTGTCTTTTGACACTTGGATTTCTTTCAGATTACAAAGAAGGGATGAGTCATGTTCTTTCAGAGACTGCGGAGCCACTTACAAAGGCTATTTTAAATCTTTCAGGTGACAAGGGTATTATTTAGTTCCCAGAAACAATCATTGACTAAATGGCTTCCTCAGATTTGAAGGAGTTAATGCACCTTCCCCAGAGATTCTCCTCTCTCCGCCCCCACAACAATTGGATTTTAAATGGCACAGGAGTTGAAAAAAACCAAAAGCATTAACTCCTACCTTACAAAAGATGCAAATTAGTGGGTGTCCATTTGCATTATAAAGGATAATTTGCTTTGCCAATGGATTCCAATCAAGTTTATTCAAAAATCAGATTCCCCTAATGTATACTAACTTTGTACATGAGTGTCATTTAGCAAGCATAGCTGTACCAAAGCCTGAGTTTGATTAGCAAGTACCCTTTTGTGCTTTGCACTGCTTCCAGAGCCAAACAGTGAGGAGTCCACCTTAAAATTTCTGACTCACTCCCGCATTCTAACAATAAAATTGCCTTGCTTTTACCTAGCACTTTTCATCAAAGCCTTTAAAATACTCAATACACATTTGCTAGTCTCCATAATTATACCAAACAAGTTGGCAGGAGAACTGGAAATGCATCCTTTCAATCTATCAGGGATGGGGGAGGGAGGGGAAATAATTAGGACCATCGACAGGCAGAAAAATTAAAGTTTCACATAAGAACAAAAGAACTACATTTAAGTTTTATTTTTTATAAAAAGGAAAAAAATATTTCATGCTTCTTACTTTTTAAAAATAGGCTTTATTTTTTTTAACAGTTCACAGCAAAGCTGGGCAGAAATTACAAAGAGTTCAGTTCCCATGTACCTCCTACCCACAAAGAAGCACAGCCTCTCACATTATCAGCATCTCACATCAGACTGGTGGTGTATTTGTTACAATCGATGAACCTACATAAACACATCATAATCACCCAAATCCATAGTTCAAATTAGGATTCACTCTTGGTGGTGTACATTCAATGCATTCGGACAAATATATAAGGCCGTGTATCACCATTAGAGTCTCAAACAGAGTATTTTCACTGCCTTAAAAATCCCCTGTGCTCTGCTTCTTCATGCCTCCATCCCCCTACTTAAGTTATCAAGAGGAAAAGTCAATTTAATAAAACAAATCCATTTTTATATATCAGTTTTATATTATGATCAAAGTGGGGTTTAGAAAGAAAAAAAGTGAGAAATGTAGTGCAGAAAGGCAGATGAATAGAAGCAACAAAAACTCAAAGATGGGCATGCTAATAGGGGAAAAGGAACAGCAGAGACAGAAAGAGAGACCCTGCTTACCAAGAAGTGCATCAGAATCTAATTATCTTAAATGTCAGAGGCAAGACCTTCCATTTCAAAGCCAATTCATCAGCAATTTTCCCATGCATTTGTTTTTAAATCCACAGCAACTTAAGATTATTTTTAAATAGAAGAAAAAATACAAATGATCAAAATCAGGAAAGTTGCAACCATATCAGTGCATATCATCTATTAATTAGCTTTACACTTGAAATTTAAACTCCTCTAGTGATTAACATTAGTAGCAGCAGAGGATGACTATAGCAGCAACAACGTAAGACACATTTTACATGCAAGAAAGATGAACGCAACTTTAGATTTCAGGAAATTCAGGGTAGGCATTTCTGCTTTTCAAAAATTATAAAGATAATATGAAACATTAATTACATAGCTATATGGAGACATACAGGCATATACAGCATGTGTGTGAGTATATATACATATACATGTACTCTCTGAAACTTCAATTTATAAAGAACGCATAGTGATCAAAATTTGGGGAATATTTAAGCAGATAGGAATGAAAAGTAATGGGAATTGAAATCAAATTTCTAGACCATCCTAATTTTATTGGTTTAACAGAGAGATAATGTGAGATATACAAACTGATGGTCAATGACCTGCAGGATTATAGGAGAAATTATCTTAATAATAATAGCACCATGCTAATTACTATATAGATACTATACGTCATAGAAATATAGCAAACTGAAAAGTATAAAACTTATTTGAAATGTTCATTTTTCTATTATAAAAATACATGGTCATTGGTTGACCTTTTACCCTCCCCACACCCACATGCATATAAGCATAACCAACGGACCCAGAAAATAGGGTGAGAGGGGTGAAGGCCTGGGCTGGAGGATAGGGGCATGCTGGGAGAGGACAATGGGGGGAAAGGAGGACATATGTAATAATTTCAACAATAAAGAATTTAAAAAGTACATGTTCAATGCAAAATAAATGAGTAAACATTTTTGACACATTTATTGGGGTGACATTGGCTAATATGATCATATAGGTTTCTGGTGTAGGTTTCTATGATACAAGATATGTATATTGCACTATGCCTACCACTCAAAGTCTAATCATCTTACATCAACAAATGTTAGGCCTCCTTCACCTAACCCCCACCCCCACTCCCAATAAACATTTTAAAAACAGAAAATATAAAGCAAGAATAAAACTTACTCATAGCCCCATCACCCAGAAATATGTGTTAATATTATACATACACACATACAGTGTAGACATATTGGTAGGCATACTTTTTGATAATGTTTTCTTTGTAACAATAAAAATAGTTAATATTTATTCATTGCTTTCTCGTGTTCTAGGCATTATTCTAAGTGCCTTTCTGTATTATTTTACTCAATCCTTACAGCAATCCTGTGAGGTATTATCATTATCTCCATTTTACAGATGAGGACACTGAGGCACAGTGTGATTAAGTAGCTACATTCACATATATCACATATACATTATTTTAGCAAAATATGATCATAGCTCACATGTTGTCATAACCTAGATTTTTTTCATCAATAATAAATATAGATGGCATTTTAATTTTATTTTTAAAGATTTTTTTATTGATATTTTAGAAAGGGATGAAGGGAAAAAGGAAAGAAACCTCAATGTGAGAGCGAAACATCCACATATGCCCCAACCAAGGATCAAACCCACAAACTGGGTATGTGCCCTGATTGGGAATCAAACCCAACAGCTTTTCAGTGTAAGGACAATACTCCAACCAATTGAGCCACACTGGGCAGGGCTATAGATGGCATTTTAATGATTGCATGGCTTTCTGGTGTTTGGATGTATATTTGTCCAGTCCCTCACTTTTGTACATTTAGGTTGTCTAAGTTTGAGTATATGTTTGTTGTTGGTTTTTGTTAGTTCAACTATTATAAACAATTCTATAAGGTTCATTTAGGTCGATACCATTTCCACTGCACAAATGATCACAAGAGGTTCCAGAAAGTTAAACAGCCTGTCCAACGTAATAGAGATTGTCAGGGGGAAAGCTGGTCCTTCTGGCCCTGGGACTAAGCATTAGTTCCTTCCACTCTCTTGCCAGCTCCTTAGTTATGAGGCAGAATGAAATCAATCTTCTCTAAAACTTGAGGAACTAGCATAATAGGATGAAAAATGCCACCCAAAGACATTCAGGCTGAAAAATGCCAGAGCAGCCACCCCCCCCCCCCCCACACACACACACACCATACAGCCATCAAAATCCCTGGAACCTGCTAACATTCCTTTATGGCAAAAGGGTCTTTACACAGGTGACTGAGTCAAGGGTCTTCAGATAAGGACATCATCCTGGATGATCTGGGTGAGTCCTAAATGCAATCACAAATGTCTCTATAAGAAAGAGGGAGATTTCACACAGCTGAAGAGAAGACAATTTGACCATAGAGGCAGACTGGAGTAATGCAAGCCAAGGAATGATGGCACCTAAGGTAGCTGGGAGAGGCAAAAATGGATCCTTCCGTAAACTTTCCAGGGGAAGTGTGGCCCAGTGATACTGATTTCGGATTTCTAGAAGCGAATAAATGTGTTATTTTAGGCCACCCAGTTTGTGACCATTTGTTACAGCAGCCACAGGAAACCAATACAACTAGAAAGAGGCTATAATCCTACAGGAGCAATGTGTTCCAAATTGGAGGGGAGGAAGAGATTTCACCTAAGCCCTGCAGGAGGAACAGGATTCCCTTTAGAGGGGAAGGGGTTGAAAGAACATTCTAGGAAGAGGGGACAGCATGCACAAAGGCATGGAGGTAAGAGAATGTACAGTGCATTTGGGCAGCAGCAGTGGGCAGTGTGAATGTAAGAAACATTCAAACCTGTGGAGAATTTTTGTGAGTTTACTTGAGTCAAACTGTCCACAATTACTAGGAAACAAAATCTCAACAGACTGAGATAATGCCCCAAAGCATGGCAGTTTTGCACCTCATTTTATGCACCAGAGGCCTGATGCACGAAATTCGTGCAAGGGGCTCGGCCCTTGCAGCTCCAGCTTCGCCTGGAAGGTCATCTGGAAGGACATCCGGGAGGTCATTTGGCTGTCCGGTCTAATTACCATATTCAGCTTTTATTATTATAGATTACAATAAAAAAGTTACAAGAAATTCACTGGTGATAGATTAAGTAGGCAAAAAGCGGGGGGCGGGGGGGCGGCGCTCTAGATAAAAAGTAAATGATAGCCGGCTAGTTTGGCTCAGTGGTATAGCTTCGGTCTGCGGACTGAAGGGTCCCAGGTTCGATTCCTGTCAAGGGCATGTATTGTACATTGGTTGCAGGCACATCCCCGGTAGGGGGTGTGCAGGAGGCAGCTGGTAGATGTTTCTCTCTCATCAGCGTTTCTAGCTCTCTAGCTCTCTCCCTTCCTCCTCTCTGTGAAATATCAATAAAATATATTTTTTAAAAAGTAAATGATAGGCATATACATTTTTTACATAGATGGGTACAGGATACTTAACAGTCCACAATTAACATTTAATAACTAAACAATGAGATGATTTGTGGTGGTCTCTGGTCTGGTGTGGTTGTTGGGGTCAAAAAAGGGAAGTTACCTTGACATTCCAAAGGTATGTTATCATAGATGTAAAAGACAATAGACAGGCTCAGTTAAGGTAAAGATTGATTTCAGTCAAAGAAGACTCTAGCCTAGGACATGACTACCCACCATAACCTGCATTTAGCTTGAAAGGTTTACTTTCAGACCTTCCTATGTGGTTACTTTAGGTCTCTGAGTTTGTAAGGCTGCCTCACAGGCCTCCCCTGAGCTTGTCAGGTTAGCATGTGGCCCTTTTTGTCCACAGCCATGGCATGGCTGGAATACAGGAAGGAATGTGATGGAAGAGAATTCAAAGGTGGACAGGGCTTTCCTGATGGGTTTAGGAATGTAGGTATTTTTCCTTCATCCTCTCTTGAGATGCAACAGAAAGATGGTCAGTTACTAGCTAGAAAGACAATAACATATTTGCTTACTGTTAAAATGATCCACCCTGATTTGTCAAAAAACAAAACAAAACAAAACACCAAACACACACACAAAAAACAACAACAACAACAACAAACAAACAAAAACCCTGGGGCTATGTGAACAAAATCCTGCCTAAATTATTTCTCTAGGAAAGCGGGGTATAGCAGTGAAGCAGACCTACTCAATTCCACCTGGTGTCAACTGGAAAGATGCTCCTGCCCCCCCCCCACACACACATACACACACACACACACACTTCCCCCGCCCCCTCTCCCCTGCAAAAGACAGACCAATTCTGAAATGTATTGATACTTGGTTGCTCTGACTTGGGCATGGCTTCTGGCAGATAATTACCCAAACAAAGCAAAATCCTCCATTCAGTTGGGCCACTGGAACTTCTGTCTCTCACTTAGGTTTTACTTTTGAAAACTCTACTAAGCCAAAGGCCCTTCTTTTTCCCAATTAAATTGCGCCAAAAAAAAAAAAAAGTGACATAAATTGGGCTCTGTAGCTGTAATTATATCATTTCTTAAACTCTTCATTCTTACGCGGTAATTTCACAGATCAGAACCTCCACTTCTTTTAGTTAGAACTAAATCCAAAGCCAGGACATTTTAGGGAATAACCTTGCCAGATGTGTAGCTCCACGACATTCCCTTACCATCCAGGTCATTGAATTTCCAGAAAAGGCAACCAGCCATCACTTGCTCAGGCCTTTGGAATTTTCCATCTTTGGCTAAAAAAAAATAAACACAGTAACAGTCCTGTCCCTTGCAGAACACTTTTTGAGCAAACACTGAGGAGAAAGGGAAGGAAAAGGTGAGAAAAAAAGACGAAAAGGGGGGAATGGAAATGTGTCCACAATGGAATGAGCATGGTGGAAGGGAAAGCAAAGGGGTTGGCTATGGGAGAGGTACAGCAGTGGAGTTGGACCAGGGAGCCAGTTATACATATTATCTTGGAGGTGAGTACAGTGCAGAGGGGTGAACAGTAGGAACAGCAGTTGAGGAAAATCAGAATGAGGGGATAACAGTAGGGGATAGTAGAAGGTGAAAAGAGGAAAAAAGCAACTCGGTAGGGAGAGGATATAGTAAGAGGAAGCCAGTCCCAGTGAGGGCCACTCTCAGAGGAAATCTCAAGGGCTCAGAGGGACATCCTTCCATGCTCCCTTTCCTGTCTAGCAGGGTTTGCTGCCTTGAGAAATATGGGTCTGGTAATGACTGTGAGCTGTAGCCCCCTTCTACTTGAGGATAAAAGGAAGTGAGTGTAGGCCAATCTGGCACATGAGTGTCCCCACCCACCCACCAACCCTAGAATCCTCAAAAGAAATCGGTCCTTCATAGGTTTCTGATGGTCACAAGTCTCTGTCTTTCATCTAAATTGGAGAATTGGGTTCTAACTATCATAACCAGTGGGGAAATTCATGCAGGTATTCTCTAATTGTTTTTAGGGTCTTGAATTATGCAAATTGACAGTGTGCACTGTCTTTATATCCTGAATAAGTGTCTAGTCACCCCTTAGGGGTTCACTGCTTGGGACACTCTATTCAAAACAAGAGGTGGTTGTTGCAAGGTAGTGTTATTTTACTTGCATCAAGGAAAAGAGACAAGGAATTCTTACCTAAAGTTCTGCTTCCCTGAAGGAAGGCCTCGCCATTGCTTATATATGCTATTTGGTCAATTACATGTTGCTTTATTCTTTGCAGTTGACTACTTCATCCCTTTGTATTCCTGTCAGCTCATCTGTTTACAACTGCATCTACAAAATACTATGCTATGCTAGATTTTTAAAATATATTTTTATTGATTTAAGAGAGGAAGGAAGAGGAAGAGAGAGAAACATCAATGATGAGAGAGAATCATTGATTGGCTGCCTCCCACAAGCCCCCAATTGGGAATGGAGCCCACAACCCAAGCATTTCCACTTGGAAATCGAACCTGGGACCTTTCAGTTCATAGGCCGACACTCTATCCACTGAGCCAAATCAGCCAGGACGCTATGCTATATTTTAACGTTTAGCAAGAAATAACATTTAGAAATGCCCAGACCTTAAGACCCTTGTCCTATCTAACAGTTCATTTACCTAGTAGAATTTCTAAAAGGTTGATTTCTTCCTGTCTGATTCTAAAAATATACTGCTACCCTCATTAAAAATTGTTAATATTTTAATCTCTGATCTCTTGATCTATTGCAATGGGGGGGGAAAAACCTCTTCCTTCCGTCTTAACGTTTTTTATCTTTTAGTTTCCTCATATTAAGTCCTTGTCTTGCCTTCCCTTCCCTAACCTCCTCTGCAATCTTGCCCTAAGTGGATTTAATCCATTAAAAAGAAAAAAAATCAGTGGAAATAATTCTGTGCTTCTTTTCAATTCAAGCAACAATTCTAAAAGCATTTCCCTTGGGATTTGAGCATGAACCAAAGAGTATCTATCTTTTCCTTCAGCTAAGGCTCTCTCCCACAGCTCAGCATGCCTTTCTCTCTCTTTAGCTTACTCTCTAACAACACACTTGCTTTCTATTTCTAGTTCCTCTGGTATACACCACAGCCCCAGATGTTCAAGTTCTAAGTCATCAAATCTGTAACAAAGCTCATTGATTGAATCCATATATAACCCCCCATAAGCCTTGAAGGTCAGAAGAGAGCCAGTAACAAAGCAAAAATCCCCTTGCCCTGACCCAGTAGTTCAGTTGGTTAGAGCATCATCCCTATCCATCAAGGTTGTTGGTTCAATCCCTAGTCATGGCACATCAACCAATGAATGCCTAAGTAAATGGGACAACAAATCCATGTTTCTCTCTCTCTCTCTTAATAAATAAATAAAAAGTTAAAAAGCAAAAATCTCCAACAGAAAAGTAGTAAATCAGTAAAAGAATACAAAATAAAATATAATAAGTCAGGTTGAAGGGCCTATAATTTGAAGAAAATGAACACCAGTTTCTAAATAAGACTTAAATAGGACTACAGTTAATAAATACCCTTTCATGTTTTGGAAATAGTAGAGATTAGTAGTATATAAATACAATAGAAAAAAAATTAAGATAATTATAGTGAAAACATCTGAATTTTTTTTACTTATAAAGATAATTGAAACTGTTTTCCTGTTGAGGTAGAAAAAAGGGATAATGGACAGGAGAAAGTAATTGGTTAATGTATATTTTATACATATCTATAATAAAAGGGTAATATGCTACAATAGTTAGACTGACCACAGCCAAACGACCTTTTTGACATCATTCCTGACGTCCTTCCAGATGAAACTGCCATGGCAGGGGCCAAGGCAGAGGTGGTTAGGGGCAATAAGGCAGGCAGGTGAGCAGTTAAGGATGATCAGACAGGCATGCAGAGTGGTTAGGGGCAATCAGGCTGGCAGGCAGAGTATTATAGTTAGAGGCGATCAGGCAGGCAGGCTAGTGTTTAGGGTGATCAGGAAGGCAGGCAGGTGAGTGGTTAGAGCCAGCAGCCCCAGATTACAAGAGGGTGAAGGCAGGGCTGAGTGATCCCCCTCCCTCCCCCTCCCCCGTGTACGAATTCTGTGCACCGGGCCTCTGGGCCTCTACTCTATAACAATAAAAGCGTAATATGCTAATTAGACCAGACAGCCAAAGAACCTTCCAGATGAAACTGCGAGGGCCAAGCCCCTTGCACGAATTTTGTGCATTGGGCCTCTAGTTTGAAATAAAATCTGGGGGGTTCCTAACTTTTTACATAATGATTTTCAGTCCATCAAAGTCAGGTAAAAAAAAAAAGGGGGGGGGGCCCTAGGCTAGGCCTCTGAGAAATATAGCCATGGACAATTAGAATTGATGTAAAAATAGAAAATGCAATCCGCATCTGATAGAGTACTTTTTTGAGGCAATAAGGCTCTCTGCCATCAGCTCATCATGTATATTTTACTAACCAGTGTAAGGAGGGCTGATGCAAATGCGATCAGCCAGGAAGCTTTTGTGGTGACTGACTCTAAAATGGCAGCGACTGGATTTGGTGAAGAGAGGAAGTTTCAATTTCTATCTCAATTGAAATCATGAAGCCAGAAGGAATATGAGATTTTTCCAGTCCTCTCTGCTTCTCTAATCATGTGCTTTAAAAACCCATTTCTGAGAAAGGGTCCTGCAGTTACCTTGGGAATGCAGGAGGGACAAGTACAGTCTAACTTGACCTTCAGGATGGTTGAAGTGCCTCTCACACAGGACACATGAGAGATGTCTTGGGGCTTATCAGCCAAAGAAATATTCTGTGATGTAAAACCATCCCTTTATTTTAAACACACACACACACACACACACACACACACACCTTTTTACTCTGTTCTTTAACTGAGGCTGGAAAATTCCATAGGCCTGACCTGGCTAAGTGCCTGCTAAGTGTCTGGCCAACTTGTATCCTGAAACACCTCAAGTCTGAAAGCAGTGCCCACTTACAAGAACTCCAGACTGAGGGTTTGTGTGGGATAAAAAATTTTAATTATGAAGATTTAAAAAAAAAAAATCCAAATGGAAACTGCAGATTGCAAACCTGTATCGCTTTCTTTTAGCCAAAATTCTCAAAAGTGATTATGCACCCTTGTTATTCTGTGAAGGCTTCTGCATCTGGTTAAATCTGCCAGTCTATTGGATCCCCCATCCCTCCCCCACCATGTCAGTGTTCACGTTTGGAACCCACCTGATCCCAGGATTCTGCCATTCCTCAACCTACAGCAATGCCTGAGGAGTTGGCAGAATAGTGGTTCCCAAAGATATCCTCATCTTAATCCCTGGAACCAGTGACTATGTTATATTACATGGCAAAGGGAACTTGGCAGATATGACTGAGGTAAGAAATTTGAGGTGGGGAGATTATCCAGGATTATCCAGATGGGACCAATGTAATCATAAGGATCCTTCCAAGTGAGGGAGAGGCAGAAGAGTCGGAATCAGAGAAGGAGATGTGATGGCAGCAGCAGTGTCAGTATGATGCAACGTAAAGAGGACTGGACCGGCCACAGCTGGCTTGAAGGTAGAGGAAGGGACTATGAGCCAAGGAGTGCAGGCAGCCTCTAGAAGCTGGAAAAGGCAAGGGAACAGATTCCCCCATAGAGCTTCTGGAAGAAGTGAGGCTTTGCAGACACCTTGGTGTTAGCCCAGTGAAACCCACTTCGGACCTCTGACCTCCAGCCCTGTGAGATAATAAAGTTGGGTTGTTTTGAAACACTAAGTTTGTGACAATTTGTTAGAACAGCCACAGGATACTAATAGGCCATGCACCTAGTCCTGTGGTCGGCAAACTGCGGCTCTCGAGCCACATGTGGCTCTTTGGCCCCTTGAGGGTGGCTCTTCCACAAAATACCAAGGCCTGGGCGAGTCTATTTTGAAGAAGTGGCGTTAGAAGAAGTTTAAGTTTAAAAAATTTTGTCCTCAAAAGAAATTTCAATCGTTGTACTCCTGATATTTGGCTCTGTTGACTAATGAGTTTGCTGACCACTGACCTAGTCCAACCCTCTGCAGTGCCATTGGCTAGAACTCATCATCTCGGACACTTTGTCTCCTCTGAGTTCTCTAAGCAGACACTTCTTCAGTCCACCATCCCATCATGCTGACCTCAAGCAATTATAAGTGTAAGGACAGGACAGCTCTGCTCAAGACCAACAACAAGAACAGACCACAGCCAAAACCGATTTTGCCCAGTGGATAGAGCGTAGGCCTGAGGACTGAAAGGTCCCAGGTTCGATTCCAGTCAAGGGCATGTACCTTGGTTGCGGGCACATCCCCAGCAGGGGATGTGCAAGATGAAGCTCATCGATGATTCTCTCTCATCGATGTTTCTAACTCTCTATCCCTCTCTCTTCCTCTCTGTAAAAAAATCAATAAAATATATATATATTTTTTAAAAACAAACAAAACGTCGAAACCGATTTAGCTCAATGGATAGAGCGTCGGCTTGGGGACTGAAGGGACCCGGGTTCGATTCCGGTCAAGGGCATGTACCTTGGTTGCGGGCATATCCCCAGTAGGGGGTGTGCAAGAGGCAACTGATCGATGACTCTCTCATCGATGTTTCTAACTCTCTCTCTCTCTCTCTCTCTCTCTCTCTCTCTCTCTCTCTCTCTCTCTTTCTCTCTCTCTCTCTCTCCATTCCTCTCTGTACAAAATCAATAAAATATATTTCAAAACAAACAAACAAACAAAAAACAAAAAACAAAGAAACAAAAAAACTGGACCAGACTCCTAGAAGAACTGGGAAAGTGGCTGGAAAACCAAGGCATACGGTTCGATACTGGGTAGGGGCTCAAGACAAGGACACGGTGACTTCAAGGGGACAAGGAAGAAGATAACACCCAGTAACTGGAAATAAATTTTAAAGACAGAGCAGAACCAGTGGCCTATAGGATTTGAGGCCCAGAGTCTGGGCTCTGAATGTGAGAGCCCTCCGATGTCCCCTGCGTAGACCCCGGCTGGTCTCTGGACCTGGTGCAGTGCTGAGCCATCTCTGGACATCAGAGTAGCTCCCGCTATATGCAGAGATAGGAGGGGGGGAGGCAGGGAGACGGAGCTGGGCTTCAATTACTGAAGTATGCATCTTATGGAATTCTCCTCGGGCTCTTCCGGTGAGAATTCTGCCAGACCATTTTGTTTGAAAGGGGCAGACAGAGGCCAAGTTCCTCTGCAAGCAGTCATTTTGGTCACCAGTAGTGAAGGAGCAATTATCCCTAGTGGCAGGTTAGCAAAGAGAGCATTCTTTACCCCACAAGCAATAGAGCATGGTGTAAACACTTTGCTGGGCAGAAGGAGCCCTATAGGCCCCTGTGAGCTTTTAAGTAACGATTTTGTTCAATTTTTGCAATAGTTGATTCAGAGCCCTGATGAACTTGTTATTTCTTGGTGGTAAATTAGGCACCTTGGAAGGTGGTATTCCCTCCTGCAGATCTCTGGGAAACCATTTAATGCCTCAAAGCATTAGGAACTTGGTAACCTATGAAAATAAATGGGTTATGCCAATAGCATTTTCCCCTCCCACCATGGACACTGACAACAGGTCCTGTACGGCATAAAGCTGGCAGTTTCTCAAGTGGGAAGATTAAACTAACATAAAAGGCATGGAGAGAAATATATATGTTGTTATTTTTGGACAGCACTAACCGACTTGAAAAAAAAATCGTAAAAACAATTCCATGAAAATGATCCCATGGACCTCTGCAGGGCCAGTGTCTGTAGCCTTTTTTCCATACAGTTATTCAAATAGCAAAGAAAGGAAGAACGCTAATTACAAACAGTTCTCAAAATCCTTAGGCTTATTTTGGCAAGGACAAATCTATACTGATCATACCCACATTTCTCAATAACAACCCCACCCCTCCATTTTTATTTTTTTTTTTTGCCTCACCTACTTTCCCACTAAAAGACCTAAGCTTGTTCAGAAATAAATACTATTTCCCAATAGAAAGAGTTAATCAAGAAAGCCATATAAAAAAGCTTTCTCCACCTGACTTACTGTGGAATCTGGTTCAGGAGCTAGTACTACCGTGTTTCCCCGAAAATAAGACATCCTCCGAAAACAAGACCTAGCTTATGGAAAGCTAAGACATCCCCTGAAAATAAGACGTGGCACAACTTTGGGAGAAAAAATTAATATAAGACACTGTCTTATTTTTAGGGAAACAGGGTACTTTACCTAATTACTCCAAAGGAACCTAGACACCTGGAGTTCATTACAGGTTCTGGCATTTATTAAATTGGATGTCCTGCAGCCTGCTTCATTTGAAACCATGCCTCGGTTTCCCCACTTAGAGGAGAGAGGTGACAATAACGCAGTATGTACTTAATCGTGGCCTGTAAGAACATGCAAGACCACAAACATAACAGCATTTTTAACTCTTCCTAAGTTGGGAGCTATAAAAATGCAAGCTCTTGCCATCATGTTAAAAACATTTCTGCCCTACTGATGTGGCTCAGTGGTTGAGCATAGACACATGAACCAGGAGGTCACTGGTTCGATTCCTGGTCAGGACAAATACCCAGGTTTCAGGCTCAATCCCCAGTGGCAGGACATGCAGGAAGTAGCTGATCGATGATGTTTCTCTCTCCAGAGATGTTTTTATCTCTCTATCCCTCTCCTTTCTTCTCTCTCTAAAAATCAATAAAAACATATTTAAAGGAAAAAAAAGTTTCCTACAAAGACATTCCCCAGTCTCCTGACACATTTCACTGAAACACTTCAAATAAAGATGTTCTGTCCCAGGAGCTTGGAAAAACACTCGACTTCTTAGTTAAATCTCAGTCAGTAAAATGTTTCAGCCATTAGGGAAAGCAACATGATGGGAAAGCTTAAGTACCAGAATATCTTCAAACGTTACAAAGCAGCTTGAAACATACACAATCTGGCATAAGCTGTCAGGAAAGGCAAAAATACAGCTTCCTGTGAGCAATAAACTCAATAGGTAATAAAAATAAGGTGGAGAAGAATTTCAGGAAATCATTAATAGCAAATTTAGGTGTGATCCTGTGAGGTTGTACACAGAGACAATGGGTAAACTACATGTCACTGGAACAGCTGGCATACTTTCTGCATTTACTGACTCTGTTGGAAACCTGTCCACGCTATCCCTCCGAGGACTTATCCTACTACCACAAAACCAGAAGAGCCAAATATAAAAGTGCATTGATTTCTTAGGAGACCTTTAAGCTTTAAAATCTTTTCACTGAAAATGCGTATTTCCAAAATAGAGCTTTAAAGGGGCATTTGACTTTAGTATTCACTTGATTTTTTAAAAATATATTTCATTGATTTTTTACAGAGAGGAAGAGAGAGGAATAGAGAGTTAGAAACATCGATGAGAGAGAATCATTGATCAGCTGCCTCTTGCACACCTCCTACTGGGGATGTGCCAGCAACCAAGGTACATGCCCTTGACCGGAATCGAACCCGGGACCTTTCAGTCCGCAGACCGACGCTCTACCACCGAGCCAAACCGGTTTTGGCTTCACTTGATTTTTGAAAGTAAAGACGAATGAGTGAAAGAGATGTCAATAAAATTAAGAAGGAAAGAGCATTGAAGTGCCATTTTCCCATACAGAGCCTAAGTTTCCTCTAGCCACCCTCTGCTTAAACCACACTGAATCCACTGTATGAAAGTGACTGCTTCTGCCAGAGGTTATTCACTCCAGTTCCACAGACTGGAGGACCTTCTCCCTGGGCACAGGACTGGGTGTTATTTCTTGCTAAAAGAGGAGCAGCCTTCCCACATCAGACTAGTCTAAATGCAAGAACTGCCAAAGACTCAGAGCCCTAGTCACATCCCCTGGGCTCTTCAATATGACCGAGCCTGACAGGAAATGGTTATCGCCAAGAACGTAATGGAGATGGAGGGATCTGCAAGCTTCTTTTTTCCAGGAAAAGTATGATTCCTGGCTCAGCCATGTAGCTCACCCTTTTGGGTATGATACCTGTGTCTCTTCTGCCAGTTTACTTTTGTCTGTTGGCTTGTAACACACAACACACTTCTCTTGCCCACCATAAAGCTTGGGAATAATGTGAGCCCATAGTCATTCCAGTGCTTTCCATGTGTCAGGTCCTGCTTGAAGTGCTTCACATGTAACAACTCCCACAGAGGGTTGTCAAGGTACAGGAATATAACTGACCCCAGGTCACAAGCCAGTAAGTGCATAAGCTGAACTCTGAACCTGGGCTGTGTGCTTCCAGAGCCCACTCTGAACCAGTCTGCTCTGACAAGCACAAGCTTCCAGGCAAATTCCAGCCAAATAAGACTGTCCCTTGCCCTGCTTACTGCTCTGGGAGTCTCCAGGGTGGGGGGAACCTGCACGAAACAATAAGGCATCTGGCTCTAGGTTGATATAAACTGCAGGCCAATGTTACCCGGGAACCCTTCTGCACTCCTGACAAATGCTAACGGAAAACAAGAGATAAATCCGAGAGAAATATGTATCATAAAATTACCGTTAGCATTTACAGAAAAAAAAGAAACTACTCTAGCTACTTTTCCCTTCTGTGGTTTCTGGTCTTACCTTCTGGTTTTGTTTTGTGTGTGTGTGTGTGTGTGTGTGTGTGTGTGTGTGTGTGTTTTAACTAATTTTTCAATATGCCTTGCTGACAATTCTGTATCTCAGAAGATAGGAAAACCAGGTACGTGAACAAATGAGTCCTCTTAATTCCAACAAACTCCTGGGGATTTGGGAAGGCAGTAAATAAGCACTTTGTACAGTCCACGGAGGTCAAGTAAAGAAATGCCAAGGTGACTTCCACACGTACACTATATGTGAATTTCTCAGAGTGTTAGATCTACCATTCATTTACTTTCCCCATTACCATTTTTATTTTATTCTTTTTAAAAATATATATTTTTTCATTTATTTCAGAGAGGAAGGGAGAGGGAGAGATAGAAACATCAGTGATGAGAATCATTGGCCGGCTGCCTCCTGCATGCCCCCTACACGGGATCTAGCCTTCAACCCGGGCATGTGCCCAGACCAGAATCCAACCATGACCTCCTGGTTCATAGGTCGATGCTCAACCACCAAACCACACTGGCCAGGCCTATTCCCATTTTGAAAAGTATATCTTATTGATTTTACAGAGAGGAAGGGATAGGGATAGAATTAGAAACAAGGATGAGAGAGAAACATCATCAGCTGCCTTCTGCACACCTCCTACTGGGGATCCAGCCCCCAAGGAAGGTACACGCCCTTGACCAGAGTAGAACCCTAACCTTTCAGGCCGAGGGCGAATGCTCTATCTACTGAGCCAAAGCAGTTAGGGCCCATTCCCATTTTTAAAAGGCCACTGTAGTCAAATAAATGTGGGAAATGCCATAGAGTTTAACACTGTTCCTTAGCAAAGGCCCACTGAACACAGAAAAACATTAAGGATCAGAATAAAAGAGCTTGAGGGGCAGTGGCAGAGATGTTGTAACAAAGTAGAAGGCAGAACCACTAGCCTCCTGCTGTGCTTCTATCTTCTCTGTTTGCACGCATCTAATCTCCCTTCTTAGCCTGTGAGTCCCTTGAGCTCAGGAAGCATCCTATTCAGCTTTTTCAGGTACCTGGGGGAAAGACTAGTCAGCCCCTCATCAACATTGCTCAAACCCTATTGGCGGAGCTGCCCCAGGAGTGTGACTTAATTTACCATCACTGATCTAACTGGAAATATGGGGCTGGCCTACACACCCTGCCTGCCTCCCATTTCCCCAACCACACACAATGATGCAAACCTCTTCACTCAGCTAATCTCACAGTCTCATCTCTGTCATCGGCCCTGGCTCTTCCTCCCCTTCTTGATCCCACCTGGAACACTTCTCTACCCTCATGAACCTTGGTCTTTGGCCAAACACATCGCTACACTGCTCAGCCTGGAATGTTCTCTCCACCACCTTGCTTAGATGAAACCTGGCTTTGTGCTGACAGCACTCTCAAGTTGAGGTGGCTCGCTTTCTTTTCCCATCCCCTCGCACCAAACATGCTTTTCCTCCAGTTTACCAAAGCTGAGAAACCTCAAAGTCATCTTGACTGCACCTCCTCCCTTCCCTCTCTCTTCCTCCCACTTCTTCCTCCTCCTCTTACTCCCCCTTCAAGAGTTACCAAATCCTGTTGATTTTATCACTGAAATACCTCTTACACTTTTGCCCTTATCTCCATTCTCACTGCCTCAGTTAAAGCCTTTGTTATATCTCTCTCTGGAACTGCATATTTTAACTGGTTACCTGGCCTCCAGACACCCAACATCCGGTCCATCTTACATATTGTTGCCAATGAATTTTCCACTGAGTACCTACTGCATTCCAGGCAGGGGGTGGGGGTGAGTGAGGCACTGGGAACAGAGATGGATACACAGTTTCTGACTTCATGACTCATATCTAGAATGTGTAGGAAATATTGTCCCCTTCCCCCCTTCCAGAATACAGTTCTCCCCCACCAGATATCTCTTTTTTTAATCTTTATGCTTTATTTATACATCAGACACATTCCATACATTAATCCTCACAAGAACGCCATAGGTAGTACAACTATAGATCCCCATTTCAAAGATGAGGAAAATGAGATCTGGTTATTTGCTTCAGTTCACAATGCAAGTAGGTGACAGGTTAGATTCAAGCTCAGGTCTGACTCTTGGGCCTGTGTTCTTTCTCCCACATTTTAAGTAGGACACTGAGACCTTGTAAAAGAACCCAAACAGAATGACCAGGATGATGAAGAATCTTGAAACCAAATAATGGGTGAAATAAAGGAAATAAATGAAGGCTCTTTGGATTTTTAAAGAGTGAATTTACAAATGACATGGTAGCCTTGGTCAGTTTGCTCAGTGGTTAAAGTGTTGGCCTGCTGACCAGCAGGTCTTGGCTTCGAGTCTCAGTCAAGGTATCTTGGTTACAGGTTCAATCCCGGCCCAGGATGGCTCCAGGCTCCTGTTGGCCCCAGTTGGGACACCAATGAGAGACAGCCATTTGATGTGTCTCTTTCTCCCCCTCTCTTCCTCCCTCCCACTCTCTCTCTTAAAAAAAATCAATGGAAAAAAAAATCCTCGGGTGAGTTTCAAAAAAATAAATAAATAAATATGACATGGTGGCGGCCTCCAAATATTTAAAGGGTTGTCATGTAAAAGAGGAAGCAAACATATTCTGTGTAGCTGCAAACAGCAGAGCTAGACCTAGCCCATGATGGAACTTCAGAGTAAGTTTCAGCTTAAGAACCTTTTTTAACATAGCCCTCTAAAAGGCAGGGAGTGATGCACCTAAGGGACAGTCCTACCTTGAGTGGGCAATGGGCCACAACACCATTTCTATGCACATCAGACTCACCAGTTTTTAAAAACACAGATGCCTGGTCCCACCCCAAACCAAACAGAATCTTGGGGGTGGAGACTGTTTTTTGCAAGAATTACAAACAAGGAAATAAGCCTGTAAGATTCAAATCGTCAAAATGAGAAATACAAATGGCTAATCAACATACAAAAAAACTGTTCAAGCGTTCTCAAAGAAATACAAATTAGAACCGTTATGTACCACTTATCTCCTATCAGATTACACAGATTAAAAAATATTGATAACCAGTGTTGGCATGGGAGAGGGGAAATGAACACATATTCATTCTGATGGTGAAAAGAATAAATACCAACAACTTTCTGCAAAGCAATTTAAGAGCGTGTTTAGAGAAATTTTTAACACTAAAAATGTGTCTAATGTCTGCACAAGCAATTCCAATGCTAGAAGTTTATTTGAAAAGGACAATCTAACAAGTTTGACAATGCCTGTTCAAAGACATTCATTCAATTAATGTTTATACCATGTTGTCCAAAGAAACTTTCTATAATGATGGGAATGTTCTCTGTGCCATCCTATGTGATGGCCACTAGCCACATGCATGTGGCAATTGAGCACTTGAACTGTGGCAAGTACAATTTAGGAGTTATTTTTATTTTTAAATTAATTTAAATTTAAATGTGGCTAGTAGTTACTGTACTAGACAGCTCAGGTTTACAATCCCACAAAATTAGAAATTATCAAAATATCAAACAATAAAGGATGATTACCTATTGTACACCCATAGTAGAAGTTTTGCAGTCATTAAACATGATTATGTAGAGCTATGTTTATTGGTGTGAAGAAATATTCAGCCCTAACCGGTTTGGCTCAGTGGATAGATCATCGGCCTGAGGTCTCAGGTTCGATTCCTATCAAGGGTATGTACCTTGGTTGCGGGCACATCCCCAGTGGGGAGTGTGCAGGAGGCAGCTGGTTGATGTTTCTCTCTCATCGATTTTCTAACCCTCTACCCCTCTCCCTTTCTCTCTGTAAAAAATTAATAAAATATATATTTTTAAAAAATATTCAGAAGATATTGGTAAGTGGGGAAAAAAGTATTTTAAAGTTTATATGATATAATTATCCAATCCATTTTTTTCATACACACACAGAGAAGACAGACATGTATACATATGTTAGAATATTGAGTTCCGTGAGTGATGAGACGCTGGTGGTTATTCTTTGCTGTTTTTCTAACTCTTCTACAACACACATGCATTTTGTAATGAAACAATAAATGTTTCAAAAAGAAGGATTACTGAAGATTAGAATAGGAAAAGAATCAATCTGGAGAATTTAACATGTTCATCTTAAAAAACAAATTCTACCATTTGATGCTTCAAAGAGGGCTAAGTGAGGAGGCCTCTCTGGTTTCACAGTAAACTCTGCCCTGGGCTTTTAGAAAGATCCTCCAGGAGTGACTTGCCCCAGGCTCTCCTAACCTGGAAAAGCCCACAGGCGTGGTGAGGAGCCATATTTAGGAGCCAACAGTGAGGGTAACTTTCCTGACTCTCAGTTCATTCAGGTCCAGGCTAAGTCTCTGAATTGGTAACTCGTGGCCAAGAAGCCCACTGAAACTGGCTTTATCCCCCGAGTGTCAGTTGTTTTGTCCTATATTATTATAAATACTTTCAGCAAATTCCCCTGGGGATGATGGAGCAGAGGAGTTCCCCAAGTCCTTTTCAGATCTTCCCTAAATTCCAACCTAGCACACATTCCATGCGGAGGTAGTGTGTACCAGGTGGGGGGAGTCAGCAGCTGTAGGCTTTTCAGCCATTCTCAGCTTTGGGGGAGCTTTTCTCTACTGGAGTTATTATATGAAATCTGGCTGATGCGAGCCAGGGGATATTGCATGCATTACTCTGCCTCAAGGGGCTACAACCTGTAATATCTAGCAACTCTTTCCTGATCCTTTGACACACAAAGAATTGAGGGTAAATTCAGCAGCAGCAAGCAAACAGTATTTAAACACCCACTAGGTAACTTTCCCAGGCACTATGACTTCTCTTAAGAAGCCAGCATACAACAGGTTTATCAAATGCCTTTGTTCCCCAGATACAAATAGCTATATCCCGAATGATAACAAAAACAGCATTTAAAAGTCTGCATTGAAAACATGTATATATGTAAACACTTCTCAGTTAATCACACACATTCTCAAGTTATAATATTCTTCCCAAGCCTCCCTTGACAAATCTCTGTCCAGGTTCAATTCTGTAATTACCCATTTCCTTATGTTAAAACTGACCCTCATAAAAATGCTAAACTTATAGGAAAATGCAGCAACGGAACAATGCCTCTCTGAGTACTTCATTAATACAGCTAATGGATTTGTGGAAGTACTAATAACTGAATGAAGGTCTGAATACATGACTATATGCTATATATAGTCCATGCCTTCTGAATTTTTCAAACAGTGAGCAAAACGGGATGATGTTAGCAACATACACCTACAAGGGTATGATTGTAAAAAAAAATTTTTTTTAATTAAAAAAAAAACCACACACCTAAACAGGAAGCACTGTATATTTGCTCAGCTTGGTGGGTTTTCAAAGTTCTAGTGAGAGATACACCAGAGGAAAGCTTGAACTGTGTGAGAATGACTCCATAATGAAGTCCTAATAACAGGAGTGCCATGAGTTTAAGGTAGCAAGTGTATGTCCAACTTCAGATATCCCTCATAAACACTTTCGGGCTTATATCGGAAAAGAATCAGACTGCTCTGGATACAGCTGCACTGTTGTCCACTGGCTCTCCGGCCACCATGACTTTGCTAACTTTAGTTACCAGCTCTTTGTGTCAGAAAAGCAGGGGCCAAGAAAGCGAGCCATTTAGGAGAGAACACTCTATTTAAGACCGTTTCCTTATTTCTTAACTGACTGAACTGCTTGAAAACTGCATTCACTAAGTTGCTATGAATAATCTAAAAATTGACTTGTATGCATATTCTGGGTGTTCTTTTGACAAACACATGCACACAGAAAGATCCAACCCCAGTTGGCACTAATAAAGATAAACGGAGAAAAATTCATTCACATTCACTTATAATTATAGGGCATCGGGCATTGTGTCTTGAACACAGTAGAGGTTCCATAGATAATGGCTGATTGAGATTCATAGAATCTGTTCTCCCCCACCGCCCAAATCTCAATGTGCATCACACACCAGAGTAGTAATAAATATTACTCCTGGGCCTTGCCTGGTAAAAATCTATGGCCTCCGTTCCAATAAGCTACGCAGGCACTCTCCAGAAGACTCTCTTCCCACTAATAGTTTTTCCAGCTTTGCCACAGGGCCAATGGTTAAGAACAACTGCACCTGTGCTACACAAAATTCTTTTAAAAACCTGAGCAAGAATGCTAAGGTTAACTTTTTGCTGCTGAGGGTGGCAGGTCAAATGCTGGTCAAATCCCATTGGAGGTTTGCTGTGTCCCATTTATTCTCTTGAGAACATGTGTCCACTTCACAGGCTCCCTTCCCGCGATGTGCTAAGCCAGCCACCCTGCTCAAGCGAGGTTTTCTTTCTTCCCGAATATATTGTAGGAAAGCATTTCTTGTACTAGACGGATTGAATCACTTGTTAACAATTGCGGGAGAGCCCTGGTAGAAATGCCCTGCACACAGCTTGCCTTCCTCTCTTAACTGGCTGATGACAAATCTAGGTTCTAATCTGACCCAACAGGACCTCATTCTAAAATCAGTGAGACATACAATAAGCCAAGACCATTTAAAAAACATTAAAGGTCTGGGTTTTGCTCTGCTAAACAGCAGGATTCAACTTCCAAGGGTTCAGCCAGATAGAGAGATTTCTTTAAAGTCACTTGGCTTTGCACAGTTATAGCTATTAGGGATCAGATCATTATCTCAAAGGTACATATTTTACCTTTGATCCTCCTCCAGAACTCCCACTAATGTCAACTTTCTCCACTGTTGGGATCAGGCCCCTGGCCTCCCTTTAATGTTGGTTTTATCGCTGATTCTACAAGATCAACAGAAAAATTACAAGGAAAAGCTGTGAAGTTCTCTGTCGATGATAAGTTGTTTTAACAAAAAGAGCCCACTCTTAAATGATGAAATTTAAACACAGCATACGATACGCTGTAAGGTAGAGAGAGTGGAGGGGGGGGGGGGGAGAGAAACAACAACAAACAAAGCCAAAGTAACAAAAAACGCTCGTTAACCAGTCTGATTGCTTATTTAGGGCTTGCTCCCCAGTCCAGGAAATTAGCGAGAGTGTCTAGAAACAGGAGGAGCAGCAAGTGCCCTTTAGCACCCACGATCTTTCTCCAGAGTCAGACAATCTGGATGAGGCTGAGGATGTGAGAGGAGGTTCCCAGGGGATCAGCGCGCTTTCAAATCCCCATCCCCCCAGGCCTAAGCGGTGCGGCTCTCACCCCAGCTTCTCCACACCAGAACTGAAAAATTACAAGAAAAAGCTGTTAAGTTCTCCATCTTCCCCCACACCTCTCACAGACCCCCATCTCCTGGGTCCCAGGGGACACCTCGCCCAGAAGCGGCCGCCCCGCGCCCACCAGCTCTGGAACCCCCGTTGTTTCCAATCCCCACTCTCTAGGGCGGCAGCGGCAGAAGCGCCCCTTCAATGCCCATCACACCAGCCTCTTTCTCCCCAGTAGCAGGAGGAAGTGGCTCTGCTTCCTCTGTTCTCATCGCCCGCCAGAGCTGGGACGCTCGGGGCGTTTTGGGTGGGGTTCTTTCTCTTTTTTTTTTTTTTTTTTTTTTGTATTCACAGTGTGGGTGGGTGTGTGTGTGTGTGTGTGTGTGTGTGTGTGTGTGAGCGCGCGCGCGCTACTGTGTAAGTGCAAAACCTTTAAACGCATCCTTCTGCCCAGGCTGCCTCAGGTGCCAGCAGGCGGGAATCGGGATCTCGTAGCGCCAGATTCCCGGTTCTTTGTGGCGGGGCTAGGACAGCGAGGGGTCCGCTCCCCAGCTCACACCCTGAGCCCAGAACCCGGTCCCGAGCCCCCGATGGCCCGCCAGAGTCCAGCGGGCACACGCCCTCGCCGCGCGCTGCAGCCGCGGAGCTGTCAGCGGGCGCCGGGACTCCGACCCCGGCCAGCGCGGCCAGTGCGCAAACTTACAGACCCGGAGACGGAGGGCGCGGGAGCGGGGAGCCGCCGGGAGCGCCTGCTGGCTCCCAGCCCCCGCACGCGGAAACCTCGCCATCGCACCGGCCCGAAGCGCGTCCCCCAGACGCCCCGCGCCCCGGCCACTCACCAGCACCACGGAGCCGCGCACGGCCTCCGACACGCTCTGCCGAAGCTCGGCCGCCGTGCCGGGCTTGCTGAGCCGCTTGGTGAATTTGCGCACTTCGGCCATGGCCACGGGTGCGGGTCTCGGCGGGTGTGCTCAACGCCCCGGGCCGGGCGGCCGAGGCCACTGCTGCTCCCTGTTTACCCGCAGGCCGGCTGGCCACATAGCCGCGCGGCGCCCGCCGCCCCTCCCGCCCTCCCTCTCGCGGCTCCTCCCCCCTGCCCCCTCCTTCCCTCCCTCACTCTCTCGCCGTCCAGCCCCTCGGCGGCAGCGGCCACTCCCTCCCCTAGAGAAATCTAGCCCCGCGCGCGACCTGCCCAAGGAGGAAGGCGTGTCTAGGAGAAAGGGTGTGTGAATGTGGGGGTGCGGAGGGGTGAGACCTGGCGGGGGGCTCCGAGGTCACGAGGGAAGAGGGGGGAAGTGGCAATCGCTGGGCTCCGCCCGCAGACGCTGTTGCTGGTGCAGCCGCATCCGGGAGGGGAGATCTGGCTGCTGCTGTTTTTGCGCCTGTGGTGGTGGTATTGGGGCGGGGGAAGAGCGGAGAAGGAGGTTAATAAAATGTCTCCTAGTGTGGGGCGTGCGCTACTCCAGAGTTCCTTTGCCGCCCCAGCGGCTGCAGTGCTCGCGTCCTCCCCACCCCTCGAGCTCCAGGGCGCTGGCGGCATGGATTTTGAAAACGTGGAGCAGCCGCCTATTGTGTGCCCCGCTGGGGAGGGGTCGAACCCCTGTGGAAAGAGGGAGAGCTGTTTTCTCGCCCGAGTGGCTAGCCTGGATCCTCTCCCCTCCCAGGGCGTTTTTCTTACTCAATTGGCCCTCTTTCTCGGAGTCCACCTCCTTAGAGAGCGGTGAGAATTGGAAACTTGCAGTGTCAGGCTCCACCAACACCACCTCCAGGGCTGGAGAGCTGGTGGTGAAGCCTGAGCCTAAGGCGAGTTGTCTAGTTCAGTAGTGACTGCGCACCAGGGCTGTGGTTAGGGTGGCATTGGGAAGGCCATTGCTTGGGCTCTGGAGGACTAGGGGTTTCTAGAAGCTTTTCCATGTGCCCTGCCATCACCGCTCCATTTCCTACTACTTCTTCGCCTTCCGACTGTTTTCCAAGAACCAAAAGATATTTCCTAACTAGTTGTAAAACAAACACGTTTAAGGCAAAAATAAGAATGGGAATCCTGAAGTACTAGTGACCCCTAAAACCTCCCCAAGTGCAAAATGAGAGAGGCTCCACTCATCGAGCAGTATTTGTCTGGTTACCTCATTTGTGGAGAGTTTGAAACTGACCCATAATTTCTGGGGAACCATGCAGACCTTCTAAGAGAATTCTTACAACTGCCAGAGGGCACTTTTCCCAACTTCAAAGACCAAGCAGTCACACCTTCATAAGGAACTTTGTTATGAAAAAAAAAAGGGGGGGGGGCGTGGTTAATGGTTTCTGGGAACCTGGCAAAGAACAAGTCTTTTAACAGCAAGCCTATTTCAGCAGTCTTCATATTAGTCTTTTCAAAAATATATATATTTTTATTGATTTCAGAGAGGAAGGGAGAGAGAGATAGAAACATCAATGATGAGAGAGAATCATTGATTGGCTGCCTCCTGCACGCCCCCCACAGGGACCAAGCCAGAAACCCAGGCATGTGCCCTTGACCAGAATCAAACCTGGGACCCTTCAGTCCACAGGCCAATGCTTTATCCACTGAGCCAAACTAGCTAGGGCTTCATATTAGTCTTGACATTGCATAGATGGAGGGTCCTGGAGACCCTGTGACTCTAAAGGCAGGGGCCTTGTATTAGCAGTCTTTGCTTTGCACACTGTGTGTGTGTGTGTGTGCGTGTGTGTGTGTGTGTGTGTGTGTGTGTGTAATTTGTTAATTGTTGCATGTAGATGTATCAGCATGAATTCATACCCTCCATTCCTTGAATGCCTGCATGGCCCACACTGTTGATTACCCCATAATAAGCCACACACTTTTTGCTTGCTAAGAAAACCTAAATATGCTTCAGGTGTAAGACAGAGCCACAGGGCTTAGTAAAGGCTGGCCCAGATCCAGGAGATGAATTATGACTGTTTAAAAAAATCATGATAATTCTCACTCTGTTTACTAGTGGGATAGTCTTGACACTGACTCAATTTGGGCCAAATGGAATGTAAAAAAGAAGTGTGGGAGGAGTGCTCTTGAGAAAGTCTTTCCACCCTGACAAGAAGGGATGGGCAGAGACACCTACTCCTTTTTGAGAGAGATATTTTCTTGTGATGCATCTACCGTGTTTCCCCGAAAATAAGACATCCTCCAAAAATAAGACCTACTTACAGGTTTCCTTCTGAGTGAAATATAAGGCATCCCCCCAAAAAATAAGCCCCCCCTCCAGGCTAAACATGAGAGATTTGGTCCACTGATTCTGAAAGAAATGGAGTCACAAGAAATTCACCAGGAAATTCAGGAATTGGATTGTTATGATGATGTTCCAGAAGATTCTCATTGAATAAATGAGTAAATTCTTGATACTATAGGATTCACAGTTTATCTGATTTGTGTTGACAACTACCGTACTACCGTACCGTATACAGGTAATAAATTTCCTTTATTTTCATTTAACAATAAATGTGTACCGTATTCTTCTTCATGGAAAAATAAGACATCCCCTGAAAATAAGGCCTAGCGCATCTTTGGGAGCAAAAATTAATATAAGACACTGTCTTATTTTCGGGGAAACAGGATACCCTTGACAGCCATTTTGCAACCACAGGGGAAGGCCAAGATCATTGCAGAGAAGCCAGTCCAGAATCTGGATAGCACTGAACTGTTGAACCCATCTTAGCACTGCCTGCCACCTATTATAGTTCCTTTCTATGGGATACAAGTAAGCCCTTTTGCTTTATGCAACTTTTTGTTGAATATTTTCTTCCTTTCAGCCAAAAGCATCCTTTACTACTACAGACTCTATTGTAGCCATTGAAAGTACACAGGTTGAACAAGACAGACAAGGTCCCTCTTCTGGTGCAGCTTACATTCTAGTGCAAGCAAATAAACATGTTAATTTCAGAGAGAAAAATTCTATGTGGAGAATTAAGTTAAGGTAACATGATAGAGAGTAATTGGAGTTGGGGACCAAATTTAGAATAGATGGTCAAGGAAGGCCTCTTTGAGGAGGTAAAAATTGAGGTGAGTATTGAAGGGAAAGGAGAAGCCAGCAGAAATCAGGAGGTAGAGCACTCTAGGCAGAAGGAATGACAGGTACAAAGGCCTGAGGGTGAGAGCAGAGTTAGTGTGTTCAAAGCCAGAAAAAAAAAGGCCAGTGTGGCTGGAGCATTGAAGAAAGGAGAATGGTAGATAGTTGAAGAAGATGGCAATTTCTGCAGAGCTTCTGAGCCATAGGAAGCATATGTCACACTGATGGTGTACAAACACCATCTGGTCAGTGTGCAAGTTCCATGCTCATTCCTGAGATTCCAGGGTGCACTTTTTTGCTTTAGGGCTTCTGTTTAGTTACATTGTGCTATACGCTGAGGAAGAATGCAGGATGAATTAAAGGCACTGTCCATTCATGAAGAAAAATGAAAGTCTAGTAGAGGATGTATTTCTGACTCAAAGTAGTCTCTGATTAGGGCCATATTTAAGCTAAAGAGGCATGTGAGAGATTACATCCAATTAGGGTCTATGGAAGGCTTCTTGAAAGGAGAGGGCATTTGAGCTGGACCTTGAGGATGAGTAGAAAAATTTGGACATAACTATGTACACATATAAAGGGAAATTGTAGAGGCAGTTGTCCAGTTTCCAATAGGGCATTTTATTGGGTGGTTTACACATTAAATAAATATCTGATCTCAACACAAATTAACCTGTCATGTGAACACTATCCTAATTGAACGTGAGATTCAAGTATTAGAAATGCCATTGAGTTTTTTGAATCAATGCCAAATAAAAACTCTCACGTAAGAACTGATATGCTCATTGTATCAATGTAATAGCTAAGTATTAGAAACACCCTAAATTATGCCCATCAATAAGGGACTGCTTTATCCTTAATCCCTAGACATAGTGGGTGCTCAAAAAATATTTGTGGAGTGAATTAATGAATAAATGAACATACATGATTTAACATACAGCTGTTAAAAAAGAATGAGGTATATATGTATGTACTTACCAGGTGTACCAGTTAGTAATGTGGATTTTGTAATCAAAGAAAACACGATAATTTAAAAATAATTAGAATAGATGGTTAAGGAAGGCCATAAACATCAAAAGTGCTTTATTCAAGTAATGTCCATCGCTAGCTACACATTTTCCCCAACTTTAGGTAATTTGTGAATACCATCCCAATAGGACTTTTCTTGTTTTGAGGCAAACCATTCAAAGACCTAATTTTTCACTTCTTCATATGTTTTGAAGTGCTGCTCAGAAAGTGTGTGTGCCATCAATAGGAACAAGTGGTAATGTGAAGGAGCAAGGTCTGGTGACTGTGATAGGTGGGTTAATACTTCCCAGTATTATTTGTTGCCAGTAGCAATCAGTATTAATGGTTTCACCTGGTTTTAGAAGCTCATCATACACCATACCTTCCTGATCCCATCAAACACAGAGCATTGTCTTCTTTCCAAAAGGATTTGGCCTGCAGTTGATGTTGATGGTTGACCTGGATCAACCCATGATTTTGTGTGTTTGGGATTCTCAAAATAAATCCACTTTTCATCACCTGTCACAATTTGGTGCAAAAAATACTTTCTTTCGTGCCCTTGAAGCAATCTTTTACTGATGACTTTTTTGTTCATTTGATGTGGCACCCATTTTCCTTCTTTAAAATCTTTCCCATTGTGCCAAAACCAGTTTGGCTCAATGAATAGAGCGTCGGCTTGGGGACTGAAAGGTCCCGGGTTCGATTCCGGTCAAGGGCATGTACCTTGGTTGCGGGCATATCCCCAGTAGGGGGTGTGCAAGAGGCAGCTGATCTATGAGAGTCATCAATGTTTCTAGCTCTCTATCTCTCTCCCTTCCTCTCTGTACAAAATCAATAAAATATATTTTTTAAAAATAAAAAAATAAAAAATAAATCTTTCCCATTGCTTATAAATGCTCAGAAATTGTTTGCTGAGCAACGTTTAATGTTTCTGAAAGTTGTTTTTTAGTTTGACATGCATCTTCATCCAATAATGCTTGTAATTGTTGGTCTTCCAACTTTTTCAGTTGACCTGGACATTCTTTGTCTTTCACATTGAAATTATCACTTTTAAAGCATTTAAACGAGCATTCACAAGTATCTTAAGATGGAGCATGTTCACCATAAGCTTCCCGAAGTATACGATAACTTTCAGTAGCACTTTTCTTCAAAATAATGAATTAAAACTTCCCACAAATGCTCTTTTTTTTGGCTCAAAATTTGACATTTTTAAATGTAAAAATATCTATGATGTTAACGCCTTCAGCAAATTTGACATATGGAGTTTTGAAGCTTGCTATCAATACAACAAAATTATATATATATATATATATATATATATATATATATATATATATTTTCAAAACGTGTAACTCCATCAATTGAAAAAAATCCACATTAATAACTGGTATACCTGGTACATGAGAAAAGCTCAAATAGAAATATAATGTGAGCCACATATGTAATTTTTAAAATTTATTAGTAGCTATGTAAAAATTCAGTAAAAAGAAACCAGTGGAATTAAATTTTTGAATTTTTTTTATTGATTTTAGAGAGAAAGGGAGATGGAGAGATAGAAAAAAACATCGATGCAAGAGAAAAACATAGATCAGCTGCCTCCCGCACGAGCTCTACTTGGGATCGCACCCAAAATCCAGGTATGTGCTCTGACTGGGACCTTTTGGTGCATCAGATGACACTCAACCAACTGAGCCACACCGGTCAAGGCTAATTTTAATAGTATGTTTTCTTTCACCCACTAGACCAAAAGTACTATCATTTCAACATGAAATCAAAATAAAAATTAATGCCAATTTAGAAAAATTTTTCTTTAATAAGTCTTCCATCAGAAATCCATGATCTGTATTTAGATTTCCTTTTGGTTGACAGAGTAGATTCACATGTCCAACTTGTTTAAAAGTTTGCCAATAATTGTATTGCACATCACTTTTTATATTTAAATAAAAATTAATTAAAATTACAATTTCAATACCTCAGTTTCACAAGCCACATTTCATGTGCTCAATGGCCATATGTGGCTAGTAGTGATTGAGCAGGACAGACTCAGAACATAAGGCCCCGCACCTAAGGGTCACTCAATGATTAATTAAAATATACAAATTCATCATGTGAGGCTTTTCCAAAGAGAATATATTTATGGTAACTTGGATAAGATAAGCTTATAACAAGCAAACTGTAATTATGGACAGCTGTATAGTCTCCAAGCACATTGATATTCATTATCTCTTTCAATCCTTAAAACAATCTTGAGAGATAGGTAGAGCTAAGACTATTTTTCCCCTTTTACAGGTGAAGAAACAGAAAAATAAGTCACATCATAGTTGGCAGAGGCAAAAATAGAAAGCAGGTTTTCTAGGTCTCTTTTCAATACGCCATATAGTGTTGAGTAGCATGAAAGGCCCTAAGAGAAACTCCATCTCACTTTATCTCATTATGAATTTATAGTAATGGTGTCATATTGGATACAATACATGAATATTTGTAAAAGTTAAAAGCCCTATTGCAATTATAAGACATTTAAAATAATATAAACCTTATGGGATATATATTAATAGTCAATTGCACCATTTGGAATGTTGAGAATTTTCTTATTTCCCAGACAAAGCTGGAAATTCACCCTCTTCTTAAAACTTTTTCCAAATTCACCTCCTTCCAAGAGTGTAATAACAATTCTGTACCCAGCCCTTGCTGGTTTGTCTCAGTGGATAGGATTCCAGCCTGCGGATTGAAAGGTCCGGATTTGATTCCTGTCTAGGGCACAGGCCAGGAGTTGCAGGCTCGATCCCTAGTATGGAGTGTGCAGGAGGCAGCTGATCAATGATTCTCTCTCATCGTTGATGTTTCTATCTTTCTCTCTCTCTCCCTTCCTCTCTGAAATCAATAAGGATATATTTTTTAAAAAATTAAAGCCACACACAAAAAAATTCTGTACCCATAAAGTGTTTGTGGATTTAAGGATGACCCTTTCCCCTACAGGAGGTTAAGGATATGTCTCTGATCAAATATAATAAAATTAACAATGTGGGGGTCTTCAGTATTTCAAATGTTGTAGGAAGTACTAGGTGTTACTTGTGTTGTAACTATATTCTCGAGTGAGAAACTCATAAAAACATCAAATGATCTAGGCTGGGGAAAGAAAATGAAGACTTGGTGCTGAGCAAGTTGACCGGAAGCTATCTCTGGAGCAGGGTTGAAAAGAGCAAAGGCAGACTTTCAGGAGCCTTTCACACAGATAGGTTGCATCCAGGAAATTTCAGGGACTAGGATCAGAGGGCAAGAATAAAGAGGGCATACACTTAGAGCTGGACTAGATTCTAGTTCAAACTGCTTCATTGTACAAGAGGGAAGACTGGGTTTAATTCAGACATGGGAAAAGAACTCATCTAAAAGATGGGGCCATGTCACAGGACAGAGAAAGCACCTAGTCTGACACCTAGTAGTTGTGCAATAAACTTTTATTTAATAAAAAGGACCTTACATCTACTGATGCCAAAATTAGGACCTAATGGTAATAAACGCAATGAAAATTGGATGGCATACTAAGGGTAAAGGAGGAAAGTGAAAGTTTTTTGAGTTCCTATTATGTGCCAGGTACTATGATAGCTTCTGCTATCTGACTGCCCCTGGAGAAATAACAGGAGTGTAACAAACCACATGATTAGGGCCTATGAAAAGGTTTACAGTTAACATGAAAGAAACTTGAAACAATAAGAAATATTTGAATATAGATTGGATATTAAATGCTATTAAAGAATAATTGCTACTTTTATTAGATTTGATCATAGTAGGAAAGTTTTGCTAAAAAGGTCTTTATAGATTGAGATGCAAATTGAAGGGTTTTGTTTGAATATATTTTTCTTTTTTTCTTTTTTTCTTTTTTTCTTTTTTTAAAAATATATTTTATTGATTTTTTACAGAGAGGTAGAGAGAGGGATAAAGAGTTAGAAATGTTGATGAGAGAGAATCATCAATCGGCTGCCTCTTGCACACCCCTACTGGGGATGTGCCCGCAACCAAGGTACATGCCCTTGACCGGAATCAAACCCGGGACCCTTCAGTCCACAGACCAACGCTCTATGCACTGAGCCAAACCAGCTAGGGCAACATCATGTTATTTCATTTATAAAAACTTCAATTTGGCGATTCCGGTCAAGGGCACATGCCCGGTTGCAAGCTTGATCCCCATCAGGGGACATGCAGGAGGCAGACAATCAATGATTCTCTCTCATCATTGATGTTTCTCTCTTCCTCTCCCTTCCTCTCTGAAATTAATAAAGAAATGTTTTTTAAAAAGAAAGAAATGACATGATGTTGAGGATTTGTGAATGTCTTGCCTTTGGTCACCTGTTTAAGTTTAAAATGCATAATTATAAAAAAATATATACTACAGAAAGTGCCAAGACCATTAAAGTGGGGGAAAAAAATAGTCTCTTCACCAAATAGTCTTAGGATAACCAGATTCCCACCTTCAAGAGAGTAAAGTTGAACACCCTCCCTCACTCTCTAAATAAAAACTAGTAGCCTGGAGAACAAAATTCATGCACAGGGCAGGGGGTGTCCCTCAGCCTGGCCAGCACCCTCTCCAGTCTGGGACCCCTCAAAGGATGTCCTACTGCTGATTTACAGGGATCAGGCCTAAAACAGCAGTCGGACATCCCTCTTGCAATCTGGGATTGCTGGCTTCTAACTGCTTACCTACCTGCCTGCCTGATTGTCCCTAACCACTCTGCATGCCAGCCTGATCACCCCCAACTGCCCCCTGAGCCAGTGTGCTTGCCCCCAACTGCCCCCCAGCTGGCCTGCTCACCCCAAACTGCCCTCCCCCCCTCTGTCCTGATCACCTCCAACTGACCTCCACTGATGGCCTGCTTGCCCCCAACTGGCTCCCCTGCTGGTCTGCTCACCCCCAACTGCCACCCCCTGCCAGCCTGATCACTCCCAATGGCCTGCTTCCACCAGCCTGATCACCCACAACTGTCATTCCATCCTGGCCTCTAACTGCTTTTACCTCAGCCCCAGCACCATGGCTTTGTCCAGAAAAATGTCTGGAAGGTCTCCTGGAAGGTCTCCCAGTCTAATTAGTATATTACCCTTTTATTAGTATAGATAGAGGCCTGGTGCACAGGTGGGGGCCAGCTGGTTTGCCCTGAAGGGTGTCCTGGATCAGGTTGGGGGTTCCCTTGGGATGTGGGCAGCCTGGGTGAGGGGCCTGTGGTGGTTTGCAGGCCGGCCATGCCCCCATAGGGTGAGGGTCCCTGCTGAGGTGTCATGGGTGAGGGTTTGAGGGCTGTTTTCAAGCTGGCCACAACCCTTCAGGGTGGAAGTTCCCACTGGGGTGCCTGACCAGCTTGGGTGAGGGGCTGATGGCTGTTTTTAGGCTGGCCAAACCCCTTTCGGGGTGAGGGTCCCTGCTAGGGTGCCTGGACAGACTGGGTGAGGGGCTGATGGCTGTTTGCAGGCTGGCCATGCCCTCTAACGGAGACCCTCACCCCATGGGGGCATAGCCAGCCTGGGGGAGGAGCTGAGGGCTGTTTTCAGGCTGGTCACACCCCCTGGCCACCCAGGCTTCCAGATCCTCTTTTGTTTTCCCAGACACTCCTTCAGTGGTGGCCAGGGCAGGTGGGAAGCTTGGATTCCTCCATTGCTGGGGGAAACCCAAGTCTCCTGCTCACTTTAGCTCCACAGCTGCCACCATTTTTGTTTAGTTAATTTGCGTACTCACTCCTGATTGGCTGGTGGGTGTAGCGGAGGGATGGTCAATTTGCATGTTTCTATTTATTAGTGTAGATTAACCAAAAATGGATCAATGACCTAATTATAAAAGCTGAAGCTATAGAACACTTGGAATAAAACATAGGGATATATCTTTATGACCTCAGATTTGACAATAGATTCTTAAATTTGACACCATGATCCCTCAAAGAAAAAATAGATAAATAAGACTTCAGCAGAGTTCTAAAAACTTTTATGCATCAAAGTGCATTATCAAGCAAGAGATAATGTACAGAATGGAGAAATATTTACAAATTATATAGCTAAAAATAATTTAATATCCAGAATATATAAAGAAGTCTTGTAGCAACCCAATTTAAAAATGGACATTTCTGCAAAGACATACAAATGGCCAACTAGAACATGAAAAGATGCTCAACATTACTGGTCTTTAAAGAAATGCAAATCACAACCACAATGAGATACTACTTCCCATTCACTAGGATGGCTATAATCAAAAGCAGGGGAAGAGGGGAAAGGTGGGGGGGAAGAGGAGAGAAAATGTGCAGAAATTGGAATCTTCATACATTGCTGATGGGAATGAAAAGTGGTGCAGCTGCTATGGAAAAAACATTTTGGTGATTCCTCAAAAAGTTAAAAATAGCCCTGGCTTGTGTGGCTCAGTTAACTGAGTGTCGATGGTGCACTGATGGGTTACTGGTTTCAATCCTGGTCAGGGTACATGCCCGGTTATGCCTCTATCCCCAGTTGGGGTGCATGCTGGAGTCAATGGATTGATGTTTATGTCTCACATCAATGTTTCTCTCTCCAACTTTCCCTTGCTCTCTAAAACCAGTAAAAAGATTTTTTTTTAAAGTTATGCCTAATAAGTTTGGCTCAGTGGATAGAACATTGGCTTGTGGACTGAAGGATCCTGGGTTTGGTTCTGGTCAAGAGCAGGTACCTTGGTTGCAGTCTTGATCCCCTGTATGGATTGTGTAGGAGGCAGCTGATCGATATTTCTCTCTCATCAATGTTTCTCTCTCTCTCTCCCTTCCTCTCTGTAAAAATTAGTAAAATATCTTTTTAAAAAAATAAACATAGAATAATCATATGATCAACTAATTCTAATCCTAGATATATATCTAAGAGAAATAAAAGTATGTGTCCATAAAGACACTTGTACATGAATGTTTATAGCAGCATTATTCATAATAACCAAAAGGTGAAAACAACCCAAATGTCCATCAGTAGATGAATAGATAAATAAATTATAGTATAGCCATATAATGAAATATTTTCAGCCAAAAAAGGAGTGAACTACTGACACATGTTACAACTTGGATGAATTTTGAGAACATTATGAAAGAAGCCAGACACAAAAGGTCACATTTTGTATGATTCATTTATATGAAGAACCTAGGAAAGACAAATTCATAGAGACAGAAAGCAGATTACTGGTTGCCAGGGTTTCACTCTTCATAGAAGGGGAAACAAAGTGATTATTTAATGGATATGGGCTGTTCTGCTGCGATGATGAAAAATGTTTGAGCCCAGCTGGTGTTGCTCAGTGGTTGAGTGTCAGCCCATGAGCCAGGAGGTCATGGTTTGATTTCTAGGCAGGGCACATGCCCAGATTTTGGGCTCGATTCCCAGTAGGGGGCATGCAAGAGGCAGCTGATCAATGTTTCTTCATTGATGTTTCCATCTCCCTACCCTTCTTTCTTCTTTCTAAAAATCAATAAAATATATTTTAAAAATATGTTTGAAACTAGAGAAAAGTAATGGTTGCACAGCATTTTAAAGCACTAAATTGTACATTTAAAATTATTAACTATAGAATACTATTAAACCTTTTATTTTTAAAATATTTTATTGTTGTTTTGTTTGTTTTGTTTTTTTTTGTTTTGTTTTTTTTTTTTTAGAGAGAGAGGGAGAAAGAGAGAAACATTGATGTGAGATGGAACATCAATCATCTGCCTTTTTTATGCCTCCTACAGGGGATTGAGCCCGCAGACTGGTGCCAATCAACTGAGTCACACCAGCCAGGGCATATTATTCAACCTTTCAAAGGAAGGAAATTCTAACACATGCTACAACATGGATGAAACTTGAGGACATCATGCTGAGTGAAATAAGCCAATGACAAAGGAACAACTATAATATGATTCCACATATATGAGATATGTGGAGTTGTCAAAATTATGAGAACAAAAAATATAATTTTTGCTGGGGCGGAGGAGAGGGTAGGAGGAAATAGGCAGTTGTTCTATGGGTATAGAATTTCAATTTTGCTAAATAAAAAGTTTTTAGAAATCTGTTACCTGACAATGTAAATATCATGAACACTACTGAACAGTACACTTATAAATATTTAAGAGATACCTGGCTAGTGTGGTTCAGTGATTAATCACTGACCCATGAACCAAGAGGTCACTGGTTTGATTCCCAATTAGGACATATGCCTGAGTTGTGGGCTTCATCCCTGATATGGGGCCTTCAGAAGGCAGCCCATCAGTGTTTCTCTCATTGGTGTTTCCCTCTCCCTCTCTCTCTCCCTTCTTTCTCTAAAAATCAGTGAAAACATTACAAAAATGAAACCATGAAAAAATATCATAGTTAAAAGGGCAAATTTTATATGATGTGTTTTTAGCACAATTAATATTTTTAGATTTAAAAATGGTTAACTATAGCCCTAGCCTGTTTGACTCAGTAGCTTGAGCGTCAGCTCACTGACCGAAGGGTTCTGGGTTTGATTCCCGTTGAGGGCACATACTTGGGTTTTAGGCTCTATCCCCAACCTTGGTTGGGGCTCCTGCAGGAGGCAACCAATCGATGTGTCTCTCTCACATTAATGTTTCTCTCTGTCTCTCCTCCTCCTTTCTATTCTCTCTCTCTCAAAAAAAAGAATCAATGGGAAAATATCCTCAGGTGAGGATTAGCACAAAATGGTTAACTGTACGTTATAGAATTTTAGCTGAATAGAAAAAAAATAGTAAGGAAAAACAAAACAAAAACACCACAAGGATGGGGGTGGTAGATGAAACAGGTTTACAAAAAAGGCCGTAACTGTTGAAGCTGGGGGATGGGTGCATGAGGATTTTGTTTTATTATCCTTTCTGCTTTTGTTTGTGATGTATAGTATATACAATTTCCATAGTGAAAAATAGAGAAAATATGCCTGTAAAACAGTAGCAATATATACATATTGTCTGTTTTCAGAAATGTCCTTATTTTAAAAGTCTTAAGTTAATCATGCCCTGATACACTGCTTGTCTGTGCTGGTTTTATGGGGAAAAAAAAAAAAAAAAAGACTAAAGTGTTGGGAATGATGATGTCTAAGGGACACATTCATGTAGTTGTTATTTTTATGTGCTTTCAAAATCTTTCTTTTTTGAAACTGATTTGAGAGAGAGAGAGGAAGGAAGAAGGAGGGTGGGGGTAAGGAAGGGTGGAGGAGAGAGAGAGAGAGAGAGAGAGAGACGCAGCACCCAGATCATGGATCAAACCCACAACCTGAGTATGTGCCCTGCTCGGATCTGAACTGAGACTCATCAGTGCATGGGACAACACTCCAATCAACTTAGCCACACTGACCAGGGCTGTGATATTTTGCCTTTTAAAATGGTGTGCCATGCCCAGAAATTACTGAAAGTCCATAAAAGATTACTAGGAGAATGAAAACATGATAAGGAATGAATGAATAGGCAATATTTATCAATTAAACATCACTGAAATATACTGTGTCCCCCCCCCCCAGTGATTGCACTTTCTGTGACACCTAGAACTATGCATTAAACATATGCACCACCACCAGGACTGCCACACTGAACAATTCTAGAGGACACCGATCACATCCTAGATTACTCACATGACAGCCACCTGGAGATGTGTAGAGACAGACTGTTTAGCTGTCTGAAAGTGGCCATGTGTTATATAAACTCATTCTCCTCACTTCCTGGGGATATTTTGGTTGAAAGAAAAGTTATAAATAAACAAACATAAAAATAAACAACAACAACAACAAAAAACCAAAGTCTTACAGGACTCAAACTACATCTGAATCTAACAAATATAGAGTTAGAATAATTGCAAGTGAATGCAAACAATTATAGCTTTCGATTTCAAAAACTTAGGAGCTGAGTAATCTGGAGTGAAATAGTGATTTCTGAAACAGCTGAATAAAAGAGAACCTAAATATTATAAAATAGAATATTTGTGTTCCTCCCTTTGTTCCAATAATATATTTTCCAAATGGCTTCTTCATATTAAGTTGCAATTAAAACAAAATATAGTGGGGTGGTGGTTACATGGTTATGCACATATATTCATATATATACAGAATGCCTCTCCAAAAATGTATATACATGTTGAATAATTATTAATTCCAATGAGTTAGATCTTAAAAGAAAAATATCAATCGAGCTATCAGCTGTTAAAATGTGTTTACATTTTTTGGGACACTATACATATATACGTATGTGTAAATATATATACATACTAGAGGCCTGATGCATGAAGATTCATGCAGGAATGGTCCTTCCTTCCCCTGACTGCCAGTACCACTTTCACTCTGTCCGGAGCCACCTTTCTTCTCTGGCTAAGAGCGGCCTTTCTGCCTTCCCACACTGCCCAGAGGCACGGAGTGCCTGGGGTGGTGTAGAATGCCTGTGTCCCACCCTCCAGCCACTCAGCTCCTACGTATGCAAATTAAACCACCATATTTGTTAGGTAAATTTGCATACTCACTCCTGATTGGGCATCACAAAGGTATGGTCAATTAGCATGTTACTCTTTTATTTGTGTAGATCCTATATAATAAAAGGTAATATGCAAATTGACCGAATGGCTGAAAGGCTGGTAACTATAACTTGCACTGACTACTAGGGGAAGATGCTCAATGCAGGACCTGCCCCCTGGTGGTCATTGCTATAGAAGCCAGGCTCATGGCTGGCGAGCACAGTGATGGTGGTGGGAGCCTCTGCTGCCTCTGTGGCAGTGCTAGGCTGTCCAAGGGCTCCCTGACTGCGAGTGGGCTGAGAGACAGCCCCCCCCCCCCCAGTGCAAGAATTTCATGCACTGGGCCTCTAATTTATATATGCTAACTAGACCAGGTGACCTTCTGTATGAAGCTGGGGCTTCAAGGGAAGCCTGGATCCTGGGTGCCTGCCAGTGGCTGGAGGGAAGCTGGAAGGTCCTGGGTGCCAGAGGGAAGCTGGTGCCAGCAGCCAGGGGAAGGAAGGCCTACTCTTGCATAAATTTCATGTGTCAGGCCTCTAGTGTGTGTGTGTGTGTGTGTGTGTGTGTGTGTGTGTGTTTTGTTTGTTTGTTTTTTGTCTGTTTTATTCATCCCTTTATCCGCAGCACCCAGAACAGTGCTTGGCACAAAGTAGGCACTCAATAAAAGTTGCGTGACTGAATCTTGTAAAATTCCCATTCAGCACCATTGTTCATATGAAGAAAGTATGCAATAAAAAGACATAAAAACACTTTTCTAATTTTTAAACACTGCTTTTGATGTCATATTTTATAATAAAACTTGAAAATACAAGATATCTAAGCTTAGTATATTTTATTCTTTTTTATTGATTTGAGAGAGAGAAACATCCATTTGTTGTTCCACTTCTTTATGCATTAATTGGCTGCTTCTTGTATGTGCCCTGAACGGGGATCAAACCCACAGCCCTTGCATATCACGATAACACCCTAAATCAACTGAACTACCCAGCCAGGGCAATATATTTTATTCTTAATAAAATAAATAATTTAATCTTCTATAGGTGTTGTCATAGGTATTTTGGTATCTTGTAAAGTTTCTAAAACATGTGAATCAAATTGTAATAATTTCTTAGAGCAAGCAATTTGCCAGTAAAACATTTTTGTTCTTTGGTTATCTACTTTAATTCAAATAAGCATTATATCTTGAGTTCCTAGTAGAGTTAGAGCCAAGTGTAATAATTTCCAGAGTGTCCCTTAGTCAAATATGCATGGTAAATGCCATTTATCTATTACAAGCATGTCAAACTCAAAGGCTAACATGGGCCAAATAAACAAGGTTTACATTTATGCGGGCCTCAAAAAAACAAAAGCTTCAATTTTCATAGAAACGTAGGTTTATTTCAATAGAGACATGTTGAATATAAAGGGCTGAAATAAATAAGTAATCTTTGACATAAAAAAATAGAACACTTAAATAAATTTTTTTCTTGAACTTTAACATACCAGACAATGAATAACTGCACAAATTAACAAGTGTAATGAAAATAATCCTATTTTTCTTGTACTCTGAAAGTGAAGTATTTTCTATTGAACACACCAAACAAGTCAGTCTAAGACTAATGATGTGGCAATCGGCTGCTAAAATATTCACTGCTAGTATTAGTGGAGAGAAATGGTGTGCCTGCACATAAGGTACATAAAGGAAATGAATGCAACACAATTATAGTAATCAGTCATTAGCTAACATTGTAGTTTGCTATTAATAATTATGTATAACAGGATATTGTAAAAATTAAGCTACCAGAAATGTTTATTAAAACGTTTCTTACATACCGTTATATTGGCTGCAAAAATATATGTGGCCCACTGCCAGAAGTTTGACATGCTTGGTCTATTATCCCGTGGAAACTATTCCATATCCTTGGTCTTTTACTTAATTTTCTGGACTTCTTCCTGTTCAGTGAATTCAGGTGGTTACTTGCTCTTCTTTTCTCATGATTTGTGAATACAAGAGAGCCCAAATCTATCTACATCAGTTCCTGCTTGGCCATTGTATTGCTTTGCCTCTACTAGTTAGAGAGCAATATTTCCCTCTTAGTGGAATGTTTTTGGTATTTAATCCTTAATGATTATTGATTTTGATTTCATTTTTCTCTTGAAATGGCTGAAAATGTCTATGTATTTTTGACTTCCTGTCATCACAGTACTCCTTCTGATATTCTTTTTCTGCTATGGTGACGTAGTACATTCTAAAAAATTCTTTTTTTTTGCTGAAACCGGTTTGGCTCAATGGATAGAGCGTCAGCTTGGGGACTGAAAGGTCCCGGGTTCAATTCCGGTCAAGGGCATGTACCTTGGTTGGGGGCATATCCCCGGTAGGGGGTGTGCAAGAGACAGCTGATCAATGACTCTTTCTCATGGATGTTTCTAACTCTCTATCTCTCTCCCTTCCCCTCTGTACAAAATCAATACAAATATATTAAAAATTTTTTCATGTGAATACACTAAATAATAAATTAAAATAATAATAATAAAATAAAATAAATCTTTTTTCATATTCTCTTTACACAAGCTAAAAATTTGGAGATATATATATAATATATATATATATTATATATATAATATAATATATATATTATATTATAATATATAATATATTATATATTATATACAAATTATACAAATATTATATATATATTATATTTGTGCCTATGTTTACAATTTTGTTCACGGTGACAGTTTTTGAATAGTCTGTTAATTAGCACTGTGAATGATTAAAACATATCCCATTATATATACTTACTAGAGGCCTAGTGCACGAAATTCATGCATGAGATATGGGGGTGTCCCTCAGCCCAGCCTGCACCCTCTCCAATCTGGGACACCTTGAGGGATGTTAAACTGCCCACAGGGATTAGGTCTAAACAGGCAAACATCCCTATCACAATCCAGGACTCCTGGCTCCCAACTGCTTGCCTGCCTGCCTTCCTGATCACCCCTAACCACTCCCATGCCAGCCTGACTGATGCCAAACTGCTCCCCTGCCAGTCTGTTTGCCCCCAACTTCCTTCCTCTGCTGGCCTGCTCACCCCTAACTGCCCTCCCCTGCAGGGTTGATCGCCTACAACTGCCCTCCCTTGCAGACCTGGTCCCTCTCAACTGCTCTCCTCTGCAGGCCTGGATCCTCCCCCTCCCAACTTGCCTCCCTTGCAGGCCTGGTCCCTCCCAACTGCCCTCTCCTGCTGGCCATCTTGTGGTGGCCATCTTGTGTCCACATGTGGGCAGGATCTTTGACCACATGGGGGCAGCCATCTTGTGGTTGGAGTGATGGTCAATCTGCATATTACTCTTTTATTAGCTAGGATAGAGGTCTGATGCACAGGTGGGGGCCAGCTGGTTTGCCCTGAAGGATGTCCCGGATCAGGGTGGGGGTTCCCTTGGGGTGTGGGGTGGCCTGAGCAAGGGGCCTGTGGTGGTTTACAGGCTGGCCACACCCCCTCGTGACCCAAGCAGAGGCCCTGGTATCTGGGATTTATCTTCTACAATTGAAACTTTCTAGCCTTGATGGGAGCCAAGATCCCTGGTCACACCATGGCTGCCTCCATTTCTGTTGAAATTTGTTTACCTTCTGTAATTGAAACTTTGTAGCCTTGAGTGGAGGCCTAGGCCGGCTGGGTAGGTGGAAAGCTTGGCTTCCTCTGTTGCCAGGGGAAACCCTAGCCTGCTCTCTCTGGCTCCATGGCTGCCGCCATTTTTCTTGGGATTTATCTTCTATAATTGAAACTTTGTTTCCTTGAGTGGAGGCCTAGGTCTGCAAGGGTGTGTGGAAAGCTTGGCTTCTGTTGCCAGGGAAACCCAAGCCTCTCAACTGCTCTCTGTGGCTGCAGCCATTTTTGCTGGGGTTAATTTACATACTCGCTCTGATTGGCTGGTGGATGTGGCTTGAGCTGAGTGATGGTTAATTTGCATATTACTGTTTTATAAGGTAGGATTTCTGTGGTCTGAATATTTGCATTCCCCTAAAATTCATATGTTGAAATTTAATCCCCAATATGATATCAGAAGGTGGGTTTTAAGAGATGATTAGGTCATGTGGGCAGAACTAGAATGAATGGGTATAGTGTTCTTATAAAAGAGACTGCACAGAGCTCCCCTTCTACCATGCAAGGATGCAAAGAGAAGTCTGTGACCTGGAAGTGGTCTCTCACCCAACCATGCTAGCACATTAATCTCATACTTCTTGCATCTGGAACTGTAAGAAATAAATTTATATTCTTTATTAGTGATCTGATTTGTCGTATTTCATTATAGCAGCCTGAATGAACTAAGACATGTATATACATATATTTGTATATACATATGTATGTATACACATACTTACATGTATATACATACATAAAGTCTGTGATGTACTTCCTATGCAAGTTTTTCTACTTTTGCTACATATTTATCTTTAAACAATAGAGTCTTCCCCTCCTTTTCATGGTCCATCTTCTAAAATGAATGAGCTACTACTGCTTTCCCTTTCTTTAATGCTCACTTGTTTCTTAGGTGTCTGATACCTGGACTCTCATCTTTTCACCTGAAAGTCATCACCATATTCAATAATGTTTCCTCAGTCCTCATTACCTGACTACACATTATTCCTCATCCCTTCCCTCTGGAATCTCTTCTCCATTGGACACTCTTTAAATCTTGGTCCCTGTGATGTGATGAAAGACAGGGACTTAGGGCCAATTTCTTGTTTTGCCACTCCCCCTTGGCAGGCTAGTTTCCCCTCCCAACTCTGGCTTAACACATCCTAATGTACATTTCAAGCTGGATGTTCTGTGGTTTCCCTAAGATGAACGTGCCAGAAATAAAGCTTCTTATCTTCCACAAAGCCAGTTTCCCTAGCTTCTCTTTTCCTGTCAATAACATCATCACCAGACAACTGAGTCATCTTTGACTTCTTTCTTGACTGACTTCACACACACTCTATCAATCACCTACTTCTTTTTTTTTTAAGTCCCACCAATTTAATCACAATAAAAACACCAAAAATGGAAAACAGTGGGTAGGAAAGAGGCCCCTAAACCAGGGGCACAGGGAGCCCTGCTCATGGCACCAGGCCAGGCTGCTGGGTCCCGTGGTATTGCTGCTGTTATGAGGTCAGGGGAAAGCGATTGTCCGGTGGGAGCTACCATTCACCTGGGTTGATGACCCTTACTTCTTCTGGGGTGTGCTCCGCTTCTGCATGCCTCTAGTCTTATAACTGTCAATCTTGATTTTATCATCAATTCTCCAGCTCAGGGATCTCATATTCCAGGCAGTCATAGAGTTTATTAACTACAATACATTTATTAACATCCATAGAGTAAACTGCCTGCCAGATTGCCCCTAATGCCCTCTTCTACTGGTCTTATCTTGCCTTCAACTGCCCTCCCTTACTGGCCTGATCTCTCCCCTAACTGCCCTCCCTTGCCAGCCTGATTGCCCCTAACTGCGCTCCACTGCCTGCCAGATCTGGCCCCCACCTGCCCTCCCCTGTAGGTCTGATCTCACCCCCAACTGCCCTCCCTGCCAGCCTAGTCACTCCCAACTGCCCTACCCTGTCAACCTGATCTCACCCCTAACTGCCCTCCCCTGCCAGCCTGATCACCCCTAACTGCCTCTGCCTCGGCCCCCACCACCATGGCCTTATCCAGAAGGAAGTCGGACATCTGGAAGATGTCTGGTCAACCCAGTCTAATTAGCATATTACCCTTTTATTAGTATAGATAGATTATATAGGATGGAATTGCTTAATGGGGGGGGGGGCTTTTTCAGCAGGAGGAGATGCTCTTGGCAAACAAAAACACATAATCCTTGTATCTGGACTCATAGCCAGCCATATGCACTATACTGCCAAACCAGTCATTTAAAAATTGAAACACTTTCTTACACCAAACAGCTGTTGCCCTTAAAACCCCTCCTCAGTCCCCACCTTAGATTCTTTCTTCACAGTTCACCCAGAATAGGTTCTGATTGGTCAGTTTCTATGCCAGTCAGCATCAAAAGCTCTGCCTCCTAGGCAGCCATTGGGTCCTCACAATTCACCCAGATTTTTTTCTGATTGGTTGGTTACTATGCCAGTTCAGAATCTCCGAGCTTATCTCTGGATCATAGAGGTGGAACTGATCAGCAGCCACCCCAGGGTGCTGGTGAGTGGATGGAACTGCTGACCTCTGGGAGAGAGAGAGAGAGGCTTGGCTGCTGGTGAGGCTTGAAGAGAGAAGCAGGGTCTGATCACCCTGCTTCTCTCTCTGGGCCTCACCAGTAGCCACTGCCACTGCTGATCAGCCCCACCTCTCTCTCTCTCTCTCTCTCTCTCTCTCTCTCTCTCTCTCTCTCTCTCTCTCTCGGTCAGCATTTCAGCCCAGTCATCTGCTGCGAGTCAAGCCTTCGGTCGTTTTGGATGTTACTACCCTGCTTCTTTATCTATATAGACTAGAGGCCCAGTGCATGAAAATTTGTGCACTCAGCAGAAGGGGTCGCTCAGCATGGCCTGCCCAGTCTCACAGTCCAAGAGCCCTTAGGGGATGTCCGACTGATGGCTTAGGCCCACTCCACAGAGGACATCCTTAGTGCTGTCTTGGAGGCAGGAGAGGCTCCTGCTACTGCGCTCCCCCTGTGGGAGCGCACTGACCATAGGGAGCAGCTTCTGTGTTGAGTGTCTGCTCCCTGGAGGTCAGTGCATGTCATAGTGACCAGTGTTTCACTGTTCAGTCAATTTACATATTAGCCTTTTATTATCCTATCTAATAAAAGAGTAATATGAAAATTGAGCATTCCTCTGCTACACCCACAAGCCATGCCCACAAGCCAATCAGGAGCGAGTATGCAAATTAATTCATCCAAGATGGCTGCAGCCAAGGAGGGAGCAGGAGGCTTGGGTTTCCCTGGAAATGAAGGAAGCCAAGCTTTCTGCACACCCTGGCTGGCCCAGGCCTCCACTCAAGGCTACAAAGTTTCAATTAAGGAAGATTTTAAAAATCCTAACAAAAAATGGGAGCAGTCACGGAGCTGGAGAGAGCAGGAGGCTTGAGTTTCCCCTGGCAATGGAGGAAGCCAAGTTTCTGCATCCCTGGCCTGCCTTGGCCTCCACTCAAGGCTAGAAAGTTTCAATTATAGGAGATAAATAAAACCCAATAAAAATCGCTGCAGCCACGGAGCAAGCAGGAGGATTGGCTCTGCTCAAGGGTACAAAGCTTCAATTATAGAAGATCAATAAATCTTAGATACCACAGCCTCCACTTGGGTTTCTGGTGGGCGTGGCCTGCCTGCAAACCACCACAAGCCCCTTGCCCAGGCCATCCCACGCCCCAAGGGAACCCTCACCCTGATCCAGGACACCTTTCATGGCAAACCAGCTGGCCCCCACCCATGCACTTGGATCATTAGCTTATTTTTCCTCTGTTATTTTCCCCCTTTCTAGTTTGTTAAACAGTGAATATGAATTACTCTTGTAATCATACAAAGATACCTCTTCTCTAATATTGTGGATAGCCTATACCTCACCAGGCAGACGCATTTCCATTGTGCAAACAAGATTGGGTGATTTCTGTGGGGGTGGGGATTTGAGGCATGGAATTTTAGAGTGACATCCCAAATTAGGCCATGGGCAAAGAATAGCCAATCAGTGCTTCACTGCATACCAGTCACAACAGAGATCCTGAGAAATTCCCCCAAGACCCTTGTGTTGATTCTGATTGTTTGGTTTTCACTTGCTTAGGAGACCTCCACTTCCTTCTGGCATGCCTTTTCCTCCTGTAGGAAGTGGCAAAGTCTCACCAAGCAGATCTAAACATTATAATCTGGTTAACAGCTTTTAGTACAGGATAAAAGGGCTTCTTTGGATAATTGAGCCAGGGAAGAGTGGGGTAGGGTGGATGGAGAAGGAGCCATATGTAAAGCAACAAGAAGCATCTTCCTGGAGTGTCCCTTTTACTAGATGATGTGTACTTTTAAATAGTATTTTTATATTACAACCATTTTTGACATATTATGGAATAAAAAGAAACATTTGCATGGATTTTTAAAATAAAATCTAACTCAGGGCATGGCTCAGGGTTGGGCATAGACCTACAAACCTGGAGGTCAAGATTTGATTCCCCATCAGGACACACGCCCCCATTGTGGGCTCAATCCCCAGTGGGGTGGGCATGCAGAAGGCAGTAGATCAATGATTTTCTCTCATCATTGATATCTCTATCTCTCTCTCCCTCTCCCTTCCTCTCTAAAATATCAATAAAAATATATTGATAAAATGTATTTTTAAAAATCCAAGGCTTCAATTGAATGTTATGCTTATAGCATTCATTCGCCTCTACTTTGGGATATTTCTGTGGGAGAATGTGCTAAGTATGGAAAAGTATATTTTTGCTCCTCTGTAAGGTAGGTGATTGATTTCTCCCTGTATCTGAACAATTAGGTTCTTCACAGTACATCTAAATCTGACTACACAGGAAGCCCTCAGGGGTCAACTAAGAAAAAGAATAAGGCCCATTTTATTTAATAACTCAAGATTTATTGAACATGATTAGGTAAATGAGCAGTAATGGTTTCTAATTTTCCCCTCAAAGCTTATGAAAGGAGTTTTTCTCATCTGTCTATTTGGTTTACATCCTGGAGATTTTGTGCAAGACTGGGTAATGTGTTATCTCTATACAGCTTTACTAGATAAATGCCAGAAATCAAGTGTCATCAGAGAGCCCTCTCATCAAGGCTTTCCAGATGCATTCTGTAATTGCAGAGTCAGACCTAATTCCAGCTTGTAGATTCCTCTTCTAAAATCTCTTGAATAAACTTTGTCCTTTTGTAATATTTGTGTGTTTTTTTTCAAATAATAGAGTGACCTCTGTTCTTTGAAATTATTACAAGATGACTTTTCTGACTTAACTATGAAATACTCTGAGATTCTACAAAGAAAGGTGGGGCATACACAAACTCTAATGGAACATAGAGATCCTTATTTATTATTATTTTTTTAACTAAGATTTGTTCATTTTTTTATTTAATAAATCTTTATTGTTCAGATTATTACAATCGTTTCTCCTCCCCCCGCATAGCTCCCTTACACCAGGTTCCCACCCCACACTCTGCCCTTATCTCCCCCCCTCACTGTCCTCTTCCATTGGTGTACGATTTTTGTCATCTCTTCCCGTACTCCCCATACCTCTTTCCTCCCAAGAATTGTCAGTCCACTCCCTTTCTATGCCACTAGTTCTATTATATTCACCAGTTTATTCTGTTCATCAGATTTTTAATTCACTTGATTTTTTTAGATTCACTTATTGATAGATATGTATTTATTGTTCATAATTTTTATCTTTACCTTTTTCTTCTTCCTCTTCTTAAAGAATACCTTTCAGCATTTCATAATTCTGGTTTGGTGGTGATGAACTCTAGTTTTTTGGGGTTTTTTTGTTTGTTTTTTTCTGTGAAGCTTTTTATCTGACCTTCAATTCTGAATGATAACTTTGCTGGGTAGGGTAATCTTCATTGTAGGTTCTTGCTATTCGTCATTTTGAATATTTCTTGCCACTCCTGGCTTTCATAGTTTCTGTTGAGAAATTATCTGACAATCATTTGAGTGCTACCTTGTAGGTAATTAACTGTTTTTCTCTTGATGCTTTTAAAATTCTCTTTGCCTTTTGCCCTTGGCATTTTAATTATGATGTGTCTTGGTGTGGTCCTCTTTGGATTCCTTTTGTTTAGGTTTCTATGCACTTCCTGGACTTGTAAGTCTATTTCTTTCACCAGGTGGGGGAAGTTTTCAGTCATTATTTCTTCAAATAGGTTTTCATTTTCTTTCTCTTTCTCTTCTTTTAGAATTCCCATAATTCTGATGTTGGTTCACTTGAAGTTGTCCCAGAGGCTTCTTACACTGTCTTCAACTTTTTGGATTTTTTTTTCTTTTTTCTTTCCTGGTTCAGTTTTTTTTTTTTTTTTTTTTTTTTTTTTTTTTTTTTTTTTTTTTTTTTTTTGCTTCTTTGTATTTTAAATGTTTGACTTGATTCTTGTGTTCCTCTAGTCTGTTGTTGGGTCTCTGTATAATAGTTTTTATTTCAGTCAGTGTATGTTTAATTTATAGTTAGTCCTTTTTCATATCCTCAAGGGTCTTGTTGAATTTATCGGCCTTTTCTAAGAAATTCTTGAAAAACTTTATAACCATGGTTTTGAACTCTATATCCAGTCATTTGTTTTCCTCCATTTCTTTCATTTGTGATCTGTTACTTTATCTCCATATTTTTGCTGCTTCCTTGAGTTGGTAGGGTAGCTTTCTGTGCTAGGTGCCCTATATGGGCCAGTGGTTGGCCTCCCAGTTACCTGAGGTGGACACTCTTGGTGCACCCTTTGTGGACTCTGTGTACAGCCTGTTGTAATTAAGTCTTGATTGTCGTTGGTGTCACTGGGAGGAATTGACCTCCAGGCCAATTGGCTGTGAGGACCCGCTGTGTCTATAATGGAAGAACTGCTGTGCTAGAGACACACTTATGGAGCTGGACTTGCTTCAGTGGTGCTTTGATGCTCACTGAGTCTGCCTCTAGAATGTGTCACTTATGGATGTGAGTAATTGAAATCTGGTGTCATCTCACACTGACCACTAGATACACTAGCTTCTGAATCTCCAATGGGGGGCAGATTAGCTACTGTCTGGGGCCACCCAGCAGGAGCTACAGCGAGAACTACTGTTTTCTCCTCTTTGCTTGGGGTTTGGAGGTTTTGGAGCTGTCTGACCAGAGCTGTAGTTTGTTTGGTTAAGCTGCGATAGGGCAGGACAGTTATATGCAAAAGCTGCTGCGTGGAGCTTGGGAGGGTTTGTAGATCATGTGGGGTGGAGTCTCAGGGAGTCAGTAGGCTAGGGCATAGCAAAGAGCAATAGCTGCTAGTCAGCTGTCTCTGCATCTATGTGTTTCCAAATCCCCTCATCCCACACCCCAGTGTAGTAAGCAATGATTGCTGGGCACACCTCTGCAAGAAAGCCGCCCTCACTTTCTAACCCGATGGCAGACAGTCCAGCTTCTCCCCATAGGAGTTTGGGTCCCCAGCGTCTCTTCAGAAATTGGAGTTTAGAGTAATCGGGAGCTTGTCTCCATTTGAGTTGAAAAAAGTAGTGCACCCAGACACCCGCCACCAGCCCGATTAGTGTGCCTCTGTACCTCAGCTTTTCAGAGCTTGTGCACATCTCAATGCTTTTTTCTCTTTCTAGTTATACAACTTCCACTCGGCCAGCTTTCCCGTGGTTCTGGGTGATAGACATTTTGTGTTTTAGTTGTAGTTTTGAAATCGTTCTGTGAGGCGGCAGTTTAGGTGTTTACGTATGCCACCATCTTGGTTTCTCCTGGAGATTCTTATTTATTTATTTATTTATTTATTCATTTACTTTTTTATACATGGATTTTATTTTTATTTTTAAATCCTCACTCAAGGATATTTTTTCCATTGGTATTTATTTATTTATTTATTTATTTATTTATTTATTTTTAATGTATTTTATTGATTTTTTACAGAGAGGAGGAGAGAGAGGGATAGAGAGCTAGAAACATTGATGAGAGAGAAACATCAACCAGCTGCCTCCTGCACACCCTTTATTGGGGATGTGCCCGCAACCAATGTACATGCCCTTGACCGGAATCAACCTGGGACCTTTCAGTCCGCAGACCGATGCTCAACCACTGAGCCAAAACGGTTTCGGCTTTTCCATTGGTTTTTAGATAGAGTGGAAGAGAGAGGGAAAGACAGAGAGAAATATTGATGTGAGAGAAACACATTGATTGGTTGCCTCCTGCATGTGCCCCCACCAGGACACAGGCCTGGTAGGAGCCTGCAACCAAAATAAGTGCCCTTGACTGGAATTGAACCCTCCTTAAAGTGGGACCAACATGATGTACTAAGAATATGCCTGAGATCTCAGTGTTGTTTGGTCTGGTCTTGAGTTTCTACCTCCCACCAATCTCTCAACATTTGTTAGACTCTTTGGGCCCCTAGAATGGAGATATTACTATCACATTTTCATTTCCAATGGCATGGAAAATCTGTCTCCCTTAGGAAAAGGAGGATTTCCTTGCCAGTGTCCAGGAGTTTAAAAAGATTGGAAACTATCCATATTTTTAAGTTGTATCTTGTTATGAAAAAGTTCCCAGTAATTTAGTAGCTTTAAGGTATTTCATAGATGCAAACAGAGTATGTCTTATAGCCTGGCTGTCCTCTGATCACAAGCACCCAAGGTAGAGGCCTCTCCACAGTGTTATCTGAGGAGAAGAGATTTGTCACTTCTAAAGCTTTGAGAGAACTGATAGGGATTCTGCTTAGAAGTTACAAAAAGGAGATAAATGTACTACTGTGTGTAATACTTTAAACAATAAAATAAAAGTTACAAACTTATTCAAAATTCAAGGCCAAGGATATAAATGTGTTATTTATATATCATCTAGTTTAATCCTCCGAACATTTCTAAGGTGTTACTCTTCATTAAAAAAATTGTCCACCCTGGCCAGTGTGTGTCAGTAGTTAGAGCATTGACCTGAGCGTCAAAGTGTCTCAGGTTAAATTCCCAGTCAATGGCACCTACCTGGGTTGCAGGTATGGTCCCTGGCCCAGGTCAGGATGTGTGCAATTAATTGATGTGTCTCTTCCACATCGAAGTCTCTTTCTTCCCCTCCCCCTCCCTCCTTCCTTCTCTTCCTTCCTCCCTCCCTCCCTCTCTAAAAATTAATGCAAAATTAATGGAAAAAATTAATGGAAAAAATATCCTCGGGTGAGGATTAACAACAACAATAAAAAATAAAAAATAAATTAAAAAAAAAAAAAACACACACCCCCAATCCAATATTACTAAGTACCTACTAAGTGCTAGATACTATTCCAGATGCCTGGGAATCTATCATTAAACAAACTAGACAGCCCTAACCGGTTTGGCTCAGTGGATAGAGTGTACGCCTTCAGACTGAAAGGTCCCAGGTTCAATTCCTATCAAGGGAATGTACCTTGATTGCAGGCACATTCCCAGTAGGGGAAGTGCAGGAGACAGCTGATCATGTTTCCTCCTCATCCATGTTTCTAACTCTCTCTCCCTCTCCTTTCCTCTCTGTAAAAAAATCAATAAAATATATTTTTTTAAAAATAAACTAGACAAAGACCTCTGCCCCTGTGGGCAGTGGGGGTGGGGGTTGAGGGGGGAGAGACAGAAATTATTAACAATGTTAAATAAATTAGCTAAATAATATTTTAGAATATAATGGTTGCTTTGTAAAAAGAGAAAAAGTATGATTATTATCTTATTTGGAAATAGGATATTAGTATTAAGCATGGGTTCAAATTTCAACACTACCACATAATAACTAGATGATCCTGGGAAAGTTACTGAACTTCTCTGAGCCTGTTTCATTTATACAACCAGAATAAAATCTCTCTTCAAGTATTGAGTTGAAGACTGTGATAATGCAGTAAAATGCTATCTACAGTGCCTGATCCATGGTAAGTGCTCAATGATTGGTAACTGCCTCTGCTGTGAATATATTGTGCCTGTGGTTGTAGAGATGTTAGGTACCTGGTCAGGATTTGCAACCACATATATTTTTTAAAGCTTTTACATTTAGAAATATTTTTTTAAAAGTTGGAATAAGAATGGTACAGGAACTATCTATTATTACCCTTATAACTCATTTGCCCATGTGTTCTCTCTCAGCGTACAGATTCATATTTTTCTGAACCATTTGAGAATAAGTTACATAATTTATGACCCAATACTTCAGTGTATATTTCATAAGAATAGGGGTATTCCTTTACATGATTGCAACACAGTTATCAACCTGAGTAAATTTAATGTTTACATAATTTTATGTAATCTACCATTGTATGCTAATTTTATCAATAACCCAATGATGTTCTTTATCATATATCCCCTTTCCTGTACAGGATCCAGTCTAGGATCAGGTATGTCATTTCTCTTTAATTTCCTTTAATCTGTGAACATTTCCACAGTTTTTCTTTGTCTTTTATGACACTGACTTTTTTGAAGAATACAGTTCTCTCCCCCGCTTTTATCCCTTCAACAGATGGTGTCTTAGTTGGGGTTTGTTTGATGTTTCCTGATGATTAGATTCAAATGATGCATTCTCAGCTGAAATATTACAAAGGTGATGCTGGGTTCTTCTTAGAGTCTCACATTTAAATATTTACTTTGTCTACCTGCATCTCACTGGTTATGTTAATTTGATCACTTCATTAAGGTGTTGTCCAATTTTTTCACTGTACAGTTGTTTTACTATGCAATTAATAAGCAATACAAGACCATGCAAATACCTTACTCCTAATCAAAAGTCAATGATTCTTATCTGACCAATATTTAACATTATGGTTGCAAAATGCAGATTTTCCAACTTAAGCACTTCCTTTCACCTTCAGCAGTTGCACTATACTCTCTACTGTAAACAAGATCCCCTCCCATCACCTCCATTTTATTTATATAGTTATTTATCTGTTTATTATTGATTTGGACTCAGGGCTTTCGCTGTACTTGGTTTCTCAAATTGTCACTGATTTGGCCTACTGCCCTTTCAAGCTGGTTCCTGTCCTTTGTGACATAGCCCATCATCTACTTTGAGTACTTCCTTAATTTCTGGCATAATATGTGCTAGGCTCATGGTACCTTGCCTAGCCCTAAAACCAGCCATTTCTCCAAAGAGTTCTGTGCAATAGGATCTTTTGACTCCAGCTTGTGGCTCTTTCTAATAAACCACAGCTGGATCAGCCTGGCAAACACCAAGGCTATGTCTGTGGGATTTTTATGGAAAGGTGCATCTCTGGGGTACAGGATAATTCATGGGGAGTAATGGAAAACCAACTTGATTAGAAAGTTGTCCAGAGATCAGGAATTTTTTCTAGTAAGTAAATGGAAATAAGTGAAATCTCCTGATCAAAATTCTTGATACTATTAGAAATGCCAGTAAAAAGAATGAGAAAGAAGTGGGTTGAAATTTGATTTATTAAAGATTAAATTTCTTAGCTGAGGATAGACAGTCTATATGTACTTGATCTCCTTATATTGAATAAAAAGAAAATTATGTAAAACACCTCATAATTTCTTTGTGTAATATAAAAGCACAATAACTAAGACAAATGAAACTAACAGAAACCTATTTTTTTTTTTTTTGCCATGTAATATCAATTCCTTCCACCAATTTTTTTTTGGGGGGAGGGGTGGGGAGAAAGGGGTCAGGACTGGCTACAAAGAATACAACTACACAGTAACTGTTTTGAGGCTCATCTCCTTTCTCTGGCTACCCTCTAGTGGAGAGAACTGAAATTACTAGGTTTACCAGTTAATGCGTTTTTATTTCAATAGGTGGAGTTACACATGTGTTGATATATATGCGATTTGATATGTATGCTATTTTGTTGTATTGACAACAAGCCTCAAAACTTATGTCAAATTTGCTGTAGGTGTTAACATCATAGATATTTTTACACTTAAAAATGTCAAATTTCGTGCCAAAAAAAGGAGCATTTGCGGGAAGTTTTAATTCATTATTTTGAAGAAAAGTGTTGCTGAAAGTTATCATATTCTTCAGGAAGCTTATGGTGAAGATGCTCCATCTCAAGATACTTATGAACGCTGGTTTAAATGCTTTAAAAGTGATGATTTCAATGTGAAAGTCAAAGAACATTCAGGTCAACCAAAAAAGTTTTAAGACTAACAATTACAAGCATTATTGGATGAAGATGCATGTCGAACTCAAAATCAACAGGAAACATTAAGTGTTGCTCAGCAAACAATTTCTGATCATTTACAAGCAATGGGAAAGATTTTAAAGGAAGGAAAATGGGTGCCACATCAAATGAACAAAAGGCAAATGAAAAACCGAAAAGTTATCAGTAAAAGGTTGCCTCAAGGGCACAAAAGAAAGTCTTTTTTGCAGCAAGTTGTGACTGGCGATGGAAAGTGGATTTATTTTGAGAATCCCAAACACACAAAATCACGGGTTGATCCAGGTCAACCATCAACATCAACTGCAGGCCAAATCCTTTTGGAAAGAAGACAATGCTCTTGTCTGGTGGGATCAGGAAGGTATGGTGTATGATGAGCTTCTAAATCCAGGTGAAACCATTAATACTGATCACTACTGGCAACAAATAATCAATTTGAACCATGCTTTGATTGGAAAACAACCAGAATGGGCCAGAAGACATGGCAAAGTACTTTTGGTTCTTAATAACACACCATCACACACTTCAAAACCAGTTAAAGACAAGTTAAAAGATCTTGCCTGGGAAGTATTAACCCACCTGCCATATTCACCAGATCTAGCTCCTTCAGATTATCACTTGTTCCCCACTTTGTGATCAGCACTTCAAAATGTATAAAGAAGTGGAAAATTGGGTCTCTGAATGGTTTGCCTCAAAACAAGAAAAGTTCTTTTGGAACAGTATCCACAAATTAACTGAAAGATGGGGGAAATGTGTAGTTAGCGATGGACATTACTTTTAATAAAGCACTTTTGATGTTTCTCTTGAAATTATCGTATTTTCTTTGGATTACAAAATCCACATTATTAACCGGTTAATCTGCACTATTAACCGGTTAATGATTAATCCACATTTTTAACGGGTTAATGATTAACCGTAATAATGCGGATTTTGTAAAAAAGAAAACACGGTAATTTCAAGAGAAACATCAAAAGTGCTTTAACCAGTTTGGCTCAGTGGATAGAGTGTTGGCCTGCAGACTGAAGGGTCCCAGGTTTGATTCCAGTCAAGGGCATGTACCTTGGTTGTGGGCACATCCCCCAACACGGGGTGTGCAGGAAGCAGCTGATCAATGTTTCTCATTGATATTTCTAACTCTCCCTCCCTCTCCCTTCCTCTCTGTAAAAACGTCAAATAAATATATATACTATATACAAATATATATTAAAAAGTCAAATATATTAACTATTAACCAGTTAATATATATATTAAAGTGCTTTATTAAAAGTAATGTCCATCACTTGCTTAGCTACACATTTCCCCCATCTTTCAGGTAATTTGTGGATACCGTCCCAATAGAACTTTTCTTGTTTTGAGGCAAACCATTCAGAGACCCAATTTTCCACTTCTTCATAGGTTTTTAAGTCCTGCTCAGAAAGTGCTTGTGCCATCAATCAGAACAAGTGGTAATCTGAAGGAGCAATACAACAAAATAGCATACATGTCAAATCACATATATTGAAATATATCAACATATGTGTAACTCCATATATCTAAAAAATTCACATTATTAAATGATACACCTAATATACAATGGCCTAAAAACTAATTGCTGAAGGGAAAATAAAAACCAACTATGCTCATTAGGTAGTGAGATCACCAGTTAGAGCTGGAATGACTTGAACTATTCTTGTGTCCAATCTCTTGTTTTGCATTTAGAGAAAAAGAAGTCTCAGAAGGGGAAAGCTACTTGCCCAAAGTTAGAAAGCTAATGGCAGAGCCAGAACACATGCTGCTCCCTGGCATGCCCCATCATTTAAAATATATATTTTTTTTATTGATTTCAGAGAGAAAGGGAGAGGGAGAGAGAAACAGAAACATCAATGATGTGAGAGAATCATTGATCAGCTGCCTCCTACACACACCACACTGGGGATTGAGCCCGCAACCTGGGCATGTGCCCTGACCAGGAATCAAACTGTGATCTCCTGGTTCATAGGTCAATGCTGAACCACTGAGCCATGCTGGAAGGGCATGTCCCATCATTTTAAAGATGTCCTTGAAAACTTGGCTATTAAAAAGAAATTTAGCCCATTTACATGCAGAAGAATTGATTTAAATTTTGTAATACTTTGTTATCAAACATGTATATAATTTTCAGAACTTCACTTTCAGGAATGGGTGAGGGGCAGTCAGTAGTTACTCCAAAAACCATACATCTCGCCCCATTCCCAATTTTATTTTTTAATAACAGCTTTATGAAAATATATTTCATATACCATAAGATTCATACTATAACTTGACAGCTACTATCATACCTTCTGTTTATTTACTAGAGGCCTGGTGCATAAAATTAATGCATGGGGAGGGGGTGTCCCTGCACCCTCTCCAATCTGGGACCCCTTGAGGGATGTCCCATCAGGACTAAACGGGGCAGTCAGACATCCCTTTCACAATCCAGGATTGCTGTCTCCCAACTGTCCTCCCCTGAAGGCCTGGGTTTCCCCCAACTGCTCTCCCTTGCTGGCCTGATCTCACCCAACTGCCCTCCTCTGCCGACCTGGTTGCCCCCAACTGCCGTCCTCTGCTGGCTTGGTCCCCCTAACTTCCCACAACTGCCCTCCCCTGCAGGCCATCTTGTGTCTTGGTGTGATGGTCAATTTGCATATTATTATTTTATTCGATAGTATTTTTAATCTTCACCCAAGGACACATTTTTATTGATTTTACAGAGAGAGGAAGGAACAAGGAGAATGAGAAACATTGATGTGAGAGAGAAATATTCATCAGTTGTCTCCTGTATGTGCTCCAAACGGGAATCAAACCCGCAATCTTTTGGTATATGGGATGATGCTGCAACCAACTGAGCCATCTAGTCAGGGAAAGTGTACTTATCTTTAACTACAGCTGCTCCAACCCAGGATTCTAAAATTTTAGTTCTTGGCAGAATTGCTTGGTACGTTTGTAAATATACAAATTCCTGGGCCTGATTTCTGTGATTCTGATTCAGAAGGTCTGAGGTGAGGCCCAGGACTGCATTCTAAGCACATCTGCTTCCCTCATCCTACTTGATGCTAGAGTATAAGATGCAGAGGACAGTTTGCCTCTGGCATGTAAGCATACACACATGCCCAACTACCTGTGGCCTTTTTTTTCTTATATCAGGCTGGAGGCAGGCCTCTAAATGAGGCTACAGTTGCTGCCTAATAGGTTCTGGATGGCCATATTGCTCATGTGTGAAGATTAGTCCACAGGCCAAAGGAGGGTTGTACCTTTCAAGAATGGTTGCAGGCTGGGTGTACTAGTGCCAGCTTATAACACCTGTGAGGGTCAATCATTGAATTAGCAAGCTATTTGTTTGTCATAATCCTATATAATCAAGAGATAATATGCAAATTGACTCTCAGACCCTCTCACAAGATGGCCACTCCCATGTGGTCAAAGTTGGCCTCCACAAGATGGCTGGCAGGGGAGGGTAGTTGTGGGTAATCAGGCCAGCAGGGGAGGGCAGTTGGGGGCAACCAGGCTGGCAGGAGATGGCAGTTGGGGGGTGACCAGGTCAGTAGGGAGAAGTTGGGTGTGACTGGGCCTGCAGGGAAAGGACAGTTTGGGGGGGAGTAGGCCTGCAGAGGAGGGCAGTTTGGAGAACCAGGCCTGCAGGGGAATGCAGTTGGGATAACTGGGCCTGCAAAGGAGGGCAGTTGGGGGCAATCAGGGCAGCAGGGGAGCTGTTAGGTGTCAATCAGGGTGGCAGAGGAGTGTTTAGGGGGTGATCAGGTTGGCAGGCAGGCGAGCCGTTGGGAGCCAGCAATCCTGAATTGTGAGAGGAATGTCCGGTTTAGGCCCGATCCCTGTGGTATTTGGCCTAAATCAGCAGTCCAATATCGCCCAAGGGGTCCCAGATTGGAGAGGATGTAGTCTGGGTTGAGGGACACCCTCCCCCAGTGCACGAGTTTTGTGCACTGGGCCTCTAGTTAAATTATAATAAAGACAAAGATAAATTATAATAAGACAACACATCACTTCCTAATTATTTCTTTACATTTTACTATTATTTATGATCTTGAGATTATTTATGTCTGTTATGGTGGCAATGTTACATAACAGTGTACTACTGTGAGTCTCTTCTCTAGCCCATATCAGGTGGTCATATTGGTAGCTTGAAATTGGCTATGGTGAGAGTATTTACAAGATGAAAATGGCAAATGCTAGAAACTGGGGCTCTCCCTTGGAGAGCTTACTGTTAAACATTTACCAGCACACCCATCTCTGGTTGCTGGGCTTCAGCAAATCCATGGCTTAACTTGTTTGCTTTTGCCCAAATGAGTTAGCTGCTTGAACTTCCATCCCTAGCTAAGGGATTTTAAAACTTTAGGATACTAAAAAATCTACTATTATAGAAAGTTGTTAAAAATCTATTCTTGCCTCCTTCCCTCCTGCCAGAGATTCTTATTCAGTGGAACCCTGACATCTGCATGTTTAACAAGTTCCCAGGTGCTTCTGAGGAAGGTGGGACAATCAGACCACAAATAGAGAAGTGCTGTTCCCTCAGACTGAAGGGAGAGGACCTTGAAAAGGGAGAAACAAAATGTCCTGTTCTTGATATTAATTCATGAGAGCAGAATGCTTCCATGTAATTGTTTACATTAATAAGCTTAAAATAAATGTTCCCTAATGGTGATGCATGCAAGCTTGGCTGACTGAACCCAGAGTCTACATGGTTTATTGAATGTCTATGTGAGAGTAAAAATTGAACAAAGGAAGCCACACAATTTCCAATTTCTCTTCTATTGTTCTAACCTTTTTTTCACATTGTACTGTATACTGCAGCAGACTCAATTCAGATTGAGCATTTGTTGAGCACCTCATACTACCCTGTTTCCCCCAAAATAAGACAGTGTCTTATATTAATTTTTCTCCCAAAGTTGCGCTAGGTCTTATTTTAAGGGGATGTCTTATCTTTCCATGCGCTAGGTCTAATTTTCGGAGGATGTCTTATTTTCGGGGAAACACGGTAGTAAATGCAAAGCCCTGTGATAAGCTGTCATACACATTCTATGGATCAATCAATAATAATCAACAATGAAGTGAATCTCTTCTGTCTTCTGTATCTTTTTCATCTTCATTCTCGGAGGGCGGGCGTGTTTGAGGCTTTCCACCACCTTCCACTCTTGCCACCTGTGTCAATCCCAACTGCCAACGCCTCTGCAGTTTGTCAGAGCTCCTCCTTCCTTACACTTCAGGGTTTGCTCTTGCCACACACACCTTCATTAAAAGCAAGTGTGCCTTTATTTTTTGCTCCCCACCCCAGACTCATTTTTTAGAAGACTCCTGATTCTCTGACTTACCAAAGCGAGATTCAATTTAAGTTCTATTTTTATGGTTAAAGCTCACTCATACTTAACATTTTAAGAAAATAATTATGATTTGCACTGTTTAAGTAAACACTTGTTTTGTAAATAATTTAGATTAGTTTCATGGTTCACTAAAATATGTGAAATCTGTTTGGGGGTTCAGCAGATTAATACAGTTCATTCTTGCTTTTTGGTTCCCTCTCTGGTCTGGTCCCAGGAGAAGCAAAGTACTACTATCTACTGCAATATTCCTCCCTACTGTCCACAACTAGGCATGGTGAAAATGTAAGGTCTTTGTTCTCATAGCAATTTTAAGTTAAGCTTTTTGTCTTCTTATCCAGGTAATGAATAGTATGCACTGTAATGTTTTAACTGTTGAGTACCACCTAGAGGAGACAATATTTACTGATCCAGCTGACGAATGTATTTGGGGAAATGCTTCTCAATATTTTGATTTGGGGCAAGGTCAGTAGTAATTAGAAATTCTAAGGGTGGAATTCAGTCACCGAGTGTGCCATTCTGATACCACAGGTCAAAAGTTATGTCAGCATGAACATAAAGATATTAAGAGGACAAAAGCCTGATCTGTTCCGGCAGTTGGGTGATAGGCCTGGCCCTATTGGGGTTTCTAGTTGCCATGGGCCCAATATAGTGTCAGGAGCAGGTGATGTTTCTGCAATGTAGCTTAAGGATGCTCTGACTTAGGACCACTAGTGCCTGCCTCTGGTAGTTTTGTTATTGCTGGAGTTGGGCTGTGAATTACCAGTTTATTATCATCAACCTTGAACATACTACAGGTAAGTAACCTTGGCATAGCCTTTAACAGTGATAGAGCTAGGAATACCCTACACAAAAAAGTGAGGTCTGTGGAGATTGTTTGGGGTCTTCCTAGCTCCCATATCTATTTCTCTTTCTTCCTTAATGGCACCTTCCAACATTTTCCATGCCCTATTTTTCTTTATACTCAACTATTAAAATACTAGAGGCCTGTTGTATGAATTAGTGCATGGGTGGGATCTGGCCTGCCTGCCCCGATGGGGGCCAATTGGGGGCCTGGCTGGCTGGGGGAAGGGGCCAAGAGAGGTTGGGGAGGGGTTTATTGGGGCCCTGATTGGGCCAGTTGGCCACTGCAGTGTGTGTCATAGCAACTGGTCATTCCAGTCACTTGGCTTTTATATAATAGATGCCAAGTGATAAGGAAAATGAACCAATACCAATTTAACTAGTTATTCTTTCCCAAGGTGAAAAACTTTCAAGATTCAAACAAATGAAACTATGGAAGTATAAAAAAGGAAGAGTTAGGACATCTGGGTGTGGTGGTTGGCCTTATAGACATGTGGGGAAAGGTGAGTGAGCCAACTCTGTTACTCAAACCCTTTCTCCTGGGAGTCAATTTTATTGCCAGGAATCTCATCTCTGGAAGTGAGCTCCCAGGGTTGACTTCAACAGAGTTCACATGACTATGACTTTGCAGGGCACATAAACTACGAGTTTTTTCCAAATCACAAGTCCTCTATATCTGTTGAATGAATAAATGAATAAGAAATTGAGTAAATCTTTAGCTACAATGCCTCAGAAGAAATGCTGACAAGCATATGGACCATTAGAATTAGCAGAAATCTTAAATCTAAATTAAACACTGATGTTTGTGAAGTGAGTGAAACCTCAGTGCAGCAACAGGGCAGAACTGTAAAACTGCTTTAGGATAGTGCTAAGCATCTGAAAGCAAGCCAGAAAGCTGCCTACTGAAGAATGTCATTGCTTATTTACTAAATAAGTATGGCTATGTACATTATCAAATCCCAATAGATTTTATTAGAAGGGTAATTTTAAGTGAATATATTAAAAAGGTAATGTAAGGGGAAAAAATGAAAAGGTAATGTGAGTGTGGAGAAAAGGCGCTGATTTAAGTAATTATGGAAAAGTATTTTGACTGGAAACTATGACACCAAAGACAAAGAACATAAACACTGTACTCTAGTTGGCAAAGTTGTTTCTCAGTTAGGTACCAGTTCAATTCTGAAACTGCGGAATATGCTATGCTGGGATTGAACAAATAAGTAAACGGATTATAAATGGTGGGAGTCAGGTTTCTACTATTGGAGGTTACTGATAAGCAAGAAGAGGAAGCTAGAATGAACCACGTGTTAATGGCTAGAGTTAGTGACATTAGCACCTCCAATTTAATATATAGTTACATAGAAATAGAAATATTTACAGATACATATATACAGAGATTAACATACAGCCCTCGCTGATGTTTCTAAATGGTTAGAGTTTCAGCCTGCGAACCGAAGGGTAGAGGGTTCGATTCTGGTCAAGGGCACATACCTGGGTTCTGGGTTTGCTTCCAGGCCCTGGTCAGGGCATGTGCAGGAGGCAACCAATTGAAGTATCTCTTACATCAATGTTTCCCTCTCCTCCTCCCTCCCTTCCACTTTCTCCCAATGGAAAAAATATCCTTGGTGAGGATTAACAAAAACAAAACAAAACAAAACAAAATAGAGATTAACAAATACACATGGATGTTCTTGCTCTATCAGCTAAGAGAGCCAAAGAGAAGTGACACCTCAGTAGCAACAAGTACACATGGTTTCTAGTACCATTCTCGAATAAAGGAACCAGAGCTAAACGGCAGATTCTAGGGCTGGGGCAGGAAATATATAAGATGAGCCTGGAATATGCTGAAGTGACAGAAAAAGTAAGGAAGTGCTAAAAAATGAGGGCATGTCAAAGGGATATAAAAGAACTCCCAATGGCTATGGTTGGAATAAGTTCAATAACAAAATAAATGCAGTTTTGGATTTATAACTCCAAGTATAAAATAAATACCCCTAAGTCCATGTTGACATAAATGAATTTAAAAATATATGAGGGAGAAGAGACTTGTCTTCTGTATAAAACAATCCCAAATAAGTTATATAGATATTTGCTCCTCAAGGAGGTGGGCCTTAACTCTTCCCTACCGCTTGAGTTTCAGTTAGTGATTCATTTACAATGAGATTTGTGTAAAAGGATAAAAAATTATTTTATAGTGGAGAAACCTGACAAATACTACCTCAGCCAGGTGATGTCAAATTGATTATGTATCTTTGATATGATGGAATGAAAAGTGCAATTCGCCTCTGTGGTCTTCCCCCTAAACGTCCAGAATCCTGGTCTAATCATGAAAGAAAGAAAAAAGAAAAAAAACAGACAAACTCAAATTGAGGGATATTAAAAAAAAAAAAAAATACCTGACCAGTAATCTTTGAAACTGTCTAGGTCCGTGGTCGGCAAACTGCGGCTCGCGAGCCACATGCGGCACTTTGGCCCCTTGAGTGTGGCTCTTCCACAAAATACCATGGCCTGGGAGAGTCTATTTTGAAGAAGTGGCGTTAGAAGTTTAAGTTTTAAAAATGTGGCTCTCCAGGGCGGACCGGGCCGGGTGCTTGGGCTAAGCGGCGCCCTCGACCCGAAGGGCGCCCTCGATCCGTCTGGTGCCCACTGTGCGGGACCCGCACTTGTCCGCCTTCCTGCAGCAGCTGCGGGTGGACTGGCCCGCGGCCTCGGAGCCGGCCTCGGCCGAAGCCCTGCGGAGCCGCGCTCTGGCGGAGGTCACCGCGGCCAGGGACCCGGAACTCTGCCCGCCGGCGTCCTGGGCAGTGTGTGCCTGAAGGAGCTGTCGGGGGGCGCGCAGCCGGCTGTGACTCCAACCTGGACCACTTCCCGGTGACCAAGGACCTGCTCGCCCAGCTGGCGGACCTCTAGGCGGCCGCGCAGCCCCGGTCTGAGGACGCCTCCCCGGGCCTGGTCAGTAGCTGAGCCGCCTGTAGCCTGGGCGAGGCGGAGCCCGGTCCCGGTCCCGGTGGTGACAGTGCCTTCCCGCAGGCTCCCGCCCCCGGCGCCGCGGACAGCTGCGGAGGTGCACGTGGGGAGCGTGGGGAGCGCTGAGGAGGCCCAGCAGCAGCAGCAGCAGCAGCAGCAGCAGCAGCAGCAGCAGCAGCAGCAGCAGCAGCAGCTGGACCTGCTTTGGCGGGAGCTGGCCAAGCGGGCGCCTCTCACGCAGGCTCCAGCTGGCACAGGTGCACTCGGCCTCGGATCTGAAGCACGGCAGGGACCTGGCACAAGACCCAGCCTGGACAGAAACCTTCAGCGTTCTCTCTGCGGCTATCATCAAGTTTGAGATGCTCAGCAAGGCCCCGCAGGGTCAGCGCGGCGTGGAACAAGGTCTGTACCCCACTTTTCCGCCTGTGAGCAGCCTGGACTTCTCTCTGCTCCGTGAGGAGGGCGAGTGGCTGCTGCTCTTCAACAGTGTCCTCCCTTCCCAGACCTGCTGAGCCAGACCGCAGCCCTGGACGGGGCCCACACAGACATGGTGTGCAGGTTCCTGGTGCAACTCAGCATGGACTTCAGCTCTTACTATTAATATAACCGGGTGCACGTCCTGGGGGAGCCTTGACCACACCTGTTTGGTCAGATGTTGGCCCGGCTGCAACTCCTGCGGGCTGTGCAGGAAGTGCTCCACAGATGCCTGGCCACACTGGGCCTCCCCCCACGGAGCTGCCTCTGAGGCCGCACACGTGCCGGTGCCTGGTGTTCACCGGTCGTCACCACCTGAGACCTTGTTGGCTGGCGATGTGGAGACTAATAAACCTACTAAGCTCTGTTCTGTGAAAATAAATAAATAAATAAATAAATAAATAAATAAATAAATAAATAAATAAAATAAAATAAAATAAAAATTTGGCTCTCAAAAGAAATTTCAATCGTTGTACTGTTGATATTTGGCTCTGATGACTAATGAGTTTGCTGACCACTGGTCTAGGTCATCAAAGGCATGGGAAATCCAAGAAACTGGCGTAGCTAAGAATTGCCTGCCCTAAGGAGACCTGATGAGCACATGTAATGTCATATCCTGGATGGGATCCCAGAACAGAAAAAACATTAGGTACAAACTAGTGAGATCCAAATAAAAGATGGTATTAGGTAATAGTATTATATCAATGGTTGTTTCTTGATGTGAAAAAGGTACATTAATGTTACAATAGGGGGAAGTGGTGCTGGTGATGTGAACTCCTTGAAAACTTTTGTGAAAATCTAAAACAATTCTAAAAAAAAATATTTAAATTAAGAAAACATAATCTGCAATACTTTCAACAATAAAAATACATTTAAAAAAGAAAGCATAATGTGCTTACGTGCAATATGGGATTCTGGAGTGGATTTCAGAACTGAAAAAGGACACTAGTGGAAAAACTGGTGAAATGTGAATAAAGTCTGGAGTTTACTTAGTAGTAATGTACTAGTGTTGGTTTCTTAGTTTGATGAACGTACCATGGTAATGTAAGAATTAACATTAGTGAAAACTGGGTAAGGAGTATGTGGTAATTCTATATTGTCTTTGCAATTTTTCTGTAAATCCAGTTATTTCAAAGTTAAGAAAAAATAAAAAAATCTTTATTGTTTAAAGTATTATAAAGTGCCTCCCTTTCCCCCCATTAATCCCTTATATCCCACTCCACCCCCCACCCCTGCCTTCCCTCTGAGATTACTCAGTTTGTTCCATGGTTCTATGTCTCTAGATTTATTTTGTCCTTTAGATTCCACATAACTGAGATCATGTGATACTTGTTTTTCTCTGATTGGCTTATTTCACTTAGCATAATGCTCTCCAGGTTTATTTTTAAACATGTAATGGAAGGTAGCTGGATGTACAAGCTGCTTGGACCACCCCAGATAACCTACATGATGGCATTTGGTTTGTTTGGGACTCTGCAGTGGCTCTCTCCCCTCATCTTAATACCATCCCCCGGATCTGCTGTATCGATCTGAATGTATTTCATGTGCATGAATCTACACCAGAACAGTGGCTGTGGTTAAACAGGGTTGCCTGGGTTCCCCAGGAAACTAGATTACTCAAATTTAGAGAACAAAACAAAATGAAATTTGTCAAGCTTCAGAAATGAAGGCAACAGGAGTGCAGTTGAGGAGAGTCAGTTAAACAAGAGCTCAAAACAGAAAACAATTAAGATTTTGGAGGAAATAAGACAATGGTTTTAGGCTGGGAAGAGGGCAGGCGTCATGAGGAAATGTTGACAGGGAGGGTGCTCCATTTTCTCTGCCTTACTTATGACTTACTTATAAACTTTTACCCATATTACCCTTGCTACTTGCAATATTAGATGAACAAAGATTGGCTTTAGAATCAAGTGTCTGCCATGAGTTACTAGGAAGGGTAGAGCAGATAGGGGTTAGGGCAAGAAGGGGCATTTCTAAGGCCACAGCCAAAAGACAGTTCCAAGCCTCTTATTTCTGTGGCCATCTTCTCCACCAGACTATAAGCTGCTTCTGGGATAGTGAAGTGGCCTTATTTTTCTCTAGTTCCAGCAGTGCTCTGTACATAGGTTTTCAATAAACATCTGCTTAATAAATAAGGCAGGATGCTAGAAACCAGTGAAGTTGGAAATGTTTTTTTCTTGAAAACTTATGGGGAAATAGTATTAATAAATTCCCTAGATGTCTTTAACTTGAATCCCCACAATAACGAAGGTACTTAAAAATGTTCTGATAATTTGATTTTTTCACATCAGTGATAGAGATCTGGCCTTTGACTCTCAAATATGGAATTATTGGGATAGACATATTTATGTTTAACATATTTCAAAGAATAAAAAAGTTACTGCCCAGCTGTATAATTTGAGGACCAAAGAAAATGGTATGCTAAATTATGCTGAGTCATTCATATTTCATTTCTAATTGAGGTAAATAAACAGAAAAACACACACACTATGATTCTTTGAAGAAATTTTAATGAAATGTGGTTTTAAACTTTTTCATTTAGCACAGTGGTTCTCAGCCTTCCACACCAAGTCAATGATGAAATTTTAACCAAAGGAGAAATTGGAAAACAAGGCAATATGGTTACTTTTTTCAAAACCTAGGTTTATTCACTTTAATAAACCATTTCTTGTTCTAAGATGGTAAAATTGCGCTTGACTTTCTTTTTAGTACTCAAGTGTTCTCTCCTTTATGAAGAAGTGAAAGCAGATGGTGGCAGGTTAAAAAGTGTTGAGTTGGCAAAAAATTGTCAGTGCCCTGTGTCAATCCCTAAAATGCTATTTGTTCACGAAATCCTAATGTCTAGAAAGTGCTTAAACACACACACACACATACACCATCTAGTAGGGCACTGAAGGATTCAGAAGAGGCAGTTAAAAATGTATGTTTGTTGAGTTCAACCATTGTGTAGGCACTAAACTTTATACATACACAATTTCTCAGTAAATCTTTACAATTTCAGTTAGGCATTTTTAAATTACAGTTAAGTAAATGGAAATTAATGTAGGATAAATAGCTTGCCCAAGGAATGTGCTAATAGAGGGAACCAAATCAAGTTTATATGATTCTAGAATCTGTGCTCTTTTCTAGAATACCACATCATTTATTATAGTGAGTCTCTCTAATACTCATTTTTGGGAAGAATATTGTTTAGTTTTTCTTTGTATACAACTTGACGCTACCTTTCAACTTCACTTTCTGACTTGTAACTTTGAACTGTATTTATATAGTGATGACAAACACTTTAAGACTCATCTTAAAAGTGTAGTATTATTCTCTTAAGCTGGCATCCTAATTATTTTTTGCTTTTTTGTTCAAGAAACCACATAAAATCCATCTGGAAATAGTCATCTGGCAACATCCCAGTTATCTGCAGTTGAAATGACCAGCACCACAGCAGACTACAAGTCCTCCTCGGGAAGAAGTCAGGGAAAGCTGAGCTGCCTCAAAGACCTATGGACATCAAGTTCTTTGAAACACTAGACCAATCCAGACCATGAGACAAAAAGAAAAAAAAAAAAAAGGACTGGTTAGAAAGCCAATGACATAACTACTCCATCTGTTGGATAAAGTACAGAAGAGTGAGCAGACAGATGGGAACAGGGAGTGAGGAGAGTGGAGAGGAGGGGAAAAAGTGAATATAACTGACAAGAGGAAGAACTCAGCACAGGGGTAAAACCTAGACAAACAATATTCAATTAGAACTAGAAAATCCAGACCACTCCAAGACCATGCTGATTAACAAGGATATGATCATGGCTCCCCAGCTTCTTGCTTACATACTGCAAACAAATGTAGTAAAAACATTTAAGCATATAGATAAACTCAGCGATGTTAATTTTAGAACCAGAATTAAATTTTCTTTTTTTCTCAGAGGTATGTAGCTAATGCACTATAATTTAGGGGTTTAAAATATGGCCTTCTGCTTGCTAAAAATCAAATTACAAAACAAGACTTTGTCTTGCATTTCTCAAATTATCAATGTCATCTGAAAATAAAGTCACATTTTTAGCAAGTGTTGGCAACCAACTTTTAATAAACTATTTAATTTTCAGAAACATATGCTAACCATCAATGACATGATCAGGGTACCACTGCCCCAGATGTTATTTCATTGGTACATTATATCAATATTTACAAAGGCTTTCAAGTTCAATAACACAAAACAAAACAGCTTAGTTTTTAAAACTACAATGTTTTAAAAAAATGTAAACAGTTCGATTTTACATTATTGTAAAAAAGAAGACTCACTCCTTAATGCGGCTTACTTTTTTTTTAAGTGAGCAAAGCCTGGTGCTCATGGATAAAGAATGAAAAAAATTCTTTACATAGAAACATTGTGCTCCAGTGTGGCAAAAAAATTATATATATACGTACAAAGAAAAAAATCGTTAAGTCCACAATTTAGACCACAAATAAAATCTTGTCTCCAAATTGAGAAATTTATAAAAACCATTTACACATGGTTGTTGACCTACTGAAAACCTATATAACATTTTAAAACAATAACTCAGTCAAAAGATACCACTTTTCTTAAAAATTAAATCTTGTGCAAAAGAAATTGTTTAAGCTAGAAATAAGACTCCTTCCCCAGTAAGAGGCCAAAAGAGCCATCGAAATAATTTAACTTTGTTAAGATTTAGTGCATGTAACCAAAAGGCACACACATGGGATTAATATATTAATATATTTTCATGCAAAAACCTGTGCATGTTCACAATTATATAACAAAAACACAAATATAACAAATGTAAAGCCTAATATTTGGCAATGTTATTCTAGCCACATTCCTTTCTAGTCTATCAGTCCAGGATTTACTAGATCATTAACACTGCCTCTCAAAAAATATATTATATTTGAACATCTTCCAACAAAAATTAAAAAAAAGGATGTTAGCCTAAAACACTATAATTTTTTTTCAATTCTGATACATATAGAAAGTTACTGATGTGTTTATTTAAATGGCATTTTCAAATTAAGATACATTTTTCTTTTTGTTAATAAATACTTTGATTGCTCCAGTGAAGTCAGCAGAGAGAAGAACTTCTGTATTATCTGTCTTCATAATACCTTAAAAACATAAAAAAATATTTTAATTGACTTAAAGGGATTATTAAGTCTGCTGTTAACAATTGTCACATGCCCATGACCTTTGGGGTAGAAGATCCTCTCTCTGCCTCTTCCATCTCTCTTTCCTGGCTCAATCCTGTAATCCTTTCCCTCCTGTTCCACTCCTTTCTGTGGTTCACTTCCACTTACTGGGTGTTTCCCTGACTTAGGTAGATTACAGTCCCTTGGGGCCTGGAGGCCTGTATTTACTCCCAGGTAGCCCAGGCCTCTAACTTGTCTAATGCGTCATTTTGTGGCAGAAGACTAGAGTGCTGGCTGGGAAGTCTATTGCTAACAGGGTTCTCTAGTGAGGTTGATGGCAAGGTTTATTACACAGCAGAACACACTGCCATGATATGAAGTACATTTGTGAATGCTGACAGTACCTTTTCCCTTTACAGTCCATAATGAAGAGCTTTGTAACTAGTGATGATGAATGGGAAAAATGCGTACCTCTTATATTACCTGCTATATTTAACAAACAAAATTCAGTGTAAACTAATTCTATTATGCATATACAATATTTGTGGATTTAAGGACTGGATAGTAAGGAAGAAAATAATACAAACTTTAACTGGAAAGCTGTGTACAGGATGAGTTAGACAAAATGGTTTCACTCAGATTTGCTAAGAACATATCCTAAGCCTTTGAACATTCCTTCCTATCCTTGAGGCATATCTCAAAGTAGTGCTATGCAGCAGGAGCAGCAGCAAAGGACTTAGGGATATGAGAAAGGCTAGAGAAAAAAATAATTCATTATATACAATAATAATGAAGATTATAATGGTAATGTTGACATGCCAGGCTTTTACTAGGAACTTTATATACGTTATTTTCAACTCGTATCATAACTTTGTAAACTGAGTATTTTCACCATTTTACACACGAGGAAAACTGAAGCTTACATTGCCAAATATATCGGGAATAAAGAGAGAGTAATCAGATATAATTTATCATATCATACCCTGGGTTTAAGAATTTATTCTTAGAATATACCTAGACAGTTACAAACAACATACACAAATCTAACCATGATCCATTAAACGTGTCTCTTTACAAAGAAGTTCAAAGAATAGTACTTTTCATTTTTTCTCAAATTGTTTTAAAAGCTAGAATTTTCTGGGAAATGTGTAGGGGAGATGTATAGATTGTCAAAAGATAACTGGGGGAAAAGAAAAGGGAAAAAAAAAACACCCAAATGACTCATTAGATTAAAAAAATAAAATGAAAAGAAATATTTCCAAACAGGCACTTAGGTAAAGATTTAATAATTCTGAGTCATTTTATTTTTAGATCCTATAATTTAAAAGAGTTCTAGACTGAAGTTCAGCTTTACTATCAATTTTTTTCTTAACAGACAGAAAAAAATAGTATATTTAGTATAGTGTACAGGGCAAATAACACCATAGGAGAAATAACTTTTAAGCATTCCAATACTTTTAGAAGCACCTTTTGTACACTGTATTGCTGTGGCTTTACAACTTTCTAAAAGGCCTGGTTGTAGTCTCTAAAGTGAGAAAACACATTTACTGACCTCTTCTGGTGATTTTAATAAAAACTTCTTTTCATTAACAACTGGTCCAAATTTACATGGTTTTATACTCTTAAGGACCACTTTTTACATAATTTGCACTCAATATTACATGATGGCTTCCTTTTACTTCCTAATCTGAGTGTTTTATTTAGCTAGAATTAGTACTTGTTCTGAAAGCATATGCTAAAAAGGGCAAGAAATTACAGGCTTGTAAATAGCTACCTAAGAGAAACTATAAATTTGTGGCAAGTAGAAAAAAAACACTGCTTTTATTTTGGTTTAATTCATTTATTCAGCAAATGTTTATTAAGCAGCTACTATATACAGGCAAGCACTGTGCTAGGCACGGGCACAACAACAAATAAGATATATAAAGTCTCTGTCCTCATAGAAGTTAGTCTAGTAGAAGAAAACAATACATTTTATATTTATATGTTTTTGTTTACGTTTCTCCAAGGAGAATAGCTGCCCATAGAAGAAATTAAGAACTTTCAAATTTTCATTTTTAATTCCCGGGTGATTTTAAAAAGAAGTAAAACTTGCAATAACTGTTACTGAAATGTTCAGAAATAGGTATCTTACAATCATTATGTTGTAAACAAAAAATGTTCTTCACAGTTATGAAAACTTCACAATACACAATATTAGGTCAATTAGGATACAAAATGTTGGTTAGATAAAAAGTAGGACAAGTACAATATGAGTACCTACCAGAAGTTACGGTATCTAAAACTTCAGCATCTTCACTTTCTGACTTTTCAGATTGCACATCCCAAGACAACATTAAAGTTGGGTTAGGGGCAAAGATGGCCGATGTAACAACTGCATTATGTGCTGGGGGGAAAAAAATTACTTCAGGATAACTAATAAATCCAATTCTAAACATCAAGACAGAGAATAAAATATGCAAAAATACAATAGTGTATGTTTCATGAAAATATCTCTTAAAACTAACATATAAGTAACTAAGAACTATTTTAAACCCAAATATATTTTCTAAAAGAAAATACCATACATAAGTTCTGAGAGTCCATGACTTCTCAAATTTTACACATGTATAAATTCTTCTTTGGCATGGAAATATCCAACAAAGGCAAATACAAAGCAAAAGCACATATATTAGCCTCTTTGAAATAATGTCTATACAAAGTTGCTTCTAGTACATCTGCACTTCAAATTTATTCACTTGAACTTTATTCACTTATAAAAGACACAAAAGTAGGCATTTACTTACCTTTAATACCTTCCCAAAAGTCATTACGATCTCTCCTGACTGAAGCAAACTTGCTTAGGTCGTGGTAAGTACTCCAGATATAAACATACTTATCTTCTGAGCCACTAACGAGGTAACTAAAATCATGGCTACATTTGGAGAAGAAAGAGAAACAAACACCTCAGTAAGTTTTTTAGGCTTCCCTCTATCAGAACTTCCTACTTTAAAACACCTAAGAAAACACCCAGAAGAATTTTGTTGAACTATAGACTCCTATTCTTGCTCTAGTCTAGAGGTTATGACAGTATAGGTTTGATATGGGGGCCAGAAGCAGTAGTATGCATCAAAGCTCTATGTTACTGTGCTACTGGCTAACCCACACTAGGAGGAAAGTCTCAAAACATGAAAGAGAGAACCAGAGTATTTTACCAATTAACTTATTGGGTAATTACAATATTCCCCTTTTCCACAGAGGATATATTCCAAGACCTTCTGCGATTGCCTGAAACCACACATAATACCAAACCCTATATATCCTTTATTTTTCCTATACATATGGTCATGCACCAAATAACAATGTCTTGGTCAATGATGGGCCTCATATACCACAGTGGTCTCATAGATTATAATGGAGTGGAAGATTTCCCATCACCTAATGACATCACAGCGATTGAAGTGTCTTAGTTCAATACATTACTCACGTGTTTGTGATGTTAGTATAAAGAAACCAACTGTCCTGCCAGTCATATAATAGTACATACAATTATATACAGTTCCTAATACTTGATAGTGATGATAAACGTTACTGAGTTATTATTTACTATACTATACATTATAACATAATTTTAAGAGTGTACTCTTTCTACTTATAAAAAAAGTTTGCTGCGAAACAGTATGCCATGTTACACTGGTAGCAGCTTCTTATATTTTGAGTTTATGGAGTTTCTTGATTACATCATTTTCTTGTGGACTTGATTTAATATTACGTTTTATAAATTTAGTGTAGCCTAAGAGTGCAGCATTTCTAAAGTCTACAGTAATGTCCTAGGCCTTCACATTCACTTACCACTCACTCATTGACTTACCCAGAGCAAGTTTCAGTCCTGCAAGCTCCATTCATGGTAAGTGCCTATACAGGTACAGCATTTTTAAATCTTTTACACCATATTTTTACTGTACCATTTCTATGTTTAGATACACAAATACTTACCACTGTGTTATAATTGCTTACAGTATCCAGTACAATAACATGCTGTACAGGTTTGTGGCCCAGGGGCGATAGGTTATACCATATGGCCTAGTTGTGAACTGGCTATATCATCTAGGTTTGTGTAAGTGAACTCAACAATGTTCCACAACAAGAAAATTGCCTAACAACACATATCTGAGAATATATCCCCATTGTTAAGCAGTGCATGACTACAGATACCTATGATATAGTTTAATTTATAAACTAGGCATAGTAAAAGATAAACAACAATAGTAAAATAGAACAATTGTAACAGCATACTGTAATAAGTTATGTGAATGTGATCTTGAAATGTTATGTGTATACACACATGGATATGCTGAGCAAAGAAATGATTCATATTTTTAGTGGGAAGGCACAAGATTTTATGATGTTACCCTGAATGGTTCACAATTTAAAATTTATGAATTGTTTATTTCTGTAATTTTCCTTTTAATATTTTTGGACTATGGCTCACCATGGGTACCTAAAACTGTGGAAAGCAAAACCGTGGCTAAAGGGGGGGCTACTATACCTGGTAATTACAGAAGCAAGAAGAACTTCTAAGAAAAGGAGTAAAAGAAAGAGTTAAAAAGAGGCAGGTAATTCAGAGAGTCTTCAGAGCCCTAAGAGTTCAAATGATAGTGTTATGTAAAGCTGTAAATATAGGACACTGTATTTCAGGCTGTTAAAAGTTTTATTAGCTTCTGTACCTAAAAGGATCAAGATCATAGTGGGGTGGGTAGTAAACTACCTCTAAAAAAAACACAAACAAACACATAAAGTACAAAAGCACAAATTCTAGAGCTAGGAGTCTTTTAATCCTGGCTCTGCACCGACAAGTGCTGACTTTAGGCAAATTACTTAATTTACTGGGTTTTGGTTTCTTCATCTGTAGAATGGGGGCAATTCTAACTCTAAACACCATACAGGTGGATTGTAAGTATTGTATGATGATGACATGAGATACCAGTTGTAAAAGTGCAAAGAAACTAAAAACGTAATATGTAATATAGACATAAGGCCTAGTAGATCAATGGAAAACAGGAATGTGGGAGAAATGTTCTGATCTCTTTTGGGAATTTCTCATTGCCAATTTACCTGAAACTTGCTTTGATCTGGCTGCTGCTGTTGACATAACCCTTATACTTCATGGAAAGTGACAAATCTCTAAGATCATATAGTCTGATTCTTGAGTCATTTGAGGTTACCAGTATCTAAAAATAAATCAAGGGAAAAGTTAAATGTATAATCTTTTAATCTAAGGTATGCTATAATTTATAAAAAGGGTGTCTATACATACACAACTAGAAAAAGCAGTATCCCATAAGAAAGGGAATATATTCTTAGCCAAGATATTAAGAACTAACTTTCAGGAACCTATACATAGTATGGAGAGATATGGTTTTGAATACTTAGTACCTTATTTTCTCCTGGTAAAGGCTCAATGCCAGTAATTTTTCTTCCAACCTTGTTGCGTCCTCTGGTAGATCGGACATGTATTTGTGTGTGGTATTTCAAATGCTAAAAAGAAATCACATATTTAAGAGATCAGAAATAGAAGGAACCTCAAAGGTCATCTGAAAACTCACAGACATGGTAATATTTGCCCCAATCCTATATAATAAATAAAACCCTAATATGTAAATTGACTGAATGGCAGAACGACCAGTCACTATGACATACACTGACCACTAGGGGGCAGATGGTCAATGCAGGAGATGTCCCCTGGTGGTCAATGCGCTCCCACAGCCAGAAGCCAGGCTCATGGCTGGCAAGCACAGCGGTAGTGATGGGAGCCTTTCCTGTCTCCACAGCAGTGCTAAGGACCCCTTGGGGTATGTCCGCCTGCTGGCTTAGGCCCAGGGAGAGGTCCCGGACTGAGAGAGGGTGCAGTCCGGGCTGAGGGATAATCCCCGCCTCCAGGTCACAAATGTTGTGCACCAGACCTCTAGTTTACAGATAAGACAGTTAAAATGCAGAGGGGATACAATAACTTATTCAAAACCACAAAAGTATTTTACTAAGAGTTCAATTACATAATTTACATAAGATAGTCCTTTTACCTCTGTATCATAGAAAATGCACCTGCCATCATATGTCCCAATCACTGCATATTTGCCATTCTGACAGAAATTTGCAGCTGTGATCAATTTTGTTTGACCATCTACTTCATTCCACAAAGCCACTTTTTTGTCAGGTATGTTCCAAAGGCGGAGCTTTCCATCCAATGACCCACTCAGAAAATACCTGTCATCCTAAAAGTGTGACAAAATTTTAGAAAGCTTTCATTCTACCACATCAAGATAACTCATTAAATCAATACATTAACTCTATTAGAAATGTTTAAAATATGCAGATCTCATTTAAAAACTATTACATGCAGGAGGCAGTTAATCTCTCTCATCATTGATGTTTCTCTCTCTCCCTCTCCCTTCCTGTCTGAAATCAATAAAAATATATTAGAAAGTAACAACAATGAGAAAACACAGTATTGCCCTGGACAGAGTGGCTCAGTTGGTTGGAGTATCATTCTGTACCCCAAAAGGTTGCAGGTTTGATTCCTTGTTGAGGTGTGTAGGGGAGGCAACCAATCAATGTTTCTTACATTGATGTTTCTCTCTCTCTCTAAAGAAAAAAAAGAAAAAAGAAAACACAGTATTTCATTTTAGAGAAATGACATTGTGATCACTTCATCATATCCTTAAACTGCTTTTCTGAAAGTATGGATATTAATAGGTAATATGTTAACATGTATATTGTGTAGAAGGGTTCTGTGATCAAATTTGAAAATTCTGGGTTACAGAAAATTAAACAAGATTCTCAGTTCCAAAAGGGGGATAAAGTAGGTAGCATTTTCCAGCTTATTTAATCAAAGATGTTTTTTGTGGAGAGTTGGTATAGGGTCAGGATAAGAACATTTAGCAGGGCTAGAACCTTCAAGAAACATGCTTTGGGAAAAACTATCCTATAATGATACATTTGCCCATAGCCTTCTCTGTGACACATGTTAACAACTGGATAAAAGAGTAATGCCCCACAGAACCAGCCAATTTTTGGTACTCTGATATCATAACACCAGAGAATCACTTCACTAATCAAATTTTCAATCAAATTCTTGGTTTTAAACCAGGGGTTTTCAATTGGGGGTACTATGGCCCCAAAGGGAACATATAGCAGTATCTTCAACCATTTTTTAAAGATACGTTTTTATTGACGAGAGGGAGAGAGAGGAAGGGAGAGGAAGATGGGGAGGGACAGAGAGAAACATCAATCAGCACCTAATTCACACACCATGATAGAGGATTGAGTCCACAAACTGGGCATGAGCGCTAACTGGGAATTGAGCCAGTGACCCTTCAATGCATGGGACAACACTCAACCCACTGAACCATTCCGACCAGGGCTGAAGCCACTTTTGATGGTCACAACCTGGGGGTAGGTGGGTGGGGTGCTACTGACATCTAGTTGGTAGAGGCCAGGAATGCTGCTAAACATCCTAGAATGCAAAAACAGCCTTCCCTCCAGCTAAAACAAAGAACTATCCAGCTCAAAATGTCAACAGTGCCAAAGCTGAAAAATCCTGCTCTAAAATAAAACCAGTCATATCATTAAGATGACCTAATTTTTGGTAACATAAGAATTAAAGATAGCCCTAGCCTGTGTGGTTCAGTTGGTTGGAGGGTCATCCTGTACACCAAAAAGTGGCGGGTTCAGGTCCTGGTCAGGGCACCAGGTGGGAAGCAACCAATCAATCTTTCTCCTCTCTCTCTCTCTCTCTCTCTCTCTCTCTCTCTCTCTCTCTCTCTCTCTCTCTCTTTCTCTGTCTTCCTCTCTCTCTCTCAATATCTCTCTCCTCCCCCCCTCGCTCCCTCGCTCCCTCTCTCCTCCCCCCCTCGCTCCCTCGCTCCCTCTCTCCCCTTCCCCTGTCCTTCTCTCTCCCTATCTCCCTCTATGACAATTGGGATGTCAAAACAAGAAACAGATTCTCTTCTTCCCTCAAGATTATTTCTTCTTACTCACCTCTGAAGCCTGTTAAGGATAATCTATACAGGTTGGTTATTTTATGGCTATGGTATAGTAGGCTTGACTCAATGTCTACCAGTAGAAAAGCTTGGCCTTATTTTCAGATTTTTATTTACATTCATACATATGTGTATATGTGTATATGTACCTCCATTTTGCTATTTCTTTTACAACTTCACTATCTTCCTTCCAGATAACATTTAATAGAGTTATACTTCCTAAGAAAATGTCAATATCACCTCATTCTTCTCTAGAGCCTCCTAGAAACTCTCTAGGTCAGTAAACTCTTTAGAAATAGGGCTTTTCAGTTTTTAAAATAAAAAAATAAAAGTATAGAAAAATTACCAACTAAATAGAAACTTTAGTAATAATGGACTACATAGATAACCTCTCTCTTTCCACTGCTACATTATAATTAAAGTAGAGGTACAGGAAAGGATTTTGCTCACAGTTGCTGAGAGGGGTAAATCCATCCTTTTATTGCAATATTGGACGACAGGTGGGGGTGTTATTTGAAAGAAGCCTCAACATGCTTGATGGTTATAACTGATAAGATATTTACTTAGACTTAACATTTTTAATTTCCAAACTTTGGAAATTAAAGGGTTCAGAATTATTACAGCCTATGTTATAAGCTTGGGTTCAGAATTATTACAGCCTATGTTATAAGCTTGCCCATGGAGGGAAACTATATTGAGGGAAACAAAATAGTCACTCTTCTCTCTTAATCTGGGGAAAAGGAGGAAGAAATGTGAATATAATTGAAACATTTCATTAAAAAGACAACAGTATGATCTTGGAAGGTGTGACTGAGTTAGCTAAAGCACCATCTTAGCATCATCCTCAGCACCAAAGGGTTGTAGGTTCAATTCTCGGTCAGGGCACATAAACGGGTTGTGAGTTTGATCCATGGTGGGGGTGTGCATGAAATGCAACAGATTGACGTTTCTTTTCTCCCTCTCCCTTCCTCTCTCTCTAGAATAAATGAAAAACATATCCTTAGGAGAAGATTAAGAAAAAAAAAAAAGACAACAGAGTGGTGATGGCTAGAGGGAGAGAGTACTGCTTGGGTAAAAGGGGGGGAATGAGGGACAACTGTAACAGTGTCAACAATAAAAATACAGTAAAAAACAACAAATGCTTAACATCCTATATAATAAAAGCCTAATATGCTAAGTGCCTGGTTGTCCATTCAACCAATCAAAGTGTAATATGCTAATGATATGCTAAGGCTGCTCAACCACTTGCTATGAAGTGCACTGACCACCAGGGATAAAGACAGTCAGCAGGTTGACTAGTTGCTATGACGTGCACTGACCACTAGGGGGCAGACACTCCAATTGGTAGGTTAGCTTGCTGCTGGGATCTTGCCGATTGGGCCTGAGCGAGATGGGCGGGACATGCCCTGGAGCCCTCCCGTGTTCCCTCCCTGGCTGGTCACCCTCCTGCATCCTTCCCTGGCCCCAATCGTGCACTGGTGGGGTCCCTCGGCCTCACCTGTACCCTCTCGCAATCTGGAACCCTTGGAGGGATGTCGGAGAGCAGGTTTTGGTCCGATCCCCCAGGCCAGGCCGAGGGACCCCATTGGTGCATGGATTCGTGCACCAGGCCTCTAGTGTAGAGATAAGGATGTGATTGGAAATTTAATCATACATCAACAAAGGAGAGGGAAAGTAATCATACATCAACTAGGGTCAGCTTAAGTCCTCCGTTTAATTCACCTAGTTAATGAAGTAGAATCAACATATGACTTCCCTCATCTTCCTTAAAGTATAACAAAAAATGTATAAATAATTACTTACTCTTGGATGAAAAGCTATGGCAGTAACAAAATCTATATGCTGAAAACAGCAAAGGCATTCTCTTCTGGAAATATGCCATAACCTGACTGTTTTATCCATCGAAGAAGAGAGCAGAAAGTAGTTCTACGGAAAAATTGCGAATGATTATTTTATCGCCATATGAGAAAAACTACATATACAATAAAAATGAACTTTTAGTTTGTATGTGCCACAATAGTTTTGTTATTAGTATTCTTATACACAGCAGCAGATATAACAAAAGATTATTTAATTCATTTGGAAGATCCCATTTTTTTGAAATAGTTAAATATCATATTTCTTAGAGTCTAAGATTTTTTTTCACATTACCTATTCTGGAATTATATTGAAACTTAGCTAGAACTATAAGGCATCTACTCATTTAATTATCACTTCAGTTCAGTTACTTTCACATTGACAACACAGATGAATTTTAACTTACATAGATTCCCTGTCATTTAAAATGCCTTAAAAAATATTACCCTATAATGCAGGATGGAAATGAAAAGTTACTGTGTATCTGTCACACTGTAGGCAAGAAAATTAGAGAATAGAAATTGTCAAATCTTTCAGAATAGGTCACAGAATTTTTAAAGCTAGAAGAGGTTAACATAATTGATTTAGGCATTGTGAAGACCCATCATCCAGGAACCAAACATCTATCTGTCAAAGACTTCCAACTATCAGAGCTCTTTAATTTCTAAACACAAGCTATTTAAGAGGAGAACAACAAGTTATACTGAATGTGAAAACCACACTGAGATCCCAATATTCTTTGGTTTACATAAAAGTGCTAAAGAAATTGAAGTAATGATGACAGTTAATTAGTACTTACAGTGTGCTGAATATTGTTCTTAGCACTATAATGCAACCCTACAAATTAGTTATATGATTATCCTCTTTTACAAAGGAGAACACTGAGGCAAAGAGGTTAAATAATTTGTATACACAACTTGTCAGTGGCAGAGTGGGTAGTCTGGCTCTAACCACTATTCTGTAGAGTGCTTGAGTAGAACACATGTTATGGAAAACTACCAGGTGCTTTGTCACTTATTTAAAGCAATGAAATAATCTTACATCTTTAAATGTAGAAAGACTAAGCATAAATATTGATTTGGATATGTAAATGTATTGATACATATATGCTCTTTGGGCTAGTTTATAAGGTATACATTCTATGTGGTTTACCTACTTTCATATTGATGGTGTATATTGAAAAACAAACAAACCACACCTTTTAAAACATTAAAAAAACACACCAGAAAACAAACAATAGAAAAAAAACTGCAGAATTTTGAAAGATTTATAATAACTTTAAAAATATAATAACAGCCCCAGCTGGTGTGGTTCAGTTGGCTGGGCATTGTCCCATGTACTGAAAGGATGCTGGTACCATTCCTGGTCATGGCACATGTCTGGGTTGTGGGCTCCATCCCTGGTAGAGGGGGCATGCAAGAGGCAATGGATTGATGTTTCGCTCTCACATCTGTTTCTATCCTCTCACTCTCTCTCAAAAATCGACTTTAAAAGTCTTAGAAAATCTAACAACAATTATTTTTAATTTCAAGATCTACTTAGTTCCAGGAAAGTTTTGAAGAGTATGTGCAGTTTATGTTATTTCCTATTAATAACAACTATATAAAAACTGAACTTATATGCCCTAGCTGGTTCCTCAGTGGTTAGTGTCAGCCGGAGGACTGAAGGGTCTTGGGTTTGATTCCGGTCAAGGGCACATATCTAGATTGTAGACTTGATCCCCGGCTCTGTTTGGGGCATGCTCAGGAGGCAACCCAATTGATGTCTCTCTCACATCGATATTTCTCTGTCTTTTCCCTCCTTTCTACTCTCTCTAAAAGTCAATGGAAAGGAGGAAAGAGACAGAGAAACAACAACAACAACAAAACAATAAAAGCAAAAAAAAAAAAAACAATAACAAAAAACTATGGACCTTTGTTCACTAAAACTAACTTTATTCAATGCTTGCAATAGTCTATTGCTTGAGGTATATGAAAATATAAAGACAACCCTAGAAGTGAAGATGCTAAAGCACATGTGTCAAACACAAGGCCCGCGGGCCAAATCCGTCCCGCCAGGCCTTGCAATGTGGCCCACACCTCGCTGTCATCACTGCACTCCGCTGCGTTTTCATCACAATGACAGTTTATGACTGTTCAGTAAACCATTCGGCCCGCGATTTAGGCTGGATTTTAGATTTTGGCCCCTTCTCTGATTGAGTTCGACACCCCTATGCTAAAGACATGTTAAGATTAGCTCTAATATGCCAAGAGATTTCTGTTCAATAAGTACTTATTAAATAAGTAAAGTTAAGAAATTTTCTTAAACTAAGTATAATCTTGGGAGTAAAAGAAATTAGATTTACATCTAAGTTGTTACCACAACTAATTTTGTGATCTTGGATAGGTCAGAGGTCAAGTCTTCTAATCTACAAAATGAACTATTGTGTACCTCACAGAGTTATCATTATAAGGACTAATAAGGTAATTATTGTTACCTGGTACAAAATAAGTCTTCAATAAGAAGAAAACCCACTGTAAACACCAATTATACTAGATACTGAAGAAAAACAATAGTAAAATAAGATCTGGTTCCTATTCTTGAGGGGCTTAGAATCTAGTTAAGTAAAAAAGAAAGTTTACTCGCCTTCCCCCACAATTGTGTGAGTCAATTCCTTAAAATAAATCTCCTTATGTATGGACATGCTCTTGGTTGTATTACTCTGGAGAACCCTGACTGATACAGTGGTCAATGCAGAACTAGTATTTCCCAGTTAATGTGACATTCCAGGAAAAAATATTTGTTTGCTTTAACGAAGTAAAATGAGTGCAAGGTTCCTGATTATGTGCTTTGTAATTTTTGCTCCAGATGAATATGATTACCAGATTAAGGACATTTTAGATTTCCATCTGCTGACAACTCAGCCAGATTTCACACAGGGTAGGGAAGGGGTACAAAGTCACAATTAGAGTCCAGTTTAAAACCAGACGACAAGGTGAGGCCTCTTGTTCCAGGAGGTTAGAGAAAGATATTACAACTGATGGGTTATGAAAAGTATCCAGATATTTAAAGTATGGCAGGGGCAGCAATTCATAAATGGTGTGCTTTGAAGCTGGAGCTCAGAGCAAGCCCGACTAGTCAATATATATAAGCATTATCTTTGTGGGACATGAGGTTCTTTTGACATATTTAAAATATATGGACATCACTTGTATCCTTGAAAGCATTTTGTTAACTCAGTTGACTTTTCTTAATTTAAGGTTTTTAAATATTATACCCTTCTGAATTTTTAATATTTTTGATTCTGATTACTGACAAATTTCAATACAGATAAAATCAAAGTTATCATGCAAAATTCAAAGACTGTTTCCTGCTTCAAAGAACTTAAATCAAATTTAAAATCTCTCTTTAAATGTTCACAAAACTGCAAAAATATTGGTAAATGGCAAAACAGAACCTCTACTTCTGGAATAATTTTGTTCTAAGAGGGAAAAAATCACATAATTAATATTTATCATGGATTCATGGAATATAACTTAAAACTAAATTAATAATTTCACAAATGTGGTAGATTAGCCCAAAGAAGGCTTGATTAGATAGATCAGACTTCACCTTTATAGTTGAAGTCATATCCATTTTGCTAAGGATACTTTGCAAAATTATAAGAGGAAAAAGACACAGTATATAAACAGATCCAAATACAAGTGTCAAGTAATAGAAACACTTTCTTATGAGCCTAATGTGAGATTATTTTTAAATTAAATTAATTTGTACATAGAGCCCATACAGTATATATAAACATTTAAATACTTGACAGTGAGACAATCATAGAAATAAAGCATTTGTTTTATCCTATAGTCATAGTTACACAGAATAAAAATTTCCTACTTTCGACCATGAAAGATCAAGGAGATCAGCAGTATGTCCTTTATATTTGCAAAATGGCCGTTGTCGAAAAGGTGCATTTTTATCATCAGGGTCTTCATCAGTTCCACTGCATACCTGTTTAGACAAAGACAAATGTTAAAACCAGCAAAATAAAAGCTTCCCACTCTATCTGTTCTCTCATCATTTTATATGATGCTTGATTGAAATCTTGATTCACCAAAAGCAAACCACCATTTATGCTGAATCTGTTATCATTTCTTTACCTCCTTGACCTAACAAATAACAAACCAGGATCATTAACTTAAGAACAATTAAGTCGTGCTATCATAATCTTTCCCTCCCTAACAGAGTCTGTACTTTGTCCTTTTCTGAGCAGCTGTTACTTCATGAGAGGCAGGAGCCAGCACCAAAGGGTGATCATGATCAGTTTAAGGTAATCAAGACAAACTCTTCCCTTCCCAGTGATGACAGGTTTAGGAATGGGCACATACTACAATTTTTATCCTTAGACATAAGGGAAAATTTATTGTGGAAAGAGTAGGAGGGGGCTCTAAAATGATTTTCTCGTTCTTAAAAAGGACATATTAAAAGACACCTTCCTTTTCTCTGCCTCCAAACATTGTTATTTGCATAGGACACCCGAGAGTGTAGTAACCACTGGGAGGTCTATGAAGGAAACCAACCCGAGAGGACAGGTAAAGAATAGCAAAGCTGGAAGCTGGTAGGACCCTGTGACCCTGATGATACTACTGGGCTGCTGAATTAGCCACCCCTGGTACCGTCTTACCTCCAGACTTGCTTCCTCATTGTTTAAGTCATTTTCAGTTGGATTTCTGTTATTTGAAGTCAAAAGCATCCTGACAGAGGTAGGTGAATAATGATGCCATTCTTTTGTGCAGTGAATTTAGTTTACAACATGCTTTTATATTCATTATCTGAATGAATCCTAACAACTCTAAGAGTTGGGTATTAACATTATGAAGATAGAGAGATTGAGATAAAAATCAAGGCTCAAAGAGGTTAAAATAATATATTAAAGGTAACATGGCCACCTGCAAACAGCAGAACCAAAGCAGAAATATAGTGATTTAACATCAAGTTCAGAGGTTGTTCTTTAAATGTTTTAAAGTAGGGTTCGCCAACTGGTGGTCTGTGGACCACTGGTGATCCGTGAGATCCGAAAGATTGGCGACCACTGTTTAAGAGGATGTTAGCATGAGCAAAAATATGGAGTGTTAGCTAAGCCTTGAATATTTAGGAAAGGATAGGTAGGATGATGAGGATGGAGGAAAAAATGTGGAGATATAGTAGGGGATTAGGGTAGAAAGGTACTTTGAGACCAGATCATAAAGAGCCTTAAATTTGTGGCTTACAAAGTTAGGCATTCTTTTTTTTAATTTAAAAAAATTAATTTGAGGGGGGGGAGGATGGAGGGGAGGAGAGAAGAGGGGGAGAAGAGAGAAGAGAGAGAAGAGAGAGAAGAGAGAGAAGAGAGAGAAGAGAGAGAAGAGAGGGGAGGGAGGGAGGGAGGGAGGGAGGGAGGGAGGGAGAGAGAGAGAGAGAGAGAGAGAGACATCTATTTGTTATTCCACCCATTCATACATTCATTGATTGATTCTTGCATGTGCTTTGACTGGGGATTGAACCTACAACCTTGGCATATCAAGACGATACTCTAACCAACTGAGCTACCTGGCTAGGGTAAAAATTCAGATATTCTAATGCAGTGGAGAAAAAACACAAGGTTCTGGAAATAAAAACTAGCATGATCTGACTGGTGCCTTAGAAATAGAATGCTATTGTATAACAGATCATTTGAAGAAAGAAAACGGAGGCAAGAAGAGCAGTCAGTAAGTTTAAGTAAGAATAATGAGGGCTTGACCGTGGTGTGAAAGGACTGTTAGCCGGACCATCACCACCACCACCACCACAAACTCCTGATTACAAATGGCAGCTCTGAGTAAAGTCTCCTAAATTTAGAACAACAACAACAAAAAAGAATAATGAGAGCTTGAACTAGGATAGTGGGCATGGGATATATTAAAAACTACCAATATTATTTGTCTAAAACTTTACAGTTAATAAATGCCTATAGCTACTTCCCCTTTGCTGCTAGCCCAGGGAAAAACTGCTGGAAGACATAAAATTAAACAGGCTTGCCTAACTGACATCAAATTCATCCTTTGCTTTAATAATAATTTACATTTCATTAACTCCTTAACATATTTCCTTTAGCAGTGATTCCAGATACCTTTTTCCCCCTCCATAAATATCCATTTTCTTCTCCCTATACTCTACATTTTTTCCCCAAATACTTAATGTTTTTCAGATTATAAAGTAATATATGCTCAGTGTAGAAAATTCAGAAAAAAGCTAGAAAGTAGGAAAATTAAAACTAAAACCACCTTATGATCTAACATTTTGATAATTTTCATTCTTCCTTTTATTATACCACTGGAGGCTAGATGCATGAAATTTATGCAAGAATAGGCCTTCCTTCCCCTGGCTGCCGGCCCAGGCTTCCCTCTGACACCTGGGACCCAACCTTCTTCCCAGTTGCTGGCCCCCAGGACCTGGGATTCCCTTGTAGAGGGAGGCCCCGCCCACCCACCACAGCCTGCAGTTCAGGGGCCTGGGCCCTCCCTCTTTGGGGCAATCATGGAGCCCCCTGATTGATCACCCCACCAGCCAGTGGTCTGGGCCTCCCTCTGCGGGGTGATTATGGGGTGATGGTTGGGCTCCCAACCAACTGCACTGCACCTGCCTTAGCTGGCCTGGTGCCAGTGGGTGTCATAGCATGTTCCCGGATGGTCATTCCACTGTTTGACTGTTTGATCAATTTGCATATTATGCCTTTATTATATAGGATGAGTGTTTTCTATATTCCACTCTTAGAAAACATGTATTAGCTACATATGAATGCACCATAACTTAATCGTTTTCCAATATGTTGGTCATTCAGACATTTCCTTTTTTTTTTTTTTTTTTTTTTTTTACTAATATAAAAAGCAATTCATTGAACAATCTGGAACATGAATCTTTATTCCTCTTTGATTTAAAAAAACCACCCTAATATACATAGTCAAAAGGTTTAAACTGGAGACTTTTATTTATAGCATATTCTGTTATCTGTTTTAATAAAAGCAGGTAAGCTTAAATATTTTTTAGAAATACAGAAGAATGAAGTATCAAATAAAAATGACTGAAAACCCTACCACCTAGAGATAACTGCAAGTAATATTTTAGTGAGTTTCCTTTAAGCTTTTTAATATATATTCATAGATGTTTTGGCCAAAATTGGGATAATATTGTACCCAATTTTTCATTCTGTTTTTTTTTTTTCCATTTTACATTTTAATTAGAATATTTTTAATGTCACTACATAGTCTTTGAAAACAATTTAAGGATAGAATAATATTCTACTTGTGGGCTATCACATAGATTTTATTTTCCAACTGTTAAAAATTTAGCTTGTTCATATTTTAGCTATTATGAGAACACTAAGATGAAAATCTTTTTACTTACATCTTTGATTCTTTAAAAAATATATTTTTATTGATTTCAGAGAGGAAGGGGGAGGGAGAGAGATAGAAACATCAATGATGAGAGAGAATCATCAATCAGCTGCCTCCTGCATGCCCCACACTGGAGATCAAGCCTGCATCTCAGGCATGTGCCCTGACTGCGAATCAAACCGTTACCTCCTGGTTCATAGGTTGATGCTCAACTACTGAGCCAAGCCAGATGGGCTGATTATTTCTTTATAATAGATTTTTAAAGGTAGAATTATTAAAGATAGAATTACTAAATGAAATATATTTTATCTAATAGATATCTATATCGAGGAAGATATTTATATCTCTACATAAGTATATATTTATGTATGTAAATGTTTGTAATAGACATTTCAAACTTACATAGAGTAGAGAGAGAATATAGTAAAAAGTATAATGAACCCCAAACATCTATGACTTACTTTAACAATCATCAACATTTTGTTTTTATCAATCTTCCCAACTTTATGTATTTGTTTACTTTTGCTAGAACATCTAAAGCAAGAGCTGAATACCATTTACCTGAATACAATAAATACTATATAAGTATCTCTAACTAATAAGCTCTCTTCCTACCTAATAAAAGAGCAATATGCAAATTAACTATCACTCTGCTCACGCCACGCCCAAGCCACGCCCACCAGCCAATCAGAGCGAGTATGCAAATAAACCCAACCAAGATGGCTACGGGCCACAGAGAGCAGTTGAGAGGCTTGGGTTTCCCAGGCAATAGAGGAAGCTAAGCTTTCCACACACCCTGGCTGGCTTAGGCCTCCAATCCAGGCTATAAAGTTTCAATTATAGAAGATACATAAAACCAAACAGAAATGGCGGCAGCCATGGAGCAAGCAGGGGGCTTTGCTCTGCTCCAAGCCACAAAGTTTCAATTGTAGAAGGTAAATAAGCCCCAGATACCAGGGCCTCCTCTTGGGTCACTGGGGGGCGTGGCTGGCCTGCAAATCACCACAGTGCCCTCGCTCAGGCCATCCCACACCTCAAGGGAACCCCCACCCTAATCTGGGACACACTTTAGGGCAAACCAGCTGGCCCCCACCCATGCCTCTATCCTATCTAATAAAAGAGTAATATGCAGATTAACCATCACTCCAACACAAAATATGGCTGCCCCCATGTGGACACAAGATGGCCACCACAGATGGCCAGCAGGGGAGAGCAGTTGGGAGGGCAGTTGGGAGGGACCAGGTCTGCAAGGGAGGGCAGTTGGAGGTGATCAACCCTGCAGGGGAGGGCAGTTAGGGGTGGCCAGGCTGGCAGAGGAGGGAAGTTGGGCGAAAACGGGCTGGCAGGGGAGCAGTTAGACATCAATCAGGTTGGCATGGGAGTGTTTAGGGGGTGATCAGGCTAGCAGGCAGAAGTGGTTAGAGGCAATCAGGAAGGCAGGCAGGCGGGCAGTTGAGAGCCAGTAGTCCTGGATTGTGAGAGGCATGTCTCACCAGGATCGGGTCTAAACAGACAGTTTAACATCCCTCGAGGGGCTCCAGATTGGAAAGTGTGCAGGCTGGGCTGAGGGATTTTGTGCACCAGGCCTCTAGTTTATACATAACTACAATGCTATTATTGCACCTAAAAATACAATTTGTATCATCTAATATATTATCTATATTCAAATATACTGATTATCTAAAAATATCATTTTAAAGTTGGTGTCCTATGAAAACTTGCAAGCCTTTTGATATTCATTAGCGCCTACTAGATACTATGTTAGTTGTTGAGATACCAAAATAAATGACATTTATCTTATAACTTATTCTCAGTATTTATAGAATGAACCTTTTAACATATCAGATTATGTCATTTTCTGATGAAAATCTCTCCATTAGCTTCCATCATTCTCAACACAATAGCAAAGTCCTTGCAATGGCCTGATGCTATGACTGCCCCATCCACATCTCTGAGACTTCATTTTCTATGACTCTTCCCCTCACTCATAGACCCAATACTGTTTCTTGAATATACCAGAACTCCTGCCTTATAGGAGTTTCATTTGCTGTTCACTCTACCTGGAATGCTCTTCTCCAATAGAAAGCCATATAATCACTCCTTCACCTCCTTCAGATTTTGCTCAAATGACAACCTCTTGGTGAAACTTTGTTTGTCCACCTTCTTTACTCCCGTCTTCTCTACTTTATCTGCTTTAGTTTCTCCATGAAATTTATCATCTTCCAATATGTTATAAAATTTGCTTACTTCTCTATCTGCCACCACTAGAATTTAAACTTCATATAAACAGCTATTTGTGTCACTTTTGTTCACTACTATATCCCTAATTCTGAGAGTAGTGATTAATAGATAGTATACATTCAATAAATATTTGTGGACTAAATGAAGACACAGTGTCAGACCTTAAAATGTCAATTAGTGCACCAGGTTAAAAGCATACTAGTAAGCTCTACAGACTGATCAGAGGTGGGTTATAATTCCGAAGCTATATCTATCAACTGTGTGAAATTGGCGAGTTACTTAAAATCTCCTCACCCTTCTTTTCTTCATCTACAAAACAGAGTTCTTAATATTATCTCACAACAGTATCAGGACTGTTGTGAGGTTACAAAAGATAAGACATAAAATGCACTTAGCGAAGTACATGGCACATAGTAAGGACACATAAAACATTAGCTGTTGTTATGTAAATTGATATAGTATTATAAGTACCTTTACAAGAAATATGGGCAAAATATAATGGGAACAATGAGGGAGCATATGAGTAATTATGCATTAAGTGAAAAAAGGAACACTTCAGCAAGGAGACCTGAGTATAAAATGAATTTACCAGGCAACGGGTATTAGTATGTGTAAATACATGGAATCCACAAAGGGTCTGACATTTTTGTTGGGGCAACAATGAACTGAGTAGCTTAGAACATAAGGTTTGTGAGAGGGAAGGATGGAAAATAACAATGAGAGCTGAGGTCAGGCTGATTTCTGAAAGGCTCAGTCAAGCTAAGTAATTTGGCCTTGATTCTAGATAGGAAGAAAAGAGCCAAAAAGAGTGCTCAAACAGGACAGTAACATGGTCAGATTTGTTTTATAGGAAAGTAATTTTGCTGGCACTGTGGATGAAAGACTGGAATTTGGGAAAAAGCTCTAATGGTCCAGGTAAGAGATAAAGCCTGGATTATAGCTGAGGAAATGAAAGGAATGGCCAGATTCCAAAGACATTTCTGAGATCAAGTGGGTAGGATGTTGTAAATGAGCATACATTGAAGGGGGAAGGAGAAACTAAAAAGTGATCACAGAGTATAACTCAGGAGATGATCTGGGTATTAAACAATGAACTGGCATCAAGTACACTGTTAAAGGAGTGGTTTCCTTGGGAAAATGATATGTACTGAATTCTGATTTGAACATACTGTTAATGTCTGTCTTCCCCTGTGTATATATACTGAGTGACCAGATTATTATGATCAATGAATGCATAATAATCTGACCACTCAGTGTATATCCTATATAATAAAAGGCTAATATGCAAATTGTCCCCTCAACCAGGAGTTCTCAACACAATAGCAAAGTCCTTGCAATGGCCTGCATGCTATGATTGCCCCATCCACATCTCTGTGACTTCATTTTCTATGACTCTTCCCCTCACTCCAAGTTCCCTCCCCCAGGCCAGGCTGACCCGACCCCACCCATGCACGAATTTATGCACCAGGCCACACACACACACACACACACACACACACACACACACACACACAGAGGGGCCAGATTATTATGTGTTCAGAGATCATAATAATCTGGCCACTCAGTGTAGGTCCTTGGCATGGACTGTCCACTGCATCTTTATATTTTAAGTGCCTAATACATTGTCGACTAAACCAATGCATGTGTTAAATAAAATGCTGCATATGTAGAATTTCACAAAAATTATCTCTCTTCCCTTTAAAGCTAACTCCATTCTTCAAGTATTTTATTCTATTGATCTTGAAGGGGATCAGAATATGTCACCCCTCAAAATAACCCTCTACCTGAAAGCAGAGCATAAAATTTCCTTTATGAAGGTGTCTTGTTCTCACCTCTCATTTACCAGGAAGGGTGGAATGAATCTTATCTCTGGAAATAGCCTTGAGTCTTCATAAACAGGACTTTAGTAAATAACTCTTATCTTCCATTAGTTTCCTCTAATATATTAACCTTCCATAATTTACCACCCCTAAAAGCCTAACCCCCCCCCCTTTTCTTTGTCTATTCCTTTTAAAAATAAAAATTTTTGCCCTTTTAAAAATGAATGATATGTAAGCCATTGGGTTTAACTGTTTTGGGGGGGATCTGTCCTATTTTTCTATGAAAGCTAATATATGCATACTATTTACCCTGTTAATCTGTCCTTTGTGAGGATATTTTGTAGATCTCAGCTGCAGAACCTAAAAGGGTAGAGGATTTTTTTTCCCTTCCCTACTACCTACTTTAAAAAATTCTAAGCAGAAGTTAAATGCTGTAACACCCACACTGATGTTCCACTAATCAAACCGATCAAACATAGATTTACCCAAGAAAAGCATTATTATAGATAAACAGCATACTTAACACTACTATTGTCAAGAAGAAATTTTAAGTCACTAGCATAATGGAGTAAATTTTGCATGTTACTCTTCTGCCTTACTGATTTACTTTTGGAGATCAACTAAAATAGAGTGCCCTAGCCAGTTTGGCTCAGTGGATAGAGCAGCGGCCTGAGGACCAAAGGGTCCTGGGTTTGATTCTGGTCAAGGACACATACCTTGGTTGCAGGATCCTTCCCAGCCTGGGCCCTGGTCATGGCTTGTGCAGGAGGCAACCAATCGATGTGTTTCTCTCACATTGATGTTTCTCTCTGTCTTTCCTATCTCTTCTACTCTCCTTAAAAACCAATTTAAAAAATCCTTGGGTGAGGAGTAACATAAAACAATAACAACAACAAAACAAAACAGAGAGCATAACAGCCAGAATCTTAGCCTTGACATAACCAATGAGGAGGTGAGTGCTTTTGCGTGTGTCACTGTCACTATTGGCTTAATTGTACAATAGGTATTTTCAGGTATTCTATTTTACAGGGATTCTAAGAAGACAAGAGTGAGAATGTAGTTCAAAAGAGATATAACATATCACTATCACAAGAAAAGAGGAAAAAGAACACACACATCAGGAAAATAAACTCAATTGTGCTTACTGTGCCTCACTGCAGCTAGCACTAGGTCAAAGATAACAAGTAATACCAAACTCCAAAGGTATATGAACTAGTATAAGGGCTTTGTAAAACTGTCCCAGTAGAATGACAGAAGTGAAGAAGCCCCAAACAATCTTTTCCTGAAAACAACAGACAGAAATGATACTCAACTATGCCAGGAAAAAATACCTTAGTACTCCAGAGGGTCATTATATTTTGTGTTAAAGAACTACTATGCTCCTCATTTAAAAGGCCTTATGTTTAAACAAAGTTGTGAATTACATAAAATTGGGGGGGGGGGGGCCTGGATGGAAGAAGTTAAAAAGCTGTAAGTAGGATTTTTGAAATAAGCATAACACAAGATGGTACAAATAGTCCCTGTTTTTTAATAGTAACTAATGACTGGAACCTTTATTGTGAATTAAACTATAATAAAAGCAAACCCTTTTCCCTAAAGCAAGACAGTTAAAAATTTCTCTATTACATTAGTCAGTGAAGGTTTTCTAGAGGAAGTAAAATTTGGAATAGAAAGAAAAAAGATTGCAGGCATTCAAATAAGGGGAATAGGAATAAAGGCACAGAAGCAGGAATTCAGTACTGATACAGGCCTACCACAGGTAGGCATGGAGTTAGGGTCCAAGGACACTAAGATCTGTGAAGTATATTCCTTGGCCTTAACTCAGCCCAGAGCCTAGCCAGTGACACAAATTTCTAAGAAAGACATGATGATATCAATGTCAAAGTACTTATGATGTACTATTAGAACACAAATGAGAAACGATTCTGCCTGTTTGATTCAGGGAAAACAAAAAGAGGTAATATATTTTAGCTGAATATTGAAGGATGAGTAGGGGTTTGCCCTATGACTAAAGGGAACAGAAAGGGCATTCCTGGCAAATCAAACAGCATGGACAAAGATGTAAAAGTGAGTGGTTAAGGTACAGACTTAGATCCAGCAAGGCAAATAGGATACATAGGCACTAGGGAATTAGAACTGAGTTAAAAAGGTAAGATGAGGCAAAATCAGGAAGGACCTTACTCTGTAGGTTACAAGGAGCCATCAGAAGATTTTACAACACACAAAGCATAGTTAGATCTGTATTTTGAAAAAAACAAAATACTCGTGGCAGTGTAGAAAATGAATTGGGTAGAGACCAGAGGCTATAGCAAACATTTAAATGAGTATCATTAGTGTCAAGGGCCTAAATGATGTGGATGGCAATGGGAGATGAGAGGACAGATTCCATGGGCATATGTAGATGGAGGAAGAGTGGATGGGAATTTGTAGCTACTTTGATATGTAGGTATATAGAGTATTTCTGACCGATTTAAAAAGATTAGTTATGAATGTTGATGCCATTAAAGAAAGTTCAAAAGAGAGAAGCATAGTTGTCTGTAGATAATCTCTCTATATAAAAGGCTAATATGCAAAGTGCCCCCTCATCAATTTGACCCCCTCACTATGACATGTGCTGATCACCAGGGGGTGGCATGGAATGAAGGAAGGCTCCAGCTGGCAGCTGGCAGCCGGGGAAGGAAGGCCCTGGCTGGCAGCTGGAAGATCCCGATTGGCCCTGGTTGTCGGCCAGGCCTAGGAACCCTACCCATGTGTGAATTTTGTGCACCAGGCCTCTAGTTAAAATACATTGGCGAATGACCATTAACATCTATCCAGTTACATAAGCCTGACACCTAGGAATCATCCCAGGCTACTCACTAGGTAGTAGTCACCACATCCTAGAGATCCCACTTCTTTCACATCTCTTGAATTCAGCTCATTTTTATGGTTTCTAGGTCCACTGCTATCACAATCTATCATAACTGAAGTACCCATTTCTCTCCTGGGTTAATAGGCTCTTAAGTGGTATCCCTGTCTTTATATTGCAGCCCCCATCTAATCTATCCTTTATAGTGCTACCACAATTTTCTTTCTAAAACAAAAATCTGAACATTTTAATTAAATTCCTAATTGAAACCCCTCGAAATGTCTTTCTCCCCCAGTAGCTTGCAGGATACAATTAATATGTCTTGGTTTAACATAAAAGGCCATTTAAAATTCCAATCATGCCTATTTCTCCTACAACTCTTAACATGTACCCTTTGCTTCTGCCACATGGAATTTATTGAAGTACTTTTAACATGCGATGCTGTTTCAGCCTCCATGACTTTGCGCTTGCTATCTGCTCTGAAATGTTTTCCTTCCTTCCTTCCTTCCTTCTTTCCTTCCTTCCTTCCTTCCTTCCTTCACTCATATAGTTAACACCTAGTTCAAACATCAAAGCCTCCAGAAAGTTTGTCCTGACACCCTGATTCACGGGCTGAACTCTTATACTTGTGTGGTACCTCCTATAGCATGTTACCATCCAATACTGTAACTGTAGATATATCTATTTCACTGATCAGCAAGGTCCCTGAAGCCACTGAATAAGTTTCATTTGATTTTGCATAATCTTCTACCCCCGCCCCCGTTTGTTAATTCTCACCCAAGGATATTTTTTCATTGACTTCTAAAAAGAGTGTGAGGGAGGGGGAGAGACAGAGATAGAGAAACACTGATGGGAGAGACACATTGATTGGTTGCCTCCCAGCATGTGCCTGACCAGGGCTGGCGATTGAGCCTGCAACACAGTTATGTGCCCTTGACTGGAATCAAACCTGGGACTCTTCAGTCCACAGGCTGACGTTCTATCCACTGAGCCAAACCCACTGGGGTGATTTTTCAGAATCTACACTGAATGGCCAGATTATGATGATCTCTGAACACATAATAATCTGGCCACTCAGTGTATATCCTATATAATAAAAGGCTAATATGCAAACTGTCCCCTTGACCAGGAGTTCGACCAGCAGGCAGGCCAGCCAACTGCTCACATCCCCTCCCCCTGGTCAAGTTGGCTGGACCCACCCATGCACGAATTTATGCACTGGGCCTCTAATATATATATATATATATATATATATATATATATATATAATACACACACAAACACACACACACACACTGAGTGGCCAGATTATTACGTTTTCAGAGATCATAATAATCTGGCCACTCAGTGTATTAGTGGTGTCTGGCACAGGGACCAAGCACCCAGAAAACATTTGTCGAGGGAGTTGTTTTAGACCTATTAATTGATGTGCTTGAAGAATGTGTATATATATATATATATATATATATATATATATATATATATATAGAGAGAGAGAGAGAGAGAGAGAGAGAGAGAGAGAGAGAGAGAGAGTGTGTGTGTGTGTGTGTGTGTTGTTATGTGAAAAGTGTGGCATGCACAATAAGATCTAATTCTTTTTTCTATTGTTGTTAATCCTCACCTGAAAATACTTTTCTATTGATTTTTAGAGAGAGCAGAAGGGAGGGGGAAAGACAGAGACAAACATTGATGTGAAAGAGATACATTGCCTCCCCCATGCACTCCAATCAGGGCTGGGGACTAAGCATGCAACCAAGGTATGTGCCCTTGATTGGTATCGAACCCAGGACCCTTAAGTCTGTAGGTTGACACTCTATCCAGTGAGCCAAAATGCTAGGGCAAGATCTAATTCTTGTTTTAAAAACATAAAGCTATTGAAAGAAAATTAGAATTATGGAGCTAAAGCCAGTTCAGGATTGTAGACAGTGAATAAATCAATTGAGAATAGCCGAGGACAGATTCCTGAGAAACAGCAACATTTAAGGGCTTGAAGATAAAGAGTCAGAAGGGATATAGGAAAAGAACAGAAAGGAAAAACAGAAAGGAGAGCATAGAAAGGAAAAAACAGAACCACTGAAAGCTGAGAACTGTATGTTTAAAGTAGGAAAAAAATTCACGTTAAAAATACAGAACCAGTGAAACCCCAGGACAATATTGTTGAGCAGGTGAACATTTAAGTTCTCTTTGTTTATATTACACTTGCCTAGATCAATACACAAGAAGCACAGGGGACAGCTTAGAATAATACTTTATGTTTTAGGTTTAAAATTGGTTATATTTAATCTTCCAACTGAGACCAAATAAAAATCTTTTAGATATTTGAAACTAACTAAAACTATGATAAAGCATTTGTTAAACCAAGAAGATGGAAAAATTAATTACCTCTTATTCAAGTATCCATTATTATTTCTTAAAACATCTAACATGTTTTAGAGGGGATGGGATTTTGTTTTATTCAAGTTTACATTAGTGGTTTGGTAGCTTGGTTAATATTCACTGTTTGACAATCTTTGAACATTACACTTAATCATTTACCAATTCTAATAGAAGAAACTCTTCTAACATATCTTAATTTTAAGTAGGTGATATCATGAAATTATAATTTCTGATAAATAAGGTACTTAAAAAACAAAAAAGTTGAAAGAAAACAATAAGGTACTTTATGGAAAACAAATCAAATAATAGTATTTAACAATAGTAACTATAAAATAACAAGCATACCCCTGTATCTGTATCAGATTTTGATGAATTTAGACTTTCCTGAGAAGGTGATGGGGATACACGTCCTGAAAAACAACATAATTGTAAAATGGCATGTACATATACACATGCATGAGTACACATACACACACACAATCAGAAATAATGACACAGGAACACCTAATTAAAAGTCATAGAATGTAACATTCTAGAAAACTACATGCGAAGCATTAACTCTTTGGGCACCAAAATATTTGTTTTGATTATCTTTACATAAAATCTTTATTAAATAGTTCTCCAATTTAATGTACTGTTAAATTCTCATTATTCATAGTGAATACATTCTTGTCAATCATAACAAGCAATAAGATGAACAATTAAGGGGCAGAAAGGGTCTAGGTTGGGGTACATTTGAAGGGCCACTGAATAGAGTCATTTTGTTCCAGTCAGGGCAATAAAAGAAATAAATACTAAACATTATTTACTATATTGTCAACTCTTTATCATCTTCAATTATGTAATATAACATAAATGCATAATTGAGATAATAGAAAGGAGAGCATATATACAGGGCTGCTAAAATATACAGGGCCTTGCTTCCCAGTTTAGTGGATATTCCTAGATTTCTATGTTCTTCAAATTGCTGTTTCCACTATATTCTCCTTTCTCTGTTCTCCAGCTTTGGGTTGGGAAAGTGGTATAGGGAGGGAGAGGTTTGCGGGGAAAATTTATTGCAGTTAAATAATTATAAGAAAAGAATCCCCAAAACTCAAAGTTCCTATTTATATCAACTTCACATACTTTTCCTGATAACTTACGATGATACATAAATATTGTAATCCATTTTACTTTTTTCACATACCCTTTGATGAAATGAAAAATCACATTTACTTTCTATATGTTTCTTTAATCATTATTTACTGGTTGAATATATTATTCTAATTTTTCTAGATAAATCAGAATTTCACTTTAACCTTGGATAAAAATGAAAATTGCCAAGGGATACCAAATGACTTTGTTCTCATTTGATTTCCCTTAGAAAGTCAAAAGCTTCATGGTAGCTTTTTTCACTGAATTTAGAAGTTTGTTTTTCCTATAGACTTCTGTTTTACTTTTAGGTTTGTGGCTGAGAGTAGTGGTCGCTGCAAATGATTGCCAGAAAAAAAGGCATTATTATGCCTAAAATGTGAAAATGCCAGGTGTCTTTGGATTTTTTAAAGCCCACAAAAAGTGAAAAATACCTTCAGTATTGTATTTCATTCGCATATTGTTGAAATAGTCAAAAGCATTTTTCAAAGCCCATATTCTCACTACATTATCTTGTCCAGCTGAGGCAAGTAATCGGCCACAGTGAGAGAATTTCATGGTCCAAACAGCTCCCTATGAAAACAATGGAAGGTTCAAAGTTATTTTAAAAATTGAAACATTAAAAAATCATGCCAAATTATATATAATAGGCACATTACTAGTACCACTTAAAGCCAAGAGTACAATGGTGCTACAATACCACAAAGAGCGACTTTTCTAAGAAAGGAAAGATAATATAGTTGTAGTTTGCCATAAAGTAAACTAACAATTTCAAAATCCCAAACCATGTCCATATATTAATGGAAATGGGAGTTCTGAGGTTGCTGGAAATCTTCAATGTAAACCATGAATCTTAGTTTTGTATATGTTTCTAGCTGACCATAAGGAAGAATAGGTTAGGAGGGGGCAGGGCCTTCAGCATAGCACTAACAACTAACTAGGGCTAAGGGAAGAATATGCCCACCTTAGCAATGGCCATCATTTTATTGGGCATTTGAAGAAATGTTGGAATTGTATGGTTTCCTCCTGCTTTTCTCCCAAGAAATAAGGTTTTACAGTATATGGCTAGAATTCCCCAATAGATAGTGAAAACAGTGGGGAAGTGTGTGTGTGTGTGTGTGTGTGTGCGTGTGTGTGTGTGTGTGTGTTGGGGGAGGGTTAAAGAATGTAAGCCCTTAAATTGGAAAGGCTAAAACCTACTACAACAAATACTGTTATATCTACTATTACAACAAACATCTATGCAGAATAAAAGATTATCCAAGTTAGAGCCAACAGCTCATTTACTAGAATAGAATTAATTTCCACAAAATTCAAGTATGTTAAGAAATTTGTTACTTGGAGCTTATGCCTATGAGTTTTTAATTAAAACTATAAATAATGAGTCAATACAGAAGGAAATTCATTAAATGCCTTAAGGAAGTTTCTATAATCAACTCAAATATTTTATATCTAGATTATAAACACCAAAGTTTAAATTCCAATCTGACTGCCTTCTGATATATGTTTGTGGTTGCTTCCTTCCAGTTAGGCCAAACTTTGTATTATTATATTATATAATAATCTCCAGACCTAAATAGATCTGGAGATTATTATGCTAAGTAAAATGAGCCAATTGGTGAAAGACAAATATATGATCTCACTTATACATGGAATCTAATGAACCAAATAAACTGATCAACAAAACAGAAACAGATGCATGGATACATGGAATAAATTGATAGTTGTCAGAGGGGAGGGGAAAGGGAGGGGTCCTTGATTAAAGAAGGTGAAGGGATTAGTCAAAGAACATGTATAACCCATTGATGCAGACAACACTGTGGTGATAGTCAGAGGGAAGGGGGCAAAGTGGGGGGCGGGGAATGGTAATGAAGTAAAAAATCTAAATAGATAAATGCATTCCCTGATCAAGGACCCACACAGTATCATTTACCTAGTTTTAAGGTCCTTACTTCCTTCTCCATATTCCTAGCATTTTCAGAGGCAATATAATTTGTGTACTTTATATCTACTTTGGTACATTTTAACTATGATAGAGAACTTGTACTGCCAACTCTCTCTGGGTTTTAGCTGTCACACTACAAAATATATTGAGATTTAGAAAAAGTTGCGTAAATTATCTATCATCTATCTATCTATCTATCTATCTATCTATCTATCTATCTATCTATCTAAAAAGCTAAGTGACCATCGCATCTGAAACAACCAAAGAGGCAACCAAACAGGCTGTGTTGGGTGACCAGGCCAGCAGGGGGATTAGTGAGGGATGTCCAAATGACTGAGCAGCAGGCTGCATGGGGCAACCAAGCCAATAGGGGAGTTAGTGAGGAGCGACCAAATGATCAAACAGTAGGCTGTGTGGGGCGACCAGGCCCACGGGGAGGGGGGAGAGGGGGAGGGCAGTTGGGGATGACCAAGCCAGCAGGTGGGGCAGTGAGGGGTGACCAAATGACTGAGCAGCAGGCTGTGTGGGGTGTCCAGGCCAACAGGGGGTTAGTGAGGGGCGACTAAATGACTGAGCAGCAGGCTGTATGGGGCTACCAGGCCCATGGGGGGTTAGCTGGGGACAACTAGATTGGCGGGAAGAAGGCAGTGAGGGGCAACCAGACCTGGGGGGAAGTTGGGGGTGACCAGGCCGGCAGGGGGGGGCGAGCACTAAGGGCGACCAGGTTGGCAGCGGGGGCAGTTGTGGGAGACTATGCCAGAAGAAGGGTATTTGGGGGTGACCAGGCCAGCAGGGGGAGGGGCAGTTAGGGGCGATCAGGCAAGCAGGTCAACTGAGCAGTTAGGAGCCAATGGTCATGGATTGTGAAAGAGATGTCCGACTGCTAGTTTAGGTTCAATGCACAGGAATCCCCCAAGGGATCCAGGATTGGGGAGGATGTAGGCTGGGCTAAGGCCACCCCCCCCTCTCCCTGTGCACCAGGCCTTTAGTATAAAATTTAATGGGGAACATTTTAAATATTTTTCAAAGTGATAGACTATCTTCTAATTTAACTGTCTTAAGGTTTGGTACTTTTATATATAGCTTTCTTAATAATATAGGACTAGTGTTTATTTAATTCAACTAGAAGCCTGGTGCACAAAATTTGTGCATGGGGGCCGGAGGGGGGGATTGTCCCTCAGCCCAGCCTGTACTCTCTCCAATCTGGGACATCCCTCTCAAAATGAAGGACTGCTGGCTCCCAACTGCTTGCCTGCCTTTCTGATTGCCCCTAACTGTTTCTGCCTGCCAGCCTGATTACCCCCTAACCACTCCCATGCCAGCCTGATTGATGTCTAACTGCTCCCCTGCCAGCCCATTTGCCCCCAACTTCCCTCCTCTGCCAGCCTGGTCACTCCTAACTGCCCTCCCCTGCAGGCTTGATGGCTTTCAACTGCCCTCCCTTGCAGGCCTGGTCCCTCACAACTGCCCTCCCAGGCAGGCCTGGTCCCTCATAACTGCCCTCCCCTACTTGCCTGATCACCCACAACTTGTGGTGGCCATCTTGTGTCCACATGGGGGAAGGATTTTTGGCCATATAGGGGGAGCCATCTTGTCTGTTGGAATAATGGTCAATTTGCATATTACTCTTTTATTAGATAGGATAGAGGCCTGGTGCACAGGTGGGGGCCAGCTGGTTTGCCCTGAAGGGTGTCCTGGATCAGGGTTGGGGTTCCCTTGGGGCATAGGGTGGCCTGAGCGAGGGGCTTGGGGTCATTTGCAGGCTGGCCACGCCCCCCAGCTATCCAAGCGGAGGCCCTGGTATCTAGGATATGGGATATATTTACTTTCTACAATTGAAACTTTGTAGCCTGGAATGGAGCCAAGCCTCCTGCTTGCTCTGTGGTGGCAGCCTTTTCTTTTTGGATTTGTTTACCTTCTATATTTGAAACTTGGTAGCCTTGAGTGGAGAGTTAGGCCAGCAAGGACAGGTGGAAAGCTTGGCTTCCTCCAGTGATGGGGAAACGCCTCCCTCCTGCTCTCTGTGGCTGTAGCCATCTTGGTTGGGTTTATTTGCATACTTGCTTTGATTGGCTGGTGGGCGTGGCTTATGGGCATGGCATGTGGTGTGGCGTGATGGTTAATTTGCATATCACTCTTTTATTAGGTAGGATAATGTACTTCTTGAAAAATAATTGAGAGATAGACTGTATTAAATTGTATTAATATCAATTCAGTCTTCTTGAGTAAAAATAGCAAAATTGCATACATAAGAATAGATCTGCTATTTAAAAGCTAAAGTATTTCCATGAAAACAGAATCAATGAAAAATAAAAAAGTTGCTTACCATATGTTCACCACTAAGATCTTGTACTACTTTTATTTGATCAAAATCATAAGGTCCTTTGAAACCATGTGCTGCTTTGAATTTGACTGGTCTTGTGTATGGCATTCCTTCATCATCACTTGATGAAGGATCATCTTGATCAGTATGAAACACTAAATAGAAAAGCAACAGAAACCATCACTAGCTATGTAGATATAACTATTATTATATTTCATATCATTGCTTACCAATAAAATTCATTAAATGGAGAAGCAAAATCTGTCTATTACTAAATAGCATATTGCCTAATGGTATACACGGAGTCTAGTGCCAGATTGCCTGGGTCTAAATCCAACTCTGTAACTTATTATCTGTGTGACCTTAGGCAAGGTACACAACTTTTCTGTGCTTCAGTATTCTCATATATAAAATGGTGATACTAGTGGTACGTACTTCAAAGGGTTTTGATGAGGGTTAAATGTGCTAATACAGGTGAAAGTGCTTAGAACAGTGTCTGGCACAAAATAAGTGTTTATTATATAAAAAAAAATTAGTACAATTATGAGAAGGGCATAGGAAGTTAAGATCTGCACAAAATTAGAAAATTTACATAAATTTGAAATGTTTATAAAAACTAAATATCTTTACATAGCAAATTTACATCTGATTCTTAAAATGTTCTACTTCACTTACCTTCATCTCTAACACTTTTAACTTTATTTACAGCACGTTCACCATATTCTTCAGCAAGGTGCTTTGCTCTCTTCACTGATTTTCCTAGGAACTTCTTTAGTTGAGTCCTTAACAAATAAACAAACAAACAAACAAAATTATTTATTAATTCAGCCAATTATAAAAGTTCAATAGCTGTGACAAGTAAAGCATATTATTTTGAAGAAGCTCTATTTTTTTTTTTTTTTACATAAATAGGTCTTTGAGTTCCTAAATCCCTTGTTACAATACTGTGGAGGACAGGTTCAAGCCTTGGACTAATGAGAGGGCACATGCAAGTCCCAGCTTGGAGGGTAGAACCCTCACAGCACAATTATAGCCAAGAGCTATAGTTGTAAACTTGAACCTATGGTTCAAACATGTGGCTCAATGTGCCTGAGTGATGTGGGCTTGATAGAGTTCAGATGCATGTAATCGAGTAGGATCAAAACTCATGAGAATGTTGTAAACATATTGACCATGCCCTTACTTTGCCTTGTGGCATCTGGCTATAAAATAAAAACACGGCTTGTAGTCTGTGATGCTGTCATTAGCTCTCCATCAGAGAGGCTCTCCACCAGAGAGGACAGTGTCCCACCGAGACCCAGCTTTTGTTCTCTTGTCTGTCTTGTCTCAATCCTTCACTGCCCCCACTCAGGTTCACCCCTCGCTGTGCTGGCGCAGCACAGAATACAGGGTGGGGCAAAAGTAGGTTTAAACTTGTGCTTATGGAAAATAATATAATAATAATTAATAATACAAGCATAAACTTTGTGTTTCCTGTACTCACAAGTGCAAAACTACTTTTGGCCCACCCTGTTTATTCAAGTCAATATGGGCACTCCCCCCCAATATACAATACTAGAGGCATGAGCACGAAATTCATACACGGGGGGGCGGGGGGGGTGGGTTCTCAGCCTGGCCTGCAATGACGCCAGCATCCTGCACCCCAGCCAGCCTCTGGCCAGAAGCCCACCCTCCCGCCTGCCCTCCCTCCCTCTGCAGGCTGGGGTGCAAGGGACACTGTGGCTCGTGGAAAGGGCGACACTGTCCCAGTGTCCTGTGCCCTGCCCGCCCTCTGTCCCTCCCTCTGTGGGCTGGGGTGCACAGGATGCTGGGGCTTGTCACCAGGGTGAGACCACCAGCATCCAGCACCCAGGCTGCTATGGGCGCCACCAATTTTGTGATGGAGTGATGGTTAATTTGCATATTACCATTTTATTAGATAGGATTGTATACTCTAGAGCAGGGTGGGGGGACTTATTTTCTGGCAAGGACCATTTAGATATTTATAAAATCATTCAAGGGCCATACAAAATTATCAACTTAAAAATTGGCCTGCTATATTTGATCAAACATTTAATTAACTCACCCTTAATGCCTCAGCATTTGTGGGCCTTGTATGGACCTTGCACTGGGGTTCCCCACTCCTGCTCTAAAGCATAGGTCTTCAATGGTGAATTATAATAAGTTGGTGAATATGGGGGTGTTCAAAGCACAGACACCTGTTCCCCATCTCCAGATAATCTTATTTGGAGGGTACAGGATGATACCATAAATATGCAGTGAGAATTGCTCTGAGAAGACTGCCTTTGATAGCCATCCTGAAAAACACACTTTACCAGAAAAAGAAACTAAAGATGTATTTAATTACAAAATATTAATAGAATGCTTTGGTAGCTTAAGATGACCACTTGTCTCTTCTCTTTCAGTTTGGGTATTTGCATACAATCCAGTTAGACAGAGATTTCCCAGTAAGTTATTCCCAAACAGTGTAATGTAAATATGCATTTCAAGCTTCCATAAATAGGACTTACTTATTTTTAAATTATCTACATCTCAAATTTCATATATCCTATATTATAAAGAGGAAATATGCTAATTGACCATGATGCCCTCACAAGATGGCGGCATCCACAGCCAATAAAGAGGGAATATGTTAATTGACTGTCATGCCCTCACAAAATGGCGGCACACACAGCCATAAGATGGCGGCATCCAGTAACCTCATCTCTGCCTCATCCAGCTGGAGTCTCTCAGTCCCCTCAGCCCCATCTCACCCAGTCCCCGCAGCATCCAGCCTAATCCAGCCTCAGTCTCCTAGTCCCCTTAGCCCTGCAGGGGAAGGCAGTTGGGAGAAGATCGGCCAGCAGGGGAGGGTAATTGGGGATAATCAGGCTGCCAGGGGAGCAGTTAGGGGGCTATCAGGCTGGCAGGCAGGTGAGTGGTTAGGAGCCAGCAGTCCCAGATTGTGAGGGATGTCTGACTGCCAGTTTAGGAGAGGGTGCAGGCTATGCTGAGGGACACCCCTCCCCCATGCATGAATTTAATGCCCCGGGCCTCTAGTTAAGATTATACAAAAACAACAAAGTAAAGCATATATTTACAAACAAAACACAATTAATAAATTTGAGTTAATTTTTACCAATTCATGGGAGCGCATGATATTAAGGACAGAATTTAAAAACTTGCTAAGCTATATATATATAAAGATGTCCACTGCAGCACTGCTTAGAATAGGTTAAAAAATAGAGTTAAACTGAATTCTCAATAGAGGAATTATTAAATAAGTGACTGTATATCCTTACAATGGAATGCAATAAGATAAATAAGGCAATCCTCTGTTTTTTAAATGCACTGAGCTCTTAGTCACCTCAGAGCCTTTGCATGTGTGGTTATTTCTGCCCAGAACACCCCTACCTTAACTAATTTCTACTCTTCGTTAAGTCTCAGATCAAACAGCCCTCTCTCAAAAAACTATCCTTGACGCTTTAGAACAGGCTTTCCTATAGTCCCCCAGTACTCCTTACATTTCTTTTAAAGCAATTACTATAGATTTATCTGTGTAATTACATGTTCACTGTCTTTCTCCTATTGAACTGGAAGCCCTATGAGGGCAGAGATTAAGATTGTCTTCTTACTATGGTATCAGTAGCACCAAACCCTCATATCTGGCTGAAAGATTATAATATATGTACTATTGGTATTGATATGAAAAGATGTCCATTATATACTAGATTTTTTTTTTAAAGCAAGTTATTTTGACCCAGCAAGCCCACTTCTGGAAATATATCCTAAGAATCCTGAAACACAAATAAAAAAGAGTATATGTGCCCCTATGTTCACAGCAGCATTATTTATAATAGCCAAGATGTGGAAACAGCCCAAGTGCCCAGCAGTAGATGAGTGGATTAAAAAAGCTGTGGTACATTTACACAATGGAATACTACCCAGCTGTAAAAAACAAAAACAAGAACTTATACCCTTTACAACAGCATGAATGGATCTGGAGAGTATTATGCTAAGTGAAATAAACCAGTCAGAAAAAGACAAATATATATGATCTCATTAATATGTAGAATTTAATGAACAAAATGGAAAAAAAAGCATGTTGACAAACTATAGGGACAATATAATCCCACTTTTGTGAGAAAAATAATTCCATGGAGAATACACCTAATTAATAATATTGAGAATTTCTGGGGTGAGCATGGGACACTAATTTTCTATAATACAGATTTTTTTTATTACCTTTGATAATCAGAAAACACACATAATGAATATTTTTGTTGTTTTTTTATCTCATCCAAGGATATATTTCCTTTGACTTTTTTAGTAAAAGGCGAAAGATTTATGCGATCTGAAGAGAAACCAGAGTATTCCTTTGACTTTTTTAGAGAAAGTAGAAGGATGGGAGGGAAGAAAGGAGGGAGGATAGAAGGAAAGGAAGGGAGATAGAAAGACACACACATACACACACACACACACACACACACACACACACACACACACACACACTGGTTGCCTCCTGTACATGCCTCAACTGGGGCAGGGATCAAACCTGCAACCCACGTATGCACCCTGACAGGGAATTGAATCCAAGACCTTTTGGTGCCTGGAATGATGCTCTAACCACTGAGCAATAAATCATTTTAAAAATTGCCGAAACCGGTTTGGCTCAGTGGTAGAGCGTCGGTCTGCGGACTGAAAGGTCCCAGGTTCGATTCCGGTCAGGGGCATGTACATTGGTTACGGGCACATCTCCGGTGGGGGGTGTGCAAGAGGCAGCTGGTCGGTGTTTCTCTCATCAACGTTTCTAGTTCTCTCTCTCTCTCCCTTCCTCTCTGTAAAAAATCAATAAAAATATATTTTTAAAAAAATCATTATAAGGTCTACTAGAGGCCTGGTGCATGAAATTTGTGCATGGGGTGGTGTCCCTCAGCCCAGCCTGCACCCTCTCCAATCTGGGACCCCTCTCACAATCCAGGACTGCTGGCTCCCAACTGCTTGCCTGTCTGCCTTTCTGATTGTCCCTAACTGCTTCTGCGTACCATCCTGTTCACCCCCTAACCACTCCCCTGCCAGCCTGATTGACGTCTAACTGCTCCCCTGCCAGTCTGTTTGCCCCCAACTTCCTTCCTCTGCTGGCCTGGTCACCCGACTGCCCTCCCCTGCTGACCATCTTGTGTCCACATGGGGGCAAGATCTTTGACCACATGGAGGCAGCCATCTTGTGTGTTGGAATGATGGTCAATCTGCATATTATTCTTTTATTAGATAGGATAGAAGCCTAGTGCATGGGTGGGGGCCAGCTGGTTTGCCCTGAAAGGTGTCCTGGATCAGGACAGGGGGTTCCCTGGGGACATGGGTTGGCCTGGGTGAGGGGCCTATGCCAAGCCCCCCAGCAACCCAAGCGGAGGTCCTGGTATCTGGAATCTATGTATCTTCTACAATTGAAACTTTGTAGCATGAAGTGGAGTCAACCAAGCCTTCTGCTCACTCCATGGTGGCAGCCATTTCTGTTGGGACTTATTTGTCTTCTATAATTGAAACTTTGTAGCCTTAAACAGAGGCTTGGGCTGGCCAGGGTGTGTGGAAAGCTTCGCTTCCTCCATTGCCGGGGAAACCTAAGCCTCCCTCCTGCTCTCTCTGTGGCCACAGCCATCTTGGTTGGGTTAATTTGTATACTCAGTCCTGATTGACTAATGGGCATGGCTCGTGGGTGTAGTGGAGTGATGGCTAATTTGCATATTACTCTTTTATTAGAAAAGATGGTCCTATAATTCTGAAGTCATATTTTCTGCATAATTATAACTATAGGTTTATTACTACTTTAAACAAGAAAACAGATCATTTAAACACTGGTGAGAACATCTCTAAAATATATGTTTTTCAACCTTCTTCAATGGAGTTTAATGTTCCATAAGTTTCTTTCCTTAATAAATAGAATCAGTTACCATCATTACTGTTCTTTGATATATTTAGGGCCTTTTAAATGGTTTGCAAGTGGGCCATAATATTAGTTTCAAACCTTGAAGACAACAGCACAGAGCACAGGGAAGACAGAATCTGGACCTATCTCTTCTGAATATCAGTTTACTCTAGCATTCAGTGCAAATATTTCCATGTTGTATGAGTATCATAACATGAGAAAAAGTTGAAACACTGTTATACAAAATGTTTGTGTTATGTAAGAGTCCTTTTATTATTTTTCTGATTTTTCTCTTATAATCAGAATATTATCAGACATCCTTATGTATTGAATTATAGGTTGTCATAATTTGGTGCTTTTATTCTGTTGTAAACTCAGATGTCAGATGACCAGATTTTTAGAAATTATATAAGAAGTATAATGGCTTTTAAAAATAAGAGGTTTTTTCTTTTAGAAAAATGATGAGCTTTAATGCATGGAATAAAAAATAGCTTTCCTAGATATTTATCAACTGAATAATTCCTAATTCTCCAGTTCCTGATAGTTGTCATTGCTAGATAGTCAAGATCCAGATATCTGAAGGTGTTATCATAGACCTGCATTTTCCAAAAATTCTCAAAGCTTTATTTTGCTACACTTTCCACATTAGGAAAAGATGAAATTCGAATGGAGAATTTGCTTTGGGACTGAATTATTTTATATTTACATTTATTTTATATTTTAGACTGAATTACTACCAATTATGTGTTTTGGGTATTCTAGCACAATCTATATGCTCATCATTGTGTTAGGTTTCTATAGGGGAAACATAAGAATGGCATGATCACAATCCTTTTGTAACATATGGTTTAGTTTTTAATATCTATTTACCTCATTGTTTTTTAAATCACAAAACAGTTTAAGTTAACATTAAAATAAAGGGCAACATAAGTTATAGAGATTATAGTATCACTGAAATTGAGAAAAGAAAGGAATTTTCTACAAACTGAAGGAAGTTGGGAAGAATCTCAGGTAGTTGGGTTTAGAAACACAAAAAAATTTGCATAGATAAAGAGAAAAGAAAACTTCAAGGACAATCGAGTTCTATTAACACTTCTGGTATCTACTGTCTGAAAAATTAATATAGGCATGATGCAAAATTTATTGATCATTTACTACATATTGGATACTCTATGACCAGCACAGCCTCAAAATACCTTATAATCTATTGGCTGGCAGCAGGGAGTGGTGGTGGTAGATGGACTTATAAATTGGACAGAACACACATTTAAAATAGTATAATAGTTGTCATATTTTTTGTAAAACAAAAGCTTAAAATGAAGAAAAGGGATGTACTATAACTCACGTTTTCTGCTTTAACCTTCCACCATCAGTATCTGTTGGATGAGATTGTAATTTATCTTCATCATCTGACTGTGCGGCATCATTACTGCAAGGGGAAGAAGTAATTTTAAAAGAAGCCATTTTCCTAACATGTCTCAAAAATTTCTCAATATATACTTACTGTATAATTAGCTAATCAGAGTAAACTAAAACTTTGTTAAAATGCTTTATATAAACTTAATTTAAATGATGACTATGACAATTTAAAGACTTGAAAGATCAAAGAAGACAATCTTTAAGCAAGGTGCAATGTACAAAATGCAAATGAATGCCGTTTAGGAACTTAATAAAAACCCACAGCAAATAAGGCTTTCTGCTGGGCAAAACATGGTACCCAGAAATGATAAATTAACTTGTAAATATCTTCCTCCTCACTCACCAGGCACATCATGTATTGTACTTTAAAAGGCTTTGCTTTCACAAAAATGATTCTTCAGATCAGGAATGGGGAACCTTTTGTTCTGCCAGGGGCCATTATATATTTATAACATCACTAGCGGGCCATATAAAATAATGTATTTAAAAATTAGCCTGCTATATTTGATCAAACATTTAATTAACTCACCCTTCACAGGCCAGATCAAATGATTTTGCAGGCCTTATATGGTCAGTGGGCCATAAGTTCCCAACTCCCACCTTAGATCTACATATAACCCGCAGTAAAGTCAATTACCGTACTCTAAAGCCATTTTCTGCCCTCTAAATTATATATAAAATCTCTAATTCTTAAGCAAGGTTTCAGAAGAACAGCATGACTGTTTAGCCTAAATATGTCTTAATACTATCTTTAGTATAATATAATTTTAAAAGAGAAACCAAATATTATGAGATTGAAGATATATACTCTTTTCTCCTAATAACTGTGCAGTCCTAAGGGAGAACAAAATTTAAGAATATATACATTAACTATTTAATTTCAAATTTAAAAAAGGCTGAATGAAAACAAATTAGGGATTATCATAGCTCATAAACAGAGAAATCTTCACCACTCTAAATGAAATACTACACATAATAAATAATATTAGATCATACCTTACATATTCCTTAGTCCTTCTCATGATGTGTAGAGTGAGAGGATTAATACCTGTTGGTAGTTTCTCTTCTGCAAGACTCAAAGGTATTTCTTCTCCAGTATCCAGGTTCTTAATCATTACACTGGCTAAAATTTCCTGAAGTATAATATAACACCAAGAGAACTTATAATTTATGTATCTTTTTGAGTCTATAAAATCCTCAAAATTTTAAGCTAAGGACTTTCTCGATACATTTAGTACTGTGTACAATAATTTTTAACATTTTTAGTGAGATACAATTCATATACTGCAAAATGCACACAGGTAAAGCATACATAGTTAAGTGATTTTGAGTATATTCACAGAGTTGTGCAACCATCACCATTATCTAAGTTCAGAACATTTCTACTACCCCCAAAAGAAATCCCATACCCATTTGCTTTCCTATCTTATTCCCCCTCTCTTTCCAGTCTCTGGCCATCACTAATCTACTTTTTGTGTCTATGAATTTGTTTATGCTGGGCATTTCAAATAAATTTAATCATATAGTATGTGGTCTTTTGTGACTGGATTCTTTTACTTAGCTCTATGGTTTCAAGGTTCATCCATGTTGTAACCACATATCAGAACATAATTCCTTTTCATTGCTGAAAAATAGTCCATGTGAATGGATATATCACATTTTATTTACCCATCCATCAGTGATGGGCGTTTGTGTTGTTTCCACACTTTGGCTATTATGAACACTTGTGTATTTATGCAGACATTTGTTTTCATTTCTCTTTGGAATATATGTTGGAGAATTTCTACATTATGGTAACTTGTTGTTTTATTTTTTGAAAAACTGTCAAACTATTTTCCAAAGTACACTAAGTTTTTTAAATGTTGTTTACAAGAAACAAAAAACTAAGATTTTGCTTTAAAACTTCATTCTGAATAAATTGGCCAATAGATATATACTGAATTTTAGTGGTAAGAAGTATTGACTACACTACATCATCTAACAAGCATGAAAACAATATACATATCTATAATGTCAACTTCTTTTTAAGCCCACTTTCTATAAAATATAGGCCTTGCTTTCAATATATTTATTCCATCATATAATTATCAAAGGGCAAGTTTAAGTCAGAGTTTTCAACATATTAAGAAAACAAAACCTAAGATAATCTTCACTTTCATGTTTTCTTCTACACTATGATTTTTTGGCCTAAAACAATAAATAAAAAATTTTAATCATAGTAAAATATACATGATATACAATTTATCATTTTAACAATTTTAATTGTATAGTTCAGCAGCAGTATGTTCACATTGCTATGCAACTTTCATCACTATTCATCTCCAGAACTTTTTCACCTTCCCATTATCGTTTTTGTATTTTATGTTTTTAAGAACAAAAAAATATATATAATTATACCTCATCAGTAAGCTCTCTCCCAGAGTTGGATCTAGGTCTCTGAGGGCCCATCACTTCACCTGCTATTGTCTGCCCATCAGGTGCTTTTCCATTTTCCTGAAATTATAATTTCATAAACAGAAAGTAGACTGAGTCAATTTTTATCAATATTCAATTACTCATTACCACACACATTTCTAAAAAAAAATTCTGTAATTCAGATAATGGAGCCTACTGAAAATGTAAATGGAATACTCCATTTCAGCCCTTTATTACTCTCAGAATCTATAAAACATTAGGTACCCAAACTATTGCCGTCCTTGTAATAATGTCTTAGTCTTGAAGCAAAGAAATATTCTATTTGAACCTGATCCCAAAGCAGCTCTCTATAGTAGAGTACTGGTACAAAGATTGCCATTGTTCAGGAATAGATTTATAGATAACTCTTTCTGTAAAGAGCTAGTTAATAAATGTTTTAGGTTTTTTGCTTCACACATAGTAGCTGTCACATATTATTTTTTATAAACATCCTTGAAAAAGTAAAGACCGATTTTAATCTGGGGACCCTACAAAACTGGCCATTGGACTACAGCTATGAAAGGCTATATATTGTCTTATTTCCCAGTTTGCTAACCTGCCCCAATCACAGCTACTACACAAGTAAGCCTTGAGCCCAAGAATTTGGCTGTGGTAAAATTCATGTTATCAAGTCCTTTCCATTGTTTCCTATGTAGATATACATAGCATAGTGTATGAAGTTTGTTTTCATGATTAGGAAAAAATTATAAAAAATAAAAGTCCTCAATTTTATCCACTACAGTTCAGGTAAATGAAGATTGTAGTTTGTGTTTATTAATATCAATAATATTACACATAGCAGCATCTGTCATTTTTTGAATGCCTGCTACATGGCCAGGTACTTGGTATACTTTATTTATTTCATCCTTGCAAGAAACCTTCAAGGAAGGTTTCCCTTCATTTTATCAATGGGGCATCTGAGACTCAGGTGTTAAATAGCTTCCTAGAGTTACCCAACTACTTAGTAGCATAGCTGGTCAAGGGATGTAAGGAGTCCAGGTTTTGGGGATAAGAAAATATCTGGCCTGGAGAAGAAAGTAAGTTTGATAATCAACAAACCAGCAAGTTGAGGAAATTTCAAAGCCTATATAAAATGTAACATGAATTTACCAACCTGGGCAGTAACTATTTTATCTCCACTGGTAGCACTTGCCAAATCAAGAGAAGGCTGAGAATCCTTGACTGTACTCTCTGAAGCCATGCTTGTAGTCAGAGTATCAGATGTAATATTGTCTTTGGGAACTGTAATAATAATAATAATAATAATAATAATAATAAAAATATTTATATAGGATTTTATACATTACTTGAAAAGTGCTTTAACTTCTATTTGTCTGATTCCTATAACAACCCTGTGACAAAAGCGGTTTTATTACTCTCAATTTAAATATATGGGGAGACTAGGATTCAAACAAGTTATTTGAATTCCTTAAGGCTATACAACTTATACATTAAGAGATCCAGTGCTCAAAAATTTTAATTTATAAAGTAAAAGATAAAAAAATAAAAAGTGATATAGGACTTGAACTTAAATCTTAACTCTCAAATACCATATTCTTTTCACCACACCACACTGGCTCTCCAAAGATAACAGATTTGAAAGTTTAAAATCTTCTGAAATGTTTAATTATAATAATGTAACTAATCACCAATATAAATATTTTCACTTTTTATTACTAAAATAATTTTTACAACTTGGTCATCAATGTAGTTTACATAACATAAACTAAAACAAAGTAACAAATTTAAACAAGTTCAACTCAAAAATATCCTCACAAAAGTACTTATTTCTCAATTAATACTTGCCATCCAGATCGGGTGTTTTAAGAGCCTCAAACTCCAATTCACTTTTCTTTTTTCTTGGTGGTGGAGCAGGTCGAGATGGAGGTGGTGGTCTAGGAGGTGGGAAATTAGTTGGAGGGGGTGGGCGTGCTGGAACAGGCTTTTTTGTACTAGCCACTATATCAGGTTCTGGAGTAAGCTGTCTTGGGGGTTTGGCAGGAGCCAATTCTTCCACAGTAGCAAAATCTTTAGCAGATGAGGAGCTTGAGGATGCAGATTCTAGAACATCACTTCCTTTGATTTCCACTGCTTCCTTGGTCAATACTTCTGTTTCAGTTACAGGCACATTAAGCTGCTCAGTTGAACTTATTTCAGTTAACTTAGTGGTTTCATCTACTGGCTTCTCACAGGTGTCATTGGAAGGAAAACATTTTTTTTGTTCTAATTCAGTTTCTTCAGATGTATTCTGACTCTCTGCCCTTTTGGAATGTTCCTGTAGGACTAGACCTGTGGCTAACAGTCCAGGTACATTGTTAAGATCTGTTTCAGCAATAAGAGGACTGGCAGTAGCCTGATCAGACTGTCCTTTTCCTTTGGAATCCAAAGAGTCATCGTCAAGCTGAAGTACTTTCTGAGTCTCCTCAATAATGCTTTCAATAATCTGATCAAAAGTTAAAAAGCAATTTTTAAAAAATGAAGCCATTTATAAGAACATAGTAACAGCTAGTCATTTATATAATACTTACTATGTTTCAGACAATGCTATCATCATATACAAATGAGGGAGCTAAGGTAGAAAGGAACAAAATGTTTTGTCCTAGGTCACAAAGCTTGTAAGTGACGAAGCTGGCACAAAACTAGGGAGTTTGATTCAAGAATCTGCATTCTTAAACATTATAATAGGGAATCTGGTCTAGTACATGCAACCACAAAAGCTTAGTCAACACTGTATAATAAAGTTCAAACATAAATTTACATTTAGACTCTTCATGTCATAGTTCATTTATATATTTATTCCAAATAGCTGTAGTAACAGCCTGATTTGAGCCTAGTTAACAAAATCATGAGAAGCAAAACCACCTAATACAAGAATTCAAATTGTTTAGCTCAAGCCTATGACAGGAAAAGCCAGCAGATACAAGGATATTAATGTTCTTAAACAGAATATACATAATACCCAATATTCAGAGGGATGCAAGGACCATGAAATACGTTCAAACAGCATTGGCTGATATGGTTCAGTTGGGTTAGCGTTATCCCATGCATTGAGAGGTAACTGGTTCGATTCCCAGTCAAGTCACATACCCGGTAAGGGTACATACAGACGGCAACCAATTGATATTTTCCCCTCACATTAATGTCTGTCTCCCTCCCTCCCTCCCTTACTCCCACCTTTTCTCTAAAATCAATGAAAATATTTTTAAAAGAGTTCAAACAGCCACCTAACTCACTATGCGTTTCCCCCACTTTATTTCTTTTAAAAAATATATATTTTCATTGATTTCAAAGAGGAAGGGAGAGATGGAAACATCAATGACGAGAGAAAATCATTGATCGGCTGCCTACTGCATACACTTTACTGGGGATTGAGCCCTGGCATGTGCCCTGATCAGAAATTGAACCATGACCTCCTGGTTCATAGGTCGATTTTCAACCACTGAGCAACACCAGCTGGGCATCCCCCTTTATTTCTTCTCTATAGCTAAAAAGTACAGGGAGTCTTTCTATGTATTCTATCAACATTTAGAAGAAAATATATTTCTACCCAGTCCTGTCATTATTGACATTAAATGTCCCAACTCACTTATCTTTCCACCATGTCCAATCATGGATGACTTCTGCTTTCTCAATTCATGTGCTCCAGAAAGCTAACAGAACATGGCACATGCTAATATGAACTGCATGTTATTGCTATTGAACAATATTCCTGATTTCTCAGCATCTCCCATATATTACTTTTTCTCAACCTTCAAATATTTAATACTAGACAGAAATCATTTTTATCAGAGGAATAGTAATTAGAGTCCACCTAATTGGTTACTGAGCCCTGAGTGACTCAGTATTAACAGAAGCTGGATTCATGTCAGTTTAAGAATGAATAAGAAGTAAAGACATAGAGATAGGCCAGCATAGTCTACCGTTTCAAAAATTTGTCTATAAATGGGAGAGGATGCAAGAAAGTGACCCAGCATTTTTATAAACTGAGGGGAAGGATCCAAGGCAAAGGATGGAAACCAAGTTCTGGAGAAAAAAAGAAAGAAGGACTACTGGGCATTAGATCTAGCACACACATTCTCTATCTCTATTAGATCATCAAATAAGCTTTGTGAAGTAGTTAGAGTATCTCCTTTCTACAAAACAGGTATCTGAGGTAAAGGAATTAAGAATTTTTCCCAAAGTTCTACAGCTATAATCTACAAAGTCAAAACTGAAATCCAGGTTTTCCTCCAAAATCCACACTACTATGAACAGGAAAATAAACTAAATTCTCAACAGTGACATGAAAAAGAGATTAAAGATGAAAACAAGCTGACAGGTAAGGGAAGTACAAGATGATGAAAAGGAGTGAATTCAGGTTTTTTAGTCTCTAAAGTCTAGATGCAGTAAGAAACAAGGTCACCTGCTGAAAGTAAGTGGGATACTAGTGGGCACAGTAAAAATGAGGTGAATGTAAATGTTTGAAATAATCACTATGCATAATGAAAAGATCCATGCCATTAGAGGGGTCAAAATGAGGTTGAAAATCATAAGACATTCCTAATCCGTTATTTGAGAACAATTCCTCCCTTCTCTGAACTCACATCATTCTTACTGTTTATTAGAGTATGACCTATAATATAAATACAAGGTAGTATATGGGCAAGCTCTTTACAAATACTTACTCCACACAGGATAATTAATTTTTGGGAAGCAAGGCCCATGCTTTCTAACTCTTCATATGCTACCATAATACCTACTTACAGTGTTAACTCTTGTATTTTTCCTCTGTTTTAGGAGATAGAAAACAGGAAAAGAACAAGAGAACAGTGAGAATAAAAATCAAGATGGAGATGATCATGCTAAAGCAACTGTTTACTTCACATTACCGTTCTGCTTCAAAGAACTCATTGCTTTCCAGTAATTATAAAATAAAACCCAAATGTTTCAGTATGACATAAGGCATTCCCATAATCTGGCCTTAACTGTGGTCTCTAGACTTGCCCTCAAACATTTTGCACATTAATCATCTCCATGCCTTTCTTTGGTTGTTCCTTTCCTCTCCTATCTCTGCCTACCCAAATCTTACCCATTCATCATCATATTTGCCAGTGTTATCTCCAATAAAGGTTTAATTTCCAACATTTACAGGGAACTCATACAACTTAACAAAAGGAAGATAAACAATCCAATAAAAAATGGACAACTTACCTAAATACTTTTCGAAAGAGGGCATTCAGAAAGCCAAGGGACATACGAAAAACATGCTCAAAGTCACTAATCATCTAAGAGATGCAAATCAAAATGACAATGAGGTACCACCTCACACCTGTCAGAATGGCTATCATCAATAAATCAACAAATGACAAGTACTGGGGAGGATGCTGAGAAGAAGGAACCCTCTTGCACTGCTGGTGGGAATGCAGACTGGTACAGCCACTGTGAGAACAGCATGGAGTTTCCTCAAAAAACTGAAAATAGAACTCCCATTTGACCCAGTGATCCCACTTCTAGGAATATATCCCAAGAAACTAGAAACACCAATTAGAAAGGATATATGCACTCCTATGTTCATAGCAGCACAATTTACCATAGCTAAGATTTGAAAACAGCCTAAGTGACCATCAGCAGATGAGTGGATTCAAAAACTGTGGTACATCTGCACAATGGGATACTATGCTGCTGTAAAAAGAAAGGAACTCCTACCATATACAACAGCATGAATGGAGCTGAAGGAGCATTATGCTAAATGAAATAAGCCAGCCAGAAAAAGATAAATATCACATGATCTCACTCATTTGTGGAATATAATGAACAACATAAACTGATTAAAAAAACAGATCCAGAGACACAGAAGCATCAATTAGGCTGTCAAACCTCAGAGGGAAAGTAGGGGAGGGTGGGGTAAGGGGGAGAGATCAAACAAAGGACTTGTATGCATGCATATAAGCATAACCCATGGACAGACACCAGGGCGGTGAGGGTATGAATGGGGTGGGGGTGGGGGACGGGGGGGGGGGTGTAAAAACACATATGTAATACCTTAATCAAGAAAATAAGAAACCCTGCTCAGATTCTACTTCCTCCCTGAAGTCTTCCTCATTCCTATCCCTAAGCAGTCTCCTTTTGTGTTCTTATAATAGTTTCTAAGTTTACTTGAACACTTACTTATTATATTACACCCAATTCCCTCCTCTACTAAAATGTATACTACTGAGAGCATTGTGTTCTGGTCTAGGGTATATCCCACAGCCTTTATTATTAATGTACAATACTTAATTAAATTGAAAACACTGGAACTTAAAAAGTGATATCTAGAGTGTTAAGCCTCATTCTCTGTCCCATGGTGTTTACTCACTTTTTTCAGCTGCTAAAATCTACTTTAAAAATCACTATTTTTCTCCTACTAACTATGGTTACCAATCTGTTATTTACCCTAAGAAAAAAGTCTCTTTTAAAGGTGATCTCCTGGCTTGTGCATCGACACTCAACCACTATGCAACACTGGCCAGGGAAGAAAAAAATTATTTAAAGGGGGAAAAAAGCTCTAGTGGAAGAAGTAGAAACATTTTAAGCTTTCAACAATAAAAACAGCTAGACACATATGATAGACATTTGCTTGATGGAAACTGATATGTCAAATGAAAACAGTATTGAAATATGATGAAAATCTAAAAATGGTAAAAGACAGCCGAAATTGGTTTGGCTCAGTGGTTAGAGCGTCGGCCTGTGGACTGAAAGGTCCCGGGTTCGATTCCGATCAAGGGCATGTACCTTGGTTGCGGGCACATCCCCAGTAGGGGGTGTGCAAGAGGCAGCTGATCGATGATTCTCTCTCGTCGATGTTTCTAACTCTCTCTCTCTCTTCCTCTCTATAAAAAAATCAATAAAATATATTTTAAAAAATGAAAATGATAAAAGACAAAGGTAGAACACAAAATTCTATCTACACTACAATGAGGAAAAAGAATATGCAAATAGGTGAGAACCAGAGGAAATGCTAAAAAATCAAGATTGCTGTTTGTTATACTGCATAATTGCAGGCAATTTCTGATTTAAAAAAAAAAAAAAGGTACCACTTGAGGATATGTTATTATTGATTTGAGTGAGAGAGAGGAATGGAGAGAGAAACAACGAGAGAGAAACATCAATCGGTTGCCTCCTGTGTGTGCCCCAACTGGGAAGCGAACCCACAATCTAGGTACGTATTCAAATTGAACCTGCAAACTTTTGGTGTACGGGTCGATGCTCTAACTAACTGAGCCACCTGGCCAGGGTGGCACCATTCATTTTTTTATGTTGATACATAGCACCACAATTTCTCCCCAATAGAAAAAATGTCCTTTTAAAAGAAAAAATATGATCAATATTGAAATATGCAGTCCATTAGATTTTTTAATTCCATAAAAGTAGAACAATGGATCTCCATTGAAGGTGAGTTTGTTCGATACCCTCCCTAGACATTTGGTGATGTCTGGAGATATTTTTGGCTGTCATGATGGGGTGGGGGAATCTATTGGTATCTAGTGGTGGGAGCCAGGGAGGCTGCTAAATATCCTATAATGCACAGAACAGTCTTCCCTTCCTTCCACAAAAGAATTAACCAGCCCCAGATGTCAATAATGACATTTCTGAAAAACTCTAAGGTAAGGAATGTGTCATCTTGTTGAGTTTTGGAAACCTAATGGCTAGAACAGTGCCTAGGGCGCAGAAAACACTCAACATAAATGAATGAACACACACCATCCTTTCTCCTTGGGGTTTATCCTGATACTGTGAACTACCCCATTGTCAAACTTTTTATCTTGTGCTCAGTCTCATCTAATAAACTGAATCTAAAGCTTCATAGGATCAATTCTTTATAATGTATCAAAGGGACTATGAGTAATGACTTCTTATAACTTCCAACTTTTAAAGACATCAAAATTTACTATATGGAGATTCTACTACCTTTAACACTTGGTAGTAACCTGAAGAGTAGTTATAACTTATTTTAATACAAATACAAGCATAAAAATAAAGACACATAAATTTTTTTCTAAGTACTGTTTCAAAACAGAGGGGAAGGAGGCTGGGGGGAGGTTGAAGAAGGTAAAGGGAGTCAAATATATGGCTATGGAAAGAGACTAAACTTAGGGTGATGAATACACAAAGCAATATACAGATGATGTATTATAGAATTATACATCTGAAATTAATCTATCTTATTAACCAGTGTCATTCCAATAAATTTAATAACACAAATATGATTTCAAGAATATATTACCAATTATAAAATAACTTCCAAAAAGCCTGATGATCTTCAATCACAAATTCAACAGATTCAAGGAACATTTCTGAACATCCACCATGTATTGACCATTATACTATACTTCATATAGAAAATTTTCTACTTTAAATATACTATGTAAAAAATAAAAATAAAATAAAAGTATGGCTGGTGTGGCCTAGTGGTTGAGCATTGACCTATGAATCAGGAGGTTATGGTTGGATTCATGGTCAGTGCAATGCTTGAGTTGTGGGCTCCATCCCCAGGAGGGGGTGTACAGGAGGCAGCAGATCAATTAGTTTCATCATTGATGTTTCTATCTCTTTCCCTCTCCCTTTATCTCTGAAATAAAAATAATATTTAAAAAATATATAAAATCAATAAATACAGCATGTAAACAACTACTAAACTTATATTGACATGATATCTTACCACATCTTGTTTCAATTCTTGTACAGGGGACTCATTTCCAACTTTTTGTGCAGTGTTCTCTGTTTCCTATTTTAAAACAAGAGAAACAGAGACCAAATGATAACATCCTTTCTTTACAACTGTTTAAAATGGGGACAAATTAGAATATACAGCATTAATAACTCAAACACCTAGCCCAGCTGGTGTGGCTCAGGGGGATGACCTATGAATCAGGAGATCAGGGTTGGATTCCTGGTCAGGGCACATGCCTGGGTTATGGACTGGATTCCCCAGTAGGAGGCATGCAGGAGGCAGCCAATCATTGATGTTTCTATCTCTTTCCTCCTCCCTCTCCCTTCTTCTCTAAAATCAATAAAGGCATATTTAAAAAAAATAAATCAAAGGCCCAGAAAGGGCTCAAATGTCTGTATCCTGATAGATGACCAGAGGTATTATGCCAACTGGGACAATATGGTTTATATAAGAAGGTTATCAATCAGGAATTTTTAATTTTTTGACTGCAACAGAATATTTTCCTTTAAAAGTGATTTTTTAACCTTAATAAACTGTGCAGCAGGGATGGGAAATGTCCGGCCCGCAGGCCATATAAGGCCAGCAAAATCATTTGGTCTGGCCCTGGATAGCCATTAGGGGTGAGTTAATTAAATGTCTGATCAAATATAGTAGGCTAACTTTTAAGGTGATAATTTTGTGTGGCCTGCAAATGATGTTATAAATATCCAAATGGCCCTTGGCAGAAAATAGGTTCCCCATCCCTGCTATTCAGGAAGATAAGAACTACTAAGTACCTTCATAGCCTAAAAAGATTAAGGATTTAAGCAAGAATAACAGAGTATTGCTGCATAAATATAAAAGGATATAATGCAGAAAACCACAATCAGACTATTGTTTTCTTAAAAACTCTATATTCTTTAGATAAAAGAAACAAGACTTAACCAGAAATTAAATGAAGTCCCCAAAACAATAGATGAACAAAATTAAACCCACTGAAAATACATATATATCTACGTATACATTCATACACACACACACACACACACACACACACACACACACACACAAACATATATATTTGGAAGGTTAGAGAAGGTAAAAGTGGATACTGCATTTTTGCTAGGAAGATTTTTGAGTGAAATATGATAATCATACATTTGTAAATCATAATGTATTTTTTCTCCATCTTAAGTTGTCTTTACATTTATAGAGTACAGCAATTTGAACACTACTCCTAATATCTCTTCATAATTCTTGATGTATACCACAGATTTGATAAAGAAGGACACTATAGCATTTTTTAAAATTTTATTTTACTCTAAGCATTTTTTTTGTCATATAAGTGACCTAAGACACATAAGGATGTAAGTAAGTATTAAGGTAGCACTTCTACAAAGTATCCAGATGTTATCACAATAGGCTCCATGATATAGTTACTCCAGAGATTATTATAATGCTAAAGATACAGTTGGTCCGAAGGTTGTGGGTTATTGTTAAGCTGATTATAATGCTAAAGATACAATGTGCTAGAGAAATTTCTGTAGGACTTCTAATATGTTAAAACTGAAAAGTTGTTTCATTGAATTCCTTCTAGTAGTTGGGGAACACTACCAATCTTATATAGATTCTACTAGATAAAAATTGTTTCATGGAATTTTAAGTGTTAGATAAAATTCAAAGTCTACCACAGCCCAAGAGCGCCTAACATGATATTGCCTCTGCCTCCATCTTTGACATCTTCTACATTTTCACTCTCCCTCTCCAACCAATACCCCACAATTACACTTGACGGCTCTCTACCATCCTTAGGGTTATAGGTCCAGTGTTACTACATCAGAAAAGCCTTCCCTTACTACCCTAAAATAGCCTCAGCCCCTCAACTTTCAATCACGTTATATTTTCTTTTTCTTCTTTGTACTATCATCATCTGAAACTACCTTGTTTACTTATTTTTTTTATCTTCCCTACCCTACTAGAATGTTAGCTCCTTGTTTGTTCTGTCTACCACTACTTACCCATCACCTAAAACCATGGTTGGCAAACTATGGCTCGCGAGCCACATGTGGCTCTTTGGCCCCTTGAGTGTGGCTCTTCCACAAAATACCATGGCCTGGGCGAGTCTATTTTGAAGAAATGGCGTTAGAAGAAGTTAAAGTTTAAAAAATTTGGCTCTCAAAAGAAATTTCAATCGTTGTACTCTTGATATTTGGCTCTGTTGACTAATGAGTTTGCCGACCATTAACCTAAAACAATGTCTGGCAGAAGTAATCATTTATTGAATAAATGTTAAATAATGCATGTTCTGACTTTTCTTCAATTAATACACATATCTTAAGTTTATATATCCTTTAATTGGATACTGGCATTAAACTTATTATAAACACCTATAATCAAAAGCAATTAAAGGTGGGGAAAGAGTTAACTGGAAAAAGGTGGTCTAAAGGTACAAACTTTTAGTTAGAAAATACATAGGTACTAGGGATGTAATGTACAACATAATGGCTATACTTAACACTACAGTTTAATATACAGAAAAGTTGTTGAGAGTAAAAAGAGTTCTCGTTACAAGAAAAAAAATTTCAATTTTTTCTTTCTTTTTATTGTATCTATGAGAGAAGGTAAATGTTAGCTAAACCTACTGTGATAGTCATTTCCTAATATATGTAAATTAAACCATCATGCTGTATTATTTAAACTTATACAATGATGTATGTCAATTATATCACAATAGAACTGAGAAAAAAGAAACAAAAGAACAGTTAATTTATGTTAGAGAAACACCTTCAACTGTATTACAAATTAAGTATAAGTATCCAATTATCCTCCAATAACTGTTCATTAGTAGGAAAATCAGAGGCATTTGAACAATCTATTTCCATGGATATTTCCCTAAATTAACCTAAGCAAAATTACACACTAAATATTCTTGTACTTCATTTTAATTTGTTTGAATTAATTATAAAGATTACAGATTACTATTGTTACACTGACCAAAACTGCCAAGCAGTGATTAGACTTCTATTTTATTTGGCTTTAATAAAACTCTCTTGGACTTTGAACTTTTGAAAGCTATTAAGTCATAAGTTTAAAAGAGTGATATGGCACCTACCAGGAGATAACAATCTCTAGAGAAGCAAAATTGAAAGCTTTCTTACTAAAATCTCATTTAGTATATCTACATTTGGTATCGCTATCCTATATAATAAAAGGCTAACATGCAAATAAACCAAACAGCAGAATGACTGGTTGCTATGTGCACTGACCACCAGGGGACAGACGCTCAAGGCAGGAGCTGCTCCCTGGTGGTCAGTGTGCTCCCACAGGGGGGAGCACAGCTCAGCCAGAAGCAGGGCTCATGGCTGGTGAGCACAGCGGAGGTGGCGGGAACCTCTCCCGCCTCCAAGGCAGTGCTAAGGAGCCGGGAGCCTGGCTTCTGGCTGGTGAGCTCAGTGACAGTAGCAGGAGCCTCTCCTGCCTCTGCAGCAGTGCTAAGGACCCCTTGGGGGATCTCCAACTGCTAGCTTAGGGGAGCAGGCCTAAGCCAGCAGTCGGATATCCTCCAAGGGGTTCCCCTGGACTGAGAGAGGGTACAGACCAGGCTAAGGGACAACATCCCCCAATGCATGAATGTCATGCACCAGGCCTCTAGTATCTATATAGATATGCATAGATACATATATATATCTACACACACACACACACACACACACACATCATATATAATTCTCTCCCAGTGCTAATATCCAGGTCCTTTCCCTAGCACCTCAATCAGGCTTTGGGGATAAAGCAATGGAAGCCAAGTATGTGTCTGCAGACAACTAATACCAACTTAGCTACACTTGAGATAGTATTCATTTATTACCTCTTCTGGATTTGGACTGCCCCATTAGTAAAGCACAGTACCTACTAAATCCCAGCTTCCCACCATCAGACCATTTCTTTAACCTCTATCTATCACAACTTCAGAAACACAATTCCTTTAAAAAGTGTGGCAGATCATTCAATTGCTAGCAATTCACACCACATCTATTTGTGTTGGATATCAGAGTGCTGTTTGTATGCTCCTTACATTACTGAGTTATAACATTTGAGCTTTTAAATTTTAACAAGCATATTCAATAAAAGACTAAATCAGTTTCACAAATCATTTGTACAAAAGTGATCTACACTACAAAAAAAAAAACACACACAACAGGAAACAATTCTTAAATAGCTGTCATAGTCATCCATCCAATCCTATCAATAATGTCTCTTTGTTGCTCTTATGTCTTGACATTCTAACTGCCTCTTAAACAACTCTCCCTCGGCACTTAGTCTCTTTTCTCCAAATATTCTTCTACCCTTCTACCATGTATCTTTTGTTAATTCCTCAGCAAAAAATCTTGGAGATCCCTGGCTGGTATGTTCAGTGGTTAAAACATCTGCCCATGCACCGAAGGTTTGTGGGTTCAATTCCAAGTCAAAGGCACCTACCTGAGTTGTGGGTTCAACCCCCAGCCCTGGTCAGGGTGGGTGCAAGAGGCAACCAATTGATGGATCTCTCTCTCCTCCCTCCTTTGCTTTTAAACTCTAAAAATCAATAGAAGAATATCCTCCAGTGAGGATTAACAACAACAAAACAAACGATAAACAAAAAAACCTTGGAGAGCACAACTGTAAGACATGTAAACATTGATGTTTTAAATGTCTTTTTTTTTTTTTAATTTTAAAGCCAAGAGTTTTAAGCTGACATTTAAAAGTCTGGTCCCAATTTTCTTTTCCAGCATTCTATAACCGAAATATTTACATGGTCACACCAGTCTTTTAATGCTCCCAGCAAATTCTGTCTTTGCATATTAATTAGTTCATACTATTGCCTAACAAACAATTTTTCTCTATCACCTATGCAAATCTCTCTCAATTTTCAAAGCCCAGCACAAGTTCTACCTCCTTCCTAAAACTTTTCTCTGCTATTCCAGGTAACAATGCTGTCACAATCACCCTGTCTCTCCCTTCCTCCTCCAAACTCCATATAGCACTTTGGTCTATTCCATTTTAGAAACATCAACACCTTATATGTCATCTCTTCACATACATATTCTTCTGTAAGATTATAAAACAATAAAATATCGATACTACATCAAATTTTTCTTGGTTTGCTTAAGCTATCAATCAATATGCTATGTGTACATAATATGTACTCAATAGTCTTAAGTACATCATGCCATAGAATACTAGTTTACAGTGAAAAAGAACAAACCATTGATACATGCAACACCTTGGATGAATCTCAATCCTTTCAGCCAATCTCAAAAGGTCACACATGCCCTGCCAGTGTGGATCAGTCAGTGGTTAAGCATCAATCCAGGAACCAGGAGGTCACTGGTTTGATTCCCAGTCAAGGTACATGTCTGGGTTGCAGGCTTAATCCTGTGTGGGGCATGCAGGAGGCAGGTGATGTTTCTCTCTCATCAATGTTTCTCTCTCTCTATCCCCTATTCCTTCCTCTTTCTCAAAAATAAATAAATAAATGAAAACATAGATATATACTTAAAAAGGTCACACACTACATCATTCCATAAACAGGACATTCTCAAATGACAAAATTAGAGATGGAAAACAGATTAGTGGCTGCCTAGGATCATGGATGATGTGGGGAAGGTGACAGGTGTGACTTTATAAAGGGATAGCACAGGGAGATCTTTGTGGTGATGAAGCAGGTCTACATCTGAAGTATGGTGGCAGTTACACAAATACACACATGTAATAAACTGACGTAGAACTATATACTCACATTGTCAAATTTCTGGCTTCCTGTTACTACAATTATTTCAAAATGAAAAGTAAAAAATAACAAAATCCAAATTCATATTTAGCTACTAAATATGTTGTTTATCTAATTTTATTTAAGTTAAGGAAAATCTATAATTACAGAGATAAAGTAAATTCCCAAAACCTATTTCACCTAAAAATATCTCAGAGCTAAAGTGGCTTTTAAAACCTATCTAGCCAAAACTGGTTTGTCTCAGTAGATAGAGCGTCGGCCTGCGGACTAAAAGGTCCCAGGTTCCATTCAGGTCAAGGACATGTACATTGGTTGCTGGTACATCCCCAGTAGGGGGTGTGCAAGAGGCAGCTGATCGATGTTTCTCTCTCATCGATGTTTCTAGCTTTCTATCCCTCTCTCTTCCTCTCTATAAAAACTCAATAAAATATATTTTAATAAAACAACAACAAAAAAACCTATCTACACTAATAAAAGAGAAACATGCAAACTGACCATACCTCTGCTACACCCATCATCCAATCAGGAGTGAGTATGCAAATTAACCCAGCAAAGATGGTGGCAGCCAAGGATCTGGAGCGAGCAGGAAGCTTGGGTTACCCTGGCGATGGTGGAAGCCAAGCTTCCCACTTGCCCTGGCTGGCCCTGGCCTCCACTCAAGGCTACAAAGTTACAATTATAGAAGATAAATAAATTCCAGATACTTGCTCTCAGCTGATCCTGGCACTAAAAAAGAAAAAATGGAGGGGCTGGGGCCTGGATTATCAGGGGGCGTGGCCAGCCTGAAAACAAACCTCAGCTCCTCACGCAGCTAGTCACACTCCCATAGGGTGAGGGTCCCCGCTGGGGGCCTTGGCCAGCCAGCAAACAGCCCTCAGCCCTCACCTCAGCTGGCCAGGCACCCCAGGGTGTCCCCCACCCTGAAGGGGACTTGGCCAGCCTGCAAACAGCCCTCAGCCCCTCACCTAGGCTGGCCATAGCCCCATGGGGTGAAGGTTCCCACTGGGGAGAGTGACTAGCTTGAAAACAGTCCTCAGCCCCTCACCCAGGCCGCCCCACACCTCAAAGGAACCCCCACCCTGATCCAGGACACCCTTCAGGGCAAACCAGCTAGCACCCACCCGTGCACCAGGCCTCTATCTATACTAATAAAAGGATAATATGCTAATTAGACTGGGAGACCTTTCAGAAGTTCTTCTGGACAAAGCCATGGTGGCGGGGCTAAGATAGAGGCAGTTAGAAGCCAAGAGGGAAGGGCAATTGTGGTGATCAGGCCAGGATGGGATAGCAGTTGTGAGTGATCAGGCTGGTGGGGGTGGGGCCATTGGGGGTAAGCAGACCAGCAGGGGGGCCAGTTGGAGGCAAGCAGGACATCAGTGGGGTCAGCTGGAGGTGATCAGGATAGCAGGGGAGGCAGTTTAGAGTGAGCAGGCCAGCAGGGGAACAACTGGGGATAAACAGTCTGGCAGGGGGCAATTGCAGGCAAGCACACTGGCACAAGGGGCAGTTGGGGGCAAGCAGGCTGGTGGCATGGGGCAGTTGGGGGTGAGGAGGCCAGTGGCAGAGTGGTTAGGGGCAATCAGGCAGGCAGGTGAACAGTTAGGAGCCAGCAGACCCAGATTGTGAGAGGAATGTTCTACTACCGGTTGAGGCCCGAACCCTGTAAACAGGCAGTCGGACATCCTTCGAGGGGTCCCAGATTAAAGAGGATGCAGGCTGGGCTGAGGGACAAACCGAGCCACTAGTCTATAATAATAAAAGTGTAATGTGCTAATTAGACTGGACAGCCAAACGATCTTCCAGACATCCTTCTGGACAAAGCTGGGGTTGCAAGGGCTGAGCCCTTTGCATGAATTTTTTGCATCAGACCTCTAGGAAGCATAATAAAGAGCAATGATCTCTGGATATGGGGATTGAGAAGATGAGGAATGGGAAGGGAGTTACATTTTTGTTTATCTACTTTTGCACTGAGAAAATTTTAAACATGTATGTATACTACTTAAAAAAAGAATTTTTATAAAATATAAGGAATAAAGAATTACAATGTAACCTTTCTTAAGCACTCAATTTAAGAAAAAGAACATTGTTACTATTAGTTTTCAAGTCTCTTGTATATACTTTTCCATTTCCATTACATTTGTTGCCTCTTAGAGATGTCTGATATCCTAAACTTTGTGTTTATCATTCTCCTGCTATTCTTTATAGTTTGACTATGCTTGTAATTCTAAACAATATATTATTTAATTTTGCATGTTTTTGAACCGAATATAAATGGACTCTGATTGCATTTATTTTTCTGTGAATTGTTTCCACCCCCACCCCCCATTTAACACTATGGTGCTAAAATTCATCCATGTTATTGTATAAAACTAATTCATTCATATCCATTGCTGTGGAATATTCTATATAAATATACCACTATTTATCAAAGAGACTGATGTGTATAAAAAGAAGAAAAGAAGGTAGGGGCACTGGAAGTGGAAAAAATAAAGCATGTTTGAGATTATAGATACATATGTCTAGACAAACACAACACACACATACATATCCCATTTGATATAAAATATCAAAATCAAGGAAGATGTATTTGGTGATATTCCTGTACTTAAAATAGCTCTCAGTGATATAATGACATTATACCAAACTTTTCGCTTAGATATAACGCTGGGATTGATTTTTTTATGTATGGTAATGATGATAATATAGATGCCCATAAGCAGTATACAAGTGTTTTGGTTACTACACATTTTTGCCATGCAAGTATTACTTTTGCAATTAAAACACACACACACACACACACACACACACACACACACACACACAAATACAAGTATTTTATAGTGTTTTATTCTAAAAAGTATAAACCAAATAAAATTAGAAATCTAAAAAATACTTATAGTCCTTCCATATAACACAATATATAATTAGTTATTTTACTATCTAATCACAAAGACAATATTACTTAGCAAAAAATAATAAACAGAAAGCAAAAGCAAGAAAATGAAGAATAACATAAAAGAGAAAAATGAATGTAAAGTGCACATTATTTGTAGAAACATAACTTTCAGAAAGTATAACTTACCTTTAATGTTGAAATTCCAATCTTTTCTGAAGACCTGTTCAGAAATAAAAGCAAGGTGGCATTGAATAGTGCAGGTGAGAAAGAAAATACTTCTATATACTTATTAAAGACAAGTTCACATTTTTAAAAACATGTATGTATTTTGTGGTTGAAACAAGTCCCTGTGCATATAGAAAAATGTAAATTCACAAAAAAAGAGAAGAAAATTAAACTGACCCATAATCTTACCACATAAAGATTTGAGTACTTTTTGTCTTCCCAGATATATACAGGGTGGGGGCAAATATAGGTTTACAGTTGTTCATATGAAAAATAATACAATCCTATCTAATAAAGAGGGAATATGCTAATTGTCCATCACACTCTCACAAAGATGGTGGTGCCCACAGCCAATAAGGAGAGAATATGTTAATTGACTGCCATGCCCTCAAAGATGTCGGTGCCCACAGCCACAAGATTGCAGCTCCCAGTCACCTCAGCCCCACTGGGGTGGCAAGTGCGCGACACAGCCTCTGGAGTCCCCCAGTCCCCTCAGCCCTCCAGCTTCCCAGGGCCAGCCCAAGGCGCAGACAAGCCTTTGATGTGAGGCTTAAGCTCCAGCAGTGGCAGCAGCAGAGATGTGATGGGGGTGTTACCTTCCCCTGATCACCAGGTGGCTTCCTGCCCCTGAGGGCTCCCAGACTGTGAGAGGGGGCAGGCCAGGCTGAGGGACCACCCCCTCCAGTGCATGAATTTTCATGCACCAAGCCTCTAGTAATTAATAAAATACTAATGTAAGAATAAACTGTTTCATGTACTCACAATTGTAAACCTACTTTTGCTCCACCATATAACTATAATAATAAAAGGGTACTATGCTAATTAGACTGGACATCATTCCAGAAGTCCTTCTGGACTAAGCCAGGACTGGAGAAAAGCCCAGGTCCCAGATGGCAGAGGGAAGCCTATGCCAGCAGCCAGGAGAAGGAAGACCTACTCTTGCACGATTTTCATGCATCCGGCCTCTAGTATGACAATAATAAGCATTTCTGTAAACAAAATTTTGTACTCTCCCATGATAAATTTCTTTAAGATAAATTTCACTTGAAGTAGAACTGCAGGCCAAATGTTCAGCATTTTGAGAGACTTTCAGATTGCCCTCCATAACAGTTGTATCAATTTACACTCCTACTTTTCTGAGTGCATGTTTCTTAGTATCCCTGCTAATAATGAGTTTTTTAAAATTTCACAAATTTGATAGACAAAAGTATATCTCATTGTTGTCTTAATTTGATTTGCAGTATGTATACAGTTTTTTACGTATTAGACCTGTACAGTGCGTTTAAAAAAATATATTTTTTATTGATTTTTTTACAGAGAGAAAGGGAGAGAGATAGAGAATTAGAAACATCAATGAGAGAGAGACATCGATCAGCTGCCTCCTACAACCCCTTACGGAGGATGTGCCCGCAACCAAGGTACATGCCCTTGACCGGAATCAAACCTGGGACCTTTTAGTCCACAGGCTGCCGCTCTATCCACTGAGCCAAACCTGTTTCGGCTGTACAGTGCTTTTGAAGAGAGCAAACCAGTTTTGTTCCCAGCTAATTTTTCTACTATAGCAATATTCTATTCTTAAACAGACTATTCCAGGAATAATAATTTTTAAAAGTAAATTTTCACCAATTATTTTCATACATCCCTGCCACATTTTCTTCAAATAGAAATAGTTTGATATTCACCACAAAACATTCCATTATAGCTGCTTAGTATATTTTAGGGTTATGCAGTAAGAAACACTTTTAAATGAGTAATATCACTATGCCATTCTTAATTTTTTTGTTAAAATGCAATGATCACAGATGATACAACTTTGTGTTGAAAGGCATCTTCAAGATAATCTTACCATACAGATTCTGTTTATAGTTAAAAATTCAGGTGGCAAGAGATTAAGTGACTATCCCCAAAGTCATATATTTAGGGGCAAAACAAAGAAAAGCATTGAGTCCTACTACCATGCTCTTCACATGCCACACTGAGTAATCCATGTTTAGCAGAGGAATCCTTCACCTTTAATCAAAACATGAGTGTGATAAAAATTACTTTTGCGATTTAACAGAAAATAAACTCCTATATTCAACAAATATTTATGGAATACCTACTATGTACCAGGGACTAGAGATATGAAAATGAATAAAACATAATTCTAGTTTAGGGGGGATTGAGGTGCATTTTTACAAAGATAGCTGTATAAAATGATGCATGCCCATTTAATTGTTGCCTGGACAAAATAATTTCATATTAACAAAGGACAATTTCCAGAAATGATAATTTTTATATTCCTAATTTTGGCTTCTCTGGAAAACCTATACTACTATGTAACAAAATCATGTTTATCCAGATGATTAGGACCAAGTACTCAGATTTTTAAAAAAGAAATTCCACACAAAGGATAGCTACAATAATACAAGTACATTGAAAAAAAAAAAAACAACAAAAATAGGAAAAACAAAAATCTTAAAGAGGGCTCAAATATCCATGTGGCACATATTCTAAATGCCAATATGGGGAAAAATTCACCTGCTATAGAGGCACAGAGGTAAGAGGAAATAAAATTTTAAAAAACATAAGCGCCATGTAAAGTAGAAACGGGAAGAAAAAAAATCTGCCTTCTCCATATCCCGTATTTTGAAAAATCTGACCAAATTTTTAGATGCCTCTCTAAAGAAACAAAAACAAATAAACAGAATAGGGAGCCACATTTATCGTCTGTATGTAACTGGTTCCATAAAGAGCACTTTTTGGCTGTTGATTCATAGATCTAAGTTATCAGCCAATTGTTGACACACATAGAAATATTCTAGATTGCTTCTGGTGGGGCTTTACATATGGCTGTGTACAAACTACAAAGAGCAATTACAGTCAAACCTCAGTTCTCAAAAATCTCCCATCTTGAACAATTCGCCTCTCAACCTGACAACCCTTTTATGCTGATACTTGTATGCACAGTCCCGTGTCTCTTGGGCAACAAAGGAGAGTCTGAGTCAGTTTACCACTAAATATTGTGCTGTTAACATCCCAGGAAAGTGTGCTGTGAATATTTTTGTGTTTTTATGCTTCTGCTGCTGATTATTATTAAATTTTAATTTTTAAAAAAAAATTTAATGTATTTTTTTCTTACTAAATTTTCATTTACATTTCATGTCCTTTTTGTTTTTAAAGTATTTATTTATAGATTAAATAATACATTAGACATGTACTGTATATAAGAAAGGCTAACCCTAGCTAGATTGGCTCAGTGGATAGAGTGTTGACCTGTGGACTGAAGGGTCCCAGGTTCAATTCTAGTCAAGGGCACATGCTTGGGTTGTGGGCTTGAGCCCCAGAAGGGGATGTGCAGGAGGCAGATGATCAATGATTCTCTCTCATCATTGATGTTTCTATCTCTTTCTCCCTCTCACCTCTCTGAAATAAATATTTTTTTAAAAGGCTAAAACAAGGAATCATTTGGGCATCTAGAACAGATTAATTCAATTCACATTACTTCTAATGGGAAACAATGATTTGGTTCTTGAACAGACTTCCAGAATGAAATAAGTTTGACAACCGAGGTTCTACTGTACTTCCATATACATATATAATATTGATTTTTACAGAGAGGAAGGGGAAGGGATAGAGAGTTTAGAAACATCGATCAGTTGCCTCTTGCATACCCCCTACTGGGGATGTGTCCGCAACCAAGGTACATGCCCTTGACCGGAATCAAAACTGGGATCCTTCAGTCCGCAGGCCGACACTCTATCCACTGAGTCAAACTGGTCAGGGCCCACTATACTTCCTTTTGAGAGACAAGAGGACACAGTGAAAAGAGCATGGGTTTTTGAACAGATTAACTTATTGAATATTGTTTCTACCATTTACCCTATGTGAGATCTTGACCAAATTAATTTCTCCAGGCCTCAGTCTTCTCCTCTGTAAAAGGGAGTAAAACCACCTGCTTCACAGGAATACTACAAGGATTGAGAGAATACATGGGGCACACATAATAGTAGTTTCTTCAGCAGCTTTGAATTGCTCCATTGAAACTCAAATGATGAACTTCACTAAGTTTCTCCAAGTCACTTTGGCAGTCTGTCAGTAGTGGGGAGTCTGAGGTCAATTTCTGGAACACAGAAAAGATACCCGAAAACCTGTCAAGCTCCAGCCCAGTTAACAGAGAAAATGAAAAACAACAACAACAACAACGAACAAACAAAACAGATTATATTGAGCTGATGTATGGGATCCTGCTTGCATTGTTGAGGTCATTAACAAAAAACTAATTACAAAGACACTCATGTTCAAAATATATTTTAAATGTTACTGAATGGTTAAGCACTTGTTAGGTAGGTAAAACACTTCAGACCTCTATACTTCTTCTAGTCTAAATAAGCCTAAAATTGTCTCTAACAGGGTAGTCTGTAAGAGCAGAATTCTGTTGTGAGATATTTTTGATCCATTTATAGAGCATTAGCATCAAGTAAAAAGTAAAAGCATGTTCATAACATTAAAATTTGGCAAAAATGATTTGTATCATGTGCAAAGATGAGAAAAGAACAATTCACTTCACAGAAAGAAACAGTAAATCATTATTTAGTATTCCCACAGGAACATTCCTAATAGGGTCCTTGTATAAAGCAAGGTTTCAAAAACTGTGCTAAGACTTGACTTGCTTTAGCTTTAGTCCTTACAACTTTCCTGAGATAGTTATATTACCTTTGCTATTTTACACAACAAAAAACCGAGGCATGGGCCAGATTAAGTAATTTAAATTGTACTGCCAGTAAATATTAGGGCCAGAATTTGACCCTAAGCAGTCTGACTCTAGCACTCACTCTTCCAAAAACCTTGCAATATTGCTTCCTTTCGAGGTATTAAAAGATGGTTATTAAAATACTAGAGGCCTAGTGCATGAAATTTGTGCACGGTGTGTGTGTGTGTGTGTGTGTGTGTGTGTGTGTGTGTCCCTCAGCCCAGCCTGCAAACTCTCCAATCTGGGACCCCTGTGGGATTGGGCCTAAACCAGTAGTCAGAGATCCCTCTCACAATCCGGGACTGCTGGCTCCTAACCGCTTGCCTGCCTGCCTAATTGCCCCTAACTGCTTCTGCCTGCTCCCCTGCCGGCCTGATTAACACCTAACTGCTCCCCTATTGGCCTGTTCGCCCCCAACTGCCCTCCCCTGCTGACCTGACCTCCCGGCCAAGTTCCCTCCCCTGCCGGACTAACCTCGCCCCCAACTGCCCCCCCCCCCCAGGCCTGGTCACCCCCAACTGCCCTCCCCTGCAGGCTTGGTCCCCACCAACTGCCCTCCCTTGTGGGCCTGGTTGCCCCCAACTGCCCTCCCCTGCCAGTCGGATCTCGCCACCAAATGCCCTTCCCTGCAGGCCTGATTGCCCCTAACTGCCCTCCCTGCCAGCTTGATCTTGCCTCCAATGGTCCTCGCCTGCTGGTCTGATCTTGCACCCTGACTGCCCTCCTCTGCAGGTCTGATTGCTCCAACTGCCTTCCTCTGCCAGACAATTTGTTCTGATTGATCGGTTTCTATGCCAGTCAGAGTCAAAAGCTCCGCCTCCTAGGCAGCCATTGGCTCCTCATGATTGAGCCAGATTTGGTTCTGATTGGTCAGTTTCTATGCCAGTCAGCATCTCTGGACTTGATCATAGAGGCAGGGCTGATCAGCAGGCTCCCAGGCTGCTGGAGAGGCTTGGCTGATTACCCTGCTGCTCCCTCCTGGCCTCATCAGCAGCCATTGCCACGCCACTGCTGATCTGCCCCATCTCTCTCTCAAAACATCATCAGTTCAGCCCATTCACCTGCTATGTGCGCAGCCTGGTGAACAATCGAGTGTCCTGGTCATTGCGGATGTGACAAACCGAGGGTTTTTTTATATTAAGATTTTAAGTGCTGCTATGAATGAGCACCAAAATAAAGGCAATTAGTGCTGCTTGGGTTGGACTAAACTAATTAAGTCAAAGGCTCTGAATCCTGATCTTCTTTAACAACTACAATTAATGCCTAATTGATTTGGCACTACTATGGAATAAAATAAAATATTCCATAAATAAAATGTCCAGAAATGAAACTTCTCTTTGAATGCCAAACTTCTTAACATATTTTAAATTCCAAATTTCAAAGACAGGTTGTAAATAAGTACATTATAGGATAACCCTTGCTATTCAGTATTTTTCCCCTCTTGAAAATACTTTCTTCTTAAAAAGAGGATACAAAATGGCCCCTTTATTATTGACCCAGAATAATTATCATGCTCAAATACTACACTATATTTTAATATTCTAATGACCTCCAGGGGCCCTAAGGTGCAGGGGACTTGTCTTCACACTACAGGACCCTAGGCTACTAAACTTGGAGTGTCTGTGTTTTGCATCTTCTTCCTCTATTTGTGGTCACTTCTTACAACTGGCCAAGCACCCACTTTTAAGCTTTGCAGCCTCCTCCATTTCTAATTTTTGCTTCTGATCTGCACTGAGTTAGGAAACCAGGTTTTTAAAAACGGAATTGCAAAGGAGACTAGACTGTGGGTGGTGAACACACAATACAACATATAGATAATGTATTATAGAATTATATACTTGAAACGTATTTAATTAACCAATGTAACCCCAATAAATTCAATAAAATATTTTAAAATATATTTCCTTTCTAAGAAAACAAAAACAAAAATACAATAAAAATTGAATTGCATGGTAAAGAATCCACAGATTCTGAGTGAGGATTTCCCCATGAGAAATTTTGTACATTATTTTATTGTGGACATTATGGCACTTATTTATTTTTCCCCAGAGGATAGTTTGTGATTACTTTTTTTTCTCTCCCATTTTAAAGGACTCAGTTTATTAACTGACCAAATTACAAAAATAACCATGGTAGATACCTTAGTTCATTCTTCTAATAAGTCTATTGTTCTGGTCTTCTCTGTTACCAGCATATCCACCTTCTACGAAATGCGTGTGGTCTTTTTCTCCATCCTACCTCATGGAGAAGACATCTTGAAGGACCACAGGAAGTTGTTTACTTCTTTGAAGTGCTTTCCAACAGTGTAGATCTCATGAATTAGATCTTCCATGCAGATGATGCCATATTTACCAAGAGATCGAGCAATCAGTTACCTGTCAAGGCAATTTGTTTTTTGTTGACTTTGCCTTGTAGATCAATTCATTTACTGACTTCAGGTTTGTGTAACCCCATGCAATATATGGCTCCAAAATCCTCAGCTTGTTAACTGAAGCCTTGTTGAGCTTAACAAAGGTGTCGCTGAAGATCTGGCAAAAGCAAAGAAGCTGCAGCACTTGACGGACCTTTGAGCTCACACCACTGATACTTCTAATCCTGGTGACAAATTCTAATTTGGGTTCAGCAGGTACATAGAAGTTGCCAGCTTCTCTTGCCATCCTAGCCATTTAAATCTCCTTTCTTTATATCTGCCTGTATTCCTTGTGATAGTGCTTAGCTTTTTCATACATGAGCTTCCTTCTTGCCTTTAAAAAATATATACTTTATTGATTTTTCAGAGAGGAAGAGAGAGGGATAGAGAGTTAGAAACATCAATGAGAGAATCATCGATCAGCTGCCTCCTGCACACCCCCTACTGGGGATGTGCCCGCAACCAAGGTAGATGCCCTTAACTGGAATCGAACCCGGGACCTTCCAGTCCGCAGGCCGATGCTCTATCCACTGAGCCAAACCAGTTTCGGCCCTTTTTGCCTTTTGATGCATCTTTTGGGAAAACTTCTTTCTCATGTGCTTGATCTTCAGCTCTGTGAAATTCATTCACTTTTTCTTGAGGGTTTCTGGCACAGGAGGAACCTTCTTCTCTTCTGCACCCTCCATGGTTCCAGCTGAAAAGCAGCTTAAGTGATTACTTATTTCCAATTGTATCAGAGGATCATTACCACCAAAGAAGTTGCAGCCAAATAAGTAGAGCTGTCAAAAATTCTAGGTATCCCTACACAATCCCTCAACTCCTCTTTGTAAATCTGTTATAGTCTGTAATAGTATCTAACTTCAAAGTAGAGATAACATTATATTATTCATAGTGTTGCCTAAAGAAAACTACATATATGCACTTCATAACTATGTTTCCACCAATGTTCCTAATATATAATGAGGTAATAGGCAAAGCAACTCTCATGCCTTCACAAGATGGCTGCCTACGACCAGGCTGGCAGGGGGGTTAGTGAGGAACGACCAAATGACTGAAGAAGCAGGCTGCGTGGGGCGACCAGGTTGGTGGGGGGAGGGGGCAGTTGGGGGCAACCAGGCCAGCAGGGGGGCAGTTGGGGACAAACAGGCCAGGAGGGGCCAGTTAGGGGCGACCATGCCAGCAGGCAGGGGACAGTTGGCGGTGATCAGGCCAGCATATAAGGGCAGTGAGGGGCAATCAGGCTGGTGGGAGGGGGGGGCAGTTAGGAATGACCAGGTAGTCAGGCAGGCAGGTGAGCGATTAGGAGCCAGCAGTCCAGGATTGTGCCTAAACTGGCAGTTGGACATCCCCCAAGAGTTCCAGATTGGAGATGGTGAAGGCTGAGCTGAGGGGACCCAACCCCTGTGCACAAATTTCGTGCACTGGGCCTCTAGTAAGATTAACAGAGCTGAAAATTTCCTATCATAAAGTCCTACCTAGCACATTGCATTACTCACATTTGTGATGATGCTGGTGTAAACAAACCTACTACACTGCCAGTCATATAAAAGCAGAGCACATACAACTATGTATAGTACATATTCCTTGGTAATGAGAATAAATGACTATATTACTGGTATATGGTAGTTATACTATAATTTTATCATTGTTTTAAGAGTATACTCTTTCTACTTGTAAAAAAAAAAAGTTTGCTGCAAAACAGTATGCCTTATTATGCTGGCATCAACCTATTACATGTTGTGTTTATTACCGCATCTCTTGATTGCATCATTTTCTCTTCTATTTGATTTAATGTTATGTTGTTTTGTACAATGGCATGTCATATTGGCTTGTAGCCTAGTAGCAATAGGCTATACCATATAGCCTAGATCTGTAATAGGCTATACCATCTAGAATTGTTTAAGTGTATTCTATGATGTTCCCACAATGATACAGTTGCCTGACAATGAATTTCTCAGAACATATCCTGTAGGTAAGTGGTATATGACTCTATTCATGTTCAAGTTTGGGGACAGAAGATCAGAGGTCCAGAAAATTAAGTTCTATTCTTGGCTTTCCAACCAACTGCAAAACCCATAGGCAAGGCTTTTTACAGTTCCTGTAATTTTAGAAAATTTAATTTTAAGACCCTTGATTAGTTTGGAATGAATATGTAATTTATACCATAATTAATTACCTAAATTTTATGCCCTCTGATTTCCCCTAAAAATATGGACATAATATTATATATATCTCTCTCTCTCTCTCATAAATGTTCAGTAATGATTTGATACATCTAGTTAACTAGAAGAATATTCCTTCAAAATATTTTGTAGATACTAAATTGAGCAATTAAGTTCTTCCTTTTCACATGTTAAAGTGAGTAATTTTCCCATGAAAAAGTCCAAATGCCTACTTAAAACAACTTTTAGTACATACCACACAAGTGAGAAATTAGCTTTAAGTACTGGTGGTATTCCTTACTATAAATCAGGGGTGGGGAGCCTTTTTATCTGCCAAGGGCCATTTGGGTATTTAGAACCTCATTTGCAGGCCATACAAAGTTGTCAACTTAAAAATTAGCCTGCTATATATTTGGTCAAACATTTAACTAACTCTCCCCTAATGGCTTGGCAGGGTCAGACCAAATGATTTCATGGGTCTTATATGGTCCATGGGCCAGACTTACTTCATCGTGCTTTAAATAAAACCTAACAAACCTAAATAAGAAGTTCAAACGTTCATTTTTCCATTTCAAACATTTTATCATATAGAATATTTTAAGAATATTCTGAGACATCTAAATATCTGATACACAAAAAGTTTAAACAATAAATGTGCTTCTTACAGTTTAATATTTATTTATTTATTTATTTATTTATTTATTTATTTATTTAAATCTTTATTGTTGAAAGTATTACATAGGTTCTCCCCCAGGCCCTCACCACCCCATTGTTTGTGTCCATGGGTTATGCATATATGCATACAAGTTCACTGGTTGGTCTCTTCCTACCCACTTTCCCCTGCCTTACCCCTGAGGTTCAACAGTCTGTTCATGCTTCTGTGATTCTGGGTCTATTTTTTATCATCAGTTTATTTGGTTCACTAGATCCCACATATGAGTGAGATCATGTGATAATTATATTTCTCTGACTGGCTTATTTTGCTCAGCATAATACTTTCCAGGTCCATCCATGCTGTTGCAAAAGGTAAGAGCTCTTTAAAGGGTTAGCTAATCCTCTGCCCTGGCAGGTGTGGCTCAGTTGGTTGGGGAAGTTTTGTCATTATTTCTTCAAATAGGTTTTCAATATCTTGCTTTCTCTCTTCTTCTGGCACCCTCATAATTCAGATGTTGGTACTTGAAGTTGTTCCAGACGCTCCTTACACTATTTTCATATTTTTGGATTCTATTTGCTCTTCTGGTTAGGTATTTTTTGCTTCCTCATATTTCAAATCATTGACTTGATTCTTGGGATCCTCTAGTCTACTTTTGAATCCCTGTATATTATTCTTTATTTCAGTCAGTGTATGCTTAATTTATGACTGGTCCTTTTTTTTTTTCTTTTTTTTGGCATTCTAAGATCCTTGAAGGTCTCACTAAGTTCCTCAGAGGTTTCTAGAAGATTCTTGAGTAACTTTATAACTGTGGTTTTGACTCTATATCCAGTAGTTTGCTTTCTTTCACTTCTTTCATTTGTGACATGTTTCATTGTCTCTGCATTTTGACTGCTTCCCTGTGTTTGTTTCTATGTATTGGGGAGCTGCTAAGTATCCTTGAGTTAATAGAGTGGCCTTGTATAGTAGGTGTCCAATAGGGCCCAGTGGCTTAGCTTCCCCAATCACCTGAGGTGGACACTCTCGGTGCACCTCTTTGTGGGCTGTGTGCACAGTCTTGTTGTAATTGAGCCTTGATTGCTGTTGGTATCATTGGGAGGAATTAACCTCCAGGCCAATTGACTGTAGGGACCAGCTGCAACTACAGTGGGAGAGTTGCTGTACAGGAGTCACCCTTATGGGGCAGGACTTGCTTCAGTGGGGCTTTGGTGCTCACTGAGTCTGCCCTTTAAGTGTGTTACTTATGAATGTGAAGAGTTGTAATCTGGTATGATCTCACAATGACCACTGGGTACACTGGCTCTTGTGTTTCCAAGGAGGTGCAAAGTCAGCCACTGCCTGGGACCACCCAGCAGGAGCTACAGAGAGATCTGTAGATTCCTCCTCTTTGTATCGGGTTTGGAATTGCCCAGACAAGGCCCACCTGTGAAGAAAGGCAGACTGGTGCCAGCCTTGGGCCTTTTATTGATAGTTTTGGGGTTCCCTGACCCAGGCTACAGCTTGATTGACCAGTTTTAGGCTGAAAAAGAATAGGCCATTCATATGCAAAAGCCACTGTGCACAGCTAGGATAGGGTTGTAAATTGGGTGGGTGGGGTCTCAGGGAATCTCCAGGGCAGAATGAACAGAAATGTCTGCTAGTCATCCCTGCACTGGAGAGGTCCCAGCATGGGAACAATGACCACTGTGAGCACCTCGTCTGGAAGAAAGCCTCCCCTACATTTTTGCCCAGATGCCAGATAGTCCAGTTTCTCCCTGTATCTATCTGGGTCCCCCAGAGCCTCGCTGGGCACTGGAGCTCAGAGCAAGCAGGAGGTTGTAAATTCAGTTCTGGGTGCCAGCATTTTAAGAACAGCAGCTGGGTCTCTAGCAGCCTGTGTGTCCACTCAGCCCCAATCCACACTTGGTTTTACAGTCTGTAGTTCTTACTGCCCGTAGGGTCTTCTTTCTCCAGCTCTGAAATCCTGGGCTGGGGGTCTGGTGTGGGCTGGGACTCCTTGCTCCTAAAGGTGGCCTCTGCAGAGGCTATCTCCCTCCCGATTAAAAAAGCAGCACACCCAGGTGCCGGACCAGCGCCTCCACACCTCCTTCCAGTCTCAGTGTGCTGTCTTCTTTACATCTTTAGTTGTAGCAATTCCACTTAGCCAGCTTTCCCATGGTTCTGGATGATAGTTGTTCTGTATTTTAGTTGTAACTTTGATGTGGTTGTGGGAGGCAGCAAGTATAGGTGTTTACCTATGCCGTCATCTTGGTTCCTCTCGTTCCCCTTTTCTCTCTCTCAAATCAATGAAAGTATGTCCTCAGGTGAGGATTTTAAAAATGGCAAGGCTTCCTTGATTCCCTAATATATAAAATTTTTCTACATATTAATATAATTAAAAACACAGTACCACAGTACGGTAAATCTTTTATTTTCCAGCACAGTTTAGGAAATTGAAGAAAATGATGTCTATCAATGGTACTATTGAATTTAAACATGAAAAATAAGCGATTTCTGAAACAGTTTCAAAAGTCTGCGTTAAGCCCTGGCCTAGTTCTGCTGGTTAGAGTGTAGTCCTGATATGCCAAGATTGTGGATTCCATCTCTGGTCAGGGCACATATAAAAATCAATCAACGAATGCATAAGTAAGTGTAATAGCAAACCAATGCTTCTCTCTCTCTCTCTCTCTCTCTCTCATCAATAATAAAAATTTATAAAGTCTGTTTTAAACAAATATTGATTTTTAAAAAACAAAAAACCACTACATGCTTATATATACTAAAATAATTTTTAGTGTGGTTTCCACACAGGTTTTGAAAATAAAAGCTATTTTTGGATTAGTACTTCAGTAGCTTTCAATACAGATTGAATATTTCAATTCATTATATCCTATTTTTATAAAAATAATTATTTTCACACAGTCACTATATGAGTTTAAGAAAACTCATATTTGAATATAAAATAATGTGAAATATGCTTTCTCCAGTCAGTATTTATTTAGCATTTTAAATTATAGTTTTCCTTCTGCGGCTAGGGAATTTGTGTTCATTACCAAGGCATTTTAATATTTGCATAACATTCATTATTTTAAAATCTACATAGCTTCAAAACATTGCTTTGGTGATTTTGAAGGATGATATAGGAATTATTTTTTTTCTATAAACTCTGACCTGATCCAGTGGTGAACTTTAGATACCTGAGGCAAAATGATATCAGAATAATAAGAGCATTACTCACAAAGGCAGGTGCTTAGTCACTGGGATTTGGATCTGATGACAATAAATGCAATTTACCCAAAAGTTGCCCACCAAGGTTCCATAGGAAGCAAATATCAAATCTTTTTTATATATACTTAATTTGTTTGCTTTAATTGGGTTTGTAAAAAGTTTCCAAATATTTAGAAATAGTTTGAAATTCAGTGCACTAGTTAATTCTAAATTTTTTGCTCCTTTAAGTCCTCATAAATCCACTTAAGTAGTTCACAAACCTTAATGCCAGATTTCATCTTCACATATTCTGATTCATTGTATTTTTCTGGGGATCCTGACATTTAAAAATATTCCCCCAGAGGATTTTATTATTTATTTTTTGGAGTTATTTTATATTTTTTAAATTTCTTTATTGATTAAGACACAAAATGTCAAATCTTTTATAAACTGACATAATACTGCAGTCAATATACCAGGTACACAACATTTTATTAACCCTCTTAGTTTGACTTTGGAATTTCCTAAACTTGACACTCTAATAAGATAATATTGAGAATAGTATTCCTTTACTTTTTGAAAACAAAACCAATCCAACAGAGATTGCCAAGCAGTAGGCTATTTTTAAGAGATTTGGATGCAAAAAAAAAAAAGAGATTTGGATGCAGTATAACTGTGGGGTTTTTGTCACAGGTGTTAGACGTGAGCATGGTACCTCCCGTGTTTCCCCGAAAATAAGACATCCTCTGAAAATAAGACCTAGCGCATGGAAAGATAAGAGACATCCCCTGAAAATAAGACCTAGTGCAACTTTGGGAGAAAAAAATTAATATAAGACACTGTCTTATTTTTGGGGAAACAGGGTATTGATGTTATCTAGCGTTAAAGATATCCACTAATTATTTTCAAAATCCTAAAAGGATTTAAAAAATCAGTCAGCAGGAAAGAATATTTTTTAGTGTTGAAGGAAACATAAGAATCATTTAGACCAACTATCTCATTTCACATGTGAAGAAATGAGGCCAAGAAAGGTTAAATGAATCCATTCATTTAACATCTACCTACTGCTTACCATGTACCAGCACAGTGGTAGGGTAGGTACTGGGTGTAAAGTAGTGAACAAAGCAGACGTGATCCCTGACCTCCTAGATTTATGTTAAAATCAAAGGCAGAGTTAGGACTAGGACCCAAGTCACTTTGCTGATTCTAATAACAACCCATGTAGCCTGTTGACTTACCCTAGTAATTCTAATATCTCTTTATGGTTTCACATGGGTAGTAACCAGTCAAGTGAAACTGGCCATTTATTAAAGCCTTGAGTATCTAAGAGTACCACCACAAATTTCCCAGGGAAGGCTTTGGGGTTCCAAAGACTGAAAGGGCAAGTTGACATCATCTGGAAGCAGAAGGGTTGTAAATTTGGCTACATAATAAAAGAACATGAACTAGAATCAGGAGATTGGATTTTTAGTCTTGAATCTGCCCATAACAATATATATGACCATAAAAATATTTTGGGGTTGTTTTCCGACTTTTAATTATGGCTAGTCCAAACATATACAAAATTAGTAGAATAATATTATGAACCCACATGTACAACATACTGACCATGCTCAATAATGGTCAATATCAATACCTCTCCACTTCTCTGCCATTTTATTTTGAAGCAAATCCCAGAAATTATTTGATTTTTACCCATAAAATTTCAGTATATATCTGAAAATATTTTCCTTTAAGATTTAATCACAGTACTATAATCAAATTTAACAATTCCTTATTATACACAGTCAACATTTTCCCAATTGTTTAACTTTTTTGTTTACAGTTGGTTCATCTCAATCAATATTCAAATAAGGTCCACACCAGTTGATATGTCTCTTTCACAGGTTGCCCTTGATCTTTTATTTCTTACAGTTCATGTGTTGAGGAACTGGGATGTTTATTTTGAAGAAGATTTTTAGGGTAGTGAAATTATTCTGTATGATACTATAATGATGGATACATGTCATTATATATTTGTCTGAACCCATGGAATTACACCACCAAGAGTGAATCCTAAGGTAAACTATGGACTTTGGGTGACTCTAATATATCAGTTAGGTTCATCAAGTGTAACAAATGTACCATTCTGGTGGGGAATGTCAATAATGGGGGAGGCTAGGCATGTGTTGAGGGGAAGAGGGTGTACAAGAAGTCTCTGTACATTCCTTTCAATTTTTTTTGTGAACCTAAAACGGCTCTAAAAATATTCTTAAACAAACAAACAAACAGACAAACACATTAGGTTGTTCATCCTGTAGAATTTCTCATGGTCTGAATTTTGTTGACTGCATCTCCATGGTGACATGCCATAAGAAATATTTTAAATGAAAACACAAAAGGAATTAGAGGGATGAAATGGATACATATCCAAGGAAAATAGCAAAAACCTATCAGAACAGCATCAGGAAGACTGGTCTCAGAATGTGCTAGGATTTTTAAAAATTACTAGAGAAATTATTTTCTTTAATTTATATTCACAACAGAAACAAGAAAAAGAAAGTGTAGATCTGCTTATATGTGAATAAATAGTATAATGTAAAATGTTGCTTCACTTCTTTTTCTTCCAATTCAAGATTACTGATACTCAAACCATACAGGGAAAACCAAAGTGTAAGAATGAAGAAACTGAATCCCAAAGCATTCAGGAGATAAAAGTTCCTTGCTAATCTACATGAGTTCAGTTCTCCTGTGCCAGATAAATTATATCCCAGCATACTCTGGGAATTTACAGAGCTCAATCCCTATGTAAAACCTTTGAAGAATCATAGAGAATAGAAGAGGACAATAAGTACAATAAAACACTCTAATAATCAACACTGGAAAGCAGGTAGATGCTACAAACTATAAACAGATTTGCTTGATGTCAATTCTAAGCAAAATTATTATTTTTTAAAAAACACGTTTTTATTGATTTTCTTAGAGAGAGAGGAAGACAGAGAGAAACATGGATGAGAGAAACAATGATCAGCTACCTCCTGTATGCACCCCAACTGGTTCATAAGTTGACACTCAACCACTGCGCCCATGTTAAACTCAGTTTCATCACTCAAATGCTATAGCTTTAGGGTAATCAGGACTAAAAATTATGGTGCAAGTGCTTAAGTCTATTTTTATAAAGGCGACTGAATTTCTGTGGTTTTAAAGAGCCAGATCCTATCTCTAGTTTGTCACCTGTAAGCTATAAACAGATACTCAGCCCTTTTGGGCTTGGTGTGTGTGTGTGTGTGTGTGTGTGTGTGTGTGTGTGTGTGTGTGTGTGTGTTTTAATCTCTTACCTGAAGTTATCTGAAAGAACAAACAAAAAAACAAACAAAAAACAAACAAACACACTCTAAGCCTTCTGAGAATAGGGAGGAAGGAGTGGGAGACTAAACCTAACATTTGACATCTAGTTCAAAGTCAACAACTAGGAACTCAAAGTCCTACCTCCTGAACTATACAAATAAAATCGAGTGATCTCACACTAACAGTTCCATCTCCTGACTTCTCATTATACTGGTTAAAAAGAATATACCAAAACAATTGGACAACACACAGAAAAATGAATTAACAAGGTCTTCTTTATTTTTCTGTTAGTAAGAAGAGTAATTTTTTTAAGGCTCTGAGGAAGAAAGGTGGCTGGCTCTGAAGAAGCTTCTTGTCAGGTTGCAAAATTTTTGAAAGACTCCAAAAGATGTAAAGAGGAGGGAATATGAAAGGAGGGAATACAGAGTGAGTCAGCTAGAATAAATCTGGTGACTCGGGAAACATTTTTCTTTTAGGAAGGTGACTACAAAGAGCTTAACAGAGAATTACCCCGTGGCCCGATTTTGTTTATAACCCCTTCTTTTTACCTTTGCCATCAGGAAAATATAAAAATAACATAAGCTTAAGCAGCACCTCAAGGAACTGAATTAAACACAGCAAAGAACAGCTTGCCTGTACAAAGAAGGTGCTGAGATTCTAAGGCCCTTGAGGTGAACAGGATATGAGCAGATAACTTAGCCTTAGCCAGTCATTAAAGCAAGCAGGTAATTAAATGGTTTTGCTTTCTAAAGGCCAGCAAGCTGAAATAAGAAGATCTAGTGTCAAACTAAGACTAACACAAAAATGCTAAATCTTAATTAGGAATCAGAAGGGTTCTCATGCTCAGAAAATACTGACATGAAGATTTTCTCCCTACTTAGACCAGGCAGATAAGCAAAAAAAACAAAACCAACCAAACCCTACAAAAAAAATAAATAAAAACAGTTCAAATTTGGAGAACAAATACTATTTTATTTTATTTTTTCCCATTCATTTTTTAGAGAAAGTAGAATGGAGAGGGAAAGACAGAGAGATATCGATGTGAGAGACACATCGATTGGTTGCCTCCTGTACGATGCTCGGAACCTTCAACTAAGGTACGTGCCCTTGACCAGAATCGAACCTGGGACCCTTCAGTCTGCGGGCCAACACTATCCAAACTGCCTAGGGTGATACTATTTTATTTTTAAAATCTTGCTCTAAGTACATCGTTCTTAAAATTTGGTATGCAGTATTATTCATTGGAATGGAAATGCATATACTAATTTTATTAGTTAGAATTGTAAGTTTTCTAGACTATATGCTAAGGGAAGAAACCACCCATAGAAGGTGGGGGGTCAAGCAGCACCTACAGTACTCAAAGAAATTAGATCTGAGAGAAAATCATCTGCTGGCCTTTAAAACTCAAATAATTTGTGACAGTACATCACCCATTCTCATAGCCCTATTTAAGCTGGGGTTCTACCAACAGTGACAATCCCAACTAAACCTGAAAACTCTAGGAAGAACAGGAAAAATTAAGTGCTAGGCCAGTGGTCAGCAAATTCATCAGTCAACAGAGCCAAATATCAATAGTACAATGATTGAAATTTCTTTTGAGAGCCAAATTTTTTAAACATAAACTTCTTCTAATGTCACTTCTTCAAAATAGACTCGCCCAGGCTGTGGTATTTTGTGGAAGAGCCACACTAGAGGGGGAAAAGAGCAGCATGTGGCTCGCGAGCTGCAGTTTGCCAACCACAGTGCTAGGCAATCTTATTTTCCTAGAACAACCTAAAATGGCATGTTTTAACAGGGCAATCAAAAAAAAAAAAAAAAAAAAGGAAACCTGCCCTGGCAAGATAGCTCAGTTGGTTGAAGTGTCTTCCCAATGTGTCAGGATTGTGGGTTTGATTCTGGGTCAGGGCACATACAGGAATCAACCAATGAATGTACAGATAGGTGAAACAATAAATTGATGTTTCTCGGTTGGCGGCGAAAGGTCAATGGGGGAAACAGGAGACTCATGTAATACTTTACAATAAAGAATTTAAATTAGAAAAAACTGATGTTTCTCTCTTTCCCTCAAAAAATTCATTTAAAAAAAAAAAAAAAAAAAAAAAAAAAGGAATCTGCCTGGCTGGTGAGCTCAGTAGTGGAGAATTTACCTATGAACCAGAGCACATGCCCAGGTTTTGGTCTCGGTCCCCAGTGGGTGTACAGGAGGCAACCAATCAATGATTCTCTCTCATCATTGATGTTTTTCTCTCTCTCCCCCTCTCCCTTCCTCTCTGGGGCCAGTAAAAATATATCCTATCTAACAAAAGAGTAATATGCAAATTAACCATCACCCTGCCACACCACAAGCCACGCCCACCATCCAATCAGGAGCAAGTATGCAAATCAACCTAACCAAGATGGCTGCAGCCACCGAGAGCAGGAGGAAGGTTGGGTTTCCCCGGTAATGGAGGAAGCCAAGCTTTTCGCACACCCTGGCTGGCCCAGGCCTCCATTCTGGGCTATAAAGTTTCAATTATAGAAGATAAATAAATTCCAACAGAAATGGCCGCCATCACGGAGCAAGCAGGAGGCTTCACTTCGCTCCAGGCTACAAAGTTTCATTTGTAGAAGATAAATAAAATCCCAGATACCAGAGCCTCCACTTGAGTCATGGGGGGCAGGTGTGTGTGGCAGACCTGCAAACCACCATAGGCTCCTAGCCCAGGGAATCCCACACCCCAAGGGAACCCCCACCCTGATCCAGGACACCCTTCAGGGCAAACCAGCTGGCCCCCACCCATGCATCAGGCCTCTATTGTATCTATTGAATAATAATCCTATTTAATAAAAGAGTAATATGCAGTTTGACTATCACTCCAACACACAAGATGGCTGCCCCCATGTGGTCAAAGATGGCTACTCCCATCTTTGGCCTGCAGGGGAGGGCAGTTGGGAGGGATCAGGCCTGCAGGGGAGGGCAGTTAGGAGTAACTAGACTGGCAGAGGAGAGAAGTAGAGGGTGACCAGGCCTGCAGAGGAGGGAAGTTGGGGGCAAACAGGCTGGCAGGGGAGCTGTTAAGCATCAATCAGGCTGGCAGGCAGAAATGGTAACGGGCAATCAGGAAGGCAGGCAGGCGAGCAGTTGGAAGCCAGCAGTCCTGGATTGTGAGAGGGATGTCCGACTGCCCGTTTAGGCCTGATCCTACCGGGATCGGGCTTAAACGGGCAGTCGGACATCCCTCGAAGGGTCCCAGTCTGGAAAGGGTGCAGGCTGGGCTGAGAAACAACCCCCTTTCCCTGGGCACGAATTTTGTGCAACGGGCCTCTAGTCCTATATAATAAAGAGGGCATATGCAAATTGACCATCACTCCACAAAGATGGTGGCGCCCACAGCAGAGGCGAGGGGGAAGTGTCTGTAACACAAAATGGTTATGCCCACAGCGGAGGCGGGATTTCTGTTACACGAGATGGCTGCACCCACAGGGGAGGTCAAATTCCCCTAAAGAGCCTTAACAAGCAATCAGCAAGGACCTGTGGCTGTGTGCTCCCTCTCCCCCACCCTGTGGGGCTTGACAGGGGACCTCAGGCCATGCCCCCCACCCTGGCACCAGGCTGGGGGACCTCAGGCTGCATCCTTGCCCCAGCACTAGGCCAGGGGACCTGAAACCGTGCCCTCCGCTCTGTAGGGCTTGATGGGGGACCTCAAGGTGCACCCTTGCCCCAGTGCTGGGCCGAGGGACCTTAGGCTATCCCCTTGCTGCAGTGCCAGGCTGGGGGACCTCAGGCCATGCCCCCTTCTGGGCGGGGCTTGATGGGATACCTGAGCCTGCTTCACCCTCCTGGTGCCAGGCTGGGGGACCTGAAGGCATGCCCCCTGCCCTGGCCCAGGCTGGGGGACCTAAAGGCCATGCCCACCACCCCAGCACCAGGCCAGGGGGCCTTAGGCTGTGCCTCCCGCCTGGCGGGGCTTGACAAAGGTAGTATGACTGGCCGGGTCTGGATCTAGCCAAATGGGGTGAGGGGCGTGGCCAGATCTGAATCTCATGCAATTTTGAGGCACACATGGGTGGGCGGGGACTTGACTCTGGATCCCGTAGTGTGCCCCAGACTCTGACTGAAAGAAGATTTTCATATACATTTTACTTATTTTCTTTCATTGCTGACCCTTCTATTTTAGAGAAAGGGCAAATAGCAATATTAAAATATTTCCTCTAATTAATACCTTTTTAATGTGCACAAATTTCGTGCACTGGGCCACTAGTTTTAAAAAAACAACAATAAATAAAACAATTCTTATAAAAATTGCAACAGAAACAGACAACTCAATATATGACTGTCTTTAGAAGTTAGTATTAGTGCAATCATACTAAATCACATTGTAATTTACTTTCAAAAGTAAACAATCAAGTTGAGTTAAAAACCAATATTACAAAAGCTAATGTGCTACTATGACTTTTTAAGTCATATAAAACATCCAATGCTATACTTATTTTTAAAAGTAAATGCTAATAATATTATATAGGCCACCCTATGTAACAATTAGAGCTCTAAAGAACCTGTCACACCCATTTCTTAAAACATTTAAATAAACCAATTCTATTATTTTCTTTTTCTGAGTTTACTGCTCAGCAGAAAGATGGACAGAGAAATAAAAATCAAACCAAATCATTTATTTTGTTTTTTAAATTAAAATTTTTTTACTGTTATCTGGTGTAAGGTTTGATGGGAAAGATAGCTTTAAACTAATGACTGAATTGAATAGAAAATTGGAATATTTCATAAGATTCAAAATTAATCACTTTACTGTATAAATTCTATTTATGTATTTGAATTTTTACTGCATTCTTTAATAAAATATGTATTAAAGATTTGATGATATATTTTTAAATGTTTTTATTTCAAAGAGAGAAACATTGATGAGAGAGAAGTATCAATCGTCCTACACGCCCCTATCCCTTCCTTCCCTCTTCTTCCCATGCCCCGCCCAAAGGATTGAGGCTGCAACTTGGGCATGGAACTTAATGGGGAATCGAACCACAGACCTCCTGGTATATGGAAAGACACTCAACTGAGCCACACTGGCCAGGCATATTTGATAAATAGTTTAGAAAAATCTCAAATTACCTAGAATGCCTACATACATAAAACATTCTTGCCAAGACCGGTTTGGCTCAGTGGATAGAGCGTCAGCCTGCGGACTGAAAGGTCCCGGGTTCGATTCCGGTCAAGGGCATGTACCTTGGTTGCAGGCACATCCCCAATGGGAGGTGTGCAGGAGGCAGCTGACTGATGGTTCTCCCTCACCGATGTTTCTATCCCTCTCCCCTCCTCTCTGTAAAAAAGTCAATAAATATATTTAAAAAAAAAAAACATTCTGTAGGCCAAATTTATTGTTTATTATAAAAAAATTATTCAATCTTATTTACATATTAAAGAGTAATTACTGATGTAATTTTTCTATTGCCTAGCTAGTAAAAATGCATTTTCCCTATTAATCGGACAGCCAATAGAGGTTTGATTAGATGGAAAATATTAATAACTACCACATGCATTCACTGTGGCTGCTAGAAAATACTATTGAGGGGAAGAAAAAAGAGAAACATTGTGTTTCCAATTAGTGGCTTGTAGCCAGAATATGATTCAGAGTTATACCAAAAATCCCAAAAAACTGAAACACCAAATACTGTGGCCTAAGTAAACAACTGACAACAATCTATAAAACAAGTACAGAAAAATATCTGTGATCAAGACTTTTTGATGAGGCACAGAAGCCCAAATCAGCAGTGGCTTACCTCTTGAGGGATTTTCCCTTGGGGAAAATCAGTTAGCAGTGTCTGGGATTTCAGTAGCAAGGTTATTTTCTGACCTAGCTACCATAACATAATGAATTCTGTCAAAGCTTAGAAAGAACATAAAAATCTTGCTTCATTATTTTAAACAGTAAATTATATATTCCTAAATGGTGGAAGAGTTAGCCTCATCATTCCAATAATTTACATGTCCATTTAAAACCATAATTAGTTAAGTCCTACTTTTGCTGGCTGTTCCTTATCCATCTTGAGCTAACTTTTCTTATTTATAAAATTTATAAAATTGTTCTACCTATGTCACAAAAATTGTCCTTCAGAACAGAACTACAGGATGACCAGAAGAGGTAATGTGAGTAAAAGTACTTTGGAAACTAAAGCCCAACTTTATTTTATGGCATTATCATTCTTTACATGTAACAACATGTAGGACTATAATATCTTACTGCAAACACATTTATCACTGGGGGGAAAAGTTGGTAACAAGAAATTGATATGACAGCAGGATAACTGGCAACAGGTTTCACTGTTGTTGTTTTTTAAAATTAAATTTATTGGGGTGAAATTGATTAATACCAGGCTTAACTGTTAACATTTAGTATTATCCTGGAAGTACAGGATATCCCAAAGTTACAAAGGTCCCATAAATATAAATCCAAACTACTGTCCTTGCCTCAGTCCCTATTTCCTTCCTCTTCACTTCAATAGGAACTGATGGTGCCATATGACAGGGAAGGGGAATGTTTGGCCTGTGGGCTGTATAAGGTCCATGAAATCATTTGCCCCTGCCAAGCTATTAGGGGAGAGTTAATTAAATGTTTGACCAAATATAATAGGCTAAGTTTAAGTTGATAATTTTGTATGGCCTGAGAATGATGTTATAAATATTCAAATGGCTCTTGTCAGAACAAGGGTTCCCCACTCCTACCATAGAGCCTGCTTGCCTATGCACCATTTCTATCGCCAAATTAAACCTTTTTTCTGCCACTGAAACCCTTTGTCACTATTATACATCAACTGTGGACATCTCTATGCTGGGAAATAAGGCAAAGGTTAAAAGTCAACAGTCAAGAGCTATGTCCTAGGACAAACAGGGATAGTAAAGTTCACTTATAGGAAAAAAGACTGATCTCAGTCATTAGCCTTAATCTCTAAAGCCAATCCAATAAAAATAAAACACCAAATCCAAATATTGACAAACCTACTTTCACTCACAAAGGTTCTATTGGGTCTAGTAATAATTAATGTCGTTTTTAAACATTCGTTTAAAATCTTGCTTGGCGTTGACTTGTATTGACATAACCTTCAAACACGTGGTATCTACAGAACGTGTGAAGTGCAATTAACAAGTTTTGCTTGAAAAAGTTTGTGTTTGGTTTGGTTTTTGTTGCAAAACTAGGGCTAAGAAGATGGCGGATGAAGAGCATATTCGGCACTGCATGCTTTACGAGTTCCAATTAGGAAGAAAAGCAAGTGAGGCTGCAAAAAACATCTGTAGTGCTCTTGGTCAAGATGCAGTTAGCACCAGAAAATGCCAGCGTTGGTTTGAGAAATTTCGCGAGGGAAATTTTTCGTTAGATGACAAGAGTGGTCGAGGCCGTGTGTCCAATTTTGATCAAGAAGCTCTTCAAGCTCTTTTGGTGCAAAATCCTCCTCAAATTACCCAACAAGAGCTTGCGACAACTTTAAATTGTTCACAAAAAACAATTTCCAATCAATTGCGTGCACTTGGCAAAGTCCAAAAGTTTGGAAAATGGGTTCCTCATGAGTTGACCGACAACAACCATAATCAAAGAGTCACAATTTGCAGTTTGCTCCTCTCTCCTCAAAACCGTTTGCCGTTTTTAGAGCAAATTGTTACCGGAGATGAAGAATGGGTGCTGTATGTTAATTTGAAAAGGCGGCCTCAATGGTTGGACAAAAATGAGGCTCCGCAGCCCATGCCAAAACCTGACTTGCATGCGAAAAAAGTGATGTGTGTTTGGTGGAATTTTAAAGGAATTCTTCATTATGAACTTTTACCATCTAACCAAACCATTACAAGTGCAGTGTATAGTGCCCAATTGGAAAGGTTAGCCCAAGCTTTAAGAGAAAAAGAACCCGCGCTGATTAATCGGAAGGGCGTAATTCTTCACCACGATAACGCACGACCGCATACTGCAAGAATCACCGCTGAAAAACTGCGCCAGTTGGAATGGGAAGTTCTCCCTCAACCTGCATATTCTCCTGATATTGCCCCTTCCGATTACCATTTGTTTCGTTCTTTGCAAAACTTTCTTCTTGGAAAAAAAATTAATAATGAAGAATGCCTCAAAAATGCATTGACCGAATTTTTTGCATCAAAATCACAAGAATTTTACAACAGAGGGATTAAAATGCTTCCTGAGCGTTGGGCACAAGTAGTAGAAAACAAAGGCAACTATATTGTTGATTAAATTTTGTTGTATTGTTTAAATAAATTCGATTTAAAAAAGGTATTAGAAAACGACATTAATTATTACTAGACCTAATAGTTTTATCAAGCTACCTATTCATTCTGCTTATCTATCTTCCTCTAACCCAATAACCTACCCTTACCTGTGATGCTAACCAATCTCACTTACTAATGCATGCACTATATCCAATTTAATGGATCTTTTCCTTGCTCTCCCAAAGACCCACACATTATATTTATTTATTGATAGATTGGTTGATTTAAGAAAATGTGTTTTTATTGATTTCAGAGAGGAAGGGCGAGAGATAGAAACATTAATGATGAGAGAGAATCATCAATCAATTGCCAACTACATGCCCCCTACTGGAGATAGAGCTTGCAACCTGGCATGTGTCCTGACCAGGAATCAAACCATGACCTCTGGGTTCATAGGTTGATGCTCAACTATTGGGCAACACTGGCCGGGCCTATCCATTATATTCAATCTAGGGGTGGGGAATATCCAGACCACAGGCAGAATAAGGCCTGTATAATCATTTAGTCTCGCCCTCCCAAGGCATTAGGAGTTAATTAAATATTTGATCAATAATTTTTAAGTTGATAATTTTGTATGGCCTATGAACGATGTTATTAATATCCAAATGGCCCTTGGCAGAAAAAAGGCTCCCTGCTCCTGATTTAAACCATCGCTGTTACTTCTCGGATGTAAGGGACAATAAGTTATGTTAGAAACTTTCTGTACTAATGACATTGATTAGATAGAAAGGAGAAAGCTGGAGGTGAATGGGGTGGAAATGGGGCTGGGGAAAACGTTCAAACCATCTGCTATATCAATTTAACGTAGGTAGATAAGCATATTTTAAAATAGAGCTTTTAAAAGCACATCCAGCCGAAACTGGTTTGGCTCAGTGGATAGAATGTCGGTCTGCAAACTGAAAGGTTCCAGGTTCGATTCTGGTCAAGGGCATGTACATTGGTTGTGGGCACATCCCCAGCGAGGATGTGCAGGAAGCAGCTGATCAATGTCTCTCTCTCATCGATGTTACTAACTCTCTATCCCTCTCTCTCATCGATATTTCTAACTCTCTATCCCTCTACCTTCCTCTCTGTAAAAAAAAAAAAAATCAATAAAACTATATTTTAAAAAATAAAAACACATCCAAATTGTTAATTCTACTGCTAATAACCAGAAAGATAATTTCCTCAGTCTTTCAATTTAAATAAAAACTTTCAGGAACAAATTTAAAAGAGGTCTATGGATATTAAGTCATCCATCCCTAGTGTTTCCAATTCAAAAGCAAAGACAGAAAGAGCACTCTCACCCCTTCTCTTTGCCTACTTAGTAACCAGGATGTCTGCTTCTAAGAAAGTGAGTTTGAATAAAGCTCTACATTCTATTTATTGGTTCTCTAGAAAGCTTGACCTGTGGTTTATAAGAATGTCCCTGGTTCCATGTGTTGGTACTAGAATAATCTATTATGATTAGTAGTGGTCAAGTAGGTCTTATACAGGTATGGCTTGCACTGTTTACAGGCTGTCTACTTGAAAATATTGTTAAAGATTTTTGTTAAGTTACCAAAAATTTTATGCTTCACTCTTGGCCTTTCTTAAAACATTTTATTGCTCCCACCCCAAACCCTCGCCTTCTCTTAAAAATTTTAAGGATTAGGGCCCTGTGGAAAAAATAATTTTTTTGGGTTTTTTTGGTTTTTTGCTTTTAAGACTATTTGCACAATTAAAATAAAGTTCTCATTGGGGCATTATCAGAATTTAACCACTGTCTTGAATAGGATACACTAGTCTTACAATGAAACCATTCAAATCACAATTTCAATACAAATTCAAGGCAAGAATTTAATTTAATCATTTATGAAGTTACAAGCTTACCACATAATCTTCTAATTCAGAAATATAAACACTTTTTGAAAAGTACACACAATGTCCTAAGACTAAATTTCTGATTAAAAAAACATTACTTATTGTTATGTAAGAATATGGGTAATGACATCTACTAAACCATTAACAGATTAACCACCTCCAATTCAGTTAAAACAAGAGATTAATCGGGCATATTTACAAGTTATTACTACAGTATATAATATTAACAAGCATGAGCACCCAAAACAAACACTAACACAAACACTGATATATAAACTAATATATCTTATTTCTTCAATAGCCTTAGACAACTAAACACGTAATTTAAAACTAATTTAATTATATGAATTCTGAAGTTTTGATAAAAATATGTATTTGTTAATTAAATAGAAAGACTTATAATAAAGACCTACATATCTATTCAGTCTTTATTTTTCTTTTCCTGCTTATTCAAAGGTTGCAAAAGAAAGATAAAATTAAATTTCTATTAAATTTCTAAATAGTTTTCCCAAATTCAAATGAATAAATCTGAAGGCCAAACATTCTTTCTATAACCTACAGAAATAATTTTTGTTAGAAGCCATATTATTTATTAGGTGGTTGCTGATGAATCAAGGTGCTTTAAGTCACTTCAGGTAGTTAGTGATGATCTGGAGTCTAAATCACATCTGCACATATATTTCTTAAATGGTCTCTCCAATAAATCTTTAAATTTATTATCCTTGATATTACAAAGGGGCAGCCACTGAATCTGAGACAATGACTAAGAATGGAACTGAGCAGCCGAAACCGGTTTGGCTCAGTGGATAGAGCATCTGCCTGCCCCCCGAAGGGTCCTGGGTTCGATTCAGGTCAAAGGCATGTACATTGGTTGCGGGCACATCCCCAGTGGGGGGTGTGCAGGAGGCAGCTGATCGATGTTTCTAGCTCTCTATCCCTCTCTCTTCCTCTCTGTAAAAAAATCAATAAATTAAAAAAAAAAAAGAATGGAACTGAGCAAATTAGTATGAGGAAATTGTTGCCTACATGTGTCCTTGTTAAATTCTGTATACTTAAAATGTTTGTAGACAAAAAGAGTTTGTGGACCTAAAACCAACTGACCCTGATGGAATGCCAAACTATAAATTGCCAGACAGCTGCAGCTGGTAATAAAATTCTAAGATCTGAAGAGCGGTAGCAGGACCTGATTATATGGTAATCTGAGAGAAGGCAAAAGAGCTAGAAGAATAACTGATAGGCTGGTAGCTATAGTAACCAAGATAAATTTGTATACTGACTGGGGAAAAACATTAGGGTTGCCATCAGGTATGAGGCCCACATTGTGTCTTACGTGCTTTTTCCTCAATTTTGAATCATGAAATGACAGACTAACACAAAGACTGTTCAATTTGAGAAAATGAATAGGGCTCTGCTCTGAAGAGTAAGGAAAGCATTCAATTAAAGGTTTAGCTGGTTAGCAGAATAATATCCAACATCTAGAAGGGAACAGACCTTATGAAAGTTGGTAGAAATTAGCTTAACTCTGGGTAGAAAATAGAAATGCAAGTTAATTATCAATTCCAGTTAAACATCAGAAAGACATCATAAAGCACCTGCAGTTTTTATTACTTTAAATCTTGTTTGAAGTATTTCTTTGGGCTATTAATTATTAATCTCTTACAGAAAGGTATTTAATTCACTGTGTAGCTACATATCTAAAATAGCACTAAATGGTGTGATTTGCCATTCTCAGTTACCCATGCCCCAGGGAGCAGCCTTATAACATGCTCTCTAAAGTTTGTAGGGCTACCTTCACCACTTTCACTTCCATCCATCACCACCACCCTCATGATCACATACTTCCTCCACCCATATTACCCCAGGAAGTAATTACTAGAATTGCAGGCGGAGAATAAGAAGAAGAAAAAAAGCCTCATCAAGGGGCTTCCGGGACGAATTCACCTGACTTTGTCCAAGTTAAAACAATGAACTGAAAAGAAAAAGAGTTCTGTGTAATGTATTTGTTACAAAATAAGTCTTAAATACCAACAACTGGAAATTATTTTCTGTTCTGTAGAATCACCAGTGTACTGTTGATATCCTAAATCTAGCTAGGTTCTTAACATTTTAAAAAATCAAATTTTATCTACCCTACTTTATGCAGTAGATTATCACAACAGAATAAAGTTTTTAGTTTATAGAAGTTTGTACAGATTCAAAGTGAGCCCCCAAACTACAGAGATACTACCATTGTCCTATCTCTATCAGTGATCATTTGACAACTGGAGGCCACTAAATTTATAACTTGAATTTACTAATTAATATATAAGTTTCTCTCATTTCAGTATGTTACCTGGGTGTAATAAAACAGCATTTACAAATATATTCCTATCAATCCACATAGCCAACAGCAATAAAATATTTAATCTATGATTAAATATCAACTCATGAACAGCCATTTAAAAATAATTTTTTTATTGATTGCAGAGAGGGAGAGAGAGAAACACCAGTGATGAGAATCATTGATGGGCTGCCTCCTGCATGCCCCCTACTGGGGATCGAGCCCACAAACCAGACATATGTCCTTGACTGGAATGGAACCTGCGACCCCTTCAGTCTGCAGGCAGACACTGAGCCAAGCAGGCTAGGGCTGAACAGCCATTTTTTATTTTTTTTTTTAAGGAATCTTTCCATAAATAACCCTTATCCACAAATAATTTTTATTAAAACTTGTATCAATTTTCAATTCAGAGAGAAAAATGTTTATGATGCCCAAGTAAAGTGAGAAGCTGCAAAGGAAGCTCTGCAACTTTTTGGTGTGGTTTTTTTTTTTAGGATAAATTCTTCAGGACAGTTTGATCTCAGTTCTTACAGTTTGAAAATCAAGATTTCACTATTACTCTAATCTACAAAGATAAGTCAGTTGACACTGACTAGATTGCTAAAAATAAAATGAAATAAGTAACCACCACTGTTCCTAGATCAGCTACTGTGTAATCTTTGTTCATCCTGACCTGGAGAAAATTAGTGGGCAAAATTCAAGATCCTAGAACAATGTCTTCTGACAAAAGGTATGAAAAAACAGAATCTCAGTAGATGAGAAAAAACCATCTTAAGAGCCCAACTAGCCGAAACCGGTTTGGCTCAGTGGTAGAGCGTTGGTCTGCGGACTGAAAGGTCACAGGTTCGATTCCGGTCAGGGGCATGTATGTTGGTTGCGGGCACATCCCCGGTAGGGGGTGTGCAAGAGGCGGCTGGTCGGTGTTTCTCTCTCATCGACGTTTCTAGCTCTCTATCTCTCTCCCTTCCTTTCTGTAAAAAATCAATAAAATATATTTAAAAAAAGAAAAAAGAAAGAAAAAAAAAAAGAGCCCAACTAATAGGGTAAATGCCAAAAACCTACAGCAGGAATATCCAGCAAGCAATACTTTACCTCCTTCCACAGACAAGGCAACATGGAATAAATGAGCAAACAGGTGACTGGAGTTCTAGTTCCCAGTCTGCCACTACAGCAATATGTCACTTCCCTTCTCTGAGCCTAGATTTCTTCCAGTTAGATGGGAGGCCTGAATTAAATGATCTATCAGTCTCATTACTCTAAAATTGTTATCATTCTATCCTTCTTCCCAACACCTCAAAATATTTTGGTTGCCATGAAAAATTAATTTTAAATAAATGATCTCACTCATTTATGGAAAATAAAGAACATTAGAACCTGATGAACAAAAAGATAGACACAGAGGCAGTAAAGCAACGAAGAGACTGTCAAATTACAGTGAGAAAGCTGGGGAGTGTTGGGGAGAGGGAGAAAGAGATCAACCAAAGGACTTGTATGCATGCATATAAGCACAACCAATGGACACAAGACACTGGGGCGGGGGAAGGGGGGATGAGGGCATGTGACGGGGGTAAGGGAGGCAGGGGGAAGGTCGATGGGGGAAAAAAGGAGATATATGTACTACTATAGGTAATACTTAAAACAATAAAATAAAATTGGAAAAAGAATGCTCAAATGTCCCATTTATTTTTATAACATGATGTTCTCAGTGCTAACCTTTAGTATGCATATACTATATAATCCACAAATTAGCAGGAACATTCATCTCCTATAGAATTTACCCAGTAAATCTTTAATTTGAAATCTACTGGTTTTGCATCATGTCCCAATACCATCAACTTTGTTCAATTAAAAACTAAAATAAAATCATAGAAAGATTTCCTAAGAACCAAAGTTTATCAATAAAAGCACATTATTAAACCTCAATATGACAGACTTTTACAGTTGGAAGGGTGCTCAGAATCTCCTCAATTTAAAGATGAGGAAATGAAATGACTCACAGTCCAGGGCTTTCTTCTACTATACCACACTTCCTCCTCTCCTTCCTGCTTTATCAAAAGACAGCATGGTAGCAGAAAAAAACAACACTAGACTGAAACTAATCTGATTATAGTCCTAACTCTGTTACTGATTTGCCATGGCACCTTGGACAAGTCACTTTCCCTTAACAAAAACAGATCCAGAGACAGAGAAACATCATCAGACCATTAAACCGCAGTGGGCTTTGGTTCTCATAACATTTTATATGGGGTTTAACTAGATGTCCCTTCTAGCTGTAGCATACCATGATTTTATAAAATTCCTATCTGACAAAACAAAATACACATTCCTGAAAGAGAAAGTGGAAACTTCTAGCCAAGAGAACAGAAAAGTTGGGTTGCTGGTTTTAAATAGATGCATCAGTTCAATTCATCAAGTTAGTCCTAAAGTGTTTTACTTCAGAACACACACACACAGTGTGAGGCTGCTACGATGCATTAGAAAAAAAATACTAAAGTAGGAGTCTAGAGAATTGGTTTCAAATTCCAGCTCTGTCACAAGTGTTCCTCTTAGGCCAATTCATTAGCCTCTTTGCGCCTAAGGTTCCTCATATATAAAAATGGAAATAAGAGTAAGAAAACATGACCTAAAGTATCAACCAAAATAAAGCATTATAAATGTGGTATATATTGCAAAGCTGATCAAGTGGAGATGATCTGCCACTGTGGAAAAGTAGGCTGCATTGGAATAAAGTCTCCCTATTAAAAAAGGGGGGGGCCTATTTTTAACTTATTAAATTTGCTTTCAAGAGTAGAATAAAGCAGAAAATACCATTGGAGGGGAATAGAAAAAAAAAACAATATTAGGAAATGGATTATGTATTTGGATTCCACTAATTAACAAAAATGAAACAACTTTGAACTGCCCACTCAGTTTACTACAAATTTGGTGAAATGGTCTGTGTCCTCTAGAACTGTGGTCTGCTTTGGCCCCTTGAGAGTGGCTCTTCCACAAAATACCACGCCTGGGTGAGTCTATTTTGAAGAAATGGCATTAGAAGAAATTTAAGTTTAAAAAATTGGGCTCTCAGAGCCGAAACCGGTTTGGCTCAGTGGTAGAGCATCGGTCTGCGGACTGAAAGGTCCCAGGTTCGATTCCGGTCAAGGGCATGTACCTGGGTTGCGGGCACATCCCCAGTAGGAGGTGTGCAAGAGGCAGCTGGTCGTTGTTTCTCATCGACGTTTCTAACTCTCTAGCTCTCTCCCTTCCTCTCTGTGAAAAATCAATAAAATATATATTTTTTTAAAAATTTGGCTCTCAAAAGAAATTTCAATGGCTGTACTGTTATTTGGCTCTGTTGACTGATGAGTTTGCCGACCACTGCTCTAGAACATACAATAGCAAGAAGCATTTACTTTTTAAAAATCCTCACCTGAGGATATGTTTTTCTTATTTAGAGAGAGAGGAAGGAGAGGAACAAACACCAACGTGAGAGAGAAATATTGATCGGTTGCCTCACATATGCACCAGGTCAGAGGATTGAACCCCCAACCTGCGTATGTGCCCTGACCAGGAATCAAACCCCTGACCTTTCGGTGTACAGGGCAATGCTCAAACAACAAGCCACGCTGGCCATAGTGCAAGAAACATCTTTTAAGTGCCCAAACTCAGTCTGTTAACCTCTTACAGTATGTATGGTGCGCTACTTTGGTTCACATTAAAGGACAGAAGATATTCTGATGACCAGGTATCTAGTGACCCCATCTGTTTTCACAGATAAGATTTCTCACTGCATTTCTAGGTCTCCTCACAGTACCTTATGCAAATGACAAAACTTGTCACAAAGGATAAAGGATATGTTAATTATGCCAACCTTTTCCTATTCTGGCAGTACTGCTAGTTCTTTTCAGATGCAGTTCTCCAGGTGAGTTCACTAATTCTCTTCCAAATCCCCCGACTATTACAGGATGAAGTCATGAAATTGAGACTGAAATAGTTTTATCCATAGGGCTCAACAGGCTAAACATTTGGGCAGGTTAGAGTTAAAATTAGAACATTGGGTCCCAAGAGAGAGATTTTTACTTTTCACCTAGTATCAAAGGATCAGAGAGCTTGAGAAGCTATATTGTCCCATGAGGGAAGAAATGACTCTATCAATTCTATCAAAATGACTCATCGGTTTAGACAAGTTAAATAGCTCCAAGTTCTGCATACTTCCTCCCAAAGTAAGCACTGTATGAAGTTAATTTTGCTATTTCCAAGGAAGGAAGGAGAAGGGAATAAACATTTGAGTTCTTTCTGTGCCAGGTGCTGCACTTGGCAGTTTACACAGGTGCCGATATGACTGTCCTTCGAAATTAAATGTTTTGTTCATTAGAAAAGAACCACTATTCACACAGTTCTAAATTGATTACAATCCTACACATCAATTGTTATTTTCCTCCCCATTCCACACACACACATAAGTACTAAAGAATTTAAACTGAACTGAAAGTTCATTACTTTGAGAAGGAAACCACAAAAATAAAATTTAATTTCAAGGGGATCCAATGTATTTGGAAATCCAAATGTATTTTCTATCCTCTACCATTTAGCTATTAACTTGTTTCAGATACTGAATTTGAAGGAGATTCAGTGAAACCTCAAGATTGGCCATTCCCACCCCCAAATCCCCTCATAGTGATATGAAGAGGGTATGAAGAAGGTTGGTGAAACACACATCAAGATTTACCTATGTACATTCTTTGACTTTATTGCTGTAATTTTCTTGGTAATACATTATATATTAGGTTTTAAAATGACTTCTAGAATGTAAGGATAACTCTGCTTGCATCAAACAAGGTCTTTTTTCCAAGGAGTAAGCTTGAAAATGGATGGCAGTTGGCCATATTAGTGTCTTACAATTATATACAAATTTTACCAATTCTCAAGTTATTACACCATGAACATATATATTTTACTGCCTCTAGTCCCACACAAGTCCGTAGAAGAGTTTGACAAAATCTCTATAAATATTATTCCAACTCTGAATAGCGGAGGGGTGGGTAAATAAGAGTCCTAGTCAAGGGAAGCATTCCAACTACTGTACTTCCTACTCAGAATCTCCCATATTAATCACCACTAAAACATCTTGCAGAATTAGATAAAAAGCACAAAGCTGTGGCTCTCCTTCCAACCACCAGATTACTCAGCACTTGTTTGTATCTCTGTAGTCTGTTGTATACATTTATGTGCAGCTACCTTTTAAGACTGCATTCTCCCTAATGGTAAAGGGCATTCAATTTCTTTCGCCTCACCGTAAGGTGGCATTCTAATAAAACACTGTTGATCTAGAGTACATCAGCTAGAGGACTTTCCTAAGTAAACACCCAACCCTTTTCGCCACTCCTTTTTTTTCTGTGCAAGGAAAAGAGCATGGTAAATCAGGAGGTTTACAGCTACCTCTGAAATAGGTGTTAGCGGCAAAAAAAAAAAAAAAAAAAAAAAAAAAAAAAAAAAAAAGGGAAAAGGGAAATGTAATTTCTCCCGTTACCGCTCCTTTAATCTATGGAAATCCAAGGCCAAACGGATGTTTCAAAGGTAAGCTCTGAACCCCACAAACACAAATCGCCGGCTCTCCGGCTTTCAGGCACGTCAGCTGTCCCACCTCGCAGAAAGCCGGGCGAGACGAGAAAGGGGTTCCCTTGGAGCTCCAGAGGTCTCTCACCAGGGCAAGGAAGGGGTTTGCCCGAGGTGGGCGATCCCCCATCCCAGACTCACTGAAGTGCCGGAGACAGGAGCAGCGCTGGACACAGCGGGACCAGCGAGGGGTGAAGGGGAACGGCACAGGGGAAGCCGGGTGACCGTGACGCCCGGCTTCGGGGCCATAGCTACTTACCCTACAGGGTAGCCACCCCCTTGGTGCACATCTTCTGGGGCATCAAAGAATTCTTCGGTGTCGCTTTCCGACGCCATTTATAGGACACACCCGCGGGTGAGGGGGCCGACGCCGCCTAGGAGGGTGACTCTCGTCTCCTCCCGGTCGTCCTCCACCCGGCAAGACCGTGGGAGGTGGGTCCCGCGCGATGAGGGGTGAACGGACGTTCTGAAGTGAAGAGCCGGTTCGGAGCAGGGGGGCGCCGTCAGCTGCGGGGCTGCGGGAATGACCAGCAAAGCGGCCGTCTTAAGAGATGAGACGGCGTAGGGTCCAGGGACTGTGGCAGCCGCCGCTCCCCGCAATGGGTATATGTCTAGAGCGAGAGAAGAGGCGGTGGCTCTCGTCAAAGGGGGAGGGCGGGCGCGCGGACTACAGCGGCTCCGGTTTCTCCCGAAGCAGCAATTACAGCAGCTGTGAGAGCTAGTTGTCCGCAAAATACGGACGGGCACCTACCCTCGCGAGATTTCGGGCGGAGGCCGGTAAAGCGTGGGCGGGGCGACGAGGGGGCGGGGGCGGTTCCAGAGGGGCAGCGCTCGGATTTCTCCAGCTCCAGAAGCCTATCAAAACGGCGCAAGCGCGTTGAGGGCGTTCGGTGAGGGCCGGAAGTAGCCTAGAAGGGTGGGGCAGAGCTCCAAAGGGAGGAGCCTAGAACCTGCGCAGGAGCGGCGTGGTACCCCGGCTCTGAGGGAGCGCACCCCGACGTAGGTGGTGGTTTGGCGAACCTTTTAACCACTGACTGTACAGTTCCTGAATGAGGCATTTTTAGAGAGGTGATTTCGAGTCCGCTTTTTTTTTTTCTTACGAGGAAATGGTCTAGGAAACGTTGGCATTGTGGTTTGCATTTACATCGTCTTAATTTGTCCAAACCCCGAATAGCCCACCCTAAGGCATAGGCAGATCCACCACCTCTAGCGGTACTAGAATAGCGTGCCCTATTTACTTCAAGATCTCTAATTGAGATCCCTAGATATGGTCCTGTGGGCCACAGGGTGGGGTACATGAGAAATGTGGGGAGTGTACCTGTTCCATGGATTGTTGTTGGAACTGAGCCAGTTATTTTTCTCTATAAATATCCGTTGCTGCCCACACCTAATGTAATGGAAATTCTTATGTACTCTCCAAAATGTGCATCAGTCAAATGGTAAATGCTATATACTGAGCAGATACCCTTGCAAGGCTAAGATCAAGTAACTACATTCTGATTCTCGACTGCCCAATGTCCAGTGATGAAAATAAGTACTTTATAAAAGATTAATGTGTTCTTTCTTAAACATCAGGTCATTGACGATCAAAGTGATTACATTAACTTTCTATATGATTGTGAAGTACATTTATTTATTTTTTCCCCACTGACACTGCAGGAGAGCTCTCTGAGCTGTTTGGGCAGCCTCAAGTATTGCTAAAGATGGCTGCAGAAAAGATTGGCTTGGGATGGGGGCATGGCCACAGAAAGGCTGAAATAGGACTGTGGATTCCTCCTTATAAAGCAACCAGGAAAAGATCTGGCATTGTCTGGCAGACTTGTGTAAAACCAAATGCCAGGTACTGTATACTGTAGCACCCCAGGGAGTTCAGGGAAAATACTGCATATTTAAATATGATAATATTTCTTCCATCAAACCATACAACTATTCATACTGGATAAATAAATACCAGTAAATAGCCTCATTCAGTTTAGGTCAGATACTGCCAAATAAGTGTAGGTTAGATGAATTTGACTATCATATTATTAAAAATTACAAAATAAAAAATTTTTGGTTTCCAGAGCTTTTTGTATTTTAGAATTGTAGGAAAAGGAGTTGTAAACCATTGTAAGGATACGACTTTGGTCACAATCCAGTAATTGTTAGTTTTTATGCGTTTTAAATATGTTAATTTCCCAGGTAAAAGAATGTATCTCAAAGTACTAACTTATTTGTTGCTCACTAAAAAAGATAATTTTTTTCTTATGCATTATGGAGAGATATAAGTAAATAACCTACCTGAATTTATTATCTTCCTAGCTATCTAATTAAGTAAATTTATATTTGCTTTAAAATTAAAGTTTGTTATCATGTACTGTTCTAGGTGCTGAGGACAATTCAACAATGAAGAAGACAACTTAATTCTTGTCTCCAGGAGCTCACAATCTAGGAAAGAAGACAAATATGAAGTCCTAATTTAGTGCTTTTTCATTCTACCATAACACCTCTCTTGGACCTCTTAAGGTACCTTAAGCATTATACTTAGAAAAAAGTCAAAATAGATTAGAAATAATAACCTATAATATTTTTAGATCTATTAAATTGTTTATTAAATGTTTTTTTCCCCCAGTGGTATGAGACAGTGAATTTTTCTGGGAACGTTAAAACCTATACGTACCACATGTCATCCTTTTTTTAAAAAAAATTAAATTTATTAGGGTAACAGTGGTTAATAACATATGATAATCATTTTTTTTAAAGATGTGAAAAGATGTGTTTTGCCTGTGAAATCTGTTCTTGAGTTTTAAAGCAGCAGGTTTTAGGTTTAGTCCAAGGCAGTGATTTTGAAGCTTTTCTCCGTTTTAGAAATGAAAACCTTTAATCAAACTTATTTCATGCAAAAGTCCATATGTCATAAGAATAAAAACTTCAAAGCAGCAACAGTTCAGATCACTGCCTGCTTGGCCATCTCTAAGCCTCCATAGACTACTCTCAAGGCTTCATTAATAAAAACGAAAGTGAAAACTATTGGTCCAAAGCAGAGATTGGCAAATTATGGTACACTTGACAAATCTTCCATGCTGTCTGTTTTTGTAAATAAAGTTTTATTGGAACACAGCAGGGCCTATATGTTTATAATTTCTCTCTAGCTCTTTACAGAAAAAATTTGACAACCCTTGATCCATAGGATAGTATTTTCTAGGGTACCCCAGAACTAAAGGTACTCATTATTTGAATCAATTTTGAAACAGAATCATACTTACAGATAAAAATGAGAGTAAAGCCTTTTTCTACCTGGCTTGTTAACAATGATTTTAAAAACTACAGAGGTCTAAGACTAAGGTGGGTTTAAGGAAACTTTTTATATTTCCTTATCTGCATAGCATAAACTCTCCTTAAGAATTCCAAAAGTTGGAGCATGAAACAACTTTGTGGTGTGTTTGCTTTCTCCTATTGGAAAGAATACAAACTGGCAGTATCCTTGCGGCCAGTTTTGCTCCAGCGCATGGGTAATCACTCAGAACATCTCTGACAACACTGTAAGGCATGTGGGCTTTTAATGTATGGGGTTAGGTGATACAGTATTTTTTACAGTAATTTTTTAATTTTTTTAATCTTTATTGTTCAGATTATTACAGTTGTTCCTATTTTTCCCCCCATAGCTCCTCTCCACCCAGTTCCCACCCACCCTCTGCCCTTACCCCTCCACTGTCCTCATCCTTAGGTGTACGATTTTTGTCCAGTCTCTTCCCGCACCCCCAGCACCCCTTTCCCCCGAGAATTGTCAGTATGTATATGACATGTGTACATACTAAATGTGCACCTATGTATAGGGAATCTGTCTAATGGTATGTTCTCTATATGTACTTAGTGACATGTTACATTACAATAACTATACTTTCTGAGATAGTTTCACATTTCTTATGTTACTTAATGATAATGAAATGAGTGCTATCATTAAATTAGAGCTAGGCACTGTATTAAGTACTTTTCATTTATTATTTCACTTACTCCATACACTATATGAGGAAAATAATACTATTATCTCCATTTTATAGGTAGAAAAACTGAGGTTTAGAAGAGTTAGGTTACTTGCCCAAAGTTTCACAGGTGGCATTTATTAGTCAGTATTTGAGCCTGTGGGGGCAAAAAACAAACAAACAAGAATACTCTTCCTCTCATCTTTTAAATTCTTCTATCTGGGCTAAAAATCAAATTAACAGAGACAGATTAACAGGAGAATATAAAACTTTAATACATGAGCATGGGAATTCATATATGCATGAAAATTCCAAAGGCAGTGAGGTAACACTGGGTATATATGACATTTTGGACAAAGAAGAGAAGGGGAGAGGATGTGTTTTGAGATTTCAAAAGTGAGAATGGGTGATTTACAGGTAGTTGAGGAAGAACTAAACAAACAAAGCAGGCAAATTCTTGCTTGGCAACTCTGAAACAAAGGGACACAGGGGGTATCTAGCTAACAGGGGCCTGCCTGGAGCCTTCCTATGATACCATACTTAATTCAAATTAGGCTAAGGCAGCATCCTAAAATTCCCTTCCTGAAGCAGATTTTGCTATCTGAACCTCTTGGGCAGGGAAGGAGGGAGGGCCAAAGTTTCATTTTGAGTCTTTCGTTTCTCAGTAACAGGCTTAAAATCAATATCCCAAAGGCAGCTTCAGGGTAGCAAACTTTGGTTCCCTTCAAGCCTAAGGTCACAGTTGATTTTATTTTATTTTTCTGTTATCTCCCTAGCGTTTGCTCTAGTTTTACTAGCTTGCAGCAAACGAGCCATGTGAATGGGTGAGGCGTCTGAATATTGCAGCAAAAAAGCTAAGGCAGTTTGTTATTTCTCTTTTTTCTTCTTCACGTTTTATAGTATTTTTTAAATGGGTATATCTCAACATTGGGGGTTGTAAGAGGCAGAATTTTCAGATAGACCCCAATATATTGTAGCTCACTTTCTCCTACTTATTCAACAGTTAATCTAGGTGCTGCTGTGAAGGGATTTTGCAGTTGTAATTGAAGTCCCAACTCAGATGACTTTAAGATAGGGAGATTATCAGGTGGATCTGACCTAATCATCTGGGCCCTTTAAAAGCAAGGTTTTCTGTGGGTGCTGGGGAAGAGGAATGCACTCTGACTTGCCTAAAAGAAAACTAACATCTATGAGGTATGGAATGTAGCCTCTAGGAACTGAGAATGGCTCCTTGCTGATAATAAGGAAATAGAAGCCTCTGTCTTATCCCTGCAGGGAACTGAATTCTGCCAAAAAACACGAATGAATTGGAAAAAGGACCCTTAGCTCCACATAAGAATGCAGCCTGTCCGGCACCTTTATTTCAGCCTTTTGAAACCCTGAGCAGAGCTCAGCTCTGTATTCAGACTTCTAATGTACAGAACTGTCAGCTAAGAAATCAGTATTTTTTAAAGTCACTAACTTTGTGGCACTATGTTATAAAGCAATAAAAACTACTAAGGGGTAAATATCCCTATCCTCCCTCTGCCAGTTAAGAACCATGGATCTAGGTAGGTCATGGTCAAACAAATGTACATATATAAACAGCTGATGTTTTCTGAAGTCCTTGAATACACTTGGGAATAAATGTAGCACTTGAGTGAACATTAAGGTATAATGTAAAAAACAAAACAAAACACACACAAAAACAAAAACAAAAAAAACAACAAAAAACAACAGTGAAGTCAGAAAAAATAACCTAACATGCATTTAAAATATGAAAGAAGTATCTCGCTTCACATACTCTATACATACACTACACTCAAAATTCAACCCCATTGGAAAAATAATCCTCCAGAATCATGTGATGTTAGGGAGTTAATGATCCTCTGCTTCTGTGGTCTTTTACCTTTGAGTGAACCTGCTTGCTTTTAGAATTAGGAATTAGTTTCAATGTTAATCTTGCTATTGACCTTCCAGTATTGTTATCTGGCTTCACTGTGTTTGCTCTATCTATCTATCTATCTATTTATCTATCTATCTATCTATCAATCATTCATTCATTCATTCAATAGATGTTTATTAAGGACTTACTATGTTCCAGGCATTGTGCTATGTAATGGGTTAACAGTGATATGGCTTATTCCTTCTAGGTTGAGCTTTTCATCCCTGTCATCTAAGACTCTTGATTTGAGCTCTGACTTGTAACTCTAGTATTCTACACTTGACATGAGTGACCAGATCAGTTGGGGATCGGGCCCCCAATAGTCATTGCTCAGCTTCTCAATAACAAAATCACTCGTTTCTTGTTTATGACTTTTGCCTATGTATCTCATCTTTGAAACCTAAACTTCTAAACACTAGCTTTCTTCAGCCTGCCTTAACCACAGTCTTTCTATATTCCCTGGCTAGTGCTGAATTACAGACTTGAAATCTAGGTAGCCATCTTAGATCTTCTTACCTACTTCAGTTGCTCTATCCACCTTGGCTGGCTGTTCTGGTTTGTCAATATCCAAATCTTAAATCTGGTTTGATCATATACATCCTGAAGTTGAGTCATAGTAGACATAATTTTAATTTTTCAAAATTTCTAATGAAGTTTGACAGCTAAAATGACCATTTTGTCAAGAGTAGACAACTTATTTAAAAACAAGTTGTCACCACCACCACCACCACCACCACCACCACACCACACCAAAAATAAATAAATAAATAAATAAATAAATAAATAAAAATAAAAACAAGTTGTATCTGGCCTCAGCCTTGGGCAAAAGTCTAAAGTCATGACTTAAAAAAAGGGATGGGGAATGAAACGGGAATAATTATTTTATTCTGTACGATAATCTGGCTGGCATTTTATGTTATCTCAATAATTCACTTCTCAGACCTCCCCCCACTATTTTATAGGTATGTGCTGAATGAAACAGAGTAGCAGGGTCAGAATTTGAACTTAGGTGAACCTGGCCCTTAAATGCATGCTTTTACCAGTATACTGCACCAAAATGCATATTTTTATCTCTGGTTTTGCTTTTGGAATTTGCAGAATGTCCAAGCCAAGAGTCAGAATTAACAAAACTCACCTACCAGAGTGAAGGAACGGTCTAGGTTGACTCTACATAATTTCAGATCCGGTATTCTGAAAACAAACCCTGAGGTGTATAAAAGCAACTGCACCTATCATTTTTTTTGTTCCTCTTGAGGATTACATGATTTAGTACCCCAATTGTGGTCAATCCAGGATTATGATGAGGGGAAATGAAGGGTTGCATTAGCCTACTAAGTTTAGTAGATGCTAACTAAATGTGGCCTGAATCTGAGGATATATGTATATCACTAATTTTGGAAGATTCACCAAATTATCTATTAGATATTATTTTTCTCTTATTCCCATTAGATATACATTGGTTCTTCTCATTATATCCTCCAAATGTCTTAACCTGTCTTTCATATTTTCTCTTGTGTGTGTTAGGAGATTTATTTGTGAGCACACATTCATAGGAACTTTCTGGAGATTCTTTGAGACCTGGCTTTAAAGTGAATTCTTCCAGAGGAAGTTGCACTTACTTCTACTAATCATCAGGGCTATTGTCAAGCCAAAACTATTTTAAGCTACATTTATGGTGTGAGTTGTTTTACTTATACAGATAACATGAATTGTGATCCCAGACCTGATTGAGTAGAGATTTAGCATTATGACATTTAAAAGGAAATTCCCCCCATCTTTTTTTTCCCTATTCTACCCAGAGGCAAACACAGCAAGCCCATCTGCCTCTGGATGGTGGATTTCCCTCCCTCCCCCCTTGTTTATCCATTAAGAGCATCAGCCTTTGAGGGACTGTCAGCTGAGGAGAGGGATGGTGTGTATGTGATACAACTTCTCACCTTGCCCCAGAATTTGTCTCTTTTGTCCCTTTTATTTGATTGATTAATTAAAACTACTTTATTTATTTATTTATTTATTTATTTTGATTTCTTACAGAGAGGAAGGGAAAGAGATAGAGAGCTAGAAACGTCAATGAGAGAGAAACATCTACCAGCTGCCTCTTGCACACCCCCTACCGGGGATGTGCCCGCAACCAATGTACATGCCCTTGGCCGGAATCGAACCTGGAACCTTTCAGTCCACAGGCTGATGCTCTACCGCTGAGCCAAACTGGTTTCGGCTAATTAAAACTACTTTATACGCTTACCATAAAACAGCAGCTATCCCATGATAAATACCATTTTCATAGCTTCCTTTTTTTCTGGATTAGTGCTGATATTTTGCCATAATCTCATCATCAGCCTTACATTTAAAATGATATATTCTATCCATCATATTTAACTATCATTTTAAGATGTGCTATACTGAAGTTACTTCTTTAGCTATCTCTTCTGCCATATTACCTCAATTAAATTCTATTCTACAGAAATATAGGGATTTGGATACCGTATTTTCCGGCGTATAAGACGACTTTTGAAACAAAAAAAAGTCAACCGAAAATTGGGGGCAAAAGACCAAAATTGCACAAAAATTACCTGCAGATCTTGACGGCAAAGTAAGTCTTTTCTTTGAAGTGGGGAGTAGTCTTATACAGCGAATATAGGCCTAAACCTATGTTTTAACTGTAAAATTAGGGGGTCGTCTTATACGCCGGAAAATACGTAGGTGGATTAAGTTATGATAGAATTGTTACAGAAGCAAGCAGTCTTTCAGGCAAAATGTAAAACTGTACAGAAGCTCTGCCTTTAGGATTATATTGATTAAAACATTACATAGTTGTAGCGGTAGATATGTTGTTACCAGATTTATACTATCTTTGAAAAAATAAGGATGTTTGGGGTCCTGGATTAGGTAGTGTGCTATATCTATGTCCTGAAGAGTATATTTTCTGGACTAGAGATTTGAAGAAAGTGGATCAAGCATTGTTTGAGTGGAAGGTAAGAATCTTTTCTTTTCAGAAGTGTAGACAATAGGGGCCACATGCTGACCTGACAAGCTTGAGGAGGACTGCATAGTAGACTTGCAAATGCAGAGACCTAAAGTAACCAAAGGATGGTCCAAAATTAAACTTTAATAAACGCAGTTATGGTGGGCAGTTACATCCCAGGCTGGTGACAAGGTCAGCCTTTACCTTAACTGAACCTATCTGTCTTTTTGCCTCTATGATAACATACCCTACGAAATGTCTGGGTAACTTGTAATTTCCTTTCTTTCTAGAGCCCCTGGGGCACAACCAAATGTAGTTGGCACCAGGACAGATACCACAAAATCCTTCATTAGCATGTTAATTGTTCCTGCACCCACCTAAGTATGTGTCAATCATTTTACTTTTTATCCAATCCCAGGGATTTCCCACTGCTTTGCTTTATCCCACCTCCTTGATTTATCACCAATGAATTTCATGTAATCCACTTATGTCCCTCTTATGATTGCAATGTATTATATAAATACAAATGTAACCCAACATTCTCTGGAGCTTTATCTCAGTTCATTGAGGTTCTTCTTCCCAGCATATGTCGACAGTTTGGCTCAAATAAACTCACAAAAATTCTTTTCAGGTTTTAGTGTTTCTTTTTACGTTAACAGAAGTGTACAAGGGTGCCTAGTACACCTAAGAAGTATGGAGATTCAATCTGTTTGGAACAGAAATACTTGATTACTGAGGAGCCATAACCTTTGTCTAAGGAGGAGCCATTGATTTCTTTGAGTAGAACCTGAGTCTTCCTCCTTTGGGTGTAGTAGACAGCTATTCAACATCCATCATTTTGGTTGAGTAATGAAAATCAATGAGGCTAGTGACAGAAACCCATTTTTCCTGGTCATATACAATATGTAGGAAATTCAAAATTCAAGCCACATTTCATACCAGCCATAGGAAAGACTCTGAACACTATCAATCTCTGAGAATGCCCATTGTAAATCCCAAAGTCATTCTGTAGATCAAAGGTTATAAGACAAGAAGTGATTAAGTAGTAACACTCTGAGTTGATGCTTCCCCAGTGGTGAGGAATGGGATGGTAGTGGAGGATGTTTATGATGCTAGAGAGGAAGAGCTGCGTTATGGACCTGTGTACTGAGAGAAACAGGATAATTTGTTTTCAGCTTAGACTTAAAACCTCAAAACCATGAGTGGCTTTTCCCAACAAAATGTATTTTAAAATGCACATCCCATATTCTCACCTTAAAGAATGCTGATTTAAAAAATAAGAGAATCCAACTGTTCCAGAGAACACAGGTGCAGCATGCTGGTTAGGCCAGTATTTCTCATCTTAAATTCTCCATCCTATCCACAAACTTGGGTCTTGCCAAAATCTCAAGTATTCTGGGCCCATATCAGTTGAAAAAAACTCCCCAGTTAATCTTCATATATCTGCTTCCCTCCCTACTGGCTCCCCTTTGAAACCACCAGATTAGACATTTACTGACAGTATTGCCAATTCCAATTAACCAGTACAGTAGGCAGTCAACTCTTTGCAGAACATATTGGAGGGAAATACAGCTTACCATAGAAATCAATTAACTCTTGACATTTAGAGCAAGTGTATCGGGTTCCTAATAAGCACTCTGAAACAAGAATTGGATCTCCCAGCTTAAGGTAATAACAATTTGGGAGACCGAGAATGATACCCAGAACCTGGAAGGAAAATGTACGCAGGGCTAGTTCCGTAGAAAGGAGGATATGAATATTGACATTAAAATTCACTGTAGATGCTTATAATTTAAATATATGCAGTAAGTAAATAAACAGGGTGTGTGTATAGAAATATAATTCTTGTTATTAGAGTTCAGATTCAGTTATTCACAACAGATATTGTTGCTGTCTTCATAAAGTCCCAAGTTAAAGAACTTCACATAGTGCTATGGGTACATTACCTGCTGAGCATAGTCCAGATCCTGACACTCACATCTAAAGTAAAAAAAAGCTATGTAAACAGCATGTCTTACTACAATGGTTTTTCAAACTATATACTTACCTAGGGAGCCTGCTAAAATATAGATTCTGAGACTTCACCCTAGACCTATTGAATTTTGATCTCTGGAGAGGCTCTGAAATCCACATTTTAACAAGCTTCCTCAAGTATCTGGTGCAAGTGATCCTTAGATAACACTTCAAACAAGGTTTATTTGAGGGAGCTTTAGATTCTAGTTTCATACCATAAGAATTGCCATTTGTCTATTAGACTGAGGATTTCAGCCATAAATACTCAGAGACATCCATAGAAAAATGCCTTCCTCTGTCAAAGTGACTGTGAAATTAGGGAGGGGAGATCTAAAAGCAGGACTATTTAAATATAAATATAATCATAAGTATTTGTAAGTGCCTGATGGAAATTACCGGTAGTATGTGCTGGGCACTTTTGAAGATGTGTATTAAACTAGAAGGAGGTAAGAAATGCAGGAGAGAGAGAGAGAGAGAGAGAGAGAGAGAGAGAGAGAGAGAGAGAGCGCGCGCGAGAGCGCGAGCTCGTGTGCAAGCGCCCTGGCCAGTGTGGTTCAGTTGGTTAAGCATCATCTCTTGCACTGAAAAGTTGCTGGCTTTGGTCCCTGGTCTGGGTGTGGGGTGCATATGGGAGGCAACCTATAGATATTTCTCTCTCACATTGATGGTTCTCTCTCCTTCTCTCTCTCCCTTTCCCTTCCTCTCTCTCTAAAATCAATAAAATATACACTGAGCTGCCAGATTATTACGATCTCTGAACGCATAATGATCTGGCCACTTGGTATGTATGTATGTATGTGTATGTGTATATGTGTGTGTGTTGTGTATATATCTCTATTTCTATCTCTATCTCTATCTATCTCTATCTCTAGATAGATAGATAGATAGATAGATAGATATATTAGAGGCCTGGTATATGAATTCATGCATGGGTGGGATCCAGCCAGCCTGGCTAGGGGGAGGGGACATGGGCAGTTGGCTGGCCTGCCTGCTGGTCGAACTCCTGGTCAAGGGGACAATTTGCATATTAGCCTTTTATTATATAGGATATACACTGAGTGGCCAGATTATTATGCATTCAGAGATCATAATAATTTGGCCACTCAGAGTATTTTTTAAAAAAAGAGAGAAGAGACAGAAAGCATATGAGATGACCAGAGTCAGGGATAGAAAGAAGCTTAATAGAGCTGGTGCAGGAATACCTTATTTAAGGTCATTAATAACTTCTGTGACTTTATACAAAACAACCTTAAAAATATTTTTTTGTTAAAGGTATTATATATGTCCCCTTTTTACTCCCATTGACTTCCTCCAGCCCCCCTCCTTCCCCCCAGGCCTTCAGCATCCTATTGTTTGTGTCCATGGGTTATGCAAATCCTATCTAATAAAAAGGTAATATGTAAATTGACCATTACTCCAACACTTAAGATGGCTGCCCCCATGTGGTCAAAATGGCCGTCCCCATGTGGACACAACATGGCCACCACAAGATGACCTGTGGGGGAGGTCAGTTGTGAGTGATCAGGCCTGCAGGGGAGGGCAGTTAGGGGTGACTGCACTGGCAGAGGAGGGCAGTTGGGATGATGGGGCCTGGAGGGGAGGACAGTTGGGGGGGATCCAGGCCTTCAGGGTATGGCAGTTGTGGGGACCAGGCCTGTAGGGGAAGGCAGTTAGGGGCAACCTGGCCTGCATGGGAGGGCAGTTGGGGTGCACCAGGCCTGCAGGGAAGGGCAGTTAGGGGCAATCAGGCTGGCAGGGGAGCAATTAGGCATCAATCAGGCTGGCAGGGGGGTGGTTAGGGGGTGATCAGGGTGGCAGGCAGAAGCAGTTAGGGGCAATTAGGCAAGTAAGCAGGCAGGCAAGCAATTGGGAGCCAGCAGTCCTGGATTGTGAGAGGGATGTCCGACTGCCCATTTAGGCCTGATCACATCAGGATTGGGCCTAAATGGGCAGTTGGACATCCCTCAAGACATCCCAGATTGGAGAGGGTTCAGGCTGGGCTGAGTGACACATTCCCCCCCCCCCCCCCAGTGCACAAATTTCATGCACCGGGACTCTAGTCTATACTAATAAAAGGGTAATATGCTAATTAGACTAGAGACCTTCTGGGAGGCCTTCCAGACCTTCTTTCAGACAAAGCCATAGTGGCGGGGCTTAGGCAGAGGCAGTTAGGGGCTATCAGGTCAGGAGGGGATGGCAATTGGGGATGATCAGACTAGCAGGGGGGGGGGGCAGTTGGGTGTGAGCAGGCCAGCAGTGGGGGGCGATTGGGGTGATCAAGCTGGCAAGGGATGGGGCAGTTGGGGGCAAGCAGACTGGCAGGCAGAGTGGTTAAGGGCAATCAGGCAGACAGGCAGGCAGGCAGGCAGGTGGGCAGTTAGGAGCCAGCGGTCCCGGATTGTGAGAGGGATGTCTGAGGAGTTACAGTTTTGAGAGGGTGCAGGCCAGGCTGAGGGATACCCCCTCAAGCACAAATTTCATACACCTGGCCATTAGTATGCATATAAGGTCTTTGGTTGATTACATCCCACCTACCCACTCTTCCCTCTGAGATTCTGCACTGTGTTCCATGCTTCCATGTCTCTGGATTTACTCGGTTCATCAGTTTATTTTGTTACTTATATTCTATATATAAGTAACAAAATATAATTCCTTGTCTTTCTCTGACTGACTTATTTCACTTAGCATGATACTCTCCAGGTCCCTCCATGCTGTCTCAAAGAGTAAGATATTCCTTTTTAATGCTGCATTGTATTCCATGGTATATATGTACCACAGCTTTTTAAAAATATATATTTTATTGATTTTTTTACAGAGAGGAAGGGAGAGGGATAGAGAGCTAGAAACATCGATGAGAGAGAAACATCAATCAGCTGCCTTCTGCACACCCCATACTGGGGATGTGCCTGTAACCATGATACATGCCCTTGACTGGAATCAAACCTGGGACCTTTCAGTCTTCAGGCTGACGCTCTATCCATTGAGCCAAATCAGTTTCGGCAAGTACCACAGCTTTTTTATCCACTCATCTACCAATGGGCACTTGGGCTGTTTCCAGATCTTAGCTATTACTAAATTGTGCTGCTATGAACATAGTGGTGCATACATTCTTTTTGATTGGTACTTCTAATTTCTTAGGATATATTCCTAGAAGTGGGATCACTGGGTCAAATGGCACTTGCATATTTAATTTTTTGAGGAAACTCCATACTGTTTTCTTTTTAAAAAAATATATTTTATTGATTTTTTACAGAGAGGATGGGAGAGGGATAGAGAGTTAGAAACATCAATGAGATAGAAACATCAATCAGCCACCTGCACACTCCCTACTGGGGATGTGCCCACAACCAAGGTACGTGCCCTTGACCGGAATCAAACCTGGGACCCTTCAGTCCACAGGCCAACACTATCCACTGAGCCAAACCAATTAGGGCCACACTGTTTTCTTAATGGTTGCACCAGTCTGCATTCCTACCAGCAGTGTACTAGGGTTCCCTTTTCTCCACATCGTCGTCATCACTTGTCATTTGTTGATTAAGCAAAATAGCTTTTAATGAAAACAGTTTTCCCATAGGCTAATTGATATAAGTTGTTAAGGAATCTCATCGGTGTTATAACAAAATTAGTTTGAACTACATGGCATTATTTGATAACCTCCTGCAGATGATAAAAGCTGGAAAGTACTACAGCCAGGGAAAGTCTGGAAAGAGGCAATAGAGACAAACTGCAGACCATTCAGGATGCTATAATCCTGGAGGCAAGGACCAGGAACAATGTAAAAGCAGGGCCTTTGTCACAAGCCAGGGGGAGATAGAAACAGGACATCCTGGGAGCAGCCAGAGGAAGCCAGCCAAATGGGTGATGAGAGGTGTTCAGGAAGTTAGTGCTGTTTCAATCTTCAGCCAAACACCATGTTTGTTGAAGGCCAGATAAACAAAGGACTTTGCCCCTTGAAAGACCAAAAAGAAGTTAAAGCTTATATTGTAATCTCGGGCTAAAAGTTGGAAGTAGGGAAATTAATTAGAAAAACTAGACTGCAAGGTCAGGGCCTAGTGACTATTGTTGCTTCTTAGTATTATGCGGAGTGTTAGCAGTGAATACCGGAAGAATCTAGTTAGTAGTTTAATCTGTACAAAATTGAACAATACTTTGCCATCATTACAAATATAAATAGTTGTTTCCCACATTTTCCTCTCAGTGTTGTAAGTTTACTTGTGTCTGGAATAGACTAGAGAAGCTGGTCAGTAGAGAAAAAATGAGAAGCCCAGCTATGGGGTATTAAGGGCCTGTTCATCCCCTCTATAATCCCAATAGAGCTTTAAATTAAAGAACAAGATGCTCACCCTTTAAGTCTTGAAAATAGAAAGAATGTTAGAAAGAACTTCCTTCCAGTTCTAGTTGTCAGTGAGAACTCTTAACTCCAACAGCCCTCCTTAGACTAGGGCTGAGGCAACAACTAGCCTCCTGGCTGTCATAGCTTTAGACTATGCTCCTAGGTAAGAATTTGTTGATATGTATTTGAACTTCTTTTGAACTCTGACTTTCTTGATCTGATTACATTTGCACCAAGGCACTTTCTAACTGCCAGTCCATGGTTTATCAAATATTCAGGTCCCTGCTCCTTTAGAAGGGAGTAATGGTTCTGGCCCATAAATACCCTACATGCATCTAGGTAAATGAGGTGAAAGGAGTTGAGAGGGTTTTTTAGTAGCACACACTTGCCTGGCCAGCATTGCTCAGTGGTTAAGCACTGACAAATGTACCTGGAGGTCATGGTTTGATTCCCAGACAGTGCATATGCTCGATTTGTCGATTTGCAGGCTCGATCCCCAGTAGGAAAAAAAAAAATTATATAATATATATATATATATATATATATATATATATATATATATATATATAAATTTTTTTTAGCACTCTCTTGACAAAGCAGGGTTCAAGTTAGAAGAATGCATGTCCCAGACTCCACCCAGTTAGGCCTTCACATTTCTCTATGGCCAGAGGCTTCCAAACTGTGGTTAGGCATTCCTAAAAGGCCCAAGTTTTCAGGCCAACAAATATCTTCTTTGTTGTAGAATGACAACAACATATGTCCTCTATTTTCAGCTCACTCAACTATCTCTTTTCTAATCCTAGGAATATCTTCAAGTTTTTTTTTTTTTGGTCTGGGCTGGCTGAGCTGTCTTCAGAATGTTTTAGCTAAGCAGCTGTTGATAAGAATGTGATGGTGTAATGGAGGCATCTAGGAAAGCTACTCTGGGGATAAATTGTCCTTGGTCCCAGGATAAAATTCTATCTAAAAAAGAAAATTTTACATGGTTCATCGAACTTTGTGTCTACTACCAGGCTCTGAAATGTTGATGCATGACAATAGTAAATTTATCCCCACAAAATAGGACTAGTTGAAATTTTAAATAACTTCTGAAGAGACTTATTGATTCACCTATAATGGTTTTATAAAAATTACTACAGGAAGTATATCTTTGAGCAGAGTGAGGTAATTTTCAATGAGTACATAATTTTTTATATGATTGGTGACAATATCAGTCTAAATCAGTAAGACAAGTCTTATATCTTAAAAGGTAATGCTACATCATATTTTTATAAAAGAGAACTATATATGATTGTGCTATGATGAAAATGTTAATGGAAACTTGTATTTTTATATTACAGATAGGGTTTATTGACTCATTCATTCATGTTTTCTCCACAGATACTAGGATTACAAAATTGAATAAAACGTGGCTTACTTCCTCAATGACATTACAGTTTACAAAGGAGGACAAATATGCTACAAACTGGTAGAAATACAGTATAGTGTTAGAGGTATATGGTAGCAGTGGTTCTCAACCTTGGCTATACATCAGAATTACCTGGAGAGCTTTGAAAAACTCCGGATGCTCACGTGGCACCTGAGTGACTACTTTGGCTTGGAAAGAGAAGGAAAACCCAATAATTGAATTTTGAAGAATGAGCTGCTCAACAGGATAAAAAGAGGAGGAAGGGAATTATAGACAGAAGAAATAGCATTTAGAAAGGCACAGATGGGGGAACTGAAAGTTTGGAGACATTATATCTTAGCATGCAAAAGAAGGGGGCTGTGAAAGATGTGTTTGGGGAAGTAGGCAAGAGCCAAAACTTAAAGGTCCTAAAGAGATATTTGTACTTTATTGTGTATGGAGCCACAGAAGGTTTTTAAGCAGGGAATTGGAATGATCATGATCAGCTTTTTGGTTTTAAAAGGTCATTCTTGTGGCAGTGTTAAGGAAAGAGTAGAAGACTCCAAGCTGAGTTAGAGAGATCCTTTAGGAGGTTATTACAGAAATCAAGGTGAGTCGTCCTTTGTCTAAACCAAGGCCATGGCAATGGGGATAAAGGAATAGAAATGGATGTAAGAAATATTCAGGAGGTAAAATTAGCTTGGAGCATGGAGGGAGGGGACACATGGGAAAAGGACTGTGGAGTTTTTTGTTTGAGTGACGAGGAGCATAAAATCATTGACAGAAACAGAAGTCAGAAAGGGAAGTCAGTTTTGGGAGGCATGTGTTTGATTTTAGTGTATGGTTAAATGTGAGGGGGGGGAAAATCAGGAAGAAATCACTACAATGCACTTTAATATACAGAAGTAGACATTTGGAAGTGATCAAAAGTTTAGATTTGTACTCATCACAATGATAGGGAGTATGGGAGTAAGTGGAATTTCTGAAGTTTGAAATTTTGTTTCTTTCCTTTTTACTTACCTGACAGCCCTCTAGTGACAAGAAGCACATACTACAATTCTTAAAAGTACCTCAACACAGTTCATAGGATCATGAAATGTATCTTCAGAATCCTGGTTTGGTCAAAATATTATTATATTAATATTTCAGCATTACTGTGTAATAGCACAGCTATGCAGCAGGGGTCCCAACTTGAGCCTAAATTTTTTATTCATTGTATTCAGGAAGACTCAAGAGGACTTGAAATTGACCTATTTTATTCTAAAAACAGTGGTTGTCAACCTTGGCTACACATCAGAATTAGAGAGGTTTTTTTAAAATCCCATACCCACAATGTATCCCAGACCAAGTAATCAGAACCTCTGAGGGTGGAACCTGGCCAGACATTAATATTTATTAAGTTTCTTCAGGTATATCTTTGTACAGCTGAGTTTGAGAACTGCTACTATAAAGAACTAAAGGCCTGGTGCACGAAATTCATGCATGGATAGAGTCCCTAAGCCTAGCTAGTGATCAGGGCTGATCTGTGAGGCCCCCTCTCACACTGCCTTGGCTGGCCTGGCGCCACCCACTCATCCACCCCACCCCCGACCAGGGAAGCTCTTGCATTGAGTGTCTGCCCCTTGGTGGTTAGTGTGCATCATAGCAACTGGTCGTTCCACTGGTCGTTCTGTTATTCAGTTGATTTGCATATTAAAGTTTTATATAGTAGATGAGAGCCTAGAGATACACAGGGTTGAGTCATGACCTATGTGTCAGGGGACAAGTGATTTTGGGTGCATTATGTATCTATCAATCAAATCACTCCTTGGGTTTAGCCCCCAGGGAATCATACTTGAGGCCAAACCTGAATTGCCCTACCTGATACTTAAGCTTAAGGTGTTACAAGATAGTAAAAATTAAAATAATGCTGTTTTCTAAAACTCAGTAAGATAGCTACTGAGTTGAATAAAGAAATTTATATTCATTACTAGAGGCCTGGTGCACGAAATTAGTGCATGGGGGGGGGGGCTCTTCTCATCCCAATCTGTACCGTCTCCAAACTGGGATCCCTTGACTGCCAGTTTAGGTCCAGTCCCTGTGGCATTCAGACATTCCTCTCACAATCTGGGACCTTTGGTTCCTAACTGCTCACCTGCCTGTCTGCCTGGTCACCCTGAACTTCTCCTCCTGCCAGCCAGGTTGCTCCCAACTGCCCCACACCCCTGCCGGCCTGGTCGCCCCTTATTGCCCCCCATGCCAGCCTGGTTGCCCCCAACTTCCCTCCCGTCAGCCTGGTTACCACTCACTGCCCCCCCTGCTGGTATGGTCACCCCATGCAGCCTGCTGTTCAGTCATTTGGTCACCTCTCACTAACCCCTTTGCCAGCCTGGTCACCTCATGCAGCCCGTTGCTCAGTTGTTTGGTCATCCCTCACTAAGTCCCCTGCTGGCTTGGTCACCCCACACAGCCTTTTCGGTGGTCTGTTTGGTTGTTTTGGTTGTAATGATTGCTTAGGCTTTTATATATAGGTCCTATCTAATAAAAATAATATGCAAATTAACTATCACTCCTCCCAAGCCACACCCACCAGCTGCACCCACCAGCCAATCAAAGCAAGTATGCAAATTAACCCCAACCAAGATGGCTGCAGCCACAGATAGCAGTTGAAAGGCTCGGGTTTCCCCGGCAACAGTAGCCAAGCTTTCCACACACCCTGGCCTGCCTAGGCCTCCACTCAAGGATACGAAGTTTCAATTATGGAAGATAAATCCCAAGAAAAATGACACAGCCACTGAGCTGGAGAGAACAGGCTAGGGTCGCTCCCAGCAATGGAGGAAGCAAAGCTTTCCACCTGCTCTGGATGGTCTAGGCCTCCACTCCAGGCTACAAAGTTTCAATTATAGAAGGTAAATAAATTCCAGATACCAGGGCCTCTGCTTGGGTCCTCTGGGGGCCTGGCTGGCCTGCAAACCACCACAAGCCCCTCGCGCAGGTCGCCCCATACCCCAAGGGAACCCCCACCCTGATCCAGGATACCCTTCAGGGCAAACCAGCTGGCCCCCACCTGTGCATCAGACCTCTAGCCTATCTAATAAAAGAGTAATATGCAGATTGACCATCACTCCAACACACAATAGCTGCCTCCATGTGGTCAAAGATCCTGCCCCCATGTGGACACAAAATGGCCACCATAAGATGGCCAGCAGGGGAGGGCAGTTGGGAAGCCCTAAGCCTGCAAGGGAGGGCAGTTGGAGGCAATCAGCCCTGCAGGGGAGGACAGTTAGGGGTGACCAGGCAAGCAGAAGAGGGAAGTTGGAGGCAAACAGGCTAGCAGGGGAGCAGTTAAACATTAATCAGGCTGGCATGGGAGTGGTTAGGGGGTGATCAGGCTGGCAGGCAGAAGTGGTTAGAGACAATCAGGAAGGCAGGCAGGTGAGCAGTTGGGAGCCAGCAGTCCTGGATTGTGAGAGGGATGTCCGACTGCCTGTTTAGGCCTGATCCCACCAGGATTGGGTCTAAATGGGCAGTCGGACATCCCGCGAGGGGTCCCAGTCTGGAGAGGGTGCAGGCTGGGCTGAGGGACACCCTCCCCCTATGCACGAATTTTGTGCACTGGGCCACTAATAAAAGAACAATATGCAAATTGACCATCACTCCAACACACAAGATGGCTGCCCCATGTGGACAATGATGAATGACCCCATGTGGACACAAAATGGCCGCCACAAGTTGGCTAGCAGCAGAGGGAAGTTGGGAGGGACCAGGCCTGTAAAAGAGGGCAGTTGGGGGCAATCAGGCCAGCAGGGGAGGGCTGTTGGATGGACCAGGCCTGCAAGGGAGGGCAGTTGGGGGCTATCAAGCCTGCAGGTAAGGGCAGTTTGGGGGGAGCCAGGCCTGCAGGGGAGAGCAGTTGGGGTGGACCATGCCTTTAGGGGAGGGCAGTTAGGGCCAAACAGGCTGGCAGGGGAGAAGTTCGGCATCAATCAGACTGGTAGGGGAGTGGTTAAGGGTAATCAGGCAGGCAGGCAAGCAGTTGTGAGCCAGCAGTCCTGGATTGTGAGAAGGCTGTTCGACTGCCCATTTAGGCCAATCCTAATGGGCAGTTGGACATACTTCAGGTGTCCTAGATTTGAGAGTGTGCAGGCTGGGCTGAGGGACACCCATGCTTCCCGGTGCATGAAATTCATGCACAGGGCCTCTAGTGGTGATAATAATGGGCTTGCAAAGAAGTTGGCATATTTGAGATATATTTTGGAGGTTGAATCCATAAGACTTATAGATAAATTGGGCAGATGATGAGTGGTACCAAGATGATGGTGATAGTGGCAGCAACATTGGCAGTGGCATTGTTGAGAGCAGTAGCTCTGTTGGCAATGGCACCTTCAGTATCTTTGACAACCAGCATTGGTGCCTTTAGCTCAGATATCAGCTCATGTTGCCTTAATGGGCATTGTTGGCATGCTAGCCACTCTTGGTGATAACAGGAAGGGGAGACTTTATTACTGGAGGAAAATTGGCAGGCACCACATGGCATTAAAGCAGAATCATTTACAGAGCATATGTGAGAAAGCTCTGGAGATTTATTGCCAGAAATATTTGGGAAAAACTTAGGAAGGATTATTTATAACTCCTGCAGAACAGATGGGAGTGGAGTCAGAGCTATACCATTTTGTGATTGTGCTTGTGATCCCATATTATCCATAAGCTGCTTTGACAAAAGTAATGTGAATTACTCTTAAAAGAGGTCCCAATTAAAGCTATGTTAAATTAAATATTATCAAATATATATTTTTAAAAATTTCCTTAATAGCTATGCAAACATTAATATTTTTATATTAGAAATATATAAGAAAACATGCTTATAAGCATTCAAACAATATAGAAGTTAAATTTTATAATTGTTAGTCTTCCTTCAGCTCTTATTCTCCCACAAGAGGTAAATATAATGAACAGTCCAGTGAGTTTCCATCAAAATATCATTTCTAAAAATATGTTTTTATTGATATCAGAGAGGAAGGGAGAGGCCAATCATTGATTGGCTCCCTCCTGCACACTCCCTTCTGGGGATCGAGCCTGCAACCCGAGCATGTGCCCTTGACTGGAATCAAACCTGGGATCCTTCATTCCTCAGGGTAATGTACTGTCCACTGAGCCAAACTGGCTAGGGCCAAAGTACTTTTGAATGCTTTTATATATACAGACTTTCCTTGCTATCTGAAAGTAGAGTGTTCTTGTGAAATCTTTTCTAAGCCAAAATGGTATAAAGTGACTACCTACTACATTAGTATGGTGATAGCTTAAAATTTTTTTTTTTAATTAGAGAGAGAGAGAAAAAGAGAGAGAGAGAGAGAGAGAGAGAGAGAACCATCCATTAGTTGCCTCCTGTACGAGCCCTGACCAGGGATTGACCCTGAAACCTGGGTATATGCCCTGACCCTGAATCGAACCCGAGACATTTTGGTGTACAGAATAAAGCTCCAACCAACTGAATCACACTGGCGAGGGCTGGTAATAGCTTTTTTCATAAAAGTGAAAATCCTATTTGGATTTCTTTTGGTTAGTAAAAACAAGTAGTAGCCGAAGCCAATTTGGCTCAGTGTAAGAGCGTCGGCCTGGGGACTGAAGGAGGTAAAAGACCTAAATGTGGAAAACTACAGGACACTGAAAAAACAGATAGAGGAAGACATAAACATATGGAAGAACATAGCGTGTTCATGTATTGGTAGAATCAACATCATTAAAATGTCCATACTACCCAAAGCAATCTACAGATTCAATGCAATCCCCATTAAAATACCAATGGCATATTTCACAGACCTAGAACGAACCTAAAAAGAAAGAAAGAAAAAGAAACACTAACATGGGAAATGCTTCTGACTTGTAACATTGAAAAAGTAATATGACTCTGGCCAGTGTGGCTCAGTTGGTTGAGCATCATCCCATGCACCAAAAGATCACTGGTTTGATTATTAATCAGGGCACATGCCCAGGCTGTGGGTTCAGTCCCTTGATAGGGTCTATAAGGGAGGCAACCTATTGATGTGTCTCACATCAATATTTCTCTCTCCCTCTCCCTTGCTCTCACTCTCTAAAACCAATAAAAACAATATTTTTAAAAGCAGTATGTACATCAATATTTATGGCATAATTTTATTTGTGAAAAACTATGTGTATGTATATACATATGTATGTAAGTATATATAGGGGGGAAAGTATATATATCCCTCATTTTCCATAAAAAAAAACTATATTACTACTTTTTAAAAAAAATATATTTTATTGATTTTACACAGAGAGGAATTGAGAGGGATAGAGAGTTAGAAACGTCGATGAGAGAGAAACATCCACCAGCTGCCTCCTGCACATCCCCCACTGGGGATGTGCCCGCAACCAATGTACATGCCCTTGACTGGAATTGAACCCGAGACCCTTCAGTCCGCAGACCAATGCTCTATCCACTGAGCCAAACCGGTTTCGGCTTAGTGTTTCTTTTTAGCAGATGCATACATTCCATTTTATGAATATCTTGTAATATATTTAATCAGTACACTGTTGATGGGCATTTTAAAAATTCTTATAGCTATAATTTGAACACTTCTGCAAATGTGTCTGAAGGCTAGCACTCCAGAAGAGGAATTGCAGGGTTGAAAAATTTATTTAATATTTTGTTAGAAATACAACCAGATTTTCCTCTAAGAAAAATGTGTTCAATTACATTCTCACCAGTAGTGTCTGAGAGACTTCGTTTCTGTACACCCTCACCAACAATTTTTATCTTTACTAACAAGATGGGTTAAAGTTGTCATTTTATTATTGTTTAATTTGGTTTTTCAAAAATGTTAGTGGGATTGATTATTTTTCATATGTTTCCTATTTGCATTTTGTATGAGTTGTATGTTGGTATTCTTTACTCATTTTTCTGATGAGCTGTCTTTTTCTCGTTGAATTGTAGGTAGTCTTCATGTATTTTAAGTATTAATTCTTTTCTCACATAATAAAAAATTTCTTCCTACCATATTACTTATCTTTTTAAAAATTTTCACTAAATTTATGGGAGTGACATTGTTAATAAAATTATATATGTTTCAAGGGCATACTTCTATAATACATCACCTGTATGCTACTTGTCTTTTGACTTTGTTTATGTTATCCTTTCTTATACAGAAGTTTTACATTTTGATGTAATAAAATCTGTCAATTTTCTGGATTTGGTAGTCTTGCTAAATTGAAGCTCACATAAAATATTCTATTTTTTTTTACTTTAATACATAATTTTTCTTTTAAATGTTTCATTTTTGTATTTTATTATTACTTACAGAATTTTAACTATTTAATATATTACATTAAAATAGCATAGCAATAATAATAAAATAAACACATGTCTACCCACTATCCAGCTTAAGAAACATAATATTATCAATACTGTAGAAAGCTTCTCTGTGTTTCTTTTTATTTGTGTCTCTTTCCCTCACCACCAGGGGTAATCACTATCATGCTTTTTCCCTTTGTTTTCTTTCTTTATATATTAAGCACCTATGTATAATATATTTGTTTAAGGAAAATTGAGTAGCAAGCACTATTCTTGCTGTATTAGGAAAGAATAATATTACCATTATTAAATAAAGGCTCTCAGAGGAAGAGTCTCAGGGGTAGAGCCTGTGCCTTAAGTTTATAAGAATGCCTTCTGAGAAAGTGTATGTATAAAGTCAAAAGTGAGTGTTTTTGTGTCACACAGCTGTGTGCTGGACCAGGCTTGTATTGGCTAATGATTACATTTTTAGGAAATTGATGCTTTCCTGCCAGCTTGAAATTCATCATAATAGGAATATTTACATCATGAAAATTGGCAAACTCTAAAATCAGGGCTTTTTCTTTTGATAAAAAATATTTTGGAGAGCAAGCTAACCAGCAAGTCACTTGTCCTGAGAAACAGTGCTCACAATTGTCAGGGTATTTGTAGAAGTGTGGACTTGATTTTGAACATTCTGTAGAAATATGATCAGAGGAAATGGGTTGCCCTCTATTTTTTTAAGCTCACCATGGTCAATCTTCAGCTCTCATGAATGGTCACAACACTTGTGTGTCTTTGTGTTGGAGGGAGAGGGGGATAAAAATCCTCAGCTGATCCAGGCTTCAGGGGTTATTTGAAATCTTGCCTGTTTAAAATGTCTTTAATCTATTCGTTCACTTGAATAATAGTTTGCTGGAATATAGAATTTAGTTTGGAAATAATTTTTCTTCAGAATTGTAAAGGCATTGCTATAATATTGTTGAGTTTTCAGTGTGACATTGATATGTGGCTCACGTATGCTAACTAAAAAGTTTAAGTTATGTTGTAAAGTAGCCTGGAGAAAAACATCCTTGGATGATTGACTAGAGGAGTTCAATGATCATCCATGTGAATATCAAAGTCATCAAGAATGACAGCAATAATTTGGAGAGCGGAATGTAAGACTGATGACAAAGTGTTAACTTACTGAAGGCTAGATGACAGCTGCAAGGTATGGAGCTGGTGAGTTATTAGGAGGAATGAGTTAGAAATTGGCTGATAGGACAGTGGGCAATAAGGACGGCCTTTTACTTCCAAGTCTAATGGTGTACCTTATGTGGAAGAGACACAGCCTTCATTTGTGAGGGCTTCAGGGAAAACAGTGTAATTAGGGAAGTGTGAGGTTTTGATGAGAACAAGAAGGTGAAGGAACATTTAGGGAAGAGGCTAAGGATATAGCAAAGTTTAATACTGATAAAAATGGAGTTCCAGAGGACACAGTAGAAGACTTTAGGAGGGCAATGTGAGAGAGAGATTTGATTATTTTAGAAGAGTAAGAGATATAATAAATGAGAGGTTTGTATGGTTGGTGTGAATGAAATAAGTATGATATGTAAGGTACACTATGCAGTTGCTAGATGATTGGGTATACACTTGTAAAATCCTATCTAATACAGAGGTAATATGCAAATTGATCATCACTCCAACACACAAGATAGCTGCCCCCATTTGGACACAAAATGGCTGCCACAAAATTGGCCAACAGGGGAGGCCAGTTGTGGGCAGTCAGGCCAGTAGGGGAGGGCAGTCAGGCCAGTAGGGGAGGGCAACCAGGCTGGCAGAGGAGGGAAATTAGGGGTGACCAGGTCAGCAGGGGAGGGAAGTTGGGGGTGACCAGGCTGGCAGGGGAGGGCAGTTAGGGGCAACCAGGCTGGCAAAGGAGGGCAGTTAGGGGTGACAGGGCCAGCAGGTTAGGGCAGTTGGGGACAATTGGGCTGGCAGGGGAGCAGTCAGGCATTGTTCAGGCTGGCAGGGGAGTGGTTAGGGGATGATCAGGCTAACAGGTAGAAGCGGTTAGGGGCGATCAGGCAGGCAGGTAGGCAAGTGGTTGGGAGCCAGCAGTCCTGGATTGTGAGAGAGATGTCTCAGATTGGAGAGGATGCAGGCTGGGCTGAGGGACACCCTCCAACCCCTTGCATGAATTTCATGCACCAGGCCTGTAGTCTAGATATATAAAAGCCTAAGCGACCTCTAGTTGTAACATAATATATAATTAATATTTTTATAAAATTTATTATAGAAATTTAATAGTAATTTGCCTTCTGAAAAATTTGAAGCAATTTACAAACTTCTTTAAAAAAATTTTTTTTTTTTTTTACAGAGAGGAAGAGAGAGGGATAGAGAGTTAGAAACATCAATGAGAGAGAATCATCGATCAGCTGCCTCTTACACACCCCCTACTGGGGATGTGCCAGCAACCAAGGTACATGCCCTTGACCGGAATTGAACCTGGGACCTTTTAGTCCGCAGGCTGATGCTCTATCCACTGAGCCAAACCGGTTTCAGCTACAAACATTCTTACCAAGAGCATTTAAGAGAGTTTATTTTTCCATACCCTCATCAGTAGAGTTGGGTATTAACAAGTACTTGATCTTTTTCATTTTTGCCAACCTGATAGTAAAAAGAAAAGATTTCATTGTTTATATTTGCATGTTTTGATTATTAGTAGGCTGAACATTTAAAATGTCTTATTGGAAATGTGTCCTTATCTTTGAATTGCCTGTTTGCCCATTTTCTCTTTGGATTCTCTTTTCTTATTAATTTGAAGGAACTCTATTCTTTAAGTATATGAATCCTTTAATTTATTGATATATCTTACCGCAGTTGTATTTATTAGTTTTTAGAAAAATACTTGTCATAATACATATCTGTCTCATTTCTATTAGTAATTATACCCCTCCTTCTATCTAATTTAACAAATGATTGTTTAGGGCCTGAAATTTTTAGGTAGAGTACATGAAGATATAAATGAAAATAAGATAAAATTCCTGCTCTTGAGGATTTCACAAGTAGTGGGTGATGGTGTTTAAATTTAACTAACTACATTCAGTAACACTATACATAATAGAGACTACAAGGATAATACGTATAATGAACTACTGTAGTTCAAAGGAGGAAGTGACTATTTCTGCTTTATGCTGAGTCAGAAAGGGCTGACATTTGAGCTGAACTCTGAAGGACAAGTATAATTTTTTTAGATGGAAAAGGAGAGGGAGAAGAGGACTTTCTGATAGAGGAAACAGCATGAATGTTTGTCTTACACAGGGCAAAAGTAGGTTTTTTAGTCATGAGTATGTGAAACAGTTTATTCTTCTATTATTTATTAATTATTGTATTATTTTCCATGTGAACAATTGTAAACCTACTTTTGCCCCACCCTGTATATTCATTCAAGAAGCTTTTGTTGAGTGCTTACTATGTGTCAGGCATTGTAATGGGTGTGGAGCTTTATGAAGCTCTTAGTCTCATGGGATACACAGATACATAAGCAGATAATCCCAAGAAATTATACAAAATATAAGTTGTTCTTTAAAAAAAGTTTTAAATTTATTTCAGAGAGAGAAAGGGAGAGATACATAGAGACATCATTGATGAGAATCATTGATTGGTTGCTTCCTGCACACACCTTACTGGGGAACCAGCCCACAAGTCAGGCTTGTGCAACCAGGAATCGAACTATGACCTCTTGGATGATAGGTTGACACTGAACCACTGAGCCACATCAGTGGCAAGTTATTATTTATTAGAACAGTCAGTTCACTCAATGATGATGTCTATTTGGCAAATATTTTTGTATAGAAGTCATACATAAATGCACAATGCTAAACAGTCTTAGTCAAATTTAAGAAAATTTTCAAAATGTGCTTATGACTTGGTTTGTAGCAGATTTTCTTTGTATTCCAAGGTGCATCTTCATTATTGGACTGGGGTGGGGGGATTGATTTAGCAATCAAATGATAAGACAGAGTTTATTTATTTGCTAATTTATTCAGCAAGTATTTATTATTGTGTGCCACATATGGTTAGACTTTGCTGATATGGAGTGAGATAAGACAGAACCTCCCCCTTTTAGAGGGAGTTGTGATCAAGTGAGTTCACCAGCACACAAAAATCCTATCTACAATAATAAAAGAGTAATATGCAAATTGACCTCACCTCCACCACACCCAGCAGCCAATCATGAGCAAATATGCAAATAAATGCAACCAAGAGGGCTGAGGCCACGGAGACCAGAAGAGAGGCTTGGATTCCCCTGGCGATGAAAGAAGCCAAGCTTTCCACCTGCCTTTGCCGGCCCAGGCTTCCACTTAAGGCTACAAAGTTTCAATTATAGAAGGTAAATAAATCCCAACAGAAATGGCTGTGGCCATAGAGCGAGCAGAAGGCTTTGCTCCACTTCAGGCTATAAAGCTTCAATTGTAGAAGATACATAAATCCCAGATACTAAGTCCTCTGCTTGGGTTGTCCGGGGGCATGGCCGGCCTGCAAACCACTACAGGCCCCCCACCCAGGCCACCCCACACCCCAAGGAAACCCCCACCCTGATCTGGGACACCCTTCAGGGCAAACCAGCTGGCCCCCACCCATACACCAGGCCTCTATCCTATCTAATAAAAGAGTAATATGCAGATTGAGCATTACTCTAACACACAAGCTGGCTGCCCCCATGTGGTCAAAGATCCTGCCCCCATGTGGACACAAGATGGCCACCACAAGATGGCCAACAGGGGAGGGTAGTTGGGATGGACCAGGCCTGCAGAAAAGGAAAGTTGGGGATCCAGGATGGCAGAGGAGAGCAGTTGGGGGGACCAGGCCTGCAAGGAAGGGCAGTTAGGGGTGACCAGGCCTGCAGGGGAGGGCAGTTAAGGGCAATTAGGCTGGCAGGGAGCAGTTAGGCATCTATCAGGCTGGCAGGGGAATGGTTAGGGGGTGATCAGGCTGGCAGGCAGAACTGTTTAGATGCAATTAGGAAGGCAGGCAGGTGAGCAGTTGGGAGCCAACAGTTCTGGATTGTGAGAGGGATGTCCAACTGCCCATTTAGGCCCATCCAGGCAGACGGACATCCCTCAAGGGGTCCCAAATTGGAGAGTGTGCAGGCTGGGCTGAGGGACACCCCCACCGCCATGCATAATTTTGTGCACCGGGCCTCTAGTACAATTAAAATGCAGTGAATTAAAAACTGGTAGAACTTTGCATTATATAGTGTAGGAGGATGTATAAAAAAGTCTTTTTTAAAATTTATAAATCTTTATTGTTCAGATTATTAGAATAGTTCCTCCTGACCCCACCCCCCTCCATAGCTCCCCTTCATCAGGTTCCCAGCTCACCCTCCCCCGCACTGTCCTCATCCATAGGTGTACAATTTTTGCTCATTCTCTTCCTGCACTCCCCATACCACTTTCCCCCTGAAAATTATCAGTTCACTCCCTTTCTATGTCCCTGATTCTATTATAGTTACCAGTTTATTCTGTTCCTCAGATTTTTAATTCACTTGATTTTTGGGTTCACTTGTTGATAGATATGTATTTGTTGTTCATAATTTTTAATCTTTTTTCTTCTTCTTCCTTTTCTTAAAGAATACCTTTCAGCATTTCATATAATACTGGTTTGGTGGTGATGAATTCCTTTAGCTTTTTCTTATCTGTGAAGCTTTTTATCTGACCTTCCATTCTGAATAACTTTGCTGGGTAGGGTAATCTTGGTTGTAGGTTCTTGCTATTCATCACTTTGAATGTTTCTTGCCATTCCCTTCTGGCCTGCATATTTTCTGTTGAGAAATCAGCTGACAATCGTATGGGTGCTCCCTTGTAGGTAATTAACTGTTTTTCTCTTGCTGCTTTTAATATTCTCTCTTTGTCTTTTGCTCTTGGCATTTTAATTATGATGTGTCTTGGTGTGGTCCTCTTTGTATTCCTTTTATTTGGGGTTCTGTGTGCTTGCTGGACTTGTAAGTCTATTTCTTTCATCAGGTGGGGAAAGTTTTCAGTCATTATTTCTTCAAATAGGTTTTCAGTATCTTGTTCTGTCTATTCTTCTGGAACCCCAATAATTCTGATGTTGGTACTCTTGAAGTTGTCCCAGAGGCTTCTTACACTATCTTAAACTTTTTGGATTATTTTTTTCTTTTCTGGTTGAGTGTTTTTTTTTTGCTTCTTTGTACTTCAAATCTTTGACTTGATTCTTGCATTCCTCTAGTTTGCTATTGGGTCTCTGTATAATATTTTTCATTTCAGTCAGTGTATGTTTAATTTCTAGTTGGTCCTTTTTCATATCCTCGAGGGTATGGCTAAATTTATCAGCCTTTTCTAGGAAATTCTTGAAAAACCTTATAAATGTGGTTTTGAATTATATATCCAGTCCTTTATTTTCCTCCATTTTTTTCATTTGTGATGTTACTTTGTCTCCGCATTTTGCTGCTTTCCTGAATTGATAGGTTTCCTATATGGTGCAGTGGGTCAGCCTCCCCAGTCACCTGAGGTGGACACTCTTGGTACACCCCTTTGTGGTCTGTGTGTACAGCCTTGTTGTAGTTAAGTCTCAATTGTTGTTGGTATCCCTGGGGGGAATTGACCTCCAGACCAATTGGCTATGTGTATCAGCTGTGTCTACACTGGGAGACCTGTACTGGATATAGCCTTATAGGATCAGACTTGCAAAATTGCAAAAGCCTCTGTGCTCAGCTTGGATGGTGAGAGTCTCAGAGCTGAGCAGACAGTCTTGGCTTCCCTTTAGCCCAGCCCTTGCACGCGTTCCTCCACACCTCTGCCTTCTGCGTTACCCTGAGATTCTGCCTGACGATCCAGATTTTTCCAGGCTCGCCTGGAACTGGGTTTCAGTGCAGTCGGAACTGGAGTTCAGTGCAGTCAGAAGCTTACAACTCCCTTCCTCTAGGGTAGGGGTGTCGAACTCAATCAGAGAAGGGGCCAAAATCTAAAATCCAGCCTAAATCGCGGGCCGAATGGTTTACTGAACAGTCATAAACTGTCATTGTGATGGAAACGCAGCGGAGTGCAGTGATGACAGCGCGGTGCGGGCCACATTGCAAGGCCTGGAGGGACGGATTTGGCCCGAGGGCCTTGTGTTTGACACATGTGCTCTAGGGAGAGCTAGCAGCAACCTCAGCAGTCAGTCATGCGTGTACTTGTGCGCGTGCACTTCCAGACCCCTGCCTTCTGCACTCCCCTAAGTTTCCACCTGACAGTCCTAATTCCTCCAGGCTCACCCAGAACTTGGGTTCAGTGCAGTTGGAGCTGGGGTTCAGTGAAGTCAGCAGCTTCTGACTCCTTTCCACTAGGGAGAGAGAGCAGCAACCTCAGCAGTCAGTCATGTGCACACTTGTGTGCCCGCCTCCAGGTCCCTTCCCATTGCAGCTTCCTCTCCAAGTCTCCGTATGCCTTTCTCTCTACCTGACAAGTCTGCCCATATGAGCCTGGGTCCACTGGGCTTCGCCTGGAACTGGGGTTCAGTGCAGTTGGAACTGGGGTTCAGTTCAGTGCTTCCTTCCCTCTCCCGCCAGAGAACACCAGCCAGGCATTCAGCTGCCCTTCCTCTCTGTGCGCGTATCTCCATACCTCAGTACTTTGCAACTCCTCTGATTTTCCACGTGCTTTCCTCTTTCCTTCTATTATAGTTGTAGAATTTCCACTCAGCCACCTTTCGTGTGCTGATGCACACGTGGAGAGGAAGGGTGGCCTGATCCTCAGTCTTTTGCAGTTCTGATTCTCTGTGTGCTTTCCCCTTTCCTTCTAGTTTTAGAATTTCCACTCAGGCAGCTTTCCTGTGGTTCTGGGTGATGTCCATTCTGCCTTTTAGTTGCAGTTTGAAATTGTGAGATGCAGCAGTTTAGGTGTTTATCTATGTCACCATCTTGGTTTCTCCCCTATAAAATATTCTTTTTTTTTTAATTGATTTTTTACAGAGAGGAAGGAAGAGAGATAGAGAGCTAGAAAGATCGATGAGAGAGAAACATCGACCAGCTGCCTCTTGCGCACTCCCTACCGAGGATGTGCCCGCAACCAAGGTATGTGCCCTTGACCGGAATCGAACCTGGGACCCTTCAGTCCGCAGACTGACGCTCTACCACTGAGCCAAACCGGTTTCGGCTATAAAGATTCTTAACCCAGTCTTTGGGGAGATGGTATCAGAGAAAGACAATACCATTTGATTTCACTCATATGTGGAATATAATGGACAAAAGAAACTAACATGCAAATAGAGACAGAGTCATAGAGAGTAGGCTGACAGCTGTCTGGGAGGGTGGTGGTGCTGGATGGGGGGTATGGAGAAATCGAACAAAAAGGAAAAAAATTAGAGAAAACAAAAAATAAGAATTACATGGGATTTAGGTAGATGAAGGTAGTGGGGGTGGCTGAGACATACTTAGCCAGAGAGTGGGGAGGAATTTGATTATAGAGATGATTGGATCATGGATGGCCTTGCATGCCATGTTAAAAAGTCCTGATTTTGGGGGTGGTTGAGGGCATAGAGGAATAATTGGTGATCTAAAAATAAAAATTGGCTCTCTCCATAGAACTGGAGTTTATTTTTAATAACTTTTGAATTTGTTGGGGTAATGTAGACAAAGATAAAGAGAGAGGTAAACATGTATTTTAGTTACTGACATGTTGTAGCTCCAACCAGGGACTAAGTAAAAACATTCCAGCTTCTTGAGAAGCTCTGTTAGTAAGGTTACTAGGGTGGAGGTGGAAAACTGGGGGAAATCCAGTAATTGCTTGATGTCCCTAACAGTTTAGGGGGTTTTTCACTCCAAGATAATTCATACTTCGTCCAGCATCCTGAAGATATCTTAGCCAAGAGAACTTGTCCTTTGTACTTCTAAGCTTTCTAATTAAACATTTCTGGATTGGCTCAAGAATGATACTGTGACAGCTGAAATGCAGGGATTTCTTCAAGACTAGTGAAAGTCTGGTCAGGAAAGAATGAGAAATCCCAGTGATTGTTCTTTGGAAAATGGTCAGTGTGTGTGATACAGGGCAGAGATATTATATCTCTCCAAGATAACATTTGGAAGGTGTCTTTCTATTTACCACTCACCCAAGTCCAGATGAATGTGTGTTTAGGAGACTGAACTTTGATTAGATCTAGGTTCCTCAGAGGTGGTATGTAAAAAAAAAAAGGAATATTATGGTGGATACTTATAATAATTACTTCATTGAAGCTACAATATTCTGGAAAATCAAGAGCACTATATTTTTATTCTTTTTTTAAAAATCCCCACCTGAGGAGTAGAGAGGGGGAGAGAGAGAGTAAGAGAGAGAGAGAGAGAGAGAGAGAGATATCAATTGGTTGCCTCTCCCATGTGCCTTGACCAGAGCTGGGGATCAACCTGCAACCCAGGGTCATGTCATTGACAAGGAATCGAATCCTAAACTCTTCGGTGTATAGTTTGGCACTCTAGTCACTGAGCAACACCACCTTAGCCTATTTTATTCTTTTTAAAAAAATATATTTGTATTGATTTCAGAGAAGAAGGAAGAGGGGTCACGAGGTGTGACCAGGCTCGGGGGGAGAAGGGGTGCAGTTAGGAGTGACTAGGCTGCTCTAAGAATCTCCCAAACTTATTTGGGACTACCCACTTCTAGAAAGATACAAAATTTGGCAAACATTGCCCTGGCCAACGTAGGTTGGTTGCTTGGGCACCATCCTGTACACTGATACTGAAAGCTTACTGGTTCGATTCCCACTCAGGGTATATGCTTGGTCTCCTTAGGTAGCCCTTCTAAGAACTAGAAATGGCTATATTTTATCTCTTCTTCCTTTCTGGACAAGATAAAATATTCCTTCTTAAGGTGGCCTTCACTCTCTCTCTCTCTATTCCCCGAGGACTTAATAATGAGAAGCTATCAGATTACCAAAAAGGAAACACATTGAGAGGTATTTCAAAAAATATCTATGTCACATACATTTTAAAGCTTTAATACTATTATGGAATTACCCTACAAAATATATACAGTTTCAATTTAAACTCCAAGTTGCAGTTTATGAGATATTCTTTCCCATAGTCTTTCAACGATGGCCACTAAAATTGGCCAACCTGTTGTGCAAAATCTTGTTATCTCAATTGTTTGGCATGCATTTCTTTGAGTACTAATTAGGTTGACAGTTTTTTTTAAATATATGTTTACATGTTCTTTGGTGAATTTTCTGTTCATGATCCATTATTCTGCTCATCTTTTTTTTGATTTACATGTTTGTTACATAATAAGGTTAACCCAAGTTTGCCATTGCCTTTTAATTTCATTTATTCACTTTTGCATTTCAGAATTTTTAAAAAATTCTTACAAAATAAAATCTCTTATTTTTTCCTTTTATGTTTTGTTTTTGTCTTCATGCTTATAAGAACCCTCTACACACTGATTACATGAATCTGTATCTACATTTTATTTTGTACTTCATGTTTTTATGTTTTAATTTAAGTATAATATATTTGAAATTTATTTGGGTACAACATGTAAGGTAAGGTTCTTTATTTACCAAATGATTAACAAGTTTATTAATGTCCTGTTGCTCTTTGTAAAGAATAAAAATAGCCCAGCTGGCATGGCGAAGTGGTTGAGCGTCGATCTATGAACCAGAAGGTCAGGGTTTTATTCCCAATCAGGACACATGTCTGGGTTGAGGGCTTGATCCCCAGTGTGGGGCATGCAGGAGGCAGCTGATCAACGATTCTTCCTTAGCCTATTTTTATTCTTTTTAAAAAATATATTTGTATTGATTTCAGAGGGGAAGGAAGAATGGGAGGGTGTTAGAAACATCAATGTTGAAAGATAATCGTTGATCATCTGCCTCCTGCACACCCCACACTGGGGATCAAGCCTTCAACCCAGACATGTGTCCTGTGGTTCTGGGTGATGTCCATTTCTAGAAGGGCTACCTAAGGAGATCAAGCATGTACCCTGACTAGGAATCAAACCAGTAAGCTTTCAGTATCAGTGTACAAGATGGTGCCCAAGCAACCGCCCCACACTGGTCAGGGAAAGTTTTTCAAAATTTTTTATCTTTCTAGAAGAAGTGGGTAGTCCCAAATAAGTTTGAGAGATTCTTAGAGCAGCCTGGTCACTTCTAACTGCCCCCCCCCTGGAGTCTGGTCACACCTTGTGCCCCCCCCCCCAACCAGCCTAGTTGCCCCACATAGCCTGCTTGTTCAGTCATTTGGTCATCCCTCACTAACCCCCATACCAGCCTGGTCACCTCACACAGCCTGCTTATTCAGTCATTTGGTCCTCCTTCACTAACCCCCCTGCCAGCCTGGTTACCCCATGCAGCCTGCTTGTTCAGTCGTTTGGTTGTCCCTTGGGCCAGCCCTGAGCTGCTGGGCAGCTGACATCCAAGGATTCCCTGAATCTTGGCCTGGTGGGTGGCTGGGGAGCTGAGGGGACTGGGGTACTCCGGAGGCAGGTGCATGGAGCAGCCGGACCTGGCTGGGAATGGGCCTGGCCATGCTGCGTGGCTGCCACCTGGCGGGGCTGAAGGAACTGGGTACTGCCAGCATGTGGCTGAGGGTGCCACCATATTTGTGAGGGCATGACAGTTAATTAGCATATTCCCTCTTTATTAGATAGGATAGTTAGGTGGAAAGTAGAAGATGGATAATGTTATATGATACAAACATAGTGACCAGGCTGGCAGGGAGTGGGCAGTTGGGGACAACCTGGCCAGCTGGGGGGGCAGTTAAGGGCAATCAGGCTGTGAGGGGCAACCAGGCTGGCAAGGGGGGGGTGTGATTAGGGGTGATCAGGCTAGCAGGCAGAGGCAGTGAGGGGTGATCGCTGGTGGGGGGGCCAGTTTCCCTACTGGCATGATTTACATCTAACTGCTCCCCTGCTGGCATAATTGACATCCAACTGCTCCCCTGCTGGCCTGATCATGCCTAACTTCCCTTTCCTGCAGGCCTGATTGCCACCAACTGCCCTCCCCTGCTGGCCATCTCGTAATGACATGGGGGTGGCTATCTTGTGACAACGTGGGGTCAGCCATTTTGTGGTAGCCATCTTATGATGACATGGGGGTGGCCATCTTGTGATGACATGGGGTGGCCATCTTATGGCGGCCATCTTGTGATGAAATAGGGCAGCCATCTTGTGACAATGTGGAGGTGGCCATCTTGTGATACGAAGGTGTGAGGGTCAATTTGCATATTATCTCTTTATTATATAGGATACATAACTTATCACGGACTATCAGTGTCTTCTCAGTTTACATGAAGTATAGAAACTTTACATTCTTTTATACTTCTCCATTTATATTTGTCCTATACATTTCCTCTACATACATTTAGAACTACATTAGATAGCCTTATTATTTTTGCTTCCGTTGTCCAACATAATTTGGAAGATTAAAGAGTAGACATTCTATTTATCAGTATTTCTGATTACCATATTCTTTCTTCCTTTCTGATGTTCCAAGATTCCTTTTCAAAATGATTCCTTTTTTTATTTAGAGAGCTTCTTTAACCCATTCTTTTAGGGAAGGTTTTTATTAAAAGCCATTATTTTAATGCAGCTGGTGACAAGTTCTCTTAGTTTGCTTTTATCTGAAAATGTCTGGATTCCTCCATTATTCCCAAAGGATATTTTCACTGCATATAGGATTCAGGTTGACAGTTCTTTACTTTCAGCATGTGAAATACATCATGCCACTTCCCTCTGGCCTGCATAGTTGCAGATGAGAAATCCAATGTCAAATTGTGTTGCCCCTATTGGCAAGGTGTCATTTCTCTCTTGCTGCTTTCAAGATTTTTTTGTCTTTTATTTTCAGAAATTTGGCTATGATGTATCTTGGTGTAAAATTTTGAATTTTTCTTCTTTTTGGTTCCCTCACTTCTTAAATTATATGTCTTGTGCCAACTTTGAGAAATTTTCAGCCATTGTTTTTTCTGTTCATCAGTCTTTTTTTTTTTTTTTTTTTTTTTTTTTTTTTTTGTGTGTGTGTGTGTGTGTGTGTGTGTGTGTGTGTGTGTGGTTAATCCTCACCCAAGGATATTTTTCCATTGATCATTGATTTTTAGAGAGAGTGAAAGTGAGAGGTAAAGACAGAGAAAAACATTGATGTGAGAGAGACACGTTGATTGGTTGCTTCCTTCATGCACCCCGACCAGGGCCAGGAACCTGCAACCAAGGCATGTGCCCTTGACTGGAATCAAACCCAGGACCCTTCAGTCCATGGGCTGACATTCTATCCACTGAGCCGAATAAGCTAGGGCTCATCAGTATTTTTTATCATATCCTTTAAAAAACTGGTAAACGTGCTTCCTTAGTTGTGTGAGCCACTCTTACAAATTAATCTAATTTGAGGAGAGGGTCATGGGAACTTCTGATTTTTATACTAATCAGACAGAAGTTTTGGGTAACTTAGGGATTTACTACTTATGATTGGCATCTGAAGTGTAGGGGTTGTAGTCTTGTGGGACTGAGCCTTAACCTGTGGAATCTGACACTATTGCCTGGTAGATAGCATTGGAAGTGAATTAAAATATAGGATACCTAGCTTATGTCTAGAGTTGATGAGTATGATGCAAAACCTCTACATATTTGGTGAACAAAGGTGTCAGATGTGAAGGGTTTTATGAATATGGTGTTTATGTAAAAGTAAAGTAGAAATACAGAAGGGAAGAACTGGATTTTTCCCAACATAGAAAGTAGACTGAATTGAGGTTTTTTCCTACATAGGAAGGAAAAATCTGAGTGTTTTCTTTTTAATTTGGAATTTCTCTTTTTAGTCCTATTTATGCTTTGTACTATCTGAATTTGAGGATTTATAAGTTTGATAAATTCTGAAAATTTCTCTGCTATATTCTCTTTGAATATTGATTACTTACAAGTGCAAAACCTCCCAGGGCTATTGAAGTATTAACATCTGCTTACTGTTCTGTTAGTTTCTTTCTTTCTTTCTTTCTTTCTTTCTTTCTTTCTTTCTTTCTTTCTTTCTTTCTTTCTTTCCTTCATTCCTTCCTTCCTTCCTTCCTTCCTTCCTTCCTCCTTCCTTCCTTCCTTCCTTCCTTCCTTCCTTCCTTCCTTCCTTCCTTCCTTCCTTTCTTTCTTTCTTTCTTTCTTTCTTTCTTTCTTCTTTCTTTCTTTCTCCTCTGAAGATTTCCTCTTCTCTCTTGCTGGGTGAGTTATCTAATACATCAACAAAAGTAAAAACAAATTCACAGGACTTCTATTTATTTTGTAGCAAGAGATTTTTTTAGGAGATCTAGTCTTCCATATTTGTAAAAAATGGAAGTCCAAAAAAAATTTCCATCCCTTTATTTGTGTTTCAGACTGTATGTATGATTTTATTGTAGGTAGTATTGAATAGTTAAATCTAAGGTAACATTAAGAGTTACAGTTGATGACTTTGAAAATATTAGGCTGAACGCTACTGGTCCCATAAAGATGAGCCCTAGGGTTGAGGGTTGGAAAAAAGTGGTAGGGAGTAGGTTGAGCAGTTTTTTAAAAAAATTCCCTTGTTTCCTTTCTGACCTTTGCTAGCTGTCCAAGTGTTTGGCACATTTTAAAAAGGTATGTTAGCTTTAATTTCATTATTTGTCTAATGAGGGATAATAGCTTCAATTTTGTAAGGCTATTATAGAATTAAGTGAGATGACATGTAAAATACTTGGCCCCGTTCCTGGCATAAAAAAAGTGTTCAAGGAATGTCAGTCCTCCCATATCTCTTAAGTAGCATCCCTTTCCTTTTCCTGTCCCCATTTGCCAGTCAGCATTTAAGGAAGATGGAACTGAACTGGGTGAAAGAGATACTAGGTAGGAACTAGAAGAGGAGGACCCCAGTGAAAGGATTTAGAATGAAAGGATTTAGAAATGTTAATTTTAACTCTAACGGGACAGCCTTCATATGTAATTTGGAGACATGTAATCAAAGACTACTTACCTCAGCAACATCTGAAATAGTCTGGTAATTCTTTTGTTTATAAGCAATATTTTAGTATCATGCAATTTTAATTTACCCATGTTTTTTAGAAAACAAGCATCAAAGGGGGAAAGGAGAGGAAGGGAAACCAAAAAATCTAGACTTCAATCACAACAAAGAGAAAATAGGATAAAATTCCTATTACTACTATACTTAGAATAAATGGAATATATATTTGATAACATAAAATACTTCCTGGCATTTTATTAATTGAATGTGTTTTCAGAGGAATAACTTATCATCTGCATATATTGCCTTTTACTTTATCAAAAGGCCTTTCTTTATGTAACAAGCAATGTAAATGAAAACAAAATACACAGTTATTTAGCATGGTATGTACTGTAGTATTCGGGTAAAACACTTAAGGGTTAAGAGTAGAGTTTTCATTTCATTTCTTAATTTATGAGTTTCTGGGCATTAGATTTTATAGTAATTTATATAGACTTGCTTCCTGGTTTCATTGTAACCATATATTACTGATCCAAATTTAAATGTCAGAGACTCAGATTAAGAACCCAAAAAGAATTTAAATTATGGGCTTCTGCTGTTTTTCACTTGCCTGATTTACCAATTTTAGTAAAGCATGAATTATAGCCTTGCTATTCTCTGGAAGACCATGACCAACACTAGAAATAATAATTTTTACCACTCCTAAATCAAGAGAAAGATTGTAAAAGCAGTAACTGACTTGGGATGTGAAGTGGGGTGGGAATTTATTTCTTTTGAAGTGAGAGTGAAAAGTAGGTAATTTGCATATAGTTTAAGGGAAAATATGTAGGATTGACTTTGTGATAATCAGTCAATTGTCATTCAAAAGGAATTTTGAGAACCTTCTAGAGATGATTTTGAAAAAGGGAAGGAGTAGGGAAGAACCTGTGTGTAATTCAGAGGTGGGAAGCATGTCACTCAAAAAAGAGTCAGGATAATTGTTTTAAAATCCCTATTTTGCCCAGCTGGTGGTTGAGCATTGATTCATGAACCAAGAATTCAGGGTTCAATTCCAAGTCAGGGCACATTCCCAGGTTGCAGGCTTGATCCCCAGTGGGGGTATGCTAGAGGCAGCTGACAGATGATTCTCTGTCATCACTGATGTTTCTATCTCTCTCCCTCCCCTTTCCTCTCTGAAATCAATAAAAACATATATAATATACACAAAGAATCCCTATTTTCCAATATCACTTAACTAAAAAGCAATAATCTTAAATATCAGTATTAGGTGTATTAACATTTAGTTAGAACTGTGTTTATTGAATATAGTATAGAATGAAGATTGTTATTCTTAGCTCTGTGAGAATTTTTAATAATTTTTATGCAAAAAAAAGAGTTGTACCAGACTAATGTGCTCCAAGTAAGTGCACCTCCAGGCCTTTCCTGGCAAAACTCTCATTTCAGTTTAAGGAAAACAATATTCCCAATTTTTCTTCCTACTCCTTGTCTATAAGAACGTACTCATCACTTATTTTAAAGAAATCATTAAAGCTACTGTACTGAGGTGATGGTAATGGAGTTCAATTGTAATCTAATTAAAAGCCATTTACAGTTACATAGAATACTGACAAGAGTCTAGCCTAAGTGGGTAGTAGTGTTACTGGAGAAACAGTCTTCTCTGTTGCTCGTGGGATTGGGGCTCTTAATGATATTTTTAGAAAATGAATTTTCTAATATTTGCATATGAGTATGATATGTGGTAAAAGGCTTTATTTGCCTGGAGTTACATTCCTTAGGTTGTAGAGTCCCATGTCCCTTAAACCATTCCTAAAGAAGGTGCAGCTGGAGGTCCAGCAGAGCCAAAAGGAGAGCTATTGTCCAGAGCTTCTGTTCCATGTTGCAGCTGACCCAGTTTAGCATCAGGCTAAAGCCCATTAGTCCAACATTTGCAATTGGTGGTCCCTGGACCACTGGTGTGCTCCATGAGGTCCGAAAGGTTGGCAACTGCATATGTAGTCCATTGTGTGGAACCCACATGGCCATGGGCCTAGTGGATGAATATAGGGGAATGCAGCCCCTGCAATGGCACTTAGGCACAAACAAGTGAGCCAGGGAACCAAGAGCCAAGAGAGGGAGCTTCCTTTGTCTAGGACAGTGGTTGGAAAACTCATTAGTCAATAGAGCTGAATATCAACAGTACAACAATCGAAATTTCTTTTGAGAGCCGAAAACCAACTTCTGTGCATGGGCCACGAAATTTCAATTGCACTGTACACGCATGCCCGCATGTGGTATTTTGTGGAAGAGCCACACTCAAGGGGGCAAAGAGCCGCATGTGGCTGGAGAGCAGCAGTTTGTCAACCACTGGTCTAGGAGTTTAAATATTCAGGTTTCACACCCTTGCAGTGGCCATGCCTATTCTGGCCCTGACGTGCTTCCAGGTCTGAGTGACAGGTAAGCATCAGACTTTACTGGGCATGCATGGAAACTGTTTTTGTCCAGTCCCCACCCCACCCCCACTGATCAGCTTGGAGAGTGTTAACTTTGCAAAGCTGTATAAATGGCATGCCTGCATTATCTAGTCTTCCCTTTATTCCTTTTCTGCTAAATAATAACCAGATTATTACATTAGGTAACATTAGGTGTCTCTCATTCATTACTGATTGATTTAGAGAAACTCCCTAAACAAGAAATTCATTTGGTAAGAGACAAACAGAAACCCCACTTAAAAAAAGTGAAGTTGCCACTGTTATATCTACTTCCTCTGTCTGTCATCAACAGAAATGCCAAATTCTTTTCCCAATCTAGTGATCGAGTTCAGGCTCTGGGATTAGTCCAGCTTCATATTAGATTCTACCACTATTGGCTATGTGATCTTTGTTAAATTAATTAGCTCCTCTATGCCTCAGTTTCTTCTATAAAATGGGAATAATAAGGCTTTATTCCTCATAGAGTTGTTGTGAGCCTTAAGTGTGGTAATACCTATAAAACACTTCCTATAGTAGCTGGTATATAGTGGATGCTCAGTAAAAGTTAGCTATTATTACTCTGTCCTTGAATTATAAATGACAACAAAGGCTTAAATATCTAACTATGATAATCATTTTTTCAATTTCATGAGACACTCTTAATATAATAATATACCTTAATTAGAGGAACACCATCATTTTAACCATTATAGTCACAATTTACTAATAATTTTTTGGATGTTAATTAGCTGCCAGTCCCAACTGCATATCTAAACAGACTTACTTTATGCATTGTTATTGTCGGGTGGAAAAATTATTTGCCTCATACCTTACTAAATTCTTCTGGTTGGACTAATAATCAAATTTGCATGAGACAGATTAGCAGGAAAAATTATGGGATTTATTATATGCCTACACACTGGGGTGCCATAAGAATATAAGACCTGGGGATACATTTGGCTGTCGAGGCTTATATGCCATTCTGTGCTGGAAAAAAAAAGTTTCACTAAAAAGAGATGTTGACAGGAAGTCAGGAAGGCTGGTCAACAACCTTAATTGCTCTAACCACTCACCCTTTAGTTGAGACATTGTTAGCTGAAGCAGCCTCCACCTTATTTGTCCAGTGTAAGTTTCCTGCCTACAGGCTACATGTAAATTTATGTTTATGTTGCCTAAGATGTTTTCCTCAAAGCCTTAATAAAAGGGGATGGCAGGGCCAGAGCAGGAGAAGTTCACCCACTGGAGTTGGGCTACCGTCTGACCCCCCATATCACCAAATTGAATTTCTCCAAGTCTCAAGTCCTTTCGTTTGTGTGCGGCCCTTCTCCAGAACCCGAACCCTGAATTGGAACTCTTTCCACGCGGGCCGTGAAAGAGATTCCTATAATTCTGGACTTAAGCAGATGGAGGCAGATGGACTTCAAAGGAAAAGTAGGCAATTCACAGGTAGATGAGAAAGAACAAAGATGTGTTAAACAAATTCTTGCTGGACCATTATGGAACAGTGCAATACAGAGGAGAGTCTAACGGACATTGCTTGACTTCTCTCTGTCTGCCACACTTAGTTCATATATGCTAAGGTGAATTTGCAAAGGTTACCTTCTTGGAGCAGGTTTTTCCATCTGAATTCCTTTAAGCAGGTAGGTGGCAGGTAAAAACAGCTGCAAACTCTTACTGAGTTGGTTGGATTTTGTTTTCAGCTCAAAATAATCTGCATGCCAGGGTGGCACATGCTGGGGAGACTCATCCTGGGCCCCTATATGATCTTCTATCAAAACAAATCCTTTAACAGACCATACAGACTCCATCTGATGAAGAGGTTTGAAAAGAGGATGATAAATCTAAAATGGAAAAATATTAGAAATGATATAAATCTGAGCTTTCATAGTAGAATAATATGAGGCAATGTGACCTAAGTAATCTTATAATTACCTGAGTCTGTAACTTCTGCTGTTTTTGCTTTTAGTCATTCTATTCTGTGACATTTTGAGTAAAACATGTTATTTATTATTATTTTATTGTTAATCACATTTCCCCCTCTAAAATATGGAATTAAATTTTTTTCTGCATTTGTAAGTATATTTTTTTAATAACCCAGAGACAAAATTCTTTGCAGGGTAATGTGGCTCCAATTTGGTAGGAAAAGTCAATGAAAAAAAAAAAGAATTATTCACTAAATTCTGCCCTACAGTAAACTTTTCAGAAACTTAGCAATTGTGTTGTTAGGGTTACATATGTAAACATTCAATAACATAGTGTGTAATTACAGGGAAACCAGGAAATATGTTTTTTCCCCAACACTTTGACTGTAGTGTGTGTGATGTAGCTAGAAATAGAGCAGAGATTGACAAAGATTGATGCTTCTTCCACAATGCCCTGTGGCATGCATTTGGCTCCCTTCCCCAAAAAGCTAGGGACAGCTATCCTTGGCCAGCTGTTGTGTTCAGTTGGCTGGGTTATTTTGGGTGGCAGTGAGTTCATTCCTGTGGGGAAACAGCTGTATATATCTGCTTTTTAAAATGTCCTGTTCAAATGTGTTATGAAAAATTGGAGAGTGGAAGTCATAGTCTTTCTGACACAGTTTATGTTTGAGTTCTGTGGAATTGGCCAGGTTGTAAACTTCAGAAGCCTGTGGAACATAGCACAGAAACCAAGTGTATGTTAATTTTAAATATATATTATAAAGGTGGTTTCAGAGCAGCTTAGTGAGTGAGCAAGGGAATGCTGTGGACACTGCATTACAAAATTCTGTGACATTTGGATCTTCAGATATCCTATATGCAAGGGTAAATTGGGGGGTGCAAGTGAAATAATAGATGGCACAATCAGTTAGATTGGTAGCATATTTTTATTAGTAGGTTGGATGGAAACATGAAAGCCTGCTTGCCAGATTTAAGTGGGTCATAAAGATGGAAGGCAATGGATTCAGAATCAAGATACAAAAAGAGCCTGGCCAACTAGCCCTATGGGTTAAAATGATGGAATGTAATAAGGATATATTGGAAAGTCTATACTTAGGAAAGCAATTTATTACTGAGTGGCTGAATAATCATTCATACTTTTATGTGATTTGTTCCTTTACTACCAGTGTAATATCTGGCAAGTGACTAAACCCTGTTGGAGTCTCAGTTTCCTCATCTGCTAATATATTCTCATGGTAAAAAACAATAATGCAAAGGAACATAAAATGAAAAGTAATCTCCCAGGCCCCCAGTTCCTTAAGATCTTTCTCCTGACATTAAAAAACCCCATTCTTCGATAGATAGCGCATGTGTGTGTACAAACATTTTTATTTTTATTTTTTAAAAGAAAAATCCAATTTTATTTTAGATGGTAGTGTAAAAACAGACAGTCCAACAAGCATATTCTCAGTGCTTAAGGAAAATCTCATTTTCACAAACCGTAGAAAATATGCTTCTTCTTATACTTATTTCTTTGCTATTTTTTAAAATTTCTTTATTGATTAAGGTATTACATATGTGTCCTCATCCATCCATTAACCCCCCAAACCCTCCCACCCACTCATGCCCTTACCCCCTGGCATTCGTGTCCATTGGTTAGGCTTATATGCAAGCATACAAGTCCTTTGGTTGATCTGTCCTACTTTCCCCCTCCCTCCCCTGTCTTCCCTCTGAGGTTTGGCAGTCTGATCCCTGTTTGTCACTTTATGTTGTTCATTATATTCCACAAATGAGTGAGATCATCTTCTATTTATCTTTCTCTGACTGGCTTATGTCACTTAGCAAAATGCTCTCCAGTTCCATCTAGGCCACATGTGTCAAACACAAGGCCCGCGGGCCAAATCCGTCCCGCCAGGCCTTGCAATGTGGCCCGCACCGCGCTGTCATCACTGCACTCCGCTGCGTTTCCATCACAATGACAGTTTATGACTGTTCAGTAAACCATTCGGCCCGCGATTTAGGCTGGATTTTAGATTTTGGCCCCTTCTCTGATTGAGTTCGACACCCCTAATCTAGGCTGTTGCAAATGGTAAGAACTCCTTTTTTTACTGCAGTGTAGTATTCCATTGTGTAGATATACCATAATTTTTTAATCCACTCATCTGCTTATGGGCACTTAGGCTGTTTCCAAATCTTAGCTATAGTAAATTGTGCTTCTGTGAACATAGGGGGGCATATATCCTTTCTGATTGGTGTTTCTAGTTTCTTGGGATATATTCCTAGAAGTGCGATCACTGGGCCAAATGGCAGTGCCATTTTTAGTTTTTTGAGGAAACTCCATGCTGTTCTCCACAGTGGCTGCTCCAGTCTGCATTCCCACCAGCAGTGCACGAGGGTTCCTTTTTCTCCGCATCCTCCTTAACACTTGTTGCTTATTGATTTGTTGATGATAGCCATTCTGACAGGTGTGAGATGGTACCACATTGTCGTTTTGATTTACATCTCTCTGATAATTAGTGACTTTGAGCATGTTTTCATATGTCTCTTGGCCTTCCTTCTGCCCTCCTTCGAAAAGTGTATTTAGGTCCTTTGCCCATTTTTTGATTTGATTGTTTATCTTCCTTTTGTTAAGTTGTATGACTTCCCTATAATGTTGGAGATTAAACCCTTATCGGTGATGACATTGGCAAATATGTTGTTTTGTTGGTGGTTTCTTTTGCTGTGCAAAAGCTTTTTATTTTGATGTAGTCCCATCTGTTAATTTTCTTTTTAGTTTTCATTGCCCTAGGAGCAATATAGGTGAAGAAGTTCCTTCAGCATATGTCTGAGATTTTGCTGCCTGTGGATTTCTCTAATACTTTTATGGTTTATCGTTTTATGTTTAAGTCCTGTATCCATTTTGAGTTTATTTTTGTGTATGGTGTAAGTTGGTGGTTTAGTTGTTTTTTGTTTTTTGGTTTTTTTTTTGCATGTATCTGTCCAATTTTCCCAACACCATTTGTTGAAGAGACTGTCTTAACTTCATTTTATGTTCATGCCTCCTTTGTCAAATATTAGTTGGGCATAGTGGTTTGGATCAATTTCTGGGTTCTCTATTCTATTCCACCGATCTATATGTCTGTTCTTGTGCCAGTACCAGGCTGTTTTGAGAACAGTGGCTTTGTAATACAGCTTGAAATCTGGTATTGAGATTCCCACCTACTTTGTTCTTCTTTCTCAGGATTCCTGCAGCTATTTAGGGTCTTTTTTAAATTCCAGATGAATTTTTTTGAAGGTTCGTTCTAGGTCTGTGAAATATGCCATTGGTATTTTAATGGGGATTGCATTGAATCTGTAGATTGCTTTGGGTAGTATGGACATTTTAATGATGTTGATTCTACCAATACATGAACACGCTATGTTCTTCCATATGTTTATGTCTTCCTCTATCTGTTTTTTCAGTGTCCTGTAGTTTTCCACATTTAGGTCTTTTACCTCCTCAGTTAAGTTTATTCCTAAGAAACTTAATTTTTTTGGTGTGATGGTAAATGGGATTGCTTTTTTAAGTCTCTCTTTCTGTAAGTTTACTATTGGTGTAAAGAAATGCCATAGATTTCTTGGCATTAAATTTGTATCCTGCTACATTGCCATATTCATTTATTAAGTCTAATAATTTTTTGATGAAATTTTTAGGGTTTTCTATGTACAATATCATGTTGTCTGCAAATAAGGACAGTTTTACTTCTTTTCCAATTTGGATCCCTTTTATTTCTTCTTTTAGTTTTATTGCAATGGCTAGTACTTCCATTACTATGTTGAACAAGAGTGGTGAGAGTGGGCATCCCTGTCTTGTTCCTGTTCTTAGGGAAAATGGTTTAAATTTTGTCCACTCAGTATGGTATTGGCTGTGGGTTTTTCATATAAGGCTTTTATTATGTTGAGTTAAGATCCTTCTATTCCCACCTTGTTGAGAGTATTTATCAAGAAGGGGTGTTGGATTTTTTCAGATGCTTTTTCTGCGTCAATTTAAATGATTATGTGATTTTTATCTCTCAATTTGTTTGTTATATATATCACGTTTATTGATTTGCAGATATTGTACCATCCTTGCATCTTCGGTATAAATTCTACTTGGTCATGGTGTATGATCTTTCTGTTGTATTGCTGGATCCTATTTGCTAGAATTTTGTCATCTCTGTTCATGAAGGATGTTGGCCTATAATTCGCTTTCATTGTGTTGTCTTTATCTGGTTTTGGTATTAGGGCGATGCTGACTTCATAGCTTGGAAGTGTTCCTTCCTCTTGAATTTTTTTGAATAGTCTGAGGAGTATAGGTTTTAATTTTTCCTTGAATGTTTGGTATAACTCCCCTGTGAAGCCATCTGGCCCTGGCTTTTGTTTGCTGGGAGCTTTTGATGACTACTTTAATTTCATTCATAGTTATCGGCCTATTGAGATTTTTAGAATCTTTCTGATTGAGTTTTGGAAGGTTGTATTTTTCTAGGAATATGTCTATTTCCTCCAGGTTGTCTAGTTTGTTGAAGTAGAGTTGTTCATAGTATTTTTAAACGATCCTTTGTATTTCTGTGGGGTTTGTTGTTACTTTGCCTCTCTCATTTCTGATTTTGTTTATTTGAGTCCTCTCTCTTTGCTTCTTGGTGAGCCTGGCTAGTGGTTCATCAATCTTGTTCATCCTTTCAAATAACCAGTTCTTGGTTTCATTAATCTTTTGTATTGTTTTGTGCGGGTTTTTTTTGTTTGTTTGTTTTGTTTCTTTTGTTTTCATGTCATTTGTTTTTGCTCTGATCTTTATTATCTCCTTCCTTCTGCTCACTCTGGGCTTTTCTTGTTGCTGTCTTTCCAATTCTTTGAGTTGTATAGTTAGATTATTTATTACAATTTTCCCTTTTTATTATTTTTTTTTGGATTGTTGTGTTTTTGTTGTCATTAGTTTCCAGGATTCTTTTAATTTCTTCTTTGATCTCATTGACAACCCAGTAATTATTTAATAGCATGCTATTCAGCTTCCAAGTGTTTGAGATTTTTGGATTATTTTTATTATAGTTTATTTCTAATTTTATGGCATTGTGGTCTGAGGAGATGCTTGGTATGATTTCAATCTTCTTTAATTTGGGGAGACTTTGCTTGTGACTCAGTATGTGGTCTATTTTTGAAAATGTCCCATGTGCACTTGAGAAGAATATATATTCTGTGGCTTTGGGATGCAATGTTCTGAAGATGTCAGTTAAGTCCATCTGATCTAGCGAGTCATTTAGGATTGCTGTGTCTTTGCTGTTTTTTTGTGTTTTTTTTTGTTTTTTTGTTTTTTTTGTTTTTTTGTCTAGACTCTAGAGGATTTATCCAGTGATGTCAGTGGTGTATTAAAGTCCCTTACTATGATTGTACTGTTATCGATCTCTCCCCTGATATTTTCCAGGAGTTTTGTTATTTATTTGAGTGCTCCCGCATCGGCTGCATATATGTTTATCATGGTTATATCCTATTGTTGTATCGATCCCTTTAGTATTATTAAGTGGCCTTCCTTATCTCTTGTTATAGCCTTCACTTTGAGGTCTATTTTGTCAGATATAAGTATTGCTACCCCAGCTTTTTTTCATTCCATTTGCCTGAAAGATATTTTTCCATCCCTTCACTTTCAGTCTGTGTGAGTCCCTTGTTCTGAGGTGGATCTCTTGTAGACAGCATATATATGTGTCATGTTTTTTTATCCATTCAGCCACTCGATGTCTTTTGATTGGAGCATTTAGTCAGTTTATGTTTAAAGTTATTACTGAAAGGTACTTGTTTGTAGTTATATCTATTTTTGTGTCTGTGTTCCTTCTTACCTTTTTATTTTACAATATTCCCTTTAGCATTTATTGCATTGCTGGTTTGGTGGTGTTAAACTCCCTTAATCTTTTTTGGTCTGCGAAGCTCCTGATTTCCCCTTCAATCTTGAATGATAACCTTGCTGGATAGTGTATTCCTGGATTCAGTTCTTTGCTTTGCAAAACATTGTATACCTTTTTCCATTCCTTTCTAGCTTGATGTGTTTCTGTTGAGAAATCATTTGATAATCTGATGGGGGATCCTTTGTAGGTATCTGTCTATCTCTCTTGCTGCCTTTAAGATTCTATCTTTGTTGTTAATATTTGCCATTGAAATTATGACTTGTCTTCGTGTGGGTCTTTTGGGATTGTTCCTGCTTGGGACTCTCTGTATTTGAGTAACTTTTTCCTTCCCCATATCTGGGAAGTTTTCTGTCATTATTTATTCAAATATTTTTTTCTAATCCTTGCTGTTCTTGTCTTTCTGGCAGCCCTATTATACATATGTTACTTTGTTTCATGTTGTCCCAACGTTCCTTTAGGCTTTCCTCCTGCTTTTTAATTTTTTTTTTCCAGTTGCTGTTCAGATTGTGCTTGTTTCTGTACCTGATGCTCTAACTCACTAATTTGGTCCTCTGCTTCTAGTCTACTGTTGAAACTTTCCATGGTGTTTTTAAAAAATATATATATTTTATTGATTTTTTTACAGAGAGGAAGAGAGAGATAGAGAGAGCTAGAAACGTCTATGAGAGAGAAACATCGACCAGCTGCTTCTTGCACACCCCCTACTGGGGATGTGCCCGCAACCAAGGTACATGCCCTTTTCCGGAATCAAACCCGGGACCTTTCAGTCTGCAGACCGACGCTCTACCACTGAGCCGAACCAGTTTTGGCTCCATGGTGTTTTTGATTGTAGCTATATCACTTTTCATTTCTTCCTGATTCTTGCATAGATTGTTGATTTTTCTCATCCATCTGATGTATGAATTCCACGACCATTACTCTGAATTCTTTTTTTGGTTATGTTACATGCTTCAATTTCACTAATTTTTTTTTTTTCTTGGTAACTCCTCATTTTCTTTTCTCTGGGGATTGTGTCGTCTCCCCATTCTGAGACTAGGATCCTGGCCTCAGCACCAGCCAGTTGCGTCAAAATTCGAGTTGTGTGGACCTGGGCTGTGTACCGTGGGAGCTTCACACCACTCGAGTGTCACTGAAGTGCTCTGACACTAGGATGTATGGCTGCCATGGGTTGGTGGGAACTAGGCTCGCCAAGGGTCAGTGTTACCAGTATTCAGTGTGGTCTCATGTGAGCAACTAGAATTATGGACCCTGCCTGCACTGCACTGTTGGTGTGTGCTGAAAATGAGTCCCCTAGTGCATGCCAGGTGTCAGAGTTTCCCTGTGTCTGCACCAAGAATCGAATATCAGATCTCTATTGCCTTGTGCAGCTTGCTGAGAAACAGGGTCCCCATGTGCACATGCACCAAGAATTGGAGTCACTGGCTCTTAATGTGAATGCTCTGTGCATCGGGGATCCCAGGCACACATGGTAAGTAACAGAGTCAAGTCAGTGGTGCTCAGTGCTGCCTCTTGCCAGGAGAATCTGGGTCCTGGTTACTACGGGGACTGAGCTGCACAGTAGCATTATAGTGTGCCTGTGCTTTGGAAAACAGACTTCCATGTGCCTTGCTGAAAACAGACTCCTGTGTGCACTGTGGAAAACAGACTTCCGTGTGCGCTTGCCCAGAATCGGTCAGGTGGCACTGCCACCCTGCATGGGCTTCAGGTTTGGTCACCGGATTGTGTTGTGGAGAGAAGATTTCAGTTTCTGTGCATGTGAGGCTCAAATTCCCAATAAAAGCACTGAGGTCCGTGTGTGCACTCCCAAACTCAAATTCCAATAGGAGTGCTGTGGCCCTGAGCGAGGGGTTGGTCTATCAGTTGCCATGGTGCTATTCTCGATTCTACTAGGAGAGGGATAGGCTCTTTGTCTCACAGAAATCTGCGGCCTGGAAGTCTGGATTCTTGTTGTCTGTTGGGCTGAAGCTGTTGTCACAGTTCTCTGTCCCCAATGGCTGCAGGGTCCTGGTTTGCATCTCAGACGCAACTGGGTGGTGCTGAGGCCAGGATCCTAGTCTCAGGCAGCTTTGTTTCTCAAAATGGCATGGTCTCTGTGCCCCACACTGGCCACCCAGAAGTGTCCACTTTGTGCGCGGGGCTCTGTGGTCTAACACTGCCTGGTTTGTCAGCCCCTTGGAGGACCTGCAGAATCTAACTGTCCCTAGCTCATACACACACATCACACAAATGTCTATACTCTCCTCTATGGTTCCCTCACTCTCTCACACTCTCTCCCTCCCTACCTTCCTGCCAATCACCATCTTCCAATCATCTGTACAAACATTTTTTAAAAACATATGTTCACTATTTTTCCTGCTGATTTTTTTCACTCAATTTATCTTATAGGTAATTACATATTAGCACACATATAACCATGTTATTTCCTCTGTGATTTGTTTTATATATCTAGTTTACTGATTCAAAGCACAGATTCTGAAATCACACTCCCTGGGTTAAATTCTCAGCTGTGTGACCTTGGGCAAGTTACTTAACCTCGGTACCTACATGTTGACTTATCCATTAAGCACAGTAGGTACAGTGCCTAAGACCTGTAATACTTTTAGGAGCACAGGAAAATGTTTTAAGTTTAATTTCTTTGAAAATCAGAAGTAGTAAGATATGTACACATATAATAATTTAATTTAAAATTTAAAAAAATAGCTGAAACTGGTTTGGCTCAGTGGTAGAGCGTCAGAATGCGGACTGAAAGGTCCCAGGTCCGATTCCGGTTGGGGGCATGTACGTTGGTTGTGAGCACATCCCCGGTAGGGGGTGTGCAAGAGGCGGCTGGTCAATGGTTCTCTCTCATTGACGTTTCTGGCTCTCTATCTCTCTCCCTTCCTCTCTGTAAAAAATCAATAAAATGTACACAGTTTCAGTATGTTTAAAATAAATAAAATAAAATAAAATTTCAAAGAAAAAAGAAAATCAGAAGTAAACATGACTATAAACCTAATTAATATGTAATAATGAATGCATCTTGGATTGTATTTATCTTTATGTGCAAAAGCAGTTATAAAATATCACTGTCAATATTTTTTTTAAATATATTTTATTGATTTTGTACAGAGAGGAAGGGAGAGAGATAGAGAGTTAGAAACATCGATGAGAGAGAGTCATCGATCAGTTGCCTCTTGCACACCCCCTCCTGGGGATATGCCCGTAACCAAGGTACATGCCCCTGACCGGAATCGAACCCGGGACCCTTCAGTTCCCAAGCCAATGCTCTATCCATTGAGCTAAACCGGTCCCTGCATTTCAATATTTTTTTATGGTGGAAGAGTCCTACAATGACCAAAGTGCCCAGGGCCCACATAAGTCATAAGGTACCAGGGGTTCATCTGTGAAATGGATATAACGATAGTGCCTACATCATAGGATGTGAAAAATACCTGAGCTGATATTTGGAAAGCTGATAGAGTTTGGCAATAATAATTTCAACATGTTTGTTAAGTAAACAAATTTTTAAAAATAGGTAAATCATGCCCAGCCAGCGTGGCTCAGCGATTGAGTGTTAACCTATGAACCAGGAGGGCACAGTTCAATTATCAGTCAGGGTACATGTCTGGTTGGTGGGGCATGCAGGAGGCAGCCAATCAATGATTTTATCTCATCATAATTGTTTCTCTTCCTTCCTCTATGAAATAAATAAAAATATATTTTAAAAAACAATAAAAATAAGTAAATCACTTATAAAGTAAAAAAAAACCTTGAGTATCTAAAAGATGTACAATGAAAGGTAAATCTTTCTAATCACTGATCACCAGTCCCACAGTTTTCTTCCTCAAAAATAGCCCGCTATCATTTTTCATATAAATTCCATAGACCACTTGTATAATCAAATCTTTTATTTATTTAAACTGTCCCCTATATGATGGGCATTCAGTTGTTTCCAACCCTTGCTATTATAATACAAACAATGCTGTAATAGACACTCTTACACGTGTTATTTTGCAAATGTGGGAGTTTAACTGTAGGATAAGTTATCTAAACTAATAAAAGAGTAACTTGCTAATTGACTGTACCTTTGCGATGCCCTACATCCAATCAGGTGTGAGTATGCAAATTAACCCAACAAATAAGGTGGATTAATTTGCATATGCAGGCACTGAGTGGCCAGGGGCAGAGTGGCCCTGGTCACCCACGTCACCCAATTGCTCCTGGCCTCTGGGCAGCGTGGGAAGGCAGAAAGGTGGCTCTGGGCTGGAGCTGAAAAGCAGCTCTGGGCCAGAGCAAAAAGGCAGCTCTGGGCCAGAGTGAAGGCGGTACCAGCAGCCAGGGGAAGGAGGGCCTATTCTTGCACGAATCTTTGTGCATTGGGCCTCTAGTCTGAAATATAATTGTTGGGTCAATTATTTTAAATCCTGATATATATTGCTTAATTACCTCCATACTTATTGTATCAGTTTACATTCCTATCAGGAATGTAAGAGAGTGCCTGTTTTCCCAAATCCTCATCAAACATTGTGTTACCAAACTTTTAGACCTTTGAAAATTTGATAGGTGAAAATGGTCTCTTATTGTAAAAGTGCATCTCTTTCATTAGGAGTGAGTTTCAGTAACTTTGACATGGTAAAAGCAGTTTCTTTTTGTGTGAATTGTTCCTATCATTTGCCTAGTTTTCTATTGATCATTTTCCTTTTTGATTTGTAGGAGTTTTATTATATGTTAAGGAAACTAGTGCTGTGCCTTTTGACTTGTCTTTTAAAATATATATATATATATATATATATATATATATATATATATATATGTATTTGACTAGAGGCCTGGTGCATGAAATTCATGCATGGGGGGGAGGACGGGGTCCCCTCAGCCCAGGCTACACTCTCTCCAATCTGGGACCCCTTAAGGGATGTCCAACTGCTGGTTTAGGCCCAATCCCGGGGACCCCTGTGGGATCAGGCCTAAACTGGCAGTGGGACATCCCTCTCACAATCCTAGACCACTGGCTCCTAATCGTTCAATTACCTGCCTGGTCACCCCTAACTGCCTCCCCTGCAAGCCTGATTGCCCTTAAATTTCCCCCCTGCTGGCCTGGTCGCCCCTGACTGACCCTCGCTGCCAGCCAGGTTGCCCCCAACTGCCCCCTCCTTGCCAACTTGGTCACTCCTACCTGCCCTCCCCTCAGCCTGGTCACTCCTTACTACCTCCCTGCTGACCTGGTCACCCACAACTGTCCCCCTCTGCTGGCCTGGTTGCCCTTCCTGCCTCCCCAACCCCACCTATCTAGTCACCCCACTCAGCCTGCTTGTTCAGTCATTTGATCATCTCTCACTAACCCCGCTGCCAGCCTGGTCAAAAGAAGCCATCTTCAAAGGGCATGAGGGTTAATTTGCATAATACCTCTTTATTACCATATATAGGATAGTATTACAGTTGTCTTGTCTTTTGACATTGCTTACAGTGTTTTTTCCTTGCAGATTTAAAAAATTTTTATGCATTCAAGTTTGTCAGCATTTTCATCAAAGCTTCTAGATTTTATGCCCTTTTTAGAAATTCCTTCCTCACATTGGGAATATATAATATATTTAAAATTCCAACATTATTTATTTATTTATTTATTTATTTATTTATTTAATATATTTTTATTGATTTCGAGAGGAAGGGAGAGGAAGAGAAAGATAGAAACATCAATGGTCAGAATCATTGATCAACTGCCTCCTGCAAACTCTCCATGGGGAACCTAGCACATAACCGGGCCATGTGCCCTTGACTGGAATCAAACCCAGGACCCTTCAGTATGCAGCCCGACAGTCGATCCACTGAGCTAAACCAGCTAGGGCTTCACACATTTTTTATGATTAGAAAAAATATTAAACTGTGACCTGTATAGAATTTTTCTGAGTAAAGAGCATTAATCATTGTAGAAATTTTGATTTAAAAAAACATATTTTTATTGATTTCAGAGAGGAAGGGAAAGGGAGAGAAAGATAGAAACATCAATGGTCAGAATCATTGATCAGCTGCCTCCTGCACACCCCCATGGAAAGCCGAGCATGCAACCCAGGCATGTGCCCTTGACAGGAATCAGACCTGGGACTCTTCAGTCCACAGGCCAATGCTCTATCCACTGAGCCAAAGCAGCTAAGGCAGAACATTTTAATTTTTAATGTAGTTAAATATAACAATTTTTTCCTAAGTTTTTTTTTTTAATATTGTCTTTTTTAAGCAGACCTTTCTTATCCCAAGGTCATAAACATATCCATCTGGGTTTTTTTTAAATATGTTTTCTTTCTTAAAAACTAATTCCATGTGGAATTTATTTTGGTGCAAGGAATGTGGTAGAGATCTAGTGTATGTCTAGCCAGTTGTCGCTACACCATCTGTTGAATACAACCATTTCCTCCACTGATTTGAAATGTGGCTTTTATTCCTACACGAAAGTCCTATATATATTTAGCTCTATTTCTGGACTGTATTCTGTTCCATTGCTATGTTGGTCTGTCTGTTTATGCATTGGTATTAAGCTATTTTAAATACCATAATGTGAAGCAAGTATATATCTTATCCCTAATTTATTTAAGGGTATTTTAAATCAGCAATAGATATTGAATTTTGTCAAATAACTTTTCAGCATCTATGAAAACCATATTATTTTTCCTTGATCTGTTAATATAGTGAATTGTTTTAATGGATTTCTAATGTTAAAAAAAAACTTATCTTCCAGAAATAAACCCATTTGGTCATTGGTGTGTTATATTCTTCCAATGGGCTTTCTAATTGCATTTATTTATAGGATTTTTGCGTTGATATTCATAAGTGAGATTGAACTACAGCTTTCAAATTTGAAGGAGATGAATTTTTCTCTGTTATGAAATAGGTTAAATACATTGGAGTTATTCAGTACTTTAAGATTTGATTACATTTATCTGAAATTTCTGGGTCTCATACATTTTGGGAGGTACTCTTTGACATTTTCAATTTTTATAATAGTAATTGTTTATTTTCATCTTCTTGGGTTAATTTTGTTGATTCACATTTCCCTGGGAAATAGCCAGGCTTTCAAATTTATTTGTATAGAGTTTAGAAAATTATTGTACAAAAATTCTTTTGATTTCATCTGTTTGTTTACTTCTCCATATACAATTTTATGATTTTATTTATTTCTACAAAATGAGTTTAAAAAACACAGCTTTCATGCGATATAATTCACAAATAAACAATTTCCCATTTAAAGTGAAAACTTTAATGGGTTTAGTATAATCAGCACCACACTTTTTAGGACACATTCTACACCATTAGAATAAACCTTATAGCCATCAGCAGTTGTAATTTTTCTTAATGGCACCGAGGCGTAGCCAACCACTAATCTCTTTTTGTCTGAATAGACTTACTAATTTTGGACATTTCATATAAATGGAATTATACAATACTAGAGGCCCAGTGCAGGAAATTCGTGCATGGGTTGGGGGGGTTGTCCCTCAGCCCAGCCTGCACCCTCTCCAATCTGGAATCCCTCTCACAATCCAGGACTGCTGGTTCCCAACTGCTCGCCTGCCTGCCTTCCTGATTGCCCCTAAACTGCTTCTGCCTGCCAGCTTGATCACCCCCTAACCACTCCCATGCCAGCCTGATTGATGTCTAACTGCTCCCCTGCCAGCCCGTTTGCCCCCAACTTCCCTCCTCTGCCAGCTTAGTCACCCCTAACTGCCCTCCCCTGCAGGGTTGATCACCTCCAACTGTCCTCCCTTGCAGACCTGGTTCCTCCCAAATGCCCTCTCCTGCTGTCCATCTTGTGGTGGCCATCTTGTGTCCACATGGGGGAGGATCTTTAACCACATTGGGGCAGCCATCTTGTGTGTTGGAGTGATGGTTAATATGCATATTACTCTTTTATTATCAATAGATAGAATAGAGGCCTGGTGCACAGGTGGGGGCCAGCTGGTTTGCCCTGAAGGGTATCCCAGATAAGGGTGGGGGTTCCCTTGGGGTGTGGGGCTGCCTAGGCGAGGGGCCTGTGGTGGTTTGCAGGTCAGCCACGACCCCTTGCAACCCAAGCAGAGGTCCTGGTATGTGGGATATAATTACCTTCTACAATTGAAAATTTATAGCCTGAAGTGAATCCAAGCCCCCTGCTTGCACCGTGGCTGCTGCCATTTCTGTTTGGATTTGTGTACCTTCTACAATTGAAACTTTGTAGCCTTGAGTGGAAGCCTAGGCTGGCCAGGGTATGTGGAAAGCTTAGCTTCCTCTATTGCCAGGGAAACCCTAGCCTGTTCTCTCCAGCTCCGTGATTGCCGCCATTTTTCTTGGGATTTATCTTCTATAATTGAAACTTTGTGTCCTTGAGTGGAGGCCTAGGCTGGCCATGGTGTGTGGAAAGCTTGGCTTCCTTCATTGCTGGGGAAACCCAAGCCTCTCAACTGCTCTCTGTGGCTGCAACCATCTTGGTTGGGGTTAATTTGCATAATTGATCTGATTGACTGGTGGGCGTGGCTGGTGGGTGTGGCTGGTGGGCATAGCCAAGTTATGGTTAATTTGCATATCACTTTTATTATGTAGGGTAGAGGCCTGGTGCATGGGTGAGGGCCAGCTGGTTTGCCCTGAAGGGTGTCCTGGATCAGGGTAGGGGTTCCCTTGGGGTGTGGGGCAGCCTGAGTGATGGGCCTGTGGTGGTTTGCTGACTGGCTATGCCCCCAGCCACCCAAGCGGAAGCTCTGATATTTGGGATATATTTACTTTCTACAATTGAAACTTTGTAGTCTGGAGCAGAGCCAAGCCTCCTGCTCACTCCATGGTGGCAGCCGTTTCTGTTTGGATTTGCTTACCTTATATAATTGAAACTTTGTAGCCTTGAGTGGAGGCTTAGGCTTGCTAGGGCAGGTGGAAAGCTTGGCTTCTTCCGTTGCCAGAGAAACCTAAGCTCTCTTTGGCCGCAGCCATCTTGGTTGGGGTTAATTTGCATACTTGCTCTGATTGGCTTGTGGGCGTGGCTTATGAGCAGAGTGATGGTTAATTTGCATATTACTCTTTTATTATGTAGGACGTGGTCTTCTGTGACTAGCTTCATTCACTTAGCATACATTTTCAAGAGTCATCCATCTTGTTATAATTTTTTTCTTTTCTTTATTTAAAAAAATATTTCTATTGCTCTTTAGATAGAAAGGAAGAGAGAGAGGGAGAGAGGGAGGGAGAGAGAGAGAGAGAGAGAAAGAGAGAGAGAGAGAGAGAGAGAGAGAGAGAGAGAGAGAGAGAGACCAATGTAAGAGCAGAACATGGATTGCATGCCTCCTACCTAGGATCTAGCCTGCAACAACTGCATGTGTCTCAACCAGGAATCGAATCAGCAACCTTCTGGTACATGGGATGACACCCAAACAACTGAACCCCACCAACCAGGGAAAAGTTAGTGTTGTTTTTTTTTTAAAGAACATTTATTCTTTAGTTTTGTTGTTAATCCTCAGTCGATGATATTTTTTCCTTTGAATTTTTAGAAAGAGTGGAAGGGAGGTGGTGAGACAGAGAGTGAGAAACATTGATGTGAGAGAGACACTTTGGTTGCCTATCTCATGTGCCCAGACCAGGGCCGGGGATTGAGCCTGTAACCAAGGTATTTGTCCTTGACCAAAATTGAACCCAGGACCCTTCAGTCCAAGGGTTGACACACTATCCACTGATCCAAACCAGCTAGAATGTAAGTTTTAAAATGAAGATCTAAAGTTGTTTTTATAATGTCCCTTATCAGTATATCATCTGCATTAGTCAGATGGGGCTACCATAACAAATACCATGACTGGGTGGCATTTTAAACAACACAAATTTCTTTTCTCACAAATCTGAACTAGAAGTCCAAGATCAAGATATAAGTAGAATTATTGTTTTTCCTCAGGCATTACTTTAGCTTATAGATGGCCATCTTACTGTGTCCTGTCATATGGTTGGTGCTGTCTATGTGTCTGTGTCTCTGTATCTTAATATCCTCTTATGACACCAGTCACATTGGATTATGGCCTACCCTAATGACCTCATTTTTAAAAATTTAATAAATCCTTTTTGTTCAGTTTATTACAATAGTTTCTCCTTTCCCCCTCATACCTCCCCTCCATTCGGTTCCCACCTCACCCTCTGCCTTTACCTCCCCCACACTGCCCTCATTCATAGGTGTACAATTTTTGTCCAGTCTCTTCCTGAACCTCCCATACCCTTTTACCCCCTGAGAATTATCAGTCCACTCCCTTTCTATGCACCTGATTCTATTATATTCACCAGTTTATTCTGTAACTCAGATTTTTAATTCACTTGATTTTTGGGTTCACTTGTTGATAGATATGTATTTGTTGTTCATAATTTTTATCTTTACTTTTTCTTCTTCTTCCTCTTCTTAAAGAATACCTTTCAGCATTTCAAATAAGACTGCTTTGGTGGTGATGAACTCCTTTAGCTTTTTCCTATCTGTGAAGCTCTTTATCTGACCTTCCATTCTGAATAACTTTTCTGAGTAGAGTAATCTTGGTGGTAGATTCTTACTATTCATCACTTTGAATATTTCTTACCACTCCTGTCTGGTCTGCATAGTTTCTGTTGAGAAATCAGCTGATAATCGTATGAGTGCTCCCTTGTAGGTAATTAACTGTTTTTCTCTTGCTGCTTTTAATGTTCTCTCTTTGTCTTTTGCTCTTGGCATTTAAATTATGATTTGTCTTGGTGTGGTCCTTTTTTGGATTCTGTTTGTTTAGGGTTCTGTGTGCTTCCTGGACTTGTAAGTTGTAGTTTTGAAATTGTTGGGCTAGGCAGCAATTTAGTGCTTACCTATGCCGCCATCTTTGTTTCTCCTAATGACCTCATTTTAATTTAAATTGCTCTTTAATGGTCCTGTCTTCAAATATAGTCACATACTGAAGTATTGGGGATTAGGGCTTCAAAATAGAATTTTAACAGAATACAATTTAGTCCATAACATCATATTAAAAAAAATCAAATTTGTATTGCCTACTCTATTTCTATATATATTTTTGTTCAGTTACACTAACTCAGTCAAAACGCTCTAAGGAATTTTGTGTGTGTGTGTGTGTGTGTGTGTGTGTGTATGCAAAATCTAAGTCTCATCACTCAATCAGGTTTAAATTTTAAATGATTTTTTTCTGACTACAAAATTAACATATACACTATATAAGATTCAAATGTTACAGAAATACATGAACAAACTGAAAAGTGAACTCTTCCATAATTGCCACAGTCAACAGATCAACAGTGTATTTACAGTTTACTCCTCGAATTTTTCTTCCTTCATAGTGATATTAACAGTGGAAAAGGAATCAGATTCAACATTAACATTTTAAAGCATATTCTTTTCTGAAAATATGCCATGCACATCTTTCTATGGTGCATAGATTCGTGCATAGGTGAGGTCCCTTGGCCTTGCCAGAGCCCTCTAGCAATCAAGGACCCCTTGGGGGATGTCAGACTGCCGGTTTCAGCTCGATCCCCAGAGGCTAGGCCAAGGGACCCCACCAGTGCACGTGCACTGCACCTCTAGTATGCATATAGGATCTTTGGTTAATCTCTTCCTGCTTCCCCCTTCCCCCTACCCCCTTCCCTCTGAGATTCATCAGTCTGTTCCATGTTTCCATGCCTGTGCATTGAACATCTGCCCCCTGCTGGTTAGTGTGCATCATAGCTACCGGTCGAATGGTCACTTAGGCTTTTATACAATATATATACTAGTGGCCCAGTGCATGAAATTCATGCATGGAACGGAGGGGAGGGTGTCCCTCAGCCCAGCCTGCACCCTCTCCAGTCTGGGACCCCTCAGGGGATGTCTGACTGCTGGTTTAGGCCTAATCCCACACACAGACTGGCATTTGGACAACCCTCTTAAAATTCAGAACCGCTGGCTCCTAACTGCTCACCTGCCTGCCTCATCACCCTAACCACTGTGCCTGCTGGCCTTTTCGCCCCCAACTGCCCTCCCCTGTTGACCTTCTTGTCCCCAACTGCCCTCCTGCTGACTGGTCACCCCTAACCATCTCTGCCTCAGCCCTGCCACCATGGCTTTGTCTAAAAGTATGTCCAGAAGGTCTCCTGGTCTAATTAACATATTACCCTGTTATTAGTATAGATAGATTTATAGCAAACATTTTGTTGTGTGCATATACCATGATTTATTTAAATACCTCCCTATTGATGAACATTTAAATTGCTACCAACTTTTAGCTGCTGCAAAAACACCACACACAGTACTACAATAAATATCTATTGCATTCATCTTTGTGCTCATGGGATTGTGTAGATAGATATCCTAGAATTTGAAAAGCTATATTCAAGGGTTATAAACATTTAAAATTTTAACAAATGCTGCCAAATTTCACAGTAGTTTTTTCTTGTTGTTGTTAATTCTCACCCGAGGATAATGTACCCATTGATTTTTTGAGGGAGTGGAAGAGAGGCTGGGAGGGGAAAAGCAAGAGAGAGAAATGTAGATATAAGAGAGACATTTTTATTGGTTGCTTCCCACAAACACCCCAACCAGGGCCTTGGATTGAGCCTGCAACCCAGGCATGTTCCCTTGACCAGGAATCAAACCTGAGATCTTTCTTCAGTGTATGTGCTGATGCTCCATCCACTGAGACAAACTGGCCAGGACTACAATAGGTTTTTGTTGTTGTTGTTTTTTTTTTTTTTTAATAATTGAATTTTAGAGAGAGAGGAAGGGAAAGAGAGTTAGAAACATTAATGACAGGGATGCATCAACATTGATAGCTGCCTCCTGCCTCCTCCTATGGAGATTGATCTGGAAACCTGGGCATGTGCCCTGACCGGGAATCCAACAAGTGACCTTGAGGTGCATGGGTCAATACTCAGCCACTTAGCATCACTGGCCTGGCACATAGTTTTTAACTTGGAGGCAGTTCCTGCAGAGGTGGTTCATGTTGGCAGGGAATACTTTATCCCAGGTGAATCAAAAAGTTGTTTAGAGATCCATGGTAGATCCTATTCTGTCCTATCTTTTGTAGGGGTATAATACATTTTGGGAAAATTTTATATACATTTTTGGGAATACTAATCTAAAATTATTTTTTGGACTTTGGCCTAAAATAAATGTAATGAGAAATGCACTACCCATGCTGGAAAAATCTATGTATTTGACATACATTGTTTGATGCAAGTTCTTTTTTCTTTTCTTTTTTGATCTTCTAAGAGGTACCATATGACTTATTTCTATCTCAACAATAAGATTATGAATTATGATTATGGTAGTTCTCCTTTACCATTAATGATAATGAACTCACTCATGGGTACCTCTTATAAAGTATGCTCACAACGATGTGGTCACATAATACTGAAAGTGCAGTTATCTTATGTTTCTATTATTTACAATACTAGAGGCCCAGTGCACGAAATTCATGCATGGGGCACGGGTGTCCCTCAGCCTGACCTGCACTCTCTCCAATCCAGGAGCTCTAGGGGGATGTCCAACTACTAGTTTCGGCAGGATAGGGCCTAAACTGGCAGTTAGGACATCCCTCTCGCAATCTGGGACCTCTGGCTCCTAACCGCTCACCTGCCTGCCTGCCCTAACCACTCTGCCTGCCTGCCTGATCCCCCTAACTGTGCTCCCCTGCTGGCCTGATCCCCCTAACTAACCTCCCCTGCCAGCCTGGTCACCCCTAACTTCCCTCCTTTGCCAGCCTATTCACCCTTATTAACTTTCTTTTTTAATCTTATCCCCTTCACACACAATTGTGTTTGACTTCCTTATTGGCTTCTCCCCCTCACACAGTTTTTCTCTACTTAATGTAACACTTTTTCCTACTGACTCATCATTTATAAACTTATTTCCTCTTTATTTCCTACTTCTGTTCCATCATCCTTCTTCCCATCTTTCTCCTACCCTCCCTCCTTCCCCACATTCCTTCTTTCCTTTATTTTTATCCTTCTCTCCCTCCCCTTTTCCTTCCTTTCCACCTTAAATTTTTTCTTCACTTCCTTCCTTGGACCTGCTTTGCTCCTTCCTCCATTTCTTTATTCTTCCCATTCTCCTTTTAAGCTCTACCGGCTTTCGTTTAAAGATTTTTCTCCCCTGCCTCTTTCTCTCTCATCCTACCTTTCCATACATTCTATTCTACTTACTTTCACTTTTTAAATATCTACCCACCTGCTTAATTATTCACTATTATTTTTCTTTTCTTTTCTGATTCCTACTTTTAAAATCTGTTCCCAGTGCACAGCTATACTTGATTTTCATTATAGCTCCTACAGCTCACTCATACATCCTCTTTCTTTCTTTAACTCTGCTCTCTACTGACTCCTTTATAAAGTTCTTCCCTCTCTCCTTCCCATTGTTCTTTTTTCACCAAGCAATTCTATTGATTTAAGCTGGAGGGAGCAAGAATGGGAGGCCCCGGGGCGTGGCCTGGTCATCTGTCCACAAGTTGTGTCCCCATTTTTGGCATCTCTGGTAGGTAGGACAGGGCTGGCATCTCCACAGATCCCAGAGAAGATAAGGGGTGGGCATGGGGGGAGAAAACAAGTGGAGAGAGAGAGAGAGAGAGAGAGAGAGAGAGAGAGAGAGAGAGAGAAAGACAGACAGAGAGAAACATAATAGTCATATATGTGTCTGAGAGAGAGAGAATGTATATGTGTCTATAGAGAAACAATAGTTGTGTATGTATCTATGAGAGAGAGAAACGAATTACTTGTGTATGTATCTATGAGCGAGAGATCTGAAAGATAGGGTTCTGGGTGTGTTTCTGTGTAATAAATGGGGAGAGCAAAGATTGAAAAGAAGGGAAGAAGGGGAGACAGACCCCTCCTTCCCCTAAGGGGACCCCCTTCTCCTTGCCATGTAGTCAGAAACCTCAGCACTGAGTGGACTGGGGTAGGGCTACCCCATATGCCTTTCTCCATCTTGTGCTTTTTCTGTGTCTGGGGCTTGTCCTCTAGATGCGTCTGTCCTCCTGTCAAGAGTCACCTCGTGAGCCCTCACCCTGTGGCCCTGAGGGGTGAGATTAGTTGGATGTGTCAGAATGAACGCTCCCTGGTCCTTCTGTTGGGGATATCACTGCAGATGGGGTTACAGCCTCCTGCCAGCTGCCATTTGCCCTCATTTCCTGAGGGCTGTACATCTGGCCTCCCTCGAGGTTATCTCCGTAGCCCTCTGGGCCCATCGAATATTGGAGTAATTCCATCTGAGAAGCAGGGCAGGAATCTCCGTTGAGCCCAGGCACCCCCAGAAACATGTCTCCAAATCCTGAAAGATTGAAAGAGCCCCCAGAGCCTGCGAAGGAAGAGGGTGCTGGGGAGCTGGTATGGCTGTGGCCCCCCTGGGTGACAGACATGGTGGTCATGACGGCATAGATGTTTGCCTCCTCTTGAAACTTTCCGATATTTTTCTTATAACGAATTCACTTGTTGCCAAACCAGTTGGAAACCTGAGAGACGGTGATGCCACACTTCTTGGCAAGCTCTTCCTTAGCCTCCTCACTGGGAATACGGTTACTCAGGTGGGAATAGAAATACTCACTTAGAACCTCGGTGGCCTGTTTGCTGAAGTTCTGGCATTTCCATCTGGCATCCAGGATCTGGGAGCTCAGGATCATGACAGCCTCGCAGGTGCTCTGCTCGAGCTGCTTCTGGATGGCGCTGAACTTATGGTGTATGATGCTCACCATCAGCTCCATCTCTCTGGGTGCCACGAGCCTCGTGCAGCTCTGCTTCTTCAGCAGGTTCATGACGTGGGTCGTGAACTCACTACATGTCTGCTCATACTTCTCCAGCTCCGAGTGGTAGATATGGCGAATCTGGGCAAGTTTGCTGTGATAGTCCCAGTGTTCGATGGAGTTGTCAGGGGACACGCCACCCCTGGGTGTTGCTGCAGCTGCAGCTGCTGCCACTAAGCTGCCCCCCTCCCCCGCCACCCTTTCTCAGGCCCAGCCACACCTTCTGCCAGAAGCATGTTGTCCAAGCACATAAGCTGGGGGTCCACCGGCTCCTCCTCCTAGGAGTTTCGGATGCTCTGGCCAGTCTCCTTGATTTCACACAGGATGGTAAAGAGAGCTGGCTTCACTCGGTGGCAGTTTAGGGCGTGTTTCCTGGCCTGGGTCTCATCCAAGCTCTGTTCTGTGATGGTCATTATCTGCTGAAGAATGTCCCCATGTCTTGCTTCCCTTGGCCTCCCGGGATCACCCCCCCCACCACCACCACTTCTACTGGGAGGCTCGCCAGGGTTCCCAGCTCCAAGCTCCGCCAGCCCCTGTCTGGAGGGGACAGATTCAGCAGCTGCTTGTCCTTAGTGGTGGGGGGCCCTGAGGTCCCCTTCCTGTTCCACTCCTCCCCACCTGGTTACTTTCCCCCAAATTCGCTGTGGTCTCTGCTTCCTCCGCCCTGACCCCTGCCTGTCTCTCCAGCTCCTGGCTCTGGAGGGAGACCTGGGGTACCAGCTGGGCCCCCCACAGGAGACCCCAGCCCCCGGTGGTGAAGGAAATGGAGCCGGAGACACAGGAGGCCCAGGTGGTGTGTGTGTGTGTGTGTGTGTGTGTGTATGTGTGTGAGAGAGAGAGAGAGAGAGACAGAGAGAGAGAGAGAGAGAGAGACAGAGAGAGACAGAGAGAGAGAGAGACAGAGAGAGACAGAGACAGAGACAGAGACAGACAGACAGATAGACTGGAGCCCTCCTTCCCTCCTTAAAGCTTACGTTGCGGAGGGGATTAACCCCCAGCCCAGGGCTCAGCCCTGGCCAGGTGTTTGCTGCCCTTCCTTCCCCTGCCTTCCTTCCACCATCCTGCTCCCATTCCCTGCCTGGGACACTGAGGGTAGCCGAGGCCAGTGCGGCCTGGGCGCTGCTGCCCATTTCAGGAGCGCCTCTGCCCAGAAGGCCTCAGACCTTCCACCCCTCCCCATCCAGGGACTCACCAGCAGCCCCCACTGGGACCACCACCCTTCTCCCACTTCTAGACAGAGCTCCCCACTCTGTGCCACCTGTGTTCTGCCCCTCGCCGGCTTGTTCCCTTTCTGAATTTCTGTTTCTTTTCTAGGCCTGTCTGCATGCAGGCCTGCCTTCCTCTCCCCTCTCCTTTCTTGTTCCCTCCTATTGTACCCTATCCTACCCTGGGCCTTGAAGCTGCCTGAGCAGAGAGCAGGGACGCAGCCTGCTGATCTGGTCATGACTGTTATGGTGTAACAGATAATTAGCATATTCCTACCTTATTAGATAGGATATTTCTATTAAAAATATTTTCTCATAGAACAATGATTACATCTCAGAACTATGAGATGTAATCTATTATAAATGTAAAATGTAAAAATACTATTTTCTGTTTGAAATTAGCCTTCGCACACAACATGCATGCTATCCTAAATTCATTCATGATCTGAAGTTTTTATACTTGCAAATATATATACTGTTTATATTAAAATAAATGTAAAAATACTTGCAACCCAATGTGAAATACATGATATCTGCCACTGGTGCTAGACACAGGCAAGAGGGCTGTTCCAGTATCTCAGCACATCTTGTTTTTTTTTTCTTTTCTTTTCCAGTTACCATGCCAGCAATCTTACAGTTTTGTAGTCACTGTAAACTACCTAGATTAGCCTTCTACTTCAAATAAAGGAAGCCAGCATTATCCAATTATTGCCTAAGAATGGCCTAATCTTTAAGACCAGCTGCCATACGATAGTATAAGCATCCCTTTAATCAAAATGATAATATCTTATTCTTTCAGTTTGCCTGTTGCAATAATGGAAATGCTGAGCAAGAATACAAGAAAATAACTACATTTTGCATTGATTTGTTAGAAGCTCCGTCCAGCATTTGGACATAATGTACTCTAACACTCAATTTTAGTGTGTTCTTTTCCTTTTGTTTTAACTGTTGTTGGATTGAGATTTTCTTTTCAAACAATATATGTTTATTGATTTCAGAGAGGAAGGGCGAGTGGTAGAGAGATAGAAACATCAATGATGAGAGAGAATCATTCATCGGCTGCCTCCTGTATGCCCTACACTGGCGACTGAGCCTGCCAGTCAGGCATGTGCCCTGACCTGGAATCGAACCGTTGAGCCACATCAGCTGGGCGCATTGAAGTTTTGTTCAGACTCCCTTGATTTCTTTTTTATTGTCCCTACTTAAAAAATATATTTTTGTTGCCTATCATAGTAATGCATATTTATTGTGAAACAACAAAATTAAAAAATAGCACTATATAACAGATAGTGAAAATAGGTTATAAACCTATATTTCAGAGACAATCACTCTTTATTTTGTTTTATTTGTTTTGTCTTTATTGTTGAGAGTATTACACATGTTCTCCTCTTTTCCCCCTCCTTGCCCTCTACCACCTGTTTCCCATCCCATCCCAGGCCTTCACCACACTATTGTCTGTGTTCATGGGCAATGTGTATTTGCATATACCTTCTTTGGTTAATCTCTTTCCACCCCTGCCTTCCTGCTGAGATTTGTTAGTTTGCTTCATGTTTCCTCTGGTTCTATTTTATTCATCAGTTTATTGTGTTCATTATATTCAACATGTAAGTAAGATTATGTGATATTTGTCTTTCTCTGATCAGCTTATTTCACTTAGCATAATAATCTCCAGGTCCCTCCAGGCTGTCTCAAAGAGTAATAAATAGATCCTTCTTTTTCACAGTTGCATAGTATTCCATTGTGTAAATGTACCACAGCTTTTTTATTCACTTATCTACTGATGGGCACTTGCACTGTTTCCAGACCATCACTCAAGATTTAGGTGTAGTCCTGGCCAGTGTGACTGTATTGGTTGGGCATCATCTCGTGCATTGAAAGGTATTGGGTTCAATTCCCAGTTAGAGCACATGCGTTGGAGACAGGCTCAATCCTCAGTAGGATGTATGTGGGAGGCAGCCAATTGATGTTTCTCTCTCACTTTGATGTTTCTCTCTCTCATCGTGAAATTAATAAAAACATGTCCTCAGGTGAGGATTTAAAAAAAATTAGGTTTTTAATTTCCAGAATTTTTATTTTTGCATGCTTATTCTAGCATTTATATTATTTTAATTATTCATATAAAGTATATATATGAATATATATATATGAATGAATATATATATATATGTATACATACACAATAGAGGCCCAGCACTCGAAATTCGTGCATGGGTACAGTCCCTAGGCCTGGCCTATGATCAGGGCCATCTTTCCCAGCTGTCCACAGCCAGCCCCGCCCCCTGCACCACCCACCCTTCGTTCCCCATTCACCATCAGGTGATTGGTGCCTGATGGCCAGGGTAAGGGACCTAGAGGCCGGCTGTTTCTACCCACTTGCTACCCCCACCCCTGCAGCAGGTGGCCATCAGGCAATCGGGGGGGGAAAAACCAAGAGGTGGTCAGTGCACCTCCTAGTGACTGGTCCAGTAGTCATTCTGCCATTAGGGTCAATTTGCATATTACACTTTTATTATATATATATATATATATATATATATATATATATATATATATGTATGTATATGTAACGCCTTGCTCATCTCTCTCTTTAAACTCATTTTTTAAAGTATGGATTATTTCAAAGACAGGCAAGAACTGCTATCACCAATTTTGTGTTTACCATTTAGACATCTGCAATATTGTGATTTAAAAGAAATACATGTAGAGAAAAAAGGGGAGCTCTATGGAAAATAACCTTACAGGATGATTTGATCTTAAATTACTAACAGAGCAGGTTATAGTGGGTAGTTAGGCCCCAGGCTTATAACTCCTTTAGTGAAAGGTTTTAAATTACCCCTGTCTTGTTCTTGTGCATTTAGTTTAACACACCTTTGAAATACCAGAAATAATACCCCTGGGATGGAGTATTAAACCTCAAGAGCATATATAATCTTGTTAACTGTCCTGTTATCCAATCCTCACCTTACTTTCTCCAACCCTTCTGTGAAAGAAAAGAGCCACATGCTAACCTGACAAGCTCAGGGAAGGCCTGCATGGCAGTCTTGCAAACCCAGAGACCTAAGATAACCACAAAAGATGGTTTGAAAATTAAATATCTAACAGGTTATAGTAGGTAGTCATGTCCCAGATATTTTCCCAGACAAAGATCAACTTTGATCTTTTTACTGAGCCCATTTGCCTTCCTGCCTCTAAGATAACATATCTATGAGATGTCTGGGTAACTTGTAACTTCCCTTTTTCCAGAGCCCCTGGGGCACAACCAAAGGTGGTGAGTGCCAGGACAGATGCCTCAAATTCCTTCGTTATCATGTTAATTGTTCCTGCACTTACCTGAGTACGTGTCCATCATTTTACTTTTTATCCAATCCCAGGAGTTTCCCACCGCTTTGTTTTCTCCTGCCTCCTTACTCCATCACCAATGAATTTCATGTAACCCACCTATGTCCCTCCTTTGATTTCAGTGTATAAATAGAAAAATGTAACCCGCCATTCTTCGGAGCATTATCTCAATCAGTTGAGGTTCTGCTTCCCAGCATATGTCGACAGTTAGGCTCAAATAAACTCACAAAAAAAATTCTTTACAGGTTTCAATGTGTTTTTTTTGTTAACACTACTTACATCCCCTTCTTAATATTAAATGAATAAAAAGTGCTGCAAAACTGTTATTCTCCAGAGCATTTGAAATCTTGCTCCTTGGCATGTTGTCAATTGGGCTCAAATAAACTCATATAAAAAATCTCAAAAAGTTTGGACATTTCATTTTAAAAAATACATATTTTTATTGATTTCAGAGAGGAAGAGAGAGAGAGAAACATCAATGATAGAGAATCATTGATTGGCTGCCTCCTGCATGTCCCACACTGAAGATCAAGCCTGCAACCTGGGCATGTGCCCTGACCAGGAATTGAACCGTGACCTCCTGGTTCATAGGTCCACACTCAACCACTGAGTTACGCTAGCAGGGCTGGACATTTCTTAAGTAGACATATATACAATATTTAGTTATTCAGATATTCTTCATCCAGAATTCTTCATTCACAGCTCCCCAAAATCTTAGAATTTCTCTTAGAAATGTCTTTAGTGTTGAGAGTGATTAACACAGGTTTTGTCATGTGAATTAGGTGACATTTGAAAAGCATCTAAGGATGGAGGCGTTTTTGTTAACACTAATGAGCCTACAATGACACATCATAATTACCCAAAGTCCATAGTTTTACATTAGGATTCATTATTGGTGATGTACATCCTATGGGTTTGAGCAAATATAGAATGACATGTATCCACCACTATAGAGTAGTTTCATTACCCTAAAAATCATTTGTGCTCTGCCTACTTATCTCTCCCTTCCCACAACCCCTGGGAATCACTGATATTTTTACTGTCTCCACAGTTTTGCCTTTCCAAGATGTCACATAGTTGGAAACATAAGGTATGTATGTACCATATTAACATTAGTTTTTTTACTTAGTAATATCCATTTAAGATTTCTCAATCTATTTTTATTGCTTGATAGCTTTTTTTCAGTAGCAGTGAAAAATATTATATAGTCTGGATGTACCAGTTTATTTAGCCATTCACATACCAAAGGATAACTTGGTTGCTTACAACTTTTGGTATATATATGATACTATTATAAACATCCCTGTGCAAATGTCTGTGTGGATATACGGTTTCACCTTATTTGGGTAAATACTGAAGAACACAATTGCTGGTTCATATGGTTTGTAAGAATCCGCCAAAATGTTTTCCAAAGTGCCTGTAGCATTTTGCATTCCCATCAGCATTTAATGAGAATTTCGGTTGCTCCACACCCTTGTCAGCATTTGATATTGTTAGCATTTTGGATTTTGGCCATTCCAATAAAACAAACATCATTCTTGTTTTAATTTGCGATTCCCTAATGATGTATGATGTTGAGCATCTTTTCATTTGCTTATTTGCCATCTGTGTATCTTTTTTGGTTAGGTTTCTGTTCAGGACTTTGGCTCATTTTTTAATCAAGTTGTTTGTTTTCTTATTGTTGACATTTGAGAATTCTTTGTATATGGATGGGCAAAAGTAGGTTTATAATTTGTATTGAAAATTGAAATATGGTAGCTATCATACTTGGGTAAAAACTACTGTTTGAATTTTAGCCCTACTATTCTGACTTCGACCTTCACTTACTTGCTTTGTTCATCACGCAATGGGCTTAGGGAGGATGAGTTCAAGTTCTGGGCAAGGTTACAGGCAGAACTTTCTTTTTCATTAAAGAGCCAGCCCTATCTATGTACACTGAGTGGTTATCTTGATGCTGGCCTCGAAAAACAATGCTGTTCTATCCAATTAAAAAAATGCACCTGGCATGGTATTGAGACTGTGGGTATGTCTGGTCTCTGGCCTGCAAGGTCAGACAGCTAAGTTTATCTTCATCATTCTTCAAACGGGCTAAAGCAAACTAGAAAGCAACATTTTATCTAGGAAGAACAGCAGAAAATTCCAAACAACAGTTTGTTGTAGAATGGGGGTTTTCCTTCTCAGAACCTTTAAAAATAACTACCTGCCCCTAAAGCCTCGCAGTCGTGTAGGGCCTGCCTGCATGTGGTACTCTTGCGGCTGCCCTGGCCAGTTCAATAAATCCTTGTTTGTTTTTTTTAAATAAATTATCAGCCTCCAGTGGTCTTATTTTGAACCCAGCGTTCAACCCCACAACAAAAATAATACAATAATTAATAATAAATAATTGTACAAGAATAAATTGTTTCATGTACTCACAGCTGTAAACCTACTTCTGCCCACCCTTGTATTTTGAATAATAGTATCTTATTACATATGTCTTGATGCAACTATTTTCTCCCAGTCTATGACTTATCTTCTAGTCTTGACAATGTTTTTTGCAGAGTAGAAGTTTTTAATTTTAATGAAATTCAGCTTGTCATTTATTTTCTTCATGGATCATGCCTTTGGTATGTATCTAAAAAGTCACACTTGAGCCTCCAGCAAGTAATTACAGTACAGGATTTTCCTATCTTGGTACTGGTTCCCACAAGGGTTTCTGCTTATGGATTTCTGCTTTAATGAGTTGTGATCTCTGTATTTGCCTGTCAGTCTTTCCAATTTTGGGTCAGAGGTTTGCCCCCTTAGGTCTCTGATGGATCTAAGAAGAGTTTATTTTTTCAATTGTTTATTTTTTTTTTTTTACATGTTGTTAGGAAGGAGGAATAACTTCCAAGCTCTTTATATGCCAGATTGGAAAATGGAAGTCTCTCAACCCATTTTAAAATTGGGTTATTTATCTTGTTAATATTGAGTTGTTAAGAGTTATTCATTTGTATATTTTGGATATAAGTCCCAGTTTATTTTTGACTTTGTGGTTCTTTAAGATCAACATGTTTATTTATTTATTTTTGGGTAGTTAAATCCATCAGTCTTTTATGTTACAGCTTCATGTTTTGTGCTATGTTTAGAAAGACCCTTCTTACTCAAAAATATAAAAATATTCACTCATATTTTCTCCTAGTACTTACATGATTTCTCTCTCTGTGTGTCTCCCCTTCTCTTCTCCCATCTCCCTTCCTTTTTACATATTAATCTTGCTCATTCTTACTGAGCCTAAAGATAATTATTTCAATACCAATAACATTTAAGAAAAGTTTGTAGAATTGTTATAATGAGTCAATGCTGTTATTCTGTCATCTAGATATTTTTAAAAAAATATATATTTTATTAATTTTACACAGAGAGGAATTGAGAGGGACAGAGAGTCAGAAACGTCAATGAGAGAGAAACATTGACCAGCTGCCTCTTGCACACCTCCCACTGGGGATGTGCCCGCAACCAAGGTACAGGCCCTTGACTGGAATCGAACCCGGGACCTTTCAGTCCACAGGCCGACGCTCTATCCACTGAGCCAAACCGGTCCCGGCATGTCATCTAGATATTTTAAGAACTCTGCATGATTCAAAACTCTTTTTGATTGCCTTTAGTAAGATATATCTGTGTCATGTATTCATTCTCACCCAATTTCCTATAATACTTCAAAATCAATAATTTCTATTGATAACAGCTAATCTCCTACTCCTCCAATAGCTTTTTGCCTTTTACTTCCTAGAAATGCAATGCCTTAAACCAATGCAAGAAATTTCTAAAGAGTCGTGGATGCTTTGGAAATGTTGCACGTGGGAGTTTCAATGAATTGCATGTTCAATGGCAATTTCGAAGCAGAATGAGCAGTTCTTCCACCTGGTAACAATGTCGCAGCTATTCCAGACGATGCAAGAGCTAAGGCTATGTCATTTTGGGATCAAATTGCTGCCAGAATCAATCTAATTAGGAATGTTTTACCAATTCCTCTTGGAGCTTCTAAGAAGAAGATTTCTCCAACCCTGTTATTGACAGTTTGCATTATTTGATCGTAAATGCCTTTCTGCTCAAGCGTTAGCTTAGGAATATTTGATTGCACATACAACAAAAGATTACCCGTGTTGTAATTTTGTTCACGACGCAATTCTACATCGAACTAAGCAGCAGCAGATCAATTCGGTGATGGCATTTCCAATTGATTGAGAACTTTGTTCGCAATTTTTAAGCACAAATCTTCAATCGTTATCAACATTGAAATGGAATCATAAAATTGGAAATCGCAAATGGATCATATATTAGAAACATTGAAATAGAATCATAAAATATTTAGTATAGCATGTGTTGCTTTTGTGTCCAACAGATAGTGCTGGGGAGATAATAGATCAACGAAGGACTTGTATACCTGCATATATGTACAACCAATGGACATAAAACTCTGGGGAGGGAGGGTATGTATGGGAGGGAGGGGGGCAAAAAAAATCAATAAAAATATATTAAAAAACAAAAAAACACGCATGTTTTTACCTGTCACAGGTGTGATATTTATATAATAGTAGGTATAAGGTTTATAAAAACACGCGCGTATTTGAATGCAACATTGTGTCAAAATTTCAAAGCAATCGGTGAAGAACTTTCAGAGATATAAGATTTTGAACAAATGAACATTTACATTTTTTTAAATATATTTTATTGATTTTGTACAGAGAGGAAAGGAGAGAGATAGAGAGTTAGAAACATCGATGAGAGAGAGTCATTGATCAGTTGCCTCTTGCACACCCCCTACTGGGGATATGCCCGCAACCAAGGTACATGCCCTTGACCGGAATCGAACCCGGGTCCCTTCAGTCCCCAAGCCGACACTCTATTCATTGAGCTAAACCGGTCCCGGCTACATTTTTATTTATATAAGTGAGAAAGAGAGAGAGAGAGAGAGAGAGAGAGAGAGAGAGAGAGAGAGAGAGAGAGAGAGAGAGAGAGAGAGAGAGAGAGAGAGAGAGATAAGAGAAGAAAAGAGAGATATCTGTTGTTCCACTTATTTATACATTTATTGATTGATCTTTTTATGTGCCCTGACCAGGGATCAAACTCACAACCTTGGCATGTTGGGACGATGTCACTCTGCTCACTTCTAAGCTCCCCCTCTCTCTGTGTTAAGCTGCATGTTACTTTTTTGGATTATTGGGGAAGTCTTTCCTAATAAAACCTAGCATTGTGGAAAGACACAAACATGTATGAGTGACTCATTTCACATATGTTTCCATGCTCTTGACAGCATCTCTTCCATCTGGCTGTTCCTGAGTTATCATATACAATAATCCTATATAATAAAGAGGCAATATTCAAATTGACTCTCACACCCTCGCACAAGATGGCCACTCCTATATGGTCAAAAATGGCTGCCACAAGATGGCCAGCAAGGGGAGGGTAGTTGTGGGCAATCAGGCCAGCAGGAGAGGGAAGTTAAGTGTAACCAGGCTTGCCAGGGAGGAGGACAGTTGGGGGGGTTGGACCAGGCTAGCAGGGGAGGGCAGTTGGGGGTGACCAGGCCTGCAGTGGAGGGCAGTTAGGGATGACTGGGCCAGCATGGGAGAGCAGTTAGGGGCAACCTGGCTGTCAAGGGAGGGCAGTTGGGGGTAACCGGGCCAGCATGAGAGGGCAGCTAGGGGCAATTGGGCCAGCAAGGGAAGGCAGTTGGGGGCAACTGTGCCATGAGAGGAGGGTAGTTGGGGGCAATTTGGCAGGCAGGGGAGTAGTTAGGCATCGATCTGAGAGGTAGGTGAGTTGTATTGAGCCAGCAGTCCCGGATTGTGTGAGAGATGTCCAAAATTGGCAGTCAGCCATCCCCCGAGGGGTCCTAGATTGGAGAGAGTGCAGGCTGGGCCGAGGGACACCTCCCCAGTTCATGAATTTTGTGCTCTGGGCCTCTAGTACCTTTTATAATTAACCGATAATATAATATTTAAAATGTTTCTCTGAGTTCTGTTGGCTGATATAGTAAATTAAACATCTAAGGAGAGGACTGTTGGAATCCCTAATTTATAGCCAGTTGGAAAGAAGCTCTGCTAACAAGCTGGAATTGAAACTGGCATTGAATTCCAAGGAGACCTTAATATATAGATTGATGGTCAGAAACATAGGTAACAATCTGGACTTCTGATTGGCATCTGAAGTGGGAGGAAGACAGCCTTGTGAGACAGATACTTAAACTGGGATCTGACACTGTCTCTAGGTAGATAGTGTCAGAATTGAGTTACATTTTAGGACATTAAGCTGATGTCAGAGAATTGCTTGGTGCTGTGGAAACTCCTTCCCTCCCCCCTTGGAATTGGGTGCTCAGAATTTTGTACACCTTCTTTCACAGCTGCTTGTGAAAGCTGTGAGAGCATTTAGAAATTTATATTTTTAAATATTGTGCATTAATTTTATTCTAAAATGAGAACCTAATGGAAGGCAGTTTGCAAAGTAAGGCAGGGACATCTAGGAAATAGTAGTATTCTATTATTGGCAGTCTCTTAGTAAATAGCTCCAAATTTTATTGCTCAAAGCAAAGGATACACTTTATTTTTTAAAATTTATTTTAAAAATATATTTTATTGATTTTGTACAGAGAGGAAGGGAGAGAGATAGAGAGTTAGAAACATCGATGAGAGAGAGAGTCATCGATCAGCTGCCTCTTGCACACCCCCTACTGGGGATATGCCCGCAACCAAGGTACATGCCCTTGACCGGAATCGAATTGGGGACCCTTCAGTCCCCAAGCCGACTCTCTATTCATTGAGTCAAACTGGTTTCGGCCAAAGGATACACTTTAGACATTTATGCTGAAGTGGCAAAGGACCTCCCTTTAAAAATGTAAACCACCAAAGTGATCTGCAGTGATACCAATTTTATTACTAGTCATTTTGATGTTTAGAACTTGTTCCAAATATGGCCATCTGTCTTGTTTCAAATATGGCCATCTGTCCTCTAATGCTGGCTGAGGGTTCTCCATTTAGGTGGTGTTTGACAAGGGATTAAGCATGAAGATATGAGGCAGGTGTGGTTGACTGGGCTGTGCTTATTTCTAGATTCCTGAAATAGACTTCTTGCTTCCAATCTTCTTCCTCTGTAAATTGTCACCACTACTACTGTTACTACTCTTCCAGATTCTAAAACATGTATTTTTTTTTTCATCTTCTTGCTTAGAAAAATTTGTCTTCATTCTCTGTTTAGAACTTCACATTTTTTTTCTCAAAACTCCACTTCCTAAAAGTTTAAAACAGTGGTTCACAGTTTGATATTCAATGGACTTCATAATCTTTTTTTGTGTGTTTTTTATTTTTTATTTTTTTCATTTTGAAATTAAGGTATTATATGTGTACATATCTTGCCATTGCCCCCCCCCCCCACTCTCATACATGCCTTCACCCCCCAGTGTTTTACGTACATTGGTTATGCTTATATGCATACACACAAGTCCTTCTGTTGATTTCTTATTGCCCTCACCTCTCCCTAACCTTCCCACTGCAATTTGACAATCAGTTTGATGCTTTACTGTCTCTGTATCTATCTTTTTCTTCATCAGTTTACAGTGCTCTTTATTACCCATAAATGAGGGAGATCATGTGGTATTTTTCTTTCATTGACTGGCTTATTTCACTTAGCATAATGTTCTCCAATTCCATCCAGGTTGCTGCAAATGGTAAGAATTCCTTTTAATAGCAGCATAGTATTCCATTGTGTAGATGTACCATAGTTTTCTGATCCAGTCAACTACAGACGGGGACATAGGCTGTTTCCAAATCTTAGCTATTGTAAATTGTGCTGCTATGAACATAGGGGGCATGTATCCTTTCTAATTGGTGTTTCTAGTTTCCTAGGATATATTCCCAGAAGTGGGATTACTGGGTCACATGGAAGTTCCATTTTTAGTTTCTTGAGGAAACTCCATACTGTTCTCCACTGTGAATGCACCAGTCTGCATTCCCACCAGCAGTGCAGGAGGGTTCCTTTTTCTCCGAATCCTCGTCAACACTTGTCGTTTGTTGATTTGTTGATGATAGCCATTCTGACAGGTGTGAGATGGTACCGCATTGTCGTTTTGATTTGCATCTCTTGGATAAGTAGTGAGTTTGAGCATGTTTTCATGTGTCTCTTGGCCTTCCTTCTGTCTTCTTTTGAAAAGATTCTATTTAGGTCCATTGCCCATTTTTAAATTGGATAATTTATCTTCCTTTTATTAAGTTGTATAAGCTGCCTGTAGATGTTGGAGATTAAACCTTTATCAGTGATAACATTTGCAAATATGTTCTCCCACACAGTGGGCTTTCTTGTTGTTTTGTTGATAGTTTCTTTTGCTGTAAAAAAGCTTTTTATTTTGATGTAGTCCCATTTGTTTATTTTCTCTTTAGTTTCCATTGCCCTAAATGCAGTATCAGTGAAAAAGTTCTTTCGGCATGTGTCTGAGATTTTGCTGCCTGTGGATTCCTCTACTATTTTTATGGTTTCCTGTATTATGTTTAAGTCCTATATCCATTTTGAGTTTATTTTTGTGTACGGTGTAAGTTGGTGGTCTAGTTTCATTCTTTTGCGTGTATCTGTCCAATTTCCCCAACACCATTTATTGAAGAGACTGTCTTGACTCCATTGTATGTTCATGCGTCCTTTGTCAAATATTAATTGAGCATAGTGGTTTGGGTCAACATATGGATTCTCTATTCTATTTTATTGGTCTATATGTCTGTTCTTGTGCCAGTTCCAGGCTGTTTTGAGAACAGTGGCTTTGTAATACAGCTTAAAATTTGGTATTGAGATCCCTCCTACTTTATTATTCTTTCTCAGGATTGCTGTGGCTATTCGGGGTCTTTTTATTTATTTATTTTATTTTATTTTATTTTTTATTCCACATGAATTTTTGGAGCATTCTTTCTAGGTCTGTGAAATATGTCATTGGTATTTTAATGGGGACTGCATTGAATCTATAGATTGCTTTGTGTAATATGGACATTTTAATGATGTTGATTCTACCAATCCAACATGGTATGTTCTTCCATCTGTTTACATCTTCCTCTATCTCTTTTTTCAATGTTCTGTAGTTTTCTGCTTATAGGTCTTATACCTCCTTAGTTAAGTTTATTCCTAGGTATCTTAAATTTTTTGGTGGGATGATAAATGGGATTGCTTTTTTAGTCTCTTTTTCTGTAAGTTCACTATTGGTGAATAGAAAGGCCATAGATTTCTTGGCATTAACTTTGTATCCTGTTACATTGCCAAATTCATTTATTAAGTCTTAATAGTTTTTTTATGGAGTCTTTCGTTTTTTTTATGTACAATATCATTTCATCTTCAAATAAGGAGAGCTTTACTTCCTCTTTTCCAATTTGGATGTCTTTTATTTCTTCTTCTTGTCTAATTTCAATGGCTAGTACTTCCAGTACTATGTCAAACAGGAGTGGTGAGAGTGGGCATCCCTGTCTTGTTCCTGTTCTTAGGGAAAATGGTTTTCTTTTATGCCCATTGAGTATGATGTTAACTGTGGGTTTATCATATATACCTTTGTTATGTTGAGGTATGATCCTTATATTCCCACCTTGTTGAGAGTTTTTGTCAAGAAAAGGTATTAGATTTTTTCAAATGCTTTTTCTGTATCAATTGATATGACTATGTGATTTTTATCTCTCAGTTTGTTTATGTGATGTATCACATTTATTGATTTGCAGATATTGTACCATCCTTGCATACCTGGGATAAATCCTACTTGGTCATGTTGTATGATCTTTCTGATGTGCTGCTGAAGCCAATTGGCTAGAATTTTGTTGAGGATATGGGCATCTATGTTCATGAGGGATATTGTCCTGTAATTCTCTTTCATTGTGTTGTCTTTACCTGGTTTTGGTATTAGGGTGATGTTGGCTTCATAGAAGGAGCTTGTAAGTGTTTCTTCGTCTTGAATTTTTTGAAATAGTCTGAGAAGGATAGGTTTTAGTTCTTCCTTGAATGTTTGGTAAAATTCTCTTGTGAAGCCATCTGGTTCCCAGGCTTTTGTTTGCTGGAAGATTTTTTTTTTTTATGATACTTCAATTTCTTCCATAGTTACTGGCCTATTGAGCTATGTAGATTCTTCCTGATTGAGTTTTGGAAGGTTATATTTTTAAAGAATACGTCCATTTCCTCCAAGTTGTCCAGTTTGTTGGAATAGAGTTTTTCATAGTATTTTGTAACAATCCTTTGTATTTTGGCAGGGTCTGTCTCTTTCATTTCTGATTTTGTTTATTTGGGTCTTCTCTCTTTGCTTCTTGGTGAGCCTGGCTAGAGGTTCATCAATCTTGTTTATTATTTCAAAGAACCAGCTCTTTGTTTTGTTGATCTTTTGTATTCTTTGGTCTCTTTGTCGCTTCTCTCCACTCTGATCTTTATTATTTCCTTTCTTCTGCTTACACTGGGCTTTTCTAGCTGCTCTCTTTCTAACTCTTTGAATTGTAGGGTTAGGTAATTTATTACCATTGTTTCTTGTTTTTTGAAGTAAGCTTGTAGAGCTATGAACTTCCCTCTCAAGACTGCTTTCACTATATCCCATAGATTTTGAATTGTTGTGTTTTCATTGTCAGTTGTTGCCATGATGTTTTTTTTTTTTATTTCTTCCTTGATCTCTCTGGTAACCCAGTCATTGTTTAATAGCATGCTGTTTCGTTTTAGTCCCCATGTGTTTGATTTATTTGGATTGTTTTTATTGTAGTTGATTTCAAGTTTTATGCCACTATGATCTGGAAGATGCTTGGTATGATTTCTATCTTCTTGAATTTGAAGAGACTTTGCCTATGTCCCAGCATGTGGTCTATCTTTGAAAATGTCCCATGTACACTTGAGAGGAATGTATTGATATATTCTGTGGCTTTGGGATGAAATGTCAATTAATTCCTTCTGGTCTAGTGAGTCATTTAGGGTTGATGTTTCTTTGCTGATTGTTTGTTTTACGGGTGTCGAACTCAATCAGAGAAGGGGCCAAAATCTAAAATCCAGCCTAAATCGCGGGCCGAATGGTTTACTGAACAGTCATAAACTGTCATTGTGATGGAAACGCAGCAGAGTGCAGTGATGACAGTGCGGTGCGGGCCACATTGCAAGGCCTGGCGGGACGGATTTGGCCCGCGGGCCTTGTGTTTGACACATGTGGAGATGATTTGTGCAATGGTGATAGTGGAGTGTTAAAGTCTCCTACCATGATTGTATTGGTGTTAATCTCTCCCTTGATATTCTCTAGGAGGTTTTTTTTTTTTTTTTTTTTTTTTTTTTTTTTAATGTATTTGGTTACTACTACTTGGGTGTGTAGTTCGACTCTTAGCTTTTCTTTCTTTCTGCTCTGGGACAAGGCTTCGGACCCATCTGCCTATTCCGTCACCATTTTTGCACCCCACCTCTTTCATTTCTGATTTTGTTTATTTGGGTCCTTTCTCTTTGATTCTTGGTAAGCCTGGCTAGGGGTTCATCAATCCTCTTTATCCTTACAAAGAACCAGCTCTTGGTTTCATTGATCTTTTGTATTGTTTTTTGGTCTCTATATCATTTATTTCGGTTCTGATCTTGATTATCTCCTTCCTCAGCTCACTCTGGGATTTTCTTGTTGCTGTCTTTATAATTATTTAAATTGTAGAATTAGATGATTTACTACCATTTTTTCTTGTTTTTTTGAGGTAGGCCTGTAGAGCTATAAACTTACCTCTCAGGACTACTTTCATTGTGTGCCATAGATTTTGGATTGTTGTATTTTCACTGTCAATCATTTCCAGGATGTTTTTAATTTCTTCTTTGATCTCTTTAGTGACCCAATCATTGTTTAATATCATGCTATTTAGCTTCCAAATGTTTGAATTTTTTGGATTGTTTTTGTTGTAGTTTATTTCTAATATCATGCCATTGTGGTCTGAGAAGATGCTGGATATGATTTTAATCTTCTTGAATTTGGAGAGACTTTGCTTGTGACCCAGTATGTGGTCTATCTTTGTCCTATGTGCACTTGAGAAGAATGTATATTCCATGGCTTTGGGGTAAATGTTCTGAAGGTGTCAATTAAGTCCATTTGGTCTAATGAGGCATTTAGGATTTCTGTTTCTTTGCTGACTTTTTGTAGGGGATTTATCCAGTAATGTCAGTGGTGTATAAAGGCCCCCTTCTATGATTGTTTTGTTGTCGATCTCTCCTTTGATATATTCCAGAAGGTTTTGTTTGTTTGTTTGTTTGTTTGTTTTTAAAGTATTTGGCTCTTGCATTGGGTGCATATATGTTTATCAGGATTATATCTTCTTGTTGTATTGATCCCTTAATATTAGGAAGTGGCCTTCATTATCTTTTGTTATGGCCTTCACTTGGAGATCTGTTTGTCAAATATAAGTATTGCTACCCCAGCTTTTTTTTTTTTTTTCATTTCCATTTGCTTGAAAGATATTTTTCCATCCCTTCACTTTCAGTCTGTGTGAGTTCCTTGTTCTGAGGTGCATTTCTTACAGACAGCATATATATGGGTCATGTTTTTTTTTTTTTTTTTTTATCCATTCAGCCACTCAATGTCTTTTGATTGGAGCATTTAGTCAGTTTATGTTTAAAGTTATTGTTGAAAAGTACTTGTTTGTAGCCATTTTTATTTTTTGTATCTGTTTCCTTCTTCCCTTTTTATTTCTTCTTTTTATACCAGTCCCTATAGCATTTCTTGCATTGCTGGCTTGATAATGATAAACTCCCTTAGCCTTAGCCTTTTTTTTCTGTGAAGCTCCTTATTTCCCCTTCAATCTTCAATGATAGCCTTGCTGGATAGAGTATTCTTGAATTCAATCCCTTGGTTTGCATCACTTTGTAAATTTTCTTCCATTTTTTTCTTATCTGATGTGTTTTTGTTGAGAAATCCTTTGATAATCTAATGGAAGGTCCCTTGTACATAAATTTCTGTCTCTATCTTGCAGCCTTTAAGATTCTCTCTTTGTCCTGAACATTTGCCATCATAATGATGATGTGTCTTGGTGTTGGTCTTTTCAGATTCATCTTGTTTGGGACTCTCTGTGCTTGTGTGACTTATTTCTTCCCCACATCAGGGATGTTTTCTGACATTATTTCTTCAAATAGGTTTTCTAACCTTTGTTCCTCTTCCTGTCATTCTGGCACCCTTATTTTTGAATATTTGTATGTTGCTTTGTTTCAGGTTGTCCCAAAGCTCCATTAGGCTCTCCTCATGTCTCTTTCTTTCTTTCTTTCTTTCTTTCTTTCTTTCTTTCTTCCTTCCTTCCTTCCTTCCTTCCTTCCTTCCTTCCTTCCTTCCTTCCTTCCTTCCTTCCTTCCTTCCTTTTTTTTTGTCCAATTGCATCTCAGTTTTGATGTGTTTTGCTTCCCTGTCTTCTAATTCGCTAATTCAGTTATCCACTTCTAGTCTACTGTTGAAACTTTTCATGGTGTTTTTTATTGCAGTTGTATCACTCTTTATTTGTTCTTAATCCTTACATAAGTTGTTGATTATTTAATCCATCTGGTTTATTAACTGTATGATCCTTATTCTGAATTCTTTTTGTGACATATTGCATGCCTCCATTTTACTTAGCTGCTTTTCTGGAAATTCCTCCTTTTCTTTCCTTTGGGGGGTTTCTTTGTCTACCCATTTTTGCTCTCACCAAAGAATCTAGGCGTGGATTCATGAAGGGGCTGCTATTTGGGTGGCAGTGGCTCCTCAGGCAGTGGCTGCTCATCAAGTGGTCATGGCAATGGCTGCTCCTCAGTTGGCAGTGGCTCCTCTGGTGGGCACTGTTCTCACCAGTGGTGGCTCTTCTATCAGGTGGGAGGAGCCTGCGTGCACAGCTGCTGCTCCTCAGAAGTGGGTGGGCTGCTCATAAGGCTGCTGCTCCTTAGATGGGGGCAGGCTGCCAATGGCTGCTGCTTCTCAGACAGGGGCAGACTACTCATGCAGCTGCTGCTCCTGGGATGGGTGGGATGCCTGCAAGCTGCTGTTCCTTGGACAGGGATGGGCTTCTCATTGGTGTTTCCTCTACTTGGATGCTGGCAGGCTGCTCGGGAGGCTGTTGTTCCTTGGAGAGTGGCAGGTTGCTCACAGTGCTGCTGCTCCTTGTACAGGGGAGGGCTGTCTGCATAGCTGCTGTTTCCAGATGGAGAAGGTTGCTTGTGCGGCTACTGCTCCTGGATGGGGGAGGGCTGCTCATGTGTTTGCTGCTTGTGTGGCCACAGTGCCCTGGGCTAAAGTGTTCGGCTAGTCAGAGGGGAGCACACTTTGGAACTCACAGGAGCCAGTGCCCTGTGTGGCTGGAGCCTTGTTTATCCTGGGACTACAGCCGAGGCAGCAGGTTCCTGGTAGGGATTGCTGTAGAGTCCTGGTGTTACCTGAGGGCACCCTGGGTGGAGGTGAGGCTGGGCTCCCAGTCACAGCAGCTCTCCCCTTAAAAAAAAGGCAATGCCTCTTAGGAAGAGCTGGCCACTCCAGCACTGTTTGCAATGGTAGCAGAGACTATCTAGTTAGATGAGCCTTGTTAGCCTGCCCCTGAAGGTCCTATGGGATCTAACTGTGCTTCAGTCACACACACACACACACACACACACACACACACACACACCACACCCCACATGACCACACACTCCTCTTTTGCTCCCTCCATCACTCACGCTCTCTCCCTCACTGCCACCTTCTTCCTGTCTCTGTAGTTGGCTCTGGAGTGTTATTGACTCATTCATGGGTGGAGTCTCCTCTCTGGGTGTCTTGTTATGTGGCTTGCTCTCTAGCACATTGGCCAAACAGGAAAAATTCACCTCGACAAGACCCAATACAGAAGGAACAAAACACGAATGTACTCAAGGCACTGATAACCCCAATATAAGTGACCACCAGAGAAAAGAGAATTAGGGGAGAGAAAAGCAAGCTCAAATAATATTGAAGAGAGAAAAAATGGTATGAAAGGAAAAAAAGACAAAAAGGGAGGAAAAGGAAAAAAATATATATATATGGGAGAAAACACCAGAGAACAAACAGGGAAACCAAAACATACAAACACCAAACGTACAAACCCCAGTAAAGAGGGTTGGGGCAGAATATTATATACAGAAAGTAAGGTTAAGAATTGCATGAATGTGGGGAGGACTTTGGGACAGTATAGAGGAAGTAGAAAGAGGATGAGTGGGTAAAAAGAAAGAGAGAAGAAAATAATAAAAATTTTAAAAAATGGTTAAAAAACAAGATAAAAATAAAATAAAATAAATTAGAATGATGAAAAAATAACCCAAAAAGAAATAGAAAATAAACAAATAAAAATAAAGAAAAAGATAACAAAATAATAATAAAATTAAATAAGATAAAAATAAAAACGAAAAAGTGAAGTGTAATTCCTTTGGCTTATTTAAGATCCCACTCTTCTGTACTGACTGCGGCTTCTCAGTTTCCTGTTGCTGGGACTGAAGGCCTCTCTTTAGGTTAATCCCTGTGGACTCTCTGGGACTATTCAGATTTTTTTTTAATCCTTTGTGCCACTCAATGTATAGTCTGGGTGTGGCTATATTGGTTGCCTGGAGACTGCAGGGAGGGGTTGTCTCTTCAGGCGAAAATGGCTACCTAGGTCCCCTGCATCAGATATGACTCAGCGCCAGAGTTATAGCCACCTCTCCTGGTATATGTGCTGCAGAAGCGAGCACTATAGCCACCTCTCCTGGGCCCTCTTCTCACCCCAGCCTCTCCCCAGACTCCACAAGTCTGCACTTCCTCCTGCACCTTAGCCACATGTGAGTGTCCATATCCGAAAAGTCCTATTAACTAGGTTCAGCGAACAAAAACAAAGACCAAAAATAGGGAAAAGAGCTGCACATTTGTGAACCCCTCTCCTTCCGTCATGGCGTGGGACAGCTGCCCCTTCTGGGCTCAGTCTCTCGTGACTGTGGACCCAGATCTAGAATCTCCTGCCACCAGCAGTCCTGAGGACCTCCTTTCCACAGTCAGACCCTGTGCCTGTCCCAAGGGACATGGCCTCAGTACCTTGTGGTTTCCCTCTGACCTTCTGGACTCCGAGGTCTTGCAGTTCTCTCCAGTGCAGATCCCTGATTTTACCATTCTCTGGGATTCCTCTGCCCTTCCCAGCTGCAGATTGTTTTACCAGCTGTGTCTACTTCGCCATTTTGGGGTAGATGTTATTTGATTTAGTTGCTCTTTCTATCTGTTCCAGGACAAGGCTTGGGACACATATATCTATTCCACAGCCATTTTGTCTCCCTGAACAGACTTTTCAAAAATTTACTTTTTTGTCATTTACTTGGACAATGTATATACTGGTTACTCTTGTTTGAAGGTAGTACATTATTTAAAAAAATATCTCTAGAAGGCATCCCTGGGTCAGAGTCATCTCCTTTCTTTTATATCTTTAATAATATTCACAATCATAAGTTTCATCAGGGCATGGAGTAATGTTTCCCAATTATCATTATTCTATTCCAAGAGCATAGTAATAGTAAGAGCTCTATACATTTTTGTTGGATGAATGAATAAGAAATATCTTTTTCCTTAGTGGAAATGTCTGCAGTATTAATGTTGAAAGTACTACAAAAATACTATTTAAGGTTTTCCATGAGAACTATTGCTTGCTTAAACTGAAAAAAAAAAATCCCATATATTTTACCAACTTAAGAAAACAGTGTGGGCCCAATATATGGTGATGGAAAAAGATTTGACTTTGGATGATGGGCACACAAGTGAAATATACAGATCTTGTATCATAGAATCTACACCTAAAACCTATATGATACTATTAACCAGTGTCACTCCATTACATTTGAGGGGAAAAAAAATAGTGCCAGACCATTTTTTTTAAAGAAATAAAATGCTTTATGAAGAATTCTGATTTCAGTTGTATTGACATTGGTAGATTTTTAGAAATGTATCATTTCCCCCCCCTCCCTCTCCTGCTGGCAATCACCATACTGTTGTCTCTGTCCATGAGGTTTTTTCAAAATCTTTTTATTTTATTTTTTGCTCATTCTTTCCACCTCCCCTCTCCCAGCTCCCCCTTCGAACAGCTATCAGCTTGTTCTTTATCTATGAGTCTGTCTCTATTTTTCTTATTAATTCATTAAATGTGTCGTTTTCAACATGATTTTAAATGAATGATGATTGAGGGGCCTTAAAAAGGGTGGGTTAGGAGAAGGCACAAAATAAACAGAATCTAGGGTCTTACTATTATGGTCCATTCAGGGTGCTATAGCCAAAATACCATAGATTGGATGGCTAAAAGAACAAACATTTATATCTTCGTTCTTCTTTGTCATCTACTTGGAGAATGTACATACTAGTAACATAATAGTTACTCTTGTTTGAAGGTAGTGCATTATTTAAAACATATATTGGACACGGAAGTCCAAGATCAAGGTGCTAGCAGATCCAGTGTCTACTGAGGGCCCACTTCCTTGTTCACCAAATGCTGTCTTCTTGCTGGATCCTCACATGGTGGAAGGTACAAAGGAGGACATGAATTCCATTCTTGAGATTTCCCCCATTATGATCTAAGTACCCCCTGAAGGCCCCACCTCCAAATATTGTCACTTTAGGGATTAGGTTTCAATGCATAAATTTTAGAGGGGCAAAGATATTCAGTCTGTAGCACTGTGCTACAATACCTTATAGTCAGAATCACAAACAGAATTATTGCCAGTGTAGAGAAGGAACATAGGAGGTAAGGCAAAGAATTAAAAATCTGTGATGTCCATGTGAGAGTCTTATCTTGCCTTTGCCTATTTTGAGAAGAAAATGTGCATAAGACCATGGCCTCAAGTTATTATTTTGAGAGAGACTATATCAAATTTGAGCTACAAAGAGAGGTAGCATGGTGGCATGGTAGGTATAGAATCTGAACCAAGGAACTTCAAGTCTTGGCTTCACTTATTAGCATTATGACTTTGAGCAATTTATGTAACTTCTTTAAGCCTCACTTTGTTCATCTGCAAAATGAAGTTGATAATCTTACCTACCTTATAGGGTTGTGTAAGTATTAAATTAGTATGTGTATATCGCCTAACATGGTAAATAATGACTACTCAATAATTGTTATCTATTAGTATTATTACATTTGGGATCAAGTACAAAAGGTTCCAGTTGTTTTACTGATTTAGGGGTAGCTTCTTATCTAATCCAAAATACCAGTCTAATAACCAAGATGGTTTTGTTTAGTCTTAACTCAGCTTTGGTCATTTTTGCATTTTGAGCATATATGAAAGAAATTTTGCAGTCTGTTGGATTATGTGATCTGCATTTTTTGTCATCTTTCTCTCTTCCCTTCCCTTCCCTTCCCTTCCCTTCCCTTCCCTTCCCTTCCCTTCCCTTCCCTTCCCTTCCCTTCCCTTCCCTTCCCTTCCCCTCCCCTCCCCTCCCCTTTCCGTCCTCCCTCCTCTCACTCTGTCTTATTCTCTTCTTTTATTTTAATCCTCATCCAAGGATATGTTTTTATTGATTTTTAGAGACAGAGGAAGAGAGAAACATCAATGTGAGAGAGAAACATTTATCGGTTGCCTTGCATAATTGCCCCAACCGTGGATCAAACCCAAAACCTGGGTATGTGCCCTGATCGGGAATTCAACCCATCATTTTTTGGTATATGGGACAATGCTCCAAAACACTGAGCCAGGACTTATCCCTTTTCTATTTTAAATATGTTTTCATTGACTTCAGAAAGGAAGAGATAGGGAAATAGAAACATCAATGATGAGAGAGAATGATTGATTGGCTGCCTCCTGCATACTGTACACTGGGGGTTGAGCTTGCAATTCCGGGCATGTGCTCCGACTAGGAATTGAACTCTGACTTCCTAGTTCATAGGTCAACACTCAACCACTGAGCCACACTGGCAGGGCCCCTTTCCTTTATGAGTTTCTAGGAGGACAATTCTCAAAATCTTGTAGGTGGAGTGAGAGAGAGGGAGGATAGAAAATTAGGTTTAGACTGTACTTAGTAGCATTTTCTTTGGTGTACTTTAAAACATTACCATAAGGTGGAGCTCTTCCCTTACTCTAATATCACAAACTGAAAAATCAACTTTTTTTTAGACTTGAGTAGATGGAGGGAATGTAAAGAAAGCAACTTAAAATTGATTGCAATCTTGGTACACTAAAAGTAGTCCTGGTTTTCAAAAGAATAAAGTTTTGAAAACTTTAAAATTTAAATAACTTGTGATAGAGAAATAATTGCTTCTAAAAAAAGAAAACATCTATTTGAAGAGATTAAATTCAAATTGGACACATGAGAAATTCTTTAAAAATCATGCAGTCTAAAATAAGTTGGGCAGTAAACCACTTTACATATAAATATCTGTTGTGTTTGTGTGTGTGTGTGTGTGTGTGTGTGTAGTCACATCTACCCACACATATCACACACATATCTCAATCTCTCAAAGACTGTTAAAGGGTCTCAAATTGATGTCTGAATGTGCTTGCTCTCAGGAGGATTGAAGAGATCCAGGTCAGTGGTTTTAAGTCTTTCCTTAATATATTGCTTGTGTGTGATCCAGGTGTCCAATATGGCTTGTAGGCCTTAAAACACTGATGAGGATGATGGACTCACGTATACACCTTGTGACCAGCACGCAATGAGAGAGCATTTCTAGTATTCTCACCCAGTTCATGACCAAAGTTCCAGATTTCATTCTGTGCCTAGTGAACCAAATCTAATTCCAGGAAGTATCAGGCTGATACAACTTGGATGGGTTGGGTATATGGGACAATGATTTTGAGAATTGTCCTCCTAGAAACTCATAAAGGAAAGGGGCCCTGCCAGTGTGGCTCAGTGGTTGAGTGTTGACCTATGAACCAGGAAGTCAGGGTTCAATTCCTAGTCGGGCACATGCCCGGAATTGCAAGCTCAACCCCCAGTATATAGTATGCAGGAGGCAGCCAATCAATCATTCTCTCTCATCATTGATGTTTCTATTTCCCTCTCTCTTCCTTTCTGAAGTCAATGAAAACATATTTAAAATAGAAAAGGGATAAGTCCTGGCTCAGTGTTTTGGAGCAATTGTCCCATATACCAAAAAATGAGGCTGAAAAGGGCATCATCTGGGTGGTTAAATTGTGACTAATTTATTTCATCTTTTACCATTCCGTATTGGCTCCCTTAAAAAAAATCCACACAGAGTATATAGTTCTTTTGTAATCAAAATTAAGTACTGTACTCAAAAAAAATTTAAATACTCAGCTTCAATTTTGGAAGAATAAACAAACAAAATAAGAAAGTTGAAAACTGGATGAGATTCAAAGCTCTAGTCTTGGAAGGGAGCCCAGCATATCACCAAAATGGAAGGGAGTAAATATGGGTGTTGACAATGGGGTGTAGAGCCAAGAGTCCAGGTTCTAGGTGATGAGAGTAAACATAAATGACTGATTGGAGAACACTGGGGATAGTGATGGTGAGTAACCCTGAGCAAGTGCTTAGATAGAAAGGAAACCACTCCCTTGGAGTGAGCAAGGCTAAGCCTTTCCAGGGTTACTCGAGTATTTGACATGTTCTGTGATGTGCAAGCTCTCTGACTCTGCTTCTGGTCCATAGCTCCTGATTTGTGTGGGAGAGGTTAGTACTCAAGTTCCTGGTCTAGGGTTGTTGGGATGGGCCTGGCCTGGGGATTGGTAGACATGGTCTTTATGGGTCAGATGCAGGCTACTTCCTTTTCTTGGAGTACTGGGCCATTTCTAAAGAGGTGACCCTCCAGGATTATAGTTTTATTGGCAGAATGCCTTCATTCTCCATGTCCTGGCATGCAATGATGATATACCCATGATATATAACACCTGGGAATGCTGTATAGCACTCCAGAGGGGCTCTCTGGCTGGTGGAGAGGAATCTGTTTAAAGGAAAACCTGAGAATATTTATCAGTCGTCCCTGCTCTCACACCACAGGCCAGTTGTGAGTCCTGGTCTCTGAATCAGAAGAAAACCTATAGGAGAAAACCTGGAAGTTTGCTGGAGTCCCCTAGATTTGAGAGAAGTTAATTGGGGAGTGGAAAATCAGATATATTCATAGTCCTTCCAGGAACTGTGCCTTGGCTTTAGTCAGTTTTGCATTGAGTAAGGCTACTTGGGCCCATCACTGCATTTTTTCTCACAATGCTTAAGTCTCAGAAGTATGGAAAAATTGGACTTTTTCCATATTCCCCAGGTGCCTGATGGAAAGCACTGGAAACCTGCCTAATCTGCCTAAGTTCCCCCTTTGTGTGTGTGTGTGTGTGTGTGTGTGTGTGTGTGTGTGTGTGTGTGTGTGTGTTTTAGAGAAAGAAGGGAGAGAGAAAAGGAGGGAGGGAAGGAGGAAGGAAGGGAAGAAGGGAGGGAGAGAGGGAGGGAGGGAGAGATAGAGATAGAGATAGAGATAGAGATAGAGAGAGAGAGAGAGAGAGAGAGAGAGAGAGAGAGAGAGAGAGAGTGAGTTAGAGTTAAAGGAGCCAGCAGAATTGATATCTGGGCCAGAAAGCCAAGGTTTAAATAATAATTTTGAATGAGGCACTGAAAATTATGAGGTTAAGCTCACATAGTTAGAGAACAAATTTAGGAACCTAAAGTTAATGAAACAAGAAAAGAAACTGGCGAAAAACAGTTGATATGACCAGGAATCTAAAGGACAGATATGAATAACCAATATTTTAAAAATATGTCTTTGCTGTTAAGCAGGATTTACTTAGCAAATACACCCTTTTTACTTAGTAGGCTCTTTTTTTCTTTCTTTCTGTGTTGTATTAGCCAATTAGTTATCTTGTTTGTTTCCCTAACTCTACATAAATTTTAGAAGAAATAAAGCTCCATCAGATAAAAGAATTGACAATGATGGTAGATTAATCATTTTGACCTTCTCAGCATTGAAAAGTGCCCCTTATATCCACTGGAAAAGAAAGATGTTAGAGCCCTAACTTATTTTTCTGTTAAGATGAGAAATGTCATATCTTTGTGTAATTGCCTTTATTTCGAAACATTTTTTTCAGGCCAGCTTTGTTTCTCTGACCCAGTTTTCCCCTCTTTTCTGTACTTGGCTTATTTAAGACTTGAAACTGGGAACTTGTGGCCTCATGATGACTGTGTCACTGATTTGGTATGTGAGCTTGGCCAACATGCTTAACAGAAGAGGCACAGAAAGGTTACTTGGAGTTCAAAGGACTTTAAATACTGATGTGCCTCATTAAGATATTGTTGAGGTCCAGTACATATTTTAAAAAATCCCAAAGCTAAGCAAAACAAAGAAAAATAAAAATAAGCTATTTTTTAATTCCCTGTTCCTTTCTTACTCCCTGTTGTCCTTCCTTCCCATATCTGCTGATCAAGTGTGGGATAGAGAAGGTCCCCTTCCAAGATGTTTCTCCATCTTGGTCTGGGTTGTTGAAGAGTCCAGCAGCATCTTTTGGATATATTTTTGGGTGCTTGGTCTGTACAAATAGGTAATTCTTTTGGTGAAAACATAAAAATCTGTTTTAAATAATCTTATTTTGCCCATGTAGATGTATACTGGGCATGTTGAGGGATATAAATTTAATCTCAGTCCTATTCATGGCTAACAGTGTGCACCCAGACCCCTTGTGAGAGGTAAAGAAGGGAAGCTGGGGGGTCACCAGCCTGCTTGGGAGAAACAAGCTTGCTTGCTAAAAAGCCTAGAGGAGGACTTGGTGCTTGAAGTCATCTGAGAATCTTCATGAGCATGAGCATCAATTTATTCCTGATCCTATCAATAAAATAAGTATTAAATTATTTATCTTTTATGTAGCTCATGTGCCTATCATGTGTATTAAGTTAAAAATTATAAGAAGCTATAAGGTGTTTGAACTCTTTGAAAATACAATTTCAAGGCATGGTCATAATAAAACAGGGTTATTGTATTATAAAATCTCGTTGAAGTTCTGGTGATATAGATTGTGATTCCTGCTAATGCAGTCTATCATAGCCAGGCCTCCATATGGCTCTTTGCTGGTTCTGATTTATATGTGGAGCTATAATGAAATTTGCTAGTGGGACTATATTACTGACTTCTGAGTTGCTCCAAATGGTGAAATATTTTAAAGCCGTAGTTTAAAATACATATATCTACTCAGGAGGATATTTTGGAAAGGTTCGCTGACAAATAAGAGAAAAAACTCTTCTCCTAAGCACCTGGGATGGAGATCTTGTCATCCATGACACCTCTTCCTCTCCCTTGCTTACCCACTCAATCTCAAGAGACTTCATTCACCCTCTGTGGCAGACATTGCTGATCACCTCCCAATATTCATTCCCTCTTTCCTCCTTCTCTTCCTTCATCTTCCTCTTGCCATTACTTTTCTTCATAAAAAACTATATATTTTAGCTGGGCATATTGTCTCTCAACTAAAAAATATGATTTCTCAGTTTTCCTTGCATGTGTTCACGTGACTAAGTTCTGGTTAATGAGATAAAAAGGGTATGCTATGTGATACTTCAAGGAAGTCTCATTAAAAAGGAGAAATCACACATTTCTTCTCTTCCTCCTACAGAGGAAATAGTTTTGAGGGGAAATATAATGGATTTGATTTGAAGCATGTAAATATGAAACATTTGTTATGTCATGCAGGGAGTTCCACTCTCCTGTTGTCTGGTATTGTCATTATAATCCAGAAGACAGAGTTGGTTCTACAGAATTACTTTGGTAAATGTTGGCCTACACCAGAATGCCAATAACCTTTTTACTGGTTTCCCCACTTTCAGTCCTTGCCTTTTGAGGTTATTTTATTTTTATTTTCCTAATAAAATTTCTTAAAAACATTTTTACCCATTCCTATTGACTAGAATCTGATTTTTTAAATGCTGACACGGCTCTTCACAATCTGGTCTGAATCCAATTTTCCAATATTTTTGTGTGTCTTCTCATGCACCTTATACTTTAGTCAGAGTAATATATTCTCTTTGCCCTATTTATGCTTCATAATTTTCTCTTTAATGCCTTTGCACATACTCAGGATCATCACTAGCTCTTAGGGGGGTAAGCAGGTAAAGGTGTCTCTTCCTCAAAATGCTTAAATTCCATCTGTCAGAAAACTGTTGCAATGTACTGTTAGGAAATAGCATTTTCATGCCATCTACTAGAAAATTTTTATAATTAACACATGTCACCCATCTTTGGAGTAACAGGAAAGTTATTAAAATATGAACATTTTCAAATAATTAGGATATCAACAATGTGAACACTTCCCCCTTAGATGTGATACTCCGTTGTAGCACATGAACTGAAGAACCATGAATGGGGCCTTAGTCATATGGTTCTTTTCACCTGAAAATTCCACCTATCATCTTATTCATATGTCCAGGGGCTACTCCAATGGTATTTTCATGAAGCCTTTCCTGATTTTTTTCATGGTGAAAATAAACCTTCTCTTACCTTGAAAACTCATTATATTTTATCTGGACTTGTCTCAGGATATTTATAACTTTCTGATAACATTCTGTTTATTTATGTTCCTGTCTCCTCAGTCTATTAGACTTAATGCTCTTTGATGGCAGTATGTGTTTATGATTTACTTTTATAGCTTCACAATACCTGGCAGGATACCTTATACTTGGGATTAACGTATGTCTCAATTTTCCCAGGACAATCTGGATTTATACCTATTGCTCTGATGTGAGTATTAATAGTGCTCCCTTTCACACTCAAGATGCCCCAATTAGAATGACAAATTGTATAATCACTCTACTTATGTGCTATGCATTCAGTAAGTAATTTATGGATGGATCCATGAATGAATGATAGAGATTAGGTTGCTATCTACATAGGAGAAGGTAATTGAATCTGTGGAATTGGTAAGTCTATCAAAAGAGAGAGAATAGAAAAGATGAGGGCCATGAATAAGGACATATGAGGAATGTTTACATTTAAGGAATAGAGGAAAACGAGTTAAAGAAAGGAAAGGAAACAGAGCAGAAGTAGTCAAAGAGATAGAAGAACATTCAGGGTAATTTCACTGAAGGCAAGCAGTTTTTAAAAGGATGAAGTGATTAACATTGGTAAATACTACAGCTAGGTCAAGCAGGATGAATTCTAAGAAAGTGACATTTAATGTGCCAGCTATTAGGTCATTGCTAACTTTTTTTTTTAAAATAAATCTTTATTGTTCAGATTATTACAAAAGTGATCCTCTTCCCCCCCTCAATTGCTCCCCTTCACCAGGTTCCCACCCCACCCTCTGTCCTTTCCCCATCCCCCATTGTCCTCATCCTTAGGTGCACAGTTTTTGTTCAGTCTCTTCCCGCACCCCCACTCCCCTTTTCCCTGAGAATCGTCAGTCCACTCCCCTTTCATACCTCTGATTCTATTATATTCACCAGTTAATATTGTTCATCAGATTTTTAAATTCCCTTGGTTTTTAGATTCACTTGTTGATAGCTACGTATTTGTTGATCATAATTTTTATCTTTATCTTCTTCCTCTTCCTAAATAACCTCCTTCAGCAATTCATATAATTCTAGTTTGGTGGTGATGAACTCTTTTAGCTTTTTTTTATTTGTGAAGCTCTTTATCTGTCCTTTGATTCTGAGTGATAGCTTTGCTGGGTAGATTATTTTTGGCTCTAGGTTCTTGTTATTCATCACCTTGAATATTTCTTGCCATTCCCGTCTGGCCTGCATGGTTTCTGTTGAGAAATCAGCTGACAATCTTATGGGTGCTCCTTTATAGGTCACTACCTGCTTTTCTCTTGCTGCTTTTAATATTCTCTCTTTGTCTTTTGCTCTTGGAATTTTAATTATGATATGTCTTGGTGTGGTCCTCCTTGGATTCCTTTTGTTTGGGGTTCTGCGGGCTTCCTGGACTTGCAAGTCTATTTCTTTCCCCAGGTGGGGGAAGTTTTCTGTCACTATTTCTTCTAGTACTCTTTCGGTATCTTGCTCTCTCTCTTCTGAAATCCCCATAATTCTGATGTTGGTTCGCTTGAAATTGTCCCAGAGGTTTCTTACACTATCTTCAACTTTCTGGATTCTCTTATCTTCTCCCTTCTGCAGAGGAGTGTCCTCTGGCTCTTTGTGTTCTAAATCTTTGTCTTGATTCTTGAGATCTTCCAGTCTGTTTTTAGGACTTTGTATAATATTTTTTATTTCAGACAATGTTTTCTTCATTTCTTGTTGATCCCTTATTTTTTCTAGTTGCTCCCTTTTCATATCCTCATAGGTCTCATTTATTTTATCAGCCTTTTTTAGGATATTGTTGAATAACCTTATAACCACATGTGTCAAACACAAGGCCCGCGGGCCAAATCTGTCCTGCCAGGCCTTGCAATGTGGCCCGCACCACGCTGTCATCACTGCACTCCGCTGCGTTTCCATCACAATGACAGTTTATGACTGTTCAGTAAACCATTCAGCCCTCAATTTAGGCTGGATTTTAGATTTTGGCCCCTTCTCTGATTGAGTTCGACACCCCTACTTATAACTGTAGTTTTGAACTCAATGTCCAATCTTTTCTTTTCCTCCATCTCCTTCCTTTGTGTCCTTCTTCTTGTCTGCATTTTAGTTGTTTCCCTGATTTGATGGAATAGCTTTGTGTGCTAGGTGTTCTGGTAGAGCCCAGTAGCACAGCCTTCCCAGTTACCTGAGGTGGACAGTCTTGGTGTAGCCCTTTGTGGGCTGTGTGTGCAGTCTTGTTGTTAAGCCTTGCTTATTGTTGGTATCACTGGGAAGCGTTGATCTCCAAGCCAATTGGCTGTGAGGATCAGCAGTGTCTCAACTAGGAGGGTTTCCGTACTCTGCTTGAATAGGGCGGGGTCTTGGGGTGGCGCAGACAATCTTTGGTTCCCTGTCAGTCTCGCCTTAGAAAAGTCCTGTTCCTGGAGAGTTTTGGAAGATTGGTTGCAGGCGGCACACGCTTTGGATTCCTGCAAGTCCCTCCTTAGAGAAAGCCAGCCTCTGGGAGAGCTTCTGTGCTCAGCCACAGGTAGGGCGGTGTCTCGGGTTGGTGCAGACAAACTGTGTTTTCCCTTCAGCTCCTCCCCAAGTCCTGCAGTAATGGTCTCTGGCTTCACACACCTCCAAGAGATCTCTGCCCACTGCCTGACAGTCTGGCCTCTCCCTGTCTGGTGCCCTTTATCAGAGCAATAGGCTGATTCTGTTTTCCTCTCAGACAAGAAAGCCAGCCGCTTTAGCTGTTCGCCCTCTCCATGCCAGGAGTAAGTCAGTAGCGAACTCAGCCCGGCCCGCCCTCTCTGCGTGCAGGGAGTAAGCCAGCAGCAATCTCGGTCCGGCCCTTCCTCTCTGCACTGGGATTAAGCCAGCGCCTTTTCGCACACACAGTTCTCCGTACCTTCACAGTTCCTGATCAGCGTGCCTTCTCTCTCCTTCCCAGATGGCAGAGCCTCCTCTCAGCCAGCCGTCTGGCGCTTCAGGGCAATGCCTCCCCTGTTTTTCAGTTCTAAATTCAAATTTGTTGTGGTAGGCTGCATTCTGGTGTCTACCCTATGCCGCCATCTTGGTTTCTTTCTCATTGCTAACTTTTAAGATATCACTTTCAATAGAGTGTAATACAGTGGTGGTGTGGAAGCTGGATTGCAGGGGGTTAGGGAATGAATTAATGCTGAAAAAGGAGTCAGTGAGCATTGAGTACATTTGTGAGAAGTTGGACTTGTGAAAGGAAGGTGAGAAATAGGATGGTAACTTGGGTCAAATTCAGAGGAGCCCTGAATGTGTTTATAGATCACCGGAAAGGAACCAATCAAAATATCTGATAGAACGCTTTCTCTCAGGAGTGGAGAGGGGATGGAATCAAGTGTCCAAATAGAGTACATAGCATTGACAAGAAAAAAAGTGAAATGTGGCATTCTTTGAGACAGAGGAGTTGTGGTAGAATACAGCAAAAGCACCGTGCATGATTCGGTTGGGGAATGAGGGAACTTACGTGGCAACAGCCTTTGCAGTGAAGGAGGTGGTGAGGTCATCTGTGTGAGGACAGACAGCTGGGGTAGCACTGGGGACTTGAGCAATGGAAAGTTTGGATTTAGAACAACTGTTCTAAGAAATTCCGGAGGGAGTCAACAAGAGGCCTGCCAAGCTGTAGTGCAAGCCCAGCTGAGGTTCAGTTTCCCATATCAAATGAGATAGTTATTTCTACAAAATCAAGAGAAGATGTGTTACTTAAGCTTATTAACAAAACCTAGGTGGTTATGTTTTTTCCCCTCCAGGAAAAAATAAAAGAAAAAGACACTGGCAGTTTACAATATGGCAGAGAGTTATGAGAAGTTGGTCTTTCTCAAAAGGCTTTTGGTTTTTCTCAGAAGCCTATAACACCCTCAGCAAAAATGAATTTTTCCACAGGTTGTTTGTGGGCATTTAAGAACATAGACCCAAATAAAACCAAGGATCCTCTCCTGTATGAGCCACTCAGGGACAATTCTTGAGTTATTATGCTCAGTTCAGAGCAAAGGCAAAACTTGACATTTCTGTGAGATGGAGCATAAACTTGCAAATAGCCTCTGTGATAAAATCCAGTTTAACCAGGATAAACCTTTAAGCTTACAAGCAGCCTGTTAAATCCACCAAAGACCAAATGTCAGGCAGTGCCCTTTAAAGTCCAAGTACATGACCACAGTACTGGTGTCTTAAAATGAGAAAAGTTAAACATCTCACATGCCCACAGGTAGTCTTTCCAAATGTCGTCTAATCATATATTCATAATGACTACAGTGTTCTTTAAGGAGGATAACATTTGAAGACAACTGTTTGGCAAAGTGTTAGGCATTATTTTCTTGAAAACAGAGTTTGCTTCCTTTGTTCCAGTGGGGAATCAGGGTGGCATTGGTCCAACAGCACAGCTGCCCAAATGCATAAACAAGTGACTCTGATTATTTTTCATCCACCTGTCTAAGCAAAATGCAGGATCTACACATATGCACTTAATTAAGGATATTTTCATGTTTGTGTTACCAGACTCTTCCAATGACACATATCTGAATGATGAACAGTAAAGCAGAATATAGGTCTTAAGACAGACATGCATAAGGCACCATAAGCAGTTTCACCTAGATGCATATAAATTATTCACAGTTTTCCTCTTTTGTTTACTTAGTGAAAGGATTGTTTATTAAGCACCACCTGCATTAAATTATATGAGTATTCATTTCCTTTGGAAATAACTAGCTTGTTGTTTATGCATTTTCTTTAACCTCATCAGCTGTACCATTTCAAGAGTATTATGGAGGGAGGAAGAAAAAGCATACCATTTGGGAATAGCCTTTCTCAATCTCAAGGAGGAGTATCAGTTTCTCACTTCAGCATGAAATAATCCACTTCATTAACTTTGCCATGTAATTGTGATTAGCAGTTGGATGGGGATGAGAGTGGATATATTGGCAAAGGAATCACTCTTCTCTCCTAGAGAACCCAGAAAACGTAAAAAAAAACCCTTCAGTAATAGGAATTATTATCATACTAGTGTATGAATTTGTACACCTTGAAAGGAACTGTGGGCCACAAGGCTATGGTGGGCACAGGGGCAGGTCTCAGCCCATCCTCCCTGCCCCTGCCTGGCCCCTCCTGCCATGATCCCCCCTGCTCCTCTGCCTGCCCCACAGCCCTGCTCCCACCACCACCACCGCTCCCACATGCTGACGGTGCTGGTCCTGCTGGCACCTGTGACAGTGTGGAGTGATTGGGGCCTGTGCCAGCAGCAGGTGCAAGTGGGGCCTGAGCTGTCAGTGGATGCAAGCAGCGGCTGCTGCCCTGATCACCCCTCAGGAGCAAAGGGATGTGAAGAAGCCCTGAGGGGTGATTGGTGCCAGCAGCCACTGCTCGCACCTGCTGATGGTGCTGAGCGATCAGGGCTGGCACCAAGTGCTGGAAGCTGATGCAAGCACCAGGCGGGACCATGGTGCATGGGAGCAAAGAATTTTCAGTAACCACTAGAGGCTCGCTCCAATGATAGCTATTGGTGCCCCGCCTTAGTCTGGCCCCCTGGCTCACCTACTCCACCATCCTGCTGTGGCCAATGCCCGCCATGTTCTGTGGCAGAGCTGTCAATGCCTGCCATATTCTGCGCATGCCTCCTGCTGGTCAGCACATGTCATAGTGACCGGTTGTTTGGTTGTTCAGTTCTGCCATTCGGTCTATTTGCATATTAGCCTTTTATTACATAGGATTATTACCACCAAGCATTAATTAAGTGCCATTACTGTACCAAGGGTGGTGCTAAATGTTCTTTTTGCTATTTTATTTTATTTTATTTTATTTTATTTTATTTTATTTTATTTTCACAACAGCCATGTAGAGTGGTTAGGAAGTCTTTTAAAAAAAATGAGATTTCTGATGATCATAGAGGTTAAATACACTGAGTGGCCAGATTATTATGACCACCCCATTAGTACTTGGTTGGGACACTTTTTGCCTTCAATACTGTGGTGATTCTTCTTGGCATTGACTCGAAGAGATGTTGAAAGGTGATGCAAGGACTCTGACACTATGCCTGATGAATAGCACTGTCCAGTTCTGTGAGATTTGATGGCTGTGGGACCAGCTGCCTGATGGCTCTTTTAACTTCGTCCCACAAATGCTCAATTGGATTGAGATCTGGTGATTGTGGGGCCACCTAAGCAAGGTAAAGTCTCCCTCATGTTCTTGAAACCACTCCTGCACAATATGAGCACCGTAGCATGGCGCATTGTCTTATTGGAAGAAACCATCTCCATTGGGATACGCCATCAACATGATAGGATGAAGTTGATCAGCAGCGATACTTAGATATGTTTTGCTATTCAGACATTGTTTCACATGAAATAAGGGGCCCAAATCATGCCCCAAACCATAACACTGCCCCACCAGCTTGAAGGGTTGTACTCATACATGTGAGGTGCATGCTTTCACACAGTTTCCACGAAACTTTCACTCCGCCATCTGCATGGTGCAATTGGAAATGTGATTCATCAGACCACATGACTTTTTTCCAATGCTCAACTGTCCAATCTTTGTGTTCCTGTGAGAATTGGAGATGTTTTATCTTGGTAACTGCAGACAGCAAAGGTGTTTGAACAGGCCTTCAGTTTCCATATCCCATATGATCCAGAGTATGGCTAATTTCCCTTAAACGTCAGGTGGTCTTAATAGTCTGGCCACTCAGTGTAATTCCTCCTAACATCATACAGCCAGAAAATAAGGGGAAGAGTTGGGATTTGCATTTAGATTTATTGATAGATATCCCTCACCTAATATTTTCAATGGTTAATTGGAGGAATACTTTTTTGTATTCTGCAATTGGAAGTACCCTAAAGGCATATCATTCTATTTTGTGAAAGGTTATGGAGCAAGTGTATACCTTCTCTACAACGAGTACTCATTTTTCCTGCCTGCAGCCCTAGTTCTGTTCATTTTGCATATTTGTCAGTTTACTGACAAATTTGCTTTTCCTTAACTGTTACTTGTTCATCACATAGTTCTCATAGAAATATAAAAAGGCAACTTTGCAGTCTAAAAATATTGAAGCAGTTTACACAAATGGCTGCTCAATTCCAAACAAGCTCTGATTTTACCAGCTAGTAATTATAGACTTAGCTATGCCAGTGGTCCAATCATAGCCACTGAATCATAACTTCCTACAGCATATGGCTGATCAGAGATTATTAGAAGAAAGCACAGGTGCAAGTTTGTCTCCTGGGAGAAGAATTAGAGCTAGTTTCCACCATACAGTACACATAAAAATTGTATATGCTAGCTTGCTCCAGGCTAGACTTGCAAGGGCCCCAGTTCTCTTCTATCACCTCTAGCTACTGCCACCCACACTTTACTTTTATTTTTCATACCTTACTCTTTTTAAATTTAAGCTCTAATATTAAAAAAAAATTTTTTTGGATGGAAGGATAATTAACTTGAGTGATGAAAACAAAATACAATATACAGGTTGCATATTATGGAATTATACACCTTACGTTTTTATTTTAATTCTGCTGCTAACTGTTAATAAGCAGAATTGCACCGATAGAAATAGGTTAGGCAAAATTTGATGGAAAAGAAAGGTAGGAAAATTATGGAGAATGGAGTCATGGGGCACACAATCTTGCCCTGGAAGGTTCTAACTTCCCTTAACATTTTGAGCAGAATCATCACTCTTGTTAAAAAAGTAAAAAATACACACAAAAATGTTGGTCCTGCCAACCAGCAGAATCTATGATAAAATGCATGTCACATTCTTTGATTTTTACCACTCTGGCCCCAACTTTCTGTTTCATAAAGCATATTATCCACTTCCCCATCTCTCTATCAATATTGTGTTTGGACACTCATCAAAGAACTCTGTCTCGAAATGACTTATAGTCAAATTACCTCAAGGAATAGTTGAAGATATGTAGATATAGTCACTAAATGTCAAGTGTACACTTCCTCAGGTTCTCTAAATACAGTAGGGTATAATAACCAAGTTTTATTGAGAGTATAAGTAATGATCACATAAAGCAATTCTGCATCATTCAGAGAATGATTTGTTGAAAATAATTATAATACCCATTGTCCTTTACCTAAAACCTCTTAAGGAAAATAACATCTAGCATTTAGAACCAGGAAAACATTTGTTTTAATGGAAGAGGTGCAGTTTTTGAGACAGCTATAGATTTTTTTGGGGGAAGGAGGAGTTTGCCTCAGTTGGTATTGGTTCTCAGGATGCTCAGAATAACCTGAATGGCAGTTATGGTAATTATTTTATCCGTGGTTCCTGGTAAATTCTCATTTCGTATCTTTTATTAGAGTTTTAATATATGTCATTTTAATCTTTATTTTTACCATGCTTGATGCATATATACTTGCATTTTTTTTTACTGTAAATTGTACCAAATTAAAAACAAATGGATAAGTAGTAAATAAATTTAAAATAAATAAGTAAATGGACAAATAAACCAGACATTTTTAAGGATGAGATTATGTTTACTTAAACCTTTATCATATGTATTTGACACTTGGCTGGTCTGGTACATGACTTGGGCATCTCAAACTGCAGAAGGCTCTTTTTATCCTTACTCAATTTTATAGGTTTCAAGGTGGAGCAAGGATTTTTCCTACTTTTTTCTTTTTCATACTTCTTTAAACTTGTACTCTTTATTTTATTTTTTATTATTATTTTTTTAAAGTTCATTGATTATGGTATCACAATTGTCCTCATCTCCCCATTCCCATCCCAAATCCCTCCCCACATATGCCCCCACCCCCCTGTTGTCCATGGCCGCTGTCTAGACCCATGTGCATGCACACAAGTCCTTTTGTTGATCTCACCCCCTTACCCCCACCCTCCCCTACTTTCCCTCTGAGGTTTGGACTCTTTAATTATCAACTTATCTTCAGTCAAAGAATGTTTGTCTGATGCACGAAAACCAGTATCTTGTCAGAGGGGAGTGTTGAGTGTTGGACTAAGCAGCTTGCACCATGTATTATCCCAATGTGCCAAAGAGTTACTTTAGCAACTGGTGATTTAAGCATCAAAAAAGACATAGGAGCCCTAACTAGTTTGGCTCAGTGGTTAGAATGTTGGCCCTCAGACTGCAAGGGTTCTGGGTTCGATTCTGGTCAAGAGTACATACCTCGGTTATAGGGTTGATCCTTGACCCGGGTTGGGTACATATGGGAGGCAACCAATTGATGTGCCAATCTCACATCAATGTTTTTCTTTCTGTCTCTCCCTCTCCCTTCCACTCCGTCTAAAAATCAATGGAAAAAAGTTATCGGTTGAGGATTAAAACAAACAAACAAAAACAAAAGGACATAGGAAAGTTGTGAGAGGGCTGAGAGCCAGGGCAGCTGGCAGTAACAGTCAGCAGGTGGGAATAGACTTATGGGGGGAGAACTGAAGGCTCTGAACAGTATGTGTAGCAGAGTACTCTAGTGGGGCTAGGTCAGAACCACGTTCATGGAAGTAAGTAGGTAAAATAACACAAGAGAATAAACCTATTCACACAGAGTACTCCCATCTTTTGAAATTTCAGCTGGAAAGCAATCTCCTCCCAAGTTGAGCTTCCCTTTGTCTCCTTCCCTCTTTCCCAACAGTCTTTGATGTTGTATAGCACATCATTCATACTCCTTTTATGGCATCACTTTCTAGTGTATTTATGGAAGTCTGTCCTTCTGTCCTGCATTGTGTGTCTCCTGAAGGCAAGTTGTTACTCTTTATTTCCTAGAGGCCTGGCTCTGTTCCTGGACTGTAGAGTTGTTAGTAGTTTGTTGACTAATGAATGTCACATTGAGGAATAGTGCAGTGTGAATCCATACTGTCTATTCAGTGTTGATCAATTTCTCACACTAAAGGGCCTGACCGCTGACCTCTAAAAGAGTTGCATACCTTGAAACCACAATTTCTCCCATTTAAATTGTCCCAGAACTCAGGTATCAATAGGGTATCAAAACCTTTTAAATTGTGTACGAAATAGAGCTACCTTGGGGTGGCTACAGATCTCTTGATTCTTTGTGCATGGGTAGACTGTGGGAAAGAATATTGCTTTTCGGGCCATTGTCACACTGATTTACCAAATGGCATGCCTGCAAAGCCTCTCTTCTCCCTACCTCCATGTTGGCTTCACATTACCGGGGTGATAGCTTTTGTTTTGATTAAACTTTGTGAAGAGCTCTATTCAGTGAAATCCTCCCATCTTACAGAAGTCAGCTTTTTATTACAGTAGGACCAGCACCTTGGTCTTCTTGATTATTATTCTCAAACTTTGCCCCAAACTCTGACTCTCTCTATTTGGCCATTATTTGTGGCCTTGGCTGATCCTAGTCCATATTTCTTTCCCCTTTGGTTGACAACAGCAGCATTCTTTTTTACCCCCAGTGGTGTTTCACTGGAAAGGTGCAGTGGTGGAGGGTGAGGTGACTATAGTCTTGTGAAAATAACTCTCTTGAGAGACATGTAAATGTCTCTACACATGATATTTGTCCCTAGAGTCAATCACTGTCACAGGAGCAGTAAGGTCTTTGTTTTTGTCATATAATTTCAGAAGATCTTAAAACCCCAATTTCCTCACACTGGGTCAGCCATCTGCACCTTCATGAAGCAGACTAAGTCATGTGTACTTCTGGCTTCTCCCCCACCAGAACTTCATGATGCCAGCCCTCAGGCACTCAGACTGTCTCTTATGGCTTATCAAAATATGTCTCCAGGAAAAGGATCTTGTATAGGTCAGGTCATTTCTTATTTGCATTAAGGTTATAATGTCATCCTTTTCCAGGATATTTTCATATTAAGTCTTATCTACATTTGTTGAATAAATGGCTTCCTGGCCCTGCCTTTTTTATTTCTTCAAATTAAAGCATTAAAAAGTCATTAGGGGATAGATTATAATGTAGGTGGTAATTCTCTGGATATCTTTGTCATGTCAGTTAGGTCATTGAATATTCCATTTAAGTGTCTTGTTAAGTAAAATATCTTGAAATAGCAACCAGATTTCCTGAATGCCAATATAATACCTCAAAACTAGAAGCTGAAAACATAGCTGTTAGGGGCTAAAGTTCATGTTCTTTTGCAGAATATCTTCTGCCTCATCAGGAATGTCCCTGCAATTTAATTGATCACTGCAGGCTGGACTTTGGTCTAAGACAAGCAGATATCTGAAAAACTAATGGCATCATGAGCCAAGGAATATGGGCTAACTCTAGATGCTAGGAAAGGCAAGGAAATGCATTGTCCCCTAGAACCTTGATAAGGAATTCAGCCCATGCTGACACCCTGAGTTTAGGACTTTTGATCACCAGAACTGTAAGGTAATGAATGTGCATTGTTTTCAGCCACTAATGTTGTGCTGATTTGTTATAGCAACCACAGAAAATTAATATAGAGCCCATGCTTTGATTACTAGGCCCTGTTATCTTGGATGCCTACAAAAGGAGTGCTTTTGAAATTAGCAGGCTATTCTAAGGAAAAACAGAAAAAAAGCAGCCCATTTGTTGAGTACAAACCTAACCAGTAACTCAGACCCATCAGTAAGAGATATTTAGTCTTGCATTCAACTTGAAATGTGATCTGAAGATCTTAGATAATTGTGAGAGAGAGATAGATAGAGAAAGAAAGATGAGAGAGACAGAGACAGACAGAGGGGGAGAGAGAGAGAGAGAGAGAGAGAGAGAGAGAAATTCACTTCACCCAAAGCTAATCCTTTGAAAATATGTTTACTGTGGTAACTGGTATCCATCCACTAGATGTCAGGAGAGACATTGTCAAGGCATCTACTGAATGCTTCATCCTTCTACTTTGGTAGCATTCTTGATGAAACTAAAAACAAATAATTGCAGAAACTCTACAGTAATTAACATATAAAATGTAGATAGGATACAATAAATATTCTAAATTATTATTTTGTAATATACACATAACATCAAATACTCATAGTCTGTGTTCTCATGAGGCCAAATGAAATATTGCCAGCTCTTTTAAACAGTTTTAGTAGCCCACAGAGGGTATTCAGACCTCAGGTCATTCACCTAGAAAGCCTCTCAGCAGCTTAGCACAAGGGAATTTTATTTATTGGTTTTGTGTAAGTTTGATCATTTTTTAAAAAAATACCTGTTTTCTGGCTGCTGTAGTGTTCACATGAAAGAATCCGTCGTGTCTTTAGTGATATTTAATTTGCTTATTTAGGTGGTTTAAGCAATTTGCCTTACAAGTTGTACTTCTTTTAGTTTGTTCCTGGGTCAGACTGGATGAGTCTGGTAGGAGAGCACAGAAAGGTTACCTTCCAATAAGGATCATAAATAACTAAGGTTAAAGACAACGATGTTGTCAGATGATTCATCAGCATGCTATTGAGGTAAAGATAGCAGAAGCAAACAACAACAACAGAAAAACTAAGGCACTTCTTGCTGAACTGGGTGGTGTGTGTGTTTGTGGGTGCGTGTGTGCTGGGTTGATTCCCAGGGAAAAAAGAAATCACGATTCTTCCATGGCATGCCTAACCACAAATCACCAAAGAATTGCCCATTGGTTGTAAAACAATAAACAGGGTCAATAAATTTGGACCAGAGCTCCTAATGAGGTTATGTCTGTGGCAAATACAGTGGAAAGTTGACCTCTTTAATTCTTTTTATTATACCTCAATGTCATTAGTATCAGGAGGTCTTTTCTGATAGCATACTTTTAGTTCTTATGAGATGGTGTAACTTTCTAAGTCCGTCCCCCCCCCCATTTTTGAGTCTTCCTAAATATTTCTGACTTTATATCTGTAGAGCTTTCTAGATTTTCCTTCCTCCTGACTTACACATGTTCTCATATATCTTTAAATTTCTTAAGTCAAACTATGGTAGCTTAACATTTCTTTCCTATATTCTAAGGAATCTGTGACCCTGCCCTCCATCTGCAGGCTTTAGGTTTCATACATTTATTCAGAGCTGTTGAATCAGGAGTATTTTGAGTTATTATTCTCCCCATATCTACTTTTGTTTTTTAGCAATCTTTTAAATTTTGTTCACTTTTAAATAATCACTTTTTGAATAAGCAATGAATGTACATGGTGCAAAACCCAACAAGTAAAAAGAAATAAGTTTTTAAATAATCTCAGAAAGTGAAGTTTTTCTCCTTTTGCAACCCTAAACATTCAATTCCCTTCCCCTAAAGCAATAACTACTATCAATTTCTTATTTATTATCCAAAGACTAGAGTCCTGATGCACAGATTTGTGCACTGGTGGCCTCACTTGGCCTGGCCTGCGGTGATCAGTGGATGTCTGCACTGCTGCAGCCTAGCCTTAATCCGCCGGCTGGTCAGACTCCAGCCCACTGTTCCGGTACATCCCACACAGCATGAAGTAATGAGTGAAGCAAGTGTCAGGTGGTCAGGGAGGAGCCAGAGCCTGGGCTGGGTGCCATGCCGTTCCCACTCATCCCGGCTCCACTGCTCCTGCCGCCCCTGCTCAGGTGAGGAGGGGGAGTGTGCGCAGGAGAGGCTCATGCCCTCCCAGCTTTGCTTGTCAGCTGGGTGGCATTCCTGCAGTGGGAGCACACTGAACACCAGGGGGCAGCAGCTGCATTGAGCATCTGCCCCCTGGTGGTCAGTGTGCATCATAGTGACTGGCTGCTTGTCCTGTCATCAGGTTGCTTAGACTTTTATATACACTAATTGGCCAGATTATTATGATCTCTGAATGCATAATTATCTGGTCACTCAGTATATATATATATATATATATATATATATATATATATATATATATATATATATATATATATATATATATATATTGGGGTTGAACTCCTGGTTGAGGGGACAATTTGCATATTAGCTTTTTATTATATAGGATATACACTGAGTGGCATGATTATTATGCATTCAGAGATAATAATAATCTGGCTATTCAGTGTATATAGACTAGAGGCCTAGTGCACAAAATTTGGGGGGGGGGGTGTATCTCAGCCCAGCCTGCACCCTCTCCAATATGGGATGCCTCAAGGGATGAGAAGAATTAGAGCTACCACACAGTACATAGAAAAATTGTATATGCTAGCTTGCTCCAGGCTAGACTTTCAAGGGCCCCAGTTCTCTTCTATTATCTCTAGCTACTGCGGCCCACACTTTACTTTTATTTTTCATACCTTACTCTCTTTTTAAATTTAAGCCATAATATTAAAATTTTTTTTGGATGGATAGAATGATACTTGACTTGGGTGATGAAAACAAAATACAATATACAGATTTTATATTATGGAATTATACACCTTACTTTTTTATTTTAATCCTGCTGTTACCTGTGTAGTGAGGGCAGAACTCCTCAGTGGTTAGGGTGAGCTAGTAAGCAAATACTGGAGGGGTACATGGTACATTCCCCATCAGCTTCATCTGTTCTTACAGTGACTGACTCAGTGCCTTTAGCATGCTCTGGGTTGTGCTGGACCCCTGGCCATGTTATTGATACAGAGGCGATAGTGACACTAGAGGCCCGGTGCACAAAATTCATGCACAGCAGTGTGTGTGTCCCTCAGCCCAGGCTGCACCCTCTCTAATCTGGGACATCTTGAGAGATGTCCAACTGCCCATTTAGGCCTGATCCAACCACTCACCTGCCTGCCTGCCTGATTGCCCCTAACCACTTCTGCTTGCCAGCCTGATCACCCCTTAACCACTCCCCTGTAGGCCTGGTTGCCCCCAACTGCCCTCTCTTGCTGGCCTGATCAACTTTAAGTGCCCTACCCTGCTGGCTTGATCACCCACAACTGCCCTCCTCTGCTGGCCATCTTGTGGCGGCCATCTTGTGTCCACATGGGAGCAGCCATCTTTGACCACAGGGGTTGGGCATCTTGTGTGTTGGAGTGATGGTCAATTTGCATATTACCTTTTTATTATATAGGATAGTCTAAGCATTTATATAATGTTAGCAATCACATGTTTTATATAATCTTTTATACCCAACTTTTTTCATTTAACATTACTTTAGAAGTAGTTCATATCAGTACATTTAGAAAGACCTGATTCATTATTAGATAAACCATAATTTGTTGATGGACATCTAGGTGGTTTCCAATCCTTTAGTATTACAAACATTGTTTTAATACATAGGTTTGTAAATAAAGTCTTTTTGCACATGTAGGAGTATATATGTAGCATAAATCCCCAGAAAAGGAATTGGTGACTCAAAGGGTAGGTGCATTTTTAGTTTTGACAGAAATTTCCAAATTGTCTCCATCAAGGTAAAAAGAATTATTAATCCTATCAGCAATGTATGGGAATGCCTACTTCCTACATTCTTGCAAGGAAATGTACCAAAAAATGTTAATCTTTCTTTATCTGATATATATTATAGTTCAATATATTCTAGATTTAGTTTGTATTTCCCTCATGAGTGAGATTGAACATAAAAATATGTTTAAGATTAATTTGTATTAATATCTCTGTGGATTACCTATATTTATTCATTGTTCAATTTTTAATTGTGTTGTTGACCTTAGTTTTATTGGTTTGTAGGAGCATTTATATATTAAGGAAAGTAACACTTTGTCTTTGGTGTATGTTGCTGTTTTATTCAGGTTTTATTTTGATTTCCTGATAATGATTTTTTTTGTGTGTGTGATTCATTATTTTTAGATTATATAGTCAAGTTAATTTTTGCTTTTATGCCTTTGGCTTATATGACGTCTTAGGTCTTTTTCTCTTTTTTAAACTTCATGATTTAAAAAAAAAAAATCTTTATTGTTGAGAGTATTACAGATGTCCCTCATTTGTCCCCCTCCATCTGGTTTCTGCTCCACACTAGGCCTTTACTACACTATCCTCTGTGTCATTGGTTTATGCAAATCTGTATCCTATATAATAAAACCTAATATGCAAATTGTCCCTTCGACCAGGAGTTTGACCAGGGGGTGGGGCCAGCTGGCCAACCACCTGTAGCCCCTCTCCCTGGCTGACCCCACCCCTGATCACCTCCTCATTGGGGTGGGGCTGGCTGGACACTACCAGAGCACAAATTCATATAGCGGGCCTCTAATATATATATAAAAGCCTAAGTGACCAAACAACTGAACAACCGATTGGCTAGTCACTATGCTGCACACTGACCACCAGGGGGCAGATGCTCAACACAGCTGCAGCTCAGAGACTGCAGCAGAGTGGCAGTGAGCCTACTAAGCAGTGGTGGTGGCAGGTGCAGTGGGGCCAGAATAAGTGGGAATGGTGAGGTGCCCAGCCAGGGCTCATGCTCCCAACTTCCTTCCTGGGCAACTGCCCTTGAGGCCTACTACACCCCTTAGGAGATGTTGGACTGCCAGTTTCCACCTGATCCCTGCAGGTGGCCTGCAGTAATCTGGCCAAAACCAGCCATCTGACATTCCCTGAGGGGTTCTGGATTGTGAGAGGCCACAGGCCAGGCTGAGGGAACCCACCAGTGCATGAATCTACTGGGCCTCTAATCTACATATTTATATAAAAGCCTAAGTGACTATTATGACCAGTTGACTGAATAACCAGTCGACCAACTGCTATGACACCCAGTGACCACCAGGGTGCAAATGCACAACGAAGGAGCTGCCCCCTGGTGATCAGTGGGCTCCCACAGTCACCCTCCTGCAGATGGCTAAGCTCCCACAGCCACTCCCCTGGCCAACCTCCCGTGCCTCTGATCAGCCTCAATCGCTGGCTAGGCCAAGGGACCCCACCTGTGCACAAATTCATGCACCAGGCCTCTATAATACATATAAGATTTTTGGTTAATCTCTACTTGCCCCCTCCCCCTTCCTTCTGAGATACGTTAGTCTGTGCCATGCTTCCATGCCTCTGGACCTAATTTGTTGCATTCTAATCCGCCCCCCGCCTCCCTCCCCTAGGCCTTCACCACACTGTTTTCTATGTCCATGGGTTATGCATACAAGTTCTTTGGTTGATCTTTTCCCACCTCCGCACCCACCCCCTACCTTCCCTCTGAGATTTGACAGTCTGCTCGATGCTTCTATGTCTCTGGATCTATTTTGTTCATCAGCTTATTTTGTTCATTAGATTTCACATTAACACTAAACCACACAAAATCATAATTTTCTATGAAAAATTTATAATTAACTATATATATCACTTAATGAGGTAATCATTTAAAATTACTTATACAATGCAAAGCAAATATGGTACAGGAGAGATTAGATTTTTTTTTTTTAATTAGATTTCTTATGGTCAAGTAATAAAAGTCTCCATGGAACAAGTGGTATTTGATATGAGACTGGATAGAATTTGACATGTAGAGATAGAGATGTGAAGAGCAATACATTCCTGGTAGAGGGGATAAACTGCTAAAATCCAGAAGTGGGGATATTCCAGGTATGTTTAGCAAATTTTTGGTTGTCCAGTTTGGTTGATGCATGAGTTACATGCATGGGAAAAAGGAGAGATTAGTTTTAAAAATTAACTTTACAAATGCAAAGCTTAATGAAGGCTTTGAAAGATAGACTGAGGAGTTGCTACTTTTCTAGATATTATAATGATGAAAGGTTTTTGACTTTTTACTATGGAAAATGTTAAACATATACAGAATTAAACAGAACAATATGACAACTCCTCATGTAGCCATCACCCTGCTGCAGTAGTTGTGATTTTTTTTTTTCCAGTTGTGATCATATAATCACGCTTGTTGCATCCTCATGCCCTATTTCTACCATATTATTTTGAAGGAAACCCCAGATACACTATCATTTCATACATAAATATTTCAGAATGTGTCTCTAAAATATAAGGATTCCTTCCAAAAACAACGGTGATACTAAAACATAACCATGCCTAAAAGAACTAACAATATTTCCTTTAAATTATTTAAGATTTTAAAAGATGGCATGCCATGACCAGTTCAATGTTCAACCCAGGAAGGAACATGGCTGCTCCCCCAAGCATAAAATATTGTGTTATTTAATTGAATTAACTTGATGTTGCATTGAGAGTTACCTAAATGCAGACAACAGAAATGAACCATTTTTTTTTTTTTTATGAGTGGTGAATGCTATAAGTCAATTCGCTGACACAAAGTCATTTAGAGATTTTTTAAAGGCATGCAATTATGTCAGAAGCAGAGCCTGGAAATTACGTTTCTCAGAAGGGAAAATGCTATATTCAATTTTCATTAAAATAAAACTGACAAAATAATTTTTTCAACCTTTTAAAGTCTTTCATAGAAATAACGGGTCTATTTCTTTCTGTCTTTGTCATCTTTGCCTGGAACTGCCCAAGAAAGAAAGCGATTTTTTAAAGACTACGGTTAAAGCGGGATAATTAAGGGAAAGAAAGAAAATAAATAGCCCAGTATCCCAATAAATTGTGTCCTTCTAAAGAAACTGCATTATGTTAGAATAGATTATTATCTGGGGGTTGGTTGGAAAAGTGCTGCTATCATGGTGGAAATGCAATTAAATTGTGTTGGATATTGATGAATAGAAGGCCATTGAAAGCCAGAAGCCTCCTTATTCCCCTGGGTGCCTTCATCCCTGTGACATTAGCCACCTGGAGCCCTGTTTGTTCAGTTGCCCATAGGATAGAATATCTAATCTCATTTCCTGTGCTGTGGAAAATTATTTTATTCAGCAAATGATTGAACCTTTATTTGGGATGAAAATCACTTATGTACTTAAGAGAATGTATTTGGCACAAAGCAAAGATGAGTCCCAGATTCCATTTTCCAGCAGACCTTGCCCCAAAGCCTGCCAATTAAAAAACAAAAGGACAATAGAAAGTCCGAGTGGTAGAGCAGAGATGGTTTTAAAAGGTAAATATTTTCATTAACTTAATTTTTTGAATACTAACACTTTAACAAGATGGGAGAGGGGAAAGACATCTTTAGAACAACTGTTGCTACTGCTAAATTTTAGTTGTAATTCAGCACCTCTGTGAGGTCACCAAGCCATTCAAATGTGAAGAGAGAATTGCACAGTACAATGTGAGGCTGATGCTTATGTAGAATGACTTTCAATTCAAGAGGGATAGAAGATGCAATATTCACAGTTTTAAAAAATTGTGCATTCTTTGCAATATAATAGTCCTAATAAGAAATAGAGGCTTCTGACTGTAAGAAGCAAAACTTGGCATATACTAGTAATTTTATCTTTCCTCATATTTTATTCTGACAAGTCTTGCTTTTGCTCATTGCTTTATGTCATGTTCTTTATTGTTATGTTTTTCACTCCATTAAGTTTGTGCAAATGTAGTTCCTTTATAAAGTCTACTCATCCTTATATTATGCTGGAGATAGATCAAACATTTCAACAGATTAGACCAGACAAATGTAAACTGTGTTAACATCCCCTTTATCTGTATTTTAGACTTATGGATATCTAAACTGGTCTCTCTGAAAGGCTAAAACCTGAAAGGTAACAAAAAGGAGACCTTTGAGAGGTAAAAACAAAACAAAACAAAAAAAACAAAACAAAACAAAGAAACAATCACAAAGACCATGAACTTGATCCTGCAGGAGAAGCGTTAAGATAGGCAGTCAGGTCCTAACTTTAATCAGTAACCTTATTTTGTACACAGTTCTAATAGACTTCATTATTTGGCTTTCTGGACTACAGCAAATTAGATGAGAGACTATTAGTAGCAGGTCTACTGAGAGCCAGGAGAAATAACAGCCAAAAGTTTGAATGTGAGGAAGGAGTAGAAAAGACATGAAAATTGAGACAAGCTCAGGAGTCTGTGACCATTAAATAATGGGGCAAACAGGCATGTGGGCCACAATAGCCTTAAGCACATCTCCATCTTTAAGATAAGAACCATCTTGCCTTTCTATATGTATTCCTGGTATTTACCCCATAAAGAAGAATATTTTTTTTTTAAATTTTTTTAAAATATATATTTTATTGATTTTGTACAGAGAGGAAGGGAGAGAGATAGAGAGTTAGAAACATCGATGAGAGAGAGTCATCGATCAGTTGCCTCTTGCACACCCCCTACTGGGGATATGCCCGCAACCAAGGTACATGCCCTTGACCGGAATCGAACCCGGGTCCCTTCAGTCCCCAAGCCGACGCTCTATCCATTGAGCTAAACCGGTCTCGGCAAGAAGAATATTTTTTGAAAGCATACATTAAAGTAGGATCCCAGTAGAATCCGTTAATGCATATAGTGCTAAACTAAAGTCACCAAAATAGATTATATTCACTGTACTTTGATTATAAAGACAGAAAAAATCCTACAAAATTCGATTAAAAATATTTGAGTAAATACCTGGGCATGAGATTGCTGGATAGTGTCTTAGGTTTATGTTTAACTTCATAATAAACTGCTAAATTGTTTTACAAAGTGACTGCAATTTTGCATTTCCACATGCAATGTTTGAGAGTTTCTGATGGTTTGCATGCTCTCTAGAACTTGGCATTGTCAGTTTTTAAACATTTTAATTTCTAATAGGCGCACAGTGGTATATCATTTTGGTTTTAATTTGCATTTCCCTAACAACTTATAATATTTAGTACTTTTTTCATGTGCTTATTTGCCATCTGTTTATCTTCTTTGGTGAAGTGTCTGTTGAAATTTTGTTTGCCTTTTTAAAAATTGGGTTACTTGTTTTCCCATTATTGAGATTTCAGAGTTCTTTATCTATTTTGAATATAAGCCTTTTATCTATAAGTGTTTACCCAAGTAAAATAAAAACTTGTGCTTACACATAAAACCCGTTCACAAATGTTAATAGTGGCTTTATTACTGAATACTGGAAACAACCCAAATATCTTATAACAGGTGAATGTTTAAAAGTATGTAGTATATCTATAAAATGGAATACTACCCAGCAGTAAAAATGCACAAGCACCGAGTCTCACAGCAACTTGGATGAAACTCCAGTGCTTTATGCTAAGTGAAAGAAGCCCGGTTCAAATTGCTCTGTAATGTATGATTCTACTTATGTGTCATTCTAGAAAAGGCAAAATTATAGGGATAGAAAATAGATCAGTAGTTTCTAGGAGCTGTGGGATAGGGGCAGAGTTTGACCATAAAGGGGGCTGCATGAGGGAAATTTGAAGAGTAATGGATTTGTTCTATATCTTGATTTTGTTGGTGGTTTGTCAGTACTCACAGAATTAACATCACAGTGGATTTTATTCTACATAAATTATACCTCAGGATTTTTAAAGGAAAGAAGGAGGAGCTCAGGGTAGAAAAGGGAGTAAGCTATATAGTCACGGAAAGGTCTCTACTGCGGCTACAATTCATGGGGTTTTCAGCAAGTCAGAGCATTTCATTAGCTATCATATTTCTATAAGAAGTTTAATCCTGTTTTTAAGGGAACACAAATAAAAATTTTAATCCTTTGAATTTTAACTTGTGGAGAATTGTGAATGCAATAGGCATAGCTTAACAGTTATTAATGTGATCGACAGATAGAAACATGATGAAAGAAGGGGGGAGAAAACCAATTGTGAATAAGTGACCAGCAGCCTTATTTTATTTTTTTACTAGTGACCCAGTGAATGAAATTCATGCACATTAAAAATGAGTTAATTAGAAGAAATTTTTTTAATATTTCTATTTGTCCTTTTTCTATAATAGAAGTATCAGAGATAAAAGAAATTTGCAAAATGCATATGAAAATCTCCCCCCTGTCAGAGTCTGGGGTGCACCATGGGAACCAGAGTTAAGTCCCCACACACCCATGTGTACCTCGAAATCTTGCAAGACCCAGACCTGGCCAGACCCACGCACCCAAGCCCAACCAGGTGGAGCTGTGGCCTCAGGTCGCCTGGCCCAGTGCCATGGCAGTGTGGCCTGAGGTCCCCTGTCAATTCCTACCAGGCAGGGGGCATAGCCTTAGGTCCCTGCTGATTGCTTTTTAAGGTTCATTAGGGGAACTCGGCCTCCACTATGGGTGCAGTCATCTTGTGTTACGGGATCCCCACCTCTACTATGGGCATAGCTATCTTGTTACTGTGTGATGGTCAATTGGCATATTACCTTTTTATTAGATAGGATAGTTAGTTCCCAGTTTACAGGAATAATAAGGAAGTCTTATTTTTTTGCGACAAAATGGAGGAATATGGAGAGTATTATACTAAGTGAAATAAGCCAGTCAGAGAAAGATAAGCACCATATGATTTCACTTATATGTGGAATCTAATGTACAAAATAAGCTAACAAAATGGAGACCATCAGCTTATTTGTCCTTATTTTACATGCACACAGAAACACATACTTCACCTTTTTCTCCTTCATTTCCTTCTCCTTCTTCACTTCCTCCTCCTCCTCATCACATCTGTTCATCCTTCACATTGGAGCCAAATCTCTTTGTGATCTGGGCACACATGCCAGCCTCACAACTTTACTTCACATTCCTACCTATGTGAATTTGCTGCATTGGCCTCTTTGCCTGATATGCCCTACCTCTCATGACTCCTGACTCTTTCAAGATCCAACTCAAAACCTGCCTACTCCATGAAGCCTTCTTTGATTACTCTATTCAGAAGTGAATTTTCCCTCCTTGTACTTATTAGATTCACAGAAAATTCTTATCGTATTGACTCCAAATGCAGGGGGTAGAACAAAAGAACAAATATATGTGTGTGTGTGTGTGTGTGTGTGTGTGTGTGTGTGTATATATTACAGATGTTGAATAGATACTGAATGATGGGCCTGAAACATTAGCTTTGTTTGAAGCAGTATAGTGTAGTGGTTAAAAAGCATGGAGGTGCCATGTTGCCTTGGCTTGAATAGTACCTCTGTGGTGCACTGGTTGTGTGACACTGGAGTAATGATTTAACTTCAAAGTCTCAGTTTCCTTATCTGTAAGATGGCAATAATAATAGCACCTACCTGGGATTGTTGTGAGAAGTAAATGAATTAATTTATTATCAAGTGCCCTGTGTAAATGTTAGCTGTCATTGTTTTGGAAGCAGCCTTAATACTTCCAACTAATTCTAATCAGATGGGCTAAATGTATCAATTCAAAGGGTATGTTGGTTTAAGGGGATATTATTGTTAGTAAGATGTAGAAATATAAGATAACATTTACATTCATCCCATCTAGGCACTCAGAAAGATAAGCAACACTGGTTCCATTATGGATTCTAATCTAACTCTGTGAAAATATATCATTTCAGCCTCCATAATGGCACTTTAAAGGGGGCTGCATTGGTGGGGTTGGGGTGTCAGCTGCTGTACGACCTCTCTGAAGAGAGCACTTATAGCCTGCCTGTGCATTTGATATTCTAGGCAGCTGCCTGTCACTGCACTTTGGTGCCCCACAGTGTAATTAGCAGGCACACACACAGCTGCCTTGTCAAACAATTGGCCAGACTTGGCAGTGTAGGCTGCAGAGGCGGGGCGGTGGCAGGGAGCACCTAGGATATGCTCACCACCTTGGGCACTGAGCATTCCCAACAGCATCATAATAACACTGCAGCTGCACCCTGAGCACTTCTCAAAGCACTGTGCCTGCTAATTTCTTATAAGGGACTATCCAGATTCCCTAATTCATAGTGAGTTGCCACTCTGGCTTAAATAATAACAATGTCACTAGCTTGTACTCCTCTTTGATGCTATCAGTCAGCTGTAACTGGCCCATTCAGGTTTTTTGTTTTTCATTCTCCTCTAACCCACACAAGGATTTTTTCGTCCCTGTTATCCCTGGCCAGATAAATCTTGTTCAGAGAAGGAAGTGTAAGAGGAAGTGTGATGTCTGGAAAAAAGCACGGGACTGGGAATCAGGAGACCTCTCTGTTTGTTCTAACTCATTAGTTATGACCTTGAGAAAGTGTTAGTTCTCCCTGGGACTTTGCATCTTAACGAGTACAATTAAGGTAGTTAGGTTAGAGAGAGCTTTTCTGGGATATTTGTGGCTTTGGGGATTTATTACTTATCAGCCATTTCTAGAACTTTGGATCTTTGATCCTAAGTGCAATGGAATCCTTAGGATCTCAGAATACAGAATCTCAGTATAAGAATCTCAGAACTGTCCTTACCCCGAGTTGTCAAATAACTGACTCTTATGTAGCATAGGATCCCTGTCCTTGAAACTTCCAGCCTGCCTTGCTTTCCAGCCTTTCGTGAGGGTACTGCATACTCCTAACATGAGGTTGTATTTAGAATGCTCCAGCAGCTTTTGGTGAAAAACTCAAGGATGTAAAACACTGCAAATAGCACGAAGGATCAGTTTTTCCCCTTCCATTTTATTTTATTTCATTTTCCCATCTTTTCTCCATTTATTTTATTTATTTTTTTAAAATTAAATTTTTTTCCATCACCATTTATCCCCTCTATGCCCTCTTCCACTTCCACCCTCCCTGCCATCACCACACTTGTCCATGAGTTCTCTCTCTTTTTCCTTTTTTGCTCAATTCCTTTCCCTCCCAGCATCAAACCCCACCCCCAAACCAGAGCTGTTTGCTTGCTGTCAATCTATGAGTCTGTTTCTATTTTTCTTGGTAGTTCAGTTTGTTTATCAAGGATCAATTCTAAGCTTAGCTTTGCTACTCTGTATAGGGCAGTGGTCGGCAAACTCATTAGTCAACAGAGCCAACTATCAACAGTACAAATGATTGAAATTTCTTTTGAAAGCCAAATTTTTTAAACTTAAACTTCTTCTAACACCACTTCTTCAAAATCGACTCATCCAGGCCGTGGTATTTTGTGGAAGAGCCACACTCAAGGGGCCAAAGAGCTGCATGTGGCTCGCGAGCCACAGTTTGCAGACCATGGGTATAGGGTATACTGCTACCCAGGGCTTGTTCATCTAGGTTAGAGGTGTCGAATTCAATCAGAGAAGGGGCCAAAATCTAAAATCCAGCCTAAATCGTGGGCCGAATGGTTTACTGAACAGTCATAAACTGTCATTGTGATGGAAACGCAGCGGAGTGCAGTGATGACAGCGCGGTGCGGGCCACATTGCAAGGCCTGGCGGGACGGATTTGGCCCGAGGGCCTTGTGTTTGACACATGTGATCTAGGTTATATTTTTCACATTTTATCTGTGTTAGCCATTAGGCTGCTTGTTTGAGAAACACTCTTGTTAGTTTTAGCTGGGTTCATTCAGCTCATTCCCTTGTGAAGAAATGTCTCACACAAAGGAGCCTCCTGTAAAAGTAGAGCAGGAGGGACTGGCCCTGGCAGTCTCACTGCATGCACTCTGCACATGCTTATCCATTTGAAATCAGGTTGAGGAGAACAGGGGCAGCTCAGATAGGGTTGGGAGTGCCTAAAAGGGAAATCAATAGTCTCACTGTGTGTGTGTGGTCAAAGACTAAGACTCTACTACTACTGGTTCTGCCTTGGAAGATTGGAGATATTTGTTGGTAGGAACCAATTATGTGCATATCTCTCCATCTCTGCATTCAGTGATGTCCAGTTGGTACCTTGACATTGGCCTGCATGGTAGTATTTTTCACTATGGAAATGGGCAAACACTACAAATCAGGGATGTTTATTTTTATTTTATTTTTTTCAGATATTGAAACTTTAAATTTATTGGCTTTTTCCTGTTATCTCCACTCTGCTATTGATCCCATAGAGTGAGTTTTAAAAATATATATATTTTTATTGATTTAAGAGAGGAAGTGAGAGGGAGAGAGAGATAGAAACATCAATAATGAGAGAGAATCATTGATTGGGTATCCCCAGCATGTTCCCCCACTGGGGATTGAGCCTGAAACCAGGGCATATGCCCTGACAGGGAATTGAACCCTGACCTCCTGGTTCATAGGTCACTCAATCATTGAGCCATGTCAGTCAGTCCCATAGAGTGAGTTTTTAATTTTTGTTATGTTTTAGTTCTAAACTTTATACTTAGCTATTCTCTTTCTTTTTTGAGACTCTCCATTTTTCTAGTTGTTTCAAGAATGTTCATGATCAGTTGCAGGAACATTTTATAATACACTAGTGGCCCAGTACATGAAATTTGTGCACGGAGGGGGGGTTCTCTCAGCCCAGCCTGCACCCTATCCAATCGGGGACCCTTTCGGGCATCCCTCTTGCAATCTGGGACCCACCGGCCTGCCTGCCTGATCGCCCCTAACTGCCTCTGCCTGCCTGCCTGATCACCCCAAACCCCTCTGCCTGCATGCCTAATTGCCCCTAACCACCTCTGCCTGCCTGATTGTCTCTAACTGCTCCCCTACTGGCCTGATTGCCCCTAACAGCTCCCCTCCTGGCTTGATTGCCCCTAACTGTTTCTGCCTCACCCCACATCCGAGACCCAGGCTTCCTTCCTGCTGGCCAGCCACAGACACCGAGGCTGGCTGCAGCCACAGGGGACCGTGGGCAGGTGGCTTTGTCCAGGCTGCAGCCGCAGGCACCCAGGACCACGGGGCATGCAGTTTGTCCCTCTCCTGGGCCAGAGGCACGCACAGGCGCAGCTGCTGGCACCCGGGACCTTGGAGCGGGTGGCTTGCCCCTCTTCCGGGCTGCAACCTGGTTGGTCCCCATTCCTCTCTCCCCAGTGTTGAGTGTCTGAGCCGATATGGCATGATGGCATGAGGGTGTGATGACTATTTGCATATTAGCTCTTTATTATTATATATAGGATTTTAACTTTTCATGGTCTATCTTAAGTGGATATTATACCACTTCACATCTTGTTTAGAAACTTCACTGTAACAAAACTTCATTTTCCCCAGGCAATCTTTGTGCTATTGTCATGTATTTTACTTTCACAGATGTTATAAAACTGACATTACATTGTTATTTGTTTAAATAGTTAATTATCTTTAAATATATTTAAATAATAAGAAACTTACATTTATTTTTTCCTATCCATTTGCTGTCTTTGGTGTTCTCCATTTCTTGGCATAGAGGGTGTCGAACTCAATCAGAGAAGGGGCCAAAATCTAAAATCCAGCCTAAATCGCGGGCCGAATGGTTTACTGAACAGTCATAAACTGTCATTGTGATGGAAACACAGCGGAGTGCAGTGATGACAGCGCGGTGCGGGCCACATTGCAAGGCCTGGCGGGACGGATTTGGCCCGCGGGCCGTGTGTTTGACACATGTGGCATAGATCATTATTTGTAACTGGCAAAATTTTATTTCTGCTTGCAGGACTTCTTTTAACATTTCTTACACTGCAAATCTGCTGGTGAGAAAAAACATTCAATCTTTTATACCTGAAAAATATAGTTTAACTATTTTTTAAAATATTTTCACTCAGTCTAGAATTATAAATTGAGAGGATTCCCACCCCCTTGTGATGATGTTGCTCTACTATCTTCTCCCTTACACTGTTTCTGATGACAGATCTTTTGTAATCCTTATGTTTATTCCTATGTATAGTGTTTCTCTTTTCTTCTGACTACTTAAAACTGTGGTCAGCAAACTGCGGCTCATGAGCCACATGTGGCTCTTTGGTCCCCTGAGTGTGGCTCTTCCACAAAATACCATGGCCTGGATGAGTCTATTTTGAAAAAGTGGCGTTAGAAGATTAAGTTTAAAAAATTTGGTTCTCAAAAGAAATTTCAATCATTGTACTGTTGATATTTGGCTCTGTTGACTAATGAGTTTGCCGACCACTGACTTACAAGATTTTTCTTTTCATCATTGGTGTTGAGCCATGTGATTTTTAAGTGTCTTAATGTAGCTTTCTTTATGTCCTGTGCTTGCTGTTCACTGAGCTTCTTTGATCTGTGAGTTTATATTTTTTTACTATATTTTTCTAAATTTGGGAATTTGTGAATCATTCTTTCTTCAGATGATTATATATAAGTTCGGATCTCTAGAGCGGACTGGGGAGGAAGAGGAGTGAACCAAACCATAGGGTCAGGACCTTGGCAGGCAATTGAGTGCGGGGACAGCCAGCAGGGCCATCCATGCAGTGGCCAGTTCATGACCAGCTGCCTGAGACTGGCTCATTCATGGGCTGGGAGGTCTCATGCATCTGCTCCATGCTTCCCAGCTGTGCAGTGCCCAGCTGTACGGTGGCTGTTGGGGCTGTGAGTAGCTTATGGGGAAGACACGGCCTTGATCCCAAGCAGTAACCAGATCTGGGCATTGGGAATGTGGCCAGTTCTCTGCACCGTGAGTCGCCCCACTGTTGCATCCCCGGAGCAGTCATGGTGCCTTCTTCCATCACGGTCCCTTAAGCTGGCAGCCATGGAGGTGTGCTGTCATAGGTTTGGGTGAATGGAACATGGAAGACCCGTGGTTGATAGCAGGCGCTGGGTGTTGGCTGGGGAGGTGATCGTGTGGGTTTGCATGAAGCGCTCACAGTCACAGCTTTGGAAGCCTCTTCCTTAGTTTCTCAGAGAGCTCAGGGGTGAGGAAATGCAGGTCTCATCCTGCATTGCAGTTTCCATGGGTAACCTTGCAGTTGGGGATGTCAGAGGGGTTGGCCGGTAGTGCCTGCGATAGAGGCACCCTTCTCCCAGATCCTCTTGGCAGGCGGACTGGTCGCCGGATGCCCGGGCACTGCTCAGCGGATCCTTGCTGTTCCACAGAGCCCTCTGAGCTGCCGTCCATCTTCTGCAGGAAGAAAGGTGTGTGCTTGTGCACAGTCACTGTCCGGTCCGGGGTCAGTGGGGGCACCCGGGGCCAGATGTGTTCTCCCGCTGGATTCCCAGAGGTCGGACAATCGTTGTCCAGTATTCCCTTGTTTAACAAAGAAAGTTAAGTTCCTAGTAAAGCCCCTGGTTAGAAAGGGAGCGGGTTGGGGAGCGGAGCTGCCTCTTCCCCATCTGCCAGAAGGCACAGAGTGTGAGGCATGATCTCCATCCTGCTCACCTGCCCCAGCGGGAGGCTGCTTCCAGAGAGACAATGAAGGCTGGGCTCTGCTCCTGTGTCCTGGTGGGTCTGAAAAGCAGGAGCAGGAGGTAGAGCCATGCTCTCACTGGGCCTCGGGGAAGTGGCCTCTTGGTTCTCGGCAGAGAAGATGGCCCTGGGGTCTGACTGCTCCTCAGTGGTTGGAACCATTTGTAGGAGCCGCAGGCGCAGATGCATCCCCGGGCAGCAGATACAGCGGGCAAACCATCGACCTCGTTGCCCCGGTGACAACACTAGCTTCCCACCCGGCTGCTATGGGCGCTGCCATCTTTGTCACAAAGTGACAGTTAGTTTATTAGGTAGGATGTAATTATTTTAATGTTATTGTAAGATAATTATAACATATTTGTCATTTTGACACTGGCATCTGTTGATTGTCTATTCTCATGTGAATTGAGATTTTCCTGGTTCTTTGTATGCCAAGTATTTTTTGGATCACATCCTGGATATTTTGACTATTGTAAGACTCTGGGTATTGTTTAAGTCCTATGAAAGATGTTAATATGTTAGTAGGCAATTAATATGGTTAGGTTTGGGTTGTAATTTTCAGCCTATCTCCATGGGCTGTAGTTCCAATTTCAGTTCTACCAGCAATATTCTGAAAGCATTCGTGTTATTATTTGGATCTGTCCCAACTGTGTGCCGCCCAGTGGTCAGTGTGGGACCCGGGAAGTAATCTCTCTTGTGATTCAGTTCTCAAAGTTTTTGGCATAGTCCTTAAGTTCAGGGTGATTAGGATCAGATCCACACATGCACAGCTCAGGGATGAATTCAGGAGTTTATAAACAATCTTATATACTTTCCTGAGCTGCTGCTTCTCTGCAGTTTTCTCAATACTTTATGGTTTTCTGGGGCTCCTTTTTTCGCCTTGCAGTCAGAAACCACAGACTTTAGTTCCCCCACTCTGTTACGTACTTCTGGGCCTCTGCCCACTTCCAGGGCCAAGCTGTGGGAGGACAGAAGAACACAACAAAAGAGCAATGGGCATTTGCCGATATGTGCTACAGCTCCACTGATCAAAAAGGAAGGTTTTTGGCCCATGCAAGCTTCTCTGCCACTGCTCTCACTGGTTTACTTTGGGTGTAGGCCATGAGAGAATGGAGAGAGATTATTAAATAAAAAACGCACACAAAAAAACCCTCTTTGACCATCAATCTTCCAGGTTCTTGACCAGGACTGGAGAGTTTGTCCTGGAGCTTTCTCTGTTTGCACTGATGCCCAGTTTTTGGTTTCAGGCTATGCTGTTTTTAAGCTGGGGGATGCTGCAGGGGGAAAATGGTGCACTCATAATCAACTTGATGATATTTTGGACTCCAGTGTTCTTCCTCAATCTGCCTGTTATTATTTACTTTTCAGTATCTTCAAATAGCTGCTCCATGAGTCTAGCCATGTTTCATACTGCACTAAATGGAAAATATAGGGTAGAGTTGTTGTGGGGTCAAATCCTGGGTTCAGAATAAGACCACCAGAGGCTGATAATTAATTTAAAAAAGCAGGCAAAGAATTTATTGAAATATCTGGCCAGGATAGACACGAGAGTACCACATGCAGGTGGTCTCCACACAACTGCGCTGCTTTAGGGGCAGGTAGTTCTTTTTAAAGGTTCTGAGAAGGAAAACCCCCATTCTGTAACAAACTGTTGTTTGGAATTTTCTGCTGTTCTTCCTAGATAAAATGTTGCTTTCTAGTTTGCTTTAGCCTGTTTGAAGAATGATGAAGATAAACTTAGCTGTTTGACCTTGTCGGGCAGAGACCAGATATGCCCACAATCTCAATACCATGCCAGGTGCATTTTTTTAATTGGATAGAACAGCATTGTTTTTCAAGGCCAGCATCGAGATAACCACTAAGTGTACATAGGGCTGGCTCTTTAATAAAAAGAGAAAGGAAGTTCTACCTTAACCTTGCCCAGAACTTGAACTCATCCTCCCTAAGCCCATCGTGCGATGAACAAAGCAAGTCTCTTCAAATTTTCCCCCTGCACCGTCCGACCGCTCAGGAACTCTGCAACAGTTCAAACTACAGGAATTTTCTTTTGTTCTAAATTCTAAATCCTAAAGACTATATTCTAAAAACTGGGGTCAGCCCACAGGGTCATTTCCAGTCACATCCTGCTGGACATTGGAATGTGGCCCTATCTTGCAGAAGCAGAACTCAGTGGTTAATCTCCAAAGGTTATGATCCCAGGCACAGGAAAATTGCCTTAGCAGGGTTTAAAATTCAAACAGCAGTTTTTACATGAGTTGTATATTCTTAATTTCTTATTTCAGAGTGTGTTTAGTCCATCTTGCCTTCCTGGAATTGAGTGTCCCCCTTTTTTGGAGATAAATGATTAAACATTCATTAGCACACTACTTACTGGTTAATTGTACCAAGTATGACTATAAGGAGACTCCTTATACAACCTGTCACATTGATTTCAGGCCATTCTACCATTTTCTCTGCACGTCTGAACAGTTAGTTACTCTACCACTATCCTCAATATCCTAATTTGTAACTTGGGGATAATAATAGTACATACCTTATTGGTTGATGTACAGGATAGATGAAATAGTATAGTACCTAGAATGGTACCTGGCCTCCATCACATAATAAATGGAAGCTATATCATTAAAATATAAAGAAAAACTCTGTGAAGTAGTGAGGTGTGTATTTTGCCAAAAATGAAACCCAGAGATGGAGAGGTCTTATGGCATAATGGTTTAGAGTTTCAGTTTTGGAGCTGGTGGGTGAATATCCAATTTATCTGCCTACTAGCTATGTGATATTGGGCAAGTCATTTCATCTTTCTGTGTCAGCAGTAAAATGGGTGCAATGATAGTGCATACTTCACTGTTATTGGGAGAATTAAAGGAGATAATGCATGAAGAATATTTTATGAGTATTGACAATATTAATATTGTGTCAACTTAATTTAGTACCTATTCAATACCATGAACTAAGCCCTATAGGGCTACTTAATGGATATTTTATAGATAAGATACCTATAAATGACTATACACACAAACATACATACATACATACATACATACATACATATGCATATTGTACATTGTATACTGTATTGTGTTATATATGTACTAGAGGCCAAGTACACAAATTTGGAGTGGATTGGGATCTGGCTTGTTGGGAGGAGGAGATGGTGAGAGGTTGGCTGACTGGCCCACCCCAATTGGGGTCTGATCAGGACTGTGCTGACTCGGGGGAGGGGCTGAAGGTTATTGGCTTGTGGGCCCCACCCCTGATTTGGGTGGGTGGCTGATTGGGGGTGGGGGTGGCCATGGGGAGGGACTGTGGGTAGTGCACCAGCCAGTCTCACCCCCAATTGGTGTGTGTGGGGCCGATCAGGGGCGGAGCTATCTGGGGGGAGGGGCTGAGGGCCAATGAGGGTAGTGGGGGCCCATCAGGGGCAGGGCCAGCTGGGTGGAGGGGCTTCAGGTGGGTCGCCAACTGGCCCTGCACCCTATTGGGGTTGGGGGGTGATCAGGGGTGGGGCCAGCTTAGGGGAGGGGCTGCAGGCCAATTGGGGTGGTGGGGCCCATTGGGGACGGGGTTGGCCAGGGGAAGGGGCTGCAGGAGGTTGGCTGGGCAGCCCTGCCCCCTATTGGGGTGGGGGGTGATCAGGGGCAGGGCCAGTGGTGGGGAAGGGCAGGGGTGGGTTTGGCTGGCTGGCCCCACCCCCCCATAGGGTGGTTTCGCTGGCTGCAGTGGATGTCATAGCGCCTGGTCGTTCCCATCATTATGGCGTTATAGTCACTGGCTCTTTTTTTTTTTTTTTTTTTTTTTATGGAGAGGAAGAGAGAGGGATAGAGAGTTAGAAACATCAATGAGAGAGAATCATCAATCAGCTGCCTCTTGCACCACCTCTACTGGGGATGTGCCACAACCAAGGTACATGCCCTTGACCAGAATCAAACCCGGGACCTTTCAGTCCACAGGCTGACGCTCTATCTGCTGAGCCAAACCGGTCTCGGTGGTCACTGGCTTTTTATATATTAATATATAGACTAGTGGCCTGGTGCACGGAATTCAGGGGAGGGAGAGAGAGGTTCCCTCAGCCCAGCCTGCACCCTCTCCAATTGGGGACCCCTTGCAATCTGGGATTGCTGGCGCCCAACTGCTCACCTGCCTACCTGCCTGATCACCCCTAACCCCTCTGCCTGCCTACCTGATTACCCTTAACCTCTCTGCCTGCCTGGCTGATCACCCCTAACTGCTCTTCCCTGCTGGCCTGATCTCACCCCCACCTGCTCTGCCCTGCCAGCCTGATCTTGCCCCCAGTGCCCTCTGCCTGCCTAATCACCCCTAATTGCCCTCCCCTGCTGGCCTGATCTCGCCCCCAACTATCCTCCCCTGCCAGCCTGATCTCACCCCCAAGTGCCCTTACCTGCTGGCCTGGTTGCCCCCAACTACTCTCCCCTGCTGGCCTGATCACATCCCCAACTGCCCTTTCTTATTTGGTCCCCACCACTATGGCTTGGTCTGGAAGGAAGTCGGACGCCCAGAAGATGAATGGTTGGCCCAGTCTAATTAGCATATTACCCTTTTATTAGTATAGATATTTACACACACACACACACACACAATCATCTATAGGCATTATATCTATAATATATACATTAAATAGCCTTGCAAGGCCTTGCTTATAGTGCGTAGCTGTGTGTGCGCACGCGTTCGTGCATACACACACACACACACACACACACACACACACACACACTGAGGTGTTTTAGAACTTGCTGTCACTACCTTCTCTTCCTGAGACACTATTCAGTACCTTCTCTCTACAGCATTGCAGGACCCAGAGCCACTGTCATGATCTATTTTAAAACACTCAACAATGCTTACTGAACTATAATGAAAATAAATTAATGTGGATATGGTTAATTTTTCTAAATTGGCTGAGGGCTCTGTCACTTCATGCTTAGAGCTGTAGTCCTCAATTCCCTTCAAGTTCACAGCTTGTGAATTTTTGGCCTGCCCTTTCCATGAGCTGGGTTAACTGCTCACCCAGGCTCCGCATGGGAGGAGCATGTGCATGTTTCTTTTGCATATGGTTCCTGGAGCTACAATTAAGAGAAGTGGTTTTGCTGATACACATTATTTTGTGGTTTGTCTAACACCCTCTTTCCAGAGCAGAACATTGCCTCTGATTTTCCTCTTTGGGTGTCTGATTGCATTTTTAATTTTCTTTTTATACAGTCATTTTTATTTAAAAATTTTCCTTATGTTAAGATTCCGCTTGACATATTTAATAAAGACTGGCATATTTGATAATCAAAGTAGCAATAACGAAAGTTTTTAATGGGTTAAGATACTGTTCTACATGTCCCCAGCATCTGTCTCTTTTTAGAATGGTAGATTGACAGCATGGTATGGTAGGTAGAACTAACAGTCCAAAAACTGATGTCAAATCCTGGGTCTTCTTCTTACTTCCTTGGAGTCATAGGGTAAGTCACATCACTTCTCTGGGTATCAGTTTATATTATGTGAATACATTGATGACAGGGGCCACAACTTAACTAAGGCCATGAGTGAAGTGTGAGGATACCAGCAACTTCAGAGGAGACATGATGCCTCTGGTATCCCCACTGGGGAAACCAAGTGATTTAAAGAGCTGGTCTCTGGCCAGTCCCCTTTGCTCTTCCTCCAAGTTCACGTAGAAGTTCAGGAAACACATGAAGCCTTGAGTCAGATAATTTTTGAGGCCTGTTAACTCCAAAATTTAGGGTTTACCATGAGAAGGACTGGGTTAAAGTAGATGCAGGAATATTTCTGAAGCTGTTGCTTTTATACTCGGAGGCCTCAAAAAAGAGGGGAATTCTAGTCATGTAACCTTGCAGTTTTTATTTCCTTATTTCTGAACCAGGGATAATTATACCTGCTCTGCTTAGTGTTCAGAGCAGCTGTGAGGAACAAATAAGATAAGGGCTGGTAGCACTCCTAATTGGAAATAAGTCTCATTGAGGCCCCCTTAGGGAAAGTCTGCTCTTTTCCTGGCCCTCCCACTCTGGGACACTATTCAGGCAACTTCTCTCTACAGCAATCATTAAATATTTTTTTAAATTAGAAAAAAATTAAATTAAATTTATTTGTATAACATGAGTTAAAACATTATATAAATTTCAAGTTTAAAACTTGATAATACAACATCGGTATACCCCACTGTATATACACCATCCAAAGTCTATATTTACTTCCTTTATCTTCTTCATCCTCCTCCCACTCCCCTTCCTCTCAAGTAATGACTTTACTCTTGTCTGTATCTATGAGTTTGTTTGTTGCTTTCTGTTTTATATCCCACACATGAGTGAAATCATACAGTTCTTATCCTTTTCCATCTGGCTTATTTATCTTAGTCTGATAGTCTCAAGATCCACCCATGTTGTTGCAAATGGCAATATTTCATCTTTATTATGGCTGGACAGTGTTCCATTGTATATATGAACCACATATTCTTTATCCAATCACCCATTGAAGGACACTTAGGTTGTTTTCATGTCTTGGCTACCATGAATAATGCCACATTGAACATAGGGGTATATATATTTTTGTGAGTGTTCTCAAGTCATTTGGGTAGATACCTAGAAGAGGGATTGCTGGATTCATATGGCATCTTTATTATTAATTTTTAAAAGAACCTCCATACTGTTTTCCATAGTGGCTGCATCAATATGCATTCCCACTAGCAGTGTGGGCACCAAAATCTTTACTGAATTTGCCAAGTAGGGTCCATGTAGTCCAGCTAACCGTGCATGAAGACAACAAAATGACTTAGTTGAAATGACTCAATGTAGGGAAGGGCTTTAGAGAATTTAATGCAATTTAAACTGAAGCATAATTATCTATGTCAAACTACAGACCCTATATTGTTGTGTTCTAATGATAATTTTCAGTTTTCTCTTTCCTTAGGAATTGGGGAAAACATTTAGCTCAGTGTGGTTTAGAAATTGTTGCTATTCTGAAAATAGATCCAGAGACATAAAAGCAGGGAACAGACTGTGGAATCTCAGAGGAAAATGGAGGTAGATGGGCGGGAAGAGATCAACCAAAGAACTTGTATGCATATATGCATAACCCGTGAACATGGACAATAGGGTGGTGAGGGCCTGGGGTAGGGGGTGGGGTGGGCTAGAAGAAGTCACTGGGGTGGCAGGAAAGGAGGATATATGTAATACTTTCAAAAATAAAGATTAAAAAAAAAAAGAAATTGTTACTGTTCTGGTACATCCTGGGTTTCTATACCTTTCTCCTTGTCTAAGTCCTATAATTTCTCCTCTGTGTGTCCCTTGCTGTTTGTCTCATGACAAGCTGCTCTGGGAAGGATACATTTTTTTATTAGGACCCTCATTAATACAGGAAATTCACAGTCATTTGGCAAATATATAATATCGGCTCTGTATCATTCAATGTACTAAGCTGAGGAATGAGGATACATAGATTTAAAAGGTAAATTCCTATTTTTTAGTAACTTACAATGTAGCAGAAGAGCCAGCCATTTATAGTAGTGAGACAAATGCTCTGATAGTTTCATAGACAGTATCAGGGGAGCACCCAATAGTTAGGGATGTTGGTGTGGCTGGTTCAGGATGACTGTCCTCTGAGCTGAGGGTCTTAGGAGTAGTTAGAAATTCCCTGGAGAAGAGGGATGGTAAAAAGATTTTCCAGATTGTCTAACCACTATGCTGTATACTTGAAACTAAAACAAGATAATATTTTAAACTGTAATTGAAAATAAAAGATTTCCCAGGTAGAGGAAGAAGTATACATCAAGGCATTTGGGCATTGGAGATCATAGAGAGCTTGATTGACTCAAGAATAGGGGTTAAGTGGAAGAGTAATGGGAGATGAGGCTGGAGAGATAAACAGAGGCTGGATAATGAAGGGCTTTCAGCATCATGTTGGAAGAGAGCACAAATATAGTGAAGGGTTTAAGTAGGAAATCAACATGCTCAGGTTTGTGTTTTTGAGAATACAGTATTGAAAGAGGATTCAAGATGGTTAAGCACGGTGCTGGAAGACAAGTTAGGAAATACGGCAGAAATCCAGTTACCTTCCAGGTAATTGGATATAAGGCAGAGGAGACAGAAGTTCAAACTTGGTCCTGCTGAGGCATGTCCCTTGCTGTTTGTCTCATGAACATAGGTCTAAGGAAGCAGTATTGGCAGAGTACTATAGAGGTTAAGGCATAGAAGCACTGGGAAAAGGCCCTGGGCTTTTTTCAAATGAAGTCACTGGTGTCAGAGCTAAGGATAAGGATAGCAGGAAGTACTTTCAGGTGAAGAGTCCTGGAGAGCTTCACTTGGTACAGTATATTGAGCTCAAGTCAAGGATAGTTAATTTTCTGTGCTGCTTCTCTTATATTAAGAGCACAAACTGGTTTTTGTTATATTTGGCCTAGAGAACATTCTAAGCATTTTGAGTTAATAACAACCAGGAGACTTTTTTTTTTTTTTTTTTTTTTTTTTATAAAATATCAAAAATTTAAATTTTTAAATAAAAATTTCTGGTTTCTCTTGAGAATCCAGAAGCTCTGGCAACCTTGAGCCTGCATTCATTCATGTTCAGGTCACCCAGAGTTGAGTAGTTATTCCTCCTTTTAGATGTCATGCTTGCTCTCCACTCCATCACAAATCCACTCCTCATACTTTTACATGACCTGCTTGGCCTCTGTAAGACTTGAGTTGTGATCTCCAAATTATTTCAGGACTGGCTTTAAAGGAGACTTAAGGCAGCTAGATTGCTCATACAGTATGGTCTAGCTGAGAATAAAGGGTATGGATTTCAGGGAGAGTGACTAGACCTTAAAATATTGTCTTGATAACAAACCTACTATATTAAAAAATTCCTGAATTGTGGAACCTTCTCAAAGGCTTTTTATGAAATATTTTCTTATTTCTCTGTATTGCAGCTGTCTATTTACATGGATATCTACTCCTCTTGTGAACCTTTTGTGGTTCTGTGCCTTTTCCTTGTCTGTGAGCCTGAAATAATAAAAGGTAGTGAATATACACATCTATTAAAAGGAAAAATGGGGCCCTGGCCAGTCAGGGCACATACCCACATTGTGGGTTTGATCCCCTGTTGGTGCACATGCAAAAGGCAATTGATCTCTCTCTCTCTCTCTCTCTCTCCCCCTCCCTCCTCCTCTTCCTCTTCCTCCTCCTCCTCCTCCTCCTCCTCCTCCTCCTTCTTCTTCTTTCCCTCTCCCTTCCTCTTTATGAAATAAAAAAATAAAAATGTGGGGGTGGTAAAACTGCTCCTCTTCGTTATTGGGGGATCCAGATGAGACAATGCATGTCAGAATACATAGCACAGAACCTACTACATAGTAGACACACAAATAATTTTTCCTTCCACATATTAAACTGCTTAAAGAGCAGACACTCAACCAAAACTAGTTTCTTTCTTTTTTGTCTTCTTCTTCTGTGGTATCTATGTTCCTGTTGATTCACCTTAGACCAAGCGAGTGGGATTTTACTTAGTCTCCCCCACTTAGCAGAACTCTTGTCAATATACACTGAGTGGCCAGATTAATATGATCTCTGAACGCATACTAATCTGGCCACTCATTGTATATCCTATATAATAAAAGGCTAATATGCAAATTAATATGCTAATATCCCCTCAACCAGGAGTTCAACCAGCAGGCAGACCGGCCAACTGCCCATGTCCCCTCCCCCTGGCCAGGCTGGCCTGACCCCACCCATGCATGTATATATATATATATATATATATATATATATATATATATATATATACACACACACACACACACACACACACCACACATACACACACACACACACACACACACACACACACACATACTGAATGGCCAGATTTTTATGCATTCAGAGATCATAATAATCTGGCCACTCAGTGTATATTCAATTTGTTGATTGTATATTACAAGCCTATTATTTGTATAGCCTTGTACTAGGCATTGTAGGGTACCAGAGTTAAGATCCAGTTCCTGCCTCTTGCTATTTGCCTGGTAGGAGGATGTACACATAATGGAGAAGCTGCATATATGTAAACTATCCTGTGTGCCACAAGAGGACAGGCAAAATGCTCCTGCCATTCAAAGGAGGGAGAAACCCATGAGGTCAGAGGGATCAGAAAAGGTTTCCTAAAGAAGTTGATACCAAAGGCTTTAAAAGGATAGGATTTCAGCATGTGGATGTGGAGAGGCTGCAGAGACAGTTCTCTGCCTGCAGGGGATGTTTACCTTGGACTTGTGCCTAGTCGTCAAAGGCCTTTTGAAAGTCTGGTTGAAGTAGACACAGTGGTTCCTCTTCTGCCAAAAGGTCTATTTACCCTCTTGGAGAACTCCAAAGATGAATGATGCAAAAACAAAAGCCACAAAGTATGACACTGAACTAGGTCATGACACCAGACTTATTTGAACTATTGAACTGATATAATCTCTTTGCTGATAGCTGAACACTCATTCAGCAAATATTTATTGAGTCTGGCACTGTTGCAATATTGGGTCATATTGAAATGAATACAATATGAGCCATACCCTCAAAGAGTTTCTATTCTATTGAGACAAACCTGAAAACTATCTGATGTGGGAAGTAATCTAAAAAGGGTTTGACCAGATTGCTATGAATGTGCAGAGGAGGGAGTGATTAGCTAAATCTGCAGAGAGGGTGAGGGAAGGTGTCACAAAGGATGTTACATTTTTGTAATCCTCACCTGAGGATATTTTCCCATTGATTTTTAGAGATAGTGGAAGAGGGAAAGACAGAAATATCAGTGTTAGAGAAACACATCCGTTGGTTGCCTCTTGCACAAGCCCCAATCTGGGTCTGGGCTGGGGAGGAGCCTGCAACCGAGGTATGTGTCCTTGACTGGAATCAAACCCGGGACCCGTCAGTTGGCAGGCTAATGTTCTATCCACTGAGCCAAACCAGCTGGGGCAGGATATTATGTTTTTGTGGGCCTTGAAAACTAAGTAGGATTTCTTGAGGTAGAAAAATGAGTAAATAAACATTAATCAGAACCAGGACCTTTACACGTAACCCTCAGTGAAACTTGTGATGCAGATATTACTATTTCCACTTTTCAGATGAGGAAACTGATCCTCAGAGAGACTATGTGACTCATCTAAGGCCACACAACTAATCAATGTACAATCAATGTCAGAATTAGGCTTTGAACTCAGGTCTCTCTGTCTCCAGTATATCAGGCTACCTTCATGAGGAAGAAGCAGTGGCCGTTGGAGATGTGGAAAGACATTCTAGGCAGAAGGAAAAAGTTTTGCTGGACATTAACAGGACTTGGATCAGCAGAAGTCTTACTTCAGTTATCACAGTGAGTGTCTGCTTTTCAATCACTTTAGAATGATTATCTCATTTTAGACATGCTTTTGTAATGGAAGTAGTTCAGTGTCTGCTTACATTAACTATACCATTCATTTTAGCTAGCATTTATTGAGTGAATTGGTTGTTTGATCATCTTCACAATAATTTGTACACTGTAGAGGGCCTCTTGAGAAGGCACATAGACATCCTTTAAATTGTCAGCTGAGCCTGAGGCACTGGCAGAATCCGTGTCCCGGTTACACGCCCCCAAGAGGGCTGGGGGTGTTATTCAGTTTCTGACTTACCTTTGTCCAGGTGTCAGTAGGGCGGGTCTAGATATGTAAATCCAGTAATGTTAGGGCCTAGTTAAGAATGCAAATAAGCTCTTTGGACAGAGAGCATAAATAAACCTGCTGGGTGGCTCAGCTGCTTGCTGCTTCTCCATCAGAGAGGATGGTGCCCACCTAGTGTCCAGCTTGATGAATCTATCTGCCTCTTGGTCTCTTTCTTTCTTTAATTTCTTAATCCCCAGCTCCTCCATTCAGGAATCTGACTGTTTCCTTTTCTGTGATGGAGATGAGCATGGAAAACAGAGAAACATCCTCCCGCAGTACAGTGATAGATTGGAATGATTCTCAGAAGACTCACTTTAGCTCTTTAATTTGCCAAGTCCCCAGATTGATAATACCATTTCCTGGTCCTTAACAGACATGGAGACACAGTCTGAATGAAAAGACTGAAAGAACCTATTTTTCAAAAAATAGCTCTCTTGGAAAAAATCCTACCTAATAAAAGAGAAACATACAAATTGACTGCACCTTCACTATACGCACACACCCCACCCATCAGCCAATCAGGGTGAGTATACAAATTAACCTAACCAAAATGGCGGCTAATTTGTATATCCAGGCACATCCAGAGTGAAGACTGAAGATGGCCTAGAATGAAGCCAAGTACTGCAGAAGGGAGCGAAGCTGCGAAGAAGCAAGCAAGTGGGGCGGCAGAGAAGGCAGGGAAGCAGGTAGGGCGGGGAGAAGGGAGGAAAGCAGACAGGGCAGGGAGAAGGGAAGAAAGTAGGTGGGGCAGCAACTGCAGCAGGAAGCCCTATTGCAGGAATCTTCCTGTAAGGGGCATCTAGTTTACATTATAAATAGCCAGGGTCGGTAACATCCAAAATGACCTAAGGAAGACAAACACCAGGAAGTATAATATATGGAGAACCTCTAGGTCCCTCTCTCCCACCTCCCTACCCCCAGCCCACAGGCTCCCATCACTGGATGGCCAACGGAGAGCCACGGGGAACCAGGCTGGGTGTCAGTGGAGTGGGACTGAGGATTGGCAAGCAGGGGCAAGGCAGGCTCTTTTCAATCCTCAGTTTCTTCTGAAAGGAATGTGGTGCCTTCATTGTGCAGCCTCCTGGGATGCAGACTCACCTCTGTGAGAGGCTCTGGAGTGGAGACTTCAATAAGGACTTCAGCGCCTGCAGCAACCCTCAGCCTTCACTGCTGGGTGGTGGACAGAGCATCAGCTTTAAAGCACAAACACCCTCTCCAGGAAAAACTGCCACCTGCCTACTCCATAGCTCCTTCCCTGTCTATAAGAAACTGTGTATGCTCCTCCCTGCGAGATGGGCGGAGCCAGAGCCTGACTTGAGCGGTTCTGTGATGGTGGATGGTGGCTGGGCCAGTGCAGGGATGGAGGGAGGGAAGGTGAAAGGGAGAGCAGAGCAGGAGCAAGGGGGAACCCCAGTTCCCTGCACCTCCTCCCATAGGCATAGCCCTTCGTGGTGTCATGATAAAGAATTGTGTTTTTCTAACTCTGTCTGGGTAAGGGAAATAAGTGTCTGTTGACTTCCAATCTTCCTCTCTCAGTTGCCAGTTAATCCCTCTGGATGCATCATATCCAACCTCCAAAGGACCTGAGGGGCAGGTTCAACCTTCATTCCATAGTTGAGGAAACTGACCAATAAACACGTGTCTCATGTCTCAGGGTCAACTCCCATGGAAATATCTGGGTAATAACTCAGATGGTACATCTAAGGGTATATTACCTTCTGTTTTCCTGTTTAATTCAACCCCAGGAATCAAATAATACAATTAAGAATAAAATGAGTTCAGAGGGCTCAGCATTGTATTCCCAGGGCCTTTGGTCCCACACAAACCACAGAGCTCAGTTATCCTGAGATGAAAGAAAAGGAAAGAGAAATATGAAAGGTTTCCCCGCTCAGTAACAGGGACATCTCATAGCCACATACTAAGGACACAACATTAACTTAGGGAGGAAAGGACACAAAAGGAATAGAAGTTGGAACCATTTCCATTCAGATTCAAACCAAGTTAACAAGGCAGAAGAAACACTGGACGCCATGGAAGAATAAGATGAAATGGTCTGATAGGGAGTGTCACAGACCTAGCAGGGACACCACTTGGGGCTCAGGGGATGATGGGAGAAGGGAGGGGGCTGGGTGAGAGGAAGTTCATGGAAAGGCCTGGGAATAGGAACAAGAGGGTGATATGCGGAAGGTGGGCTCCACCAGGTGATGACAGGGGCAAGTCTGTGGGAGGTGGCCAAGTGCCCCCACCTCTGCTGAGGGGCGCATGCATCTGTCCTGAGACCTATGGCTGATGGAGAGGAAGGCTATGGCTCTGTGTGGATGAGTTGCCAATGAGTGCCTTCCTGCAGCCACAGTACTCGGTGTTCTCAACACAGCAGGAAAATAGGATCATGTACACAACACCGTGAAAGAAAAAGCATCCTATTCCCAACTTATTCATAGACTTCTATTTCTGGTATCTATATTCCAATATGTCCACAAGTACATTTGGAAAAGGAAAAAAATATATGTACGTGATATGACTGCATCTTTAGAAAACCCAAGTGATCACAACCAGCACATTTTTAACACACAATGAGCCAAATACACTAATGAACAAAAATGGACCCAGAGATACAGACATATGAACAGACTATGGAACCTCAGAGGGAATGTGGGGGAGGGTGAGTGGATGGGAAGAGATCAACCAATGACTTGTATGCATATATGCATCACCCGTGGACATGGACAATGTGATGGTGAGGGCCTGGGGGAGGTAGTAAACTGGAAAAGATTAATGGGGGAAAGGGGACCTATGTAAATCTTTCAACAATAACAATTTAATTAAAAGAGTAAAAAATTTAAAAAAAGTAAAACAAAATAAAAGCCAATAATAACTGCCCTGGCTGGGTGGCTCCATTGGTTGGAGCTTTGTCCTGTACATTGAAAGGCTTCAGGTTTGAACCCAGGTGAGGGTGTGTATGGGAGGCCACTGAGCAAGTGGTGCCTGGAGGAAGGAGGCTCCTCAGACCTAAGCACAGCCCAGGACTCACCCATGATCCCAGGGCTGTCCACTGATGAGTGAGACCAGACCTCCCAGCTTCCTGTTGAGTGAGACTGGACCTCCCAGCTTCCTGTAGAGTCCCTGGAGGCTTGGGTTTCCCTGGCAATGGAGGAAGCCAAGCTTTCCACACACCCTGGTAAACCCAGGCTTCCACTCAAGGCTACAAAGTTTCAATTATAGAAGGTAAATAAATTCCAACAGAAATGGTGGCAGCCACAGAGCTGGAAGAGCAGGAGGCTAGGGTTGCCCCAGGTGTTGGAGGAAGCCAAGCTTCTGCAGCTCTGGTGGGCTCAGGCCTTCACTCCAGGCTACAAAGTTTCAATTATAGAAGGTAAACAAATCCAAACAGAAATGGCAGCAGCCATGGAGCGAGCAGGAGGCTTGGCTTTGCTCCAGGCTACAAACTTTCAATTGTAGAAGATACATAAATTCCTCCTCTTGGGTCACTGGGGATGTGGCTGGCCTGCAAACAACCATAGCCCTCTTGCCCAGGCTGCCCCACACCCCAAGGGAACCCCCACCCTGATCTAGGACACCCTTCAGGGCAAACCAGCTGGCCCTCACCCATGCACGAGGCCTCTATCCTATCTAATAAAAGGCCAATATGCAGATTGACCATCACTCCAACACACAAAATGACTACCCCCATGTGGTCAAAGATCCTGCCCCCATGTGGACACAAAATGGCCACCACAAGATGGCCAGCAGGGGAGGGCAGTTGCGAGGCATCAGGCCTGCAAGGGAGGGCATTTGGGGGTGATTAAGCCTGCAGGGGAGCACAGCTAGGGGTGACCAGGCCTGCAGTGGAGGACAGTTAGGAGTAAACAGGCTGGCAGGGGAGCAGTTAGACATCAATCAGGCTGGCATGGGAGTGGTTAAGGGGTGATCAGGCTGGCAGGCAGAAGTGGTTAGGGGCAAGAGAGCAGCCCTGGATTGTGAGAGGGATGTCCAACTGCCCGTTGATGGGATCAGGCCTAAACAGGCAGCCAGACATCCCTCGAGGGGTCCCAGATTGGAGAGGGTGCAGACTGGGCTAAGGAACACACCCCCCGCCCCCCCGTGCATGAATTTTATGCACTGTGCCTCTAGTCTATATAATAAAAGCCTGAGCAACTGTTACATTGGAATGATGGGTCGCTATGATGTGCACTGACCACCAGGGTGCAGATGCTCAATGCAGGAGCTGCCCCTGGTGGTCAGTGTGCTTCCACAAGGGGAGTTCTACTCAGCCAGAAGCTGTGCTCATGGCTGGCGAGTGCAACTATCGTGGCAGGAGCCTCTTCTGACTCCACAGCAGCAGGCGCAGCAGTCTGGGATGAATGTGAGCAGCCCTGTGCCCAGCCTGATTCAGGCTCCTCCATTGCTGCCTGCCACTTGGTCCACTGTTACATCCCCCAAGAGGTCCTGGACTGCAAGAGGGATATCCAACTGCCAACTTAGGCCTGATCCCGTGAGAAACCCCCACACCCAGTGCATGAATTTTGTGCACTGGGCCCCTAGTCATAATAAAGGGCAAATATGCAAATGGTTGTCACACTGTGATGCTTAATGACTCATCAGGGGGGACCTGAGTCTGTGTGGCCCCTGGATGAGGTGGGGGAACCTCAGGCCATGTCCCCCACCCAGCGGGGCTTGACTGGGGACTTCAGGCTGTGTCTCCCACCCTGGTGCTGAGCTGGGAGACCTCAGCCATGCCCCTGCTCTGGCACCGGGCTAGGGCACCTGAGTCTGCACCTCCCACCTGGCAGGGTTTGATGGGGGTGGGGCCAGATGGGTCTGGGTCTCACCCAATGGGGGTGAGGCTGGCTGGGGCTGGGTCTCATGAGATTTTGAAGTGCTTGTGTGTGGATGGGGACTTGACTCCGGGTCCTGGGGCACGACCCAGTCACTGACAGGAGGGAGATTTTCATACACATTTTACTAATTTTCTTTCATCTCTGACACTTCTATTATAGATAAAGGGCAAATAGCAATATTAAATATTTCCTCTAGCTGAAACCGGTTTGGATTAGTGGATAGAAAGGTGGCCTGAAGCCTGAAAGGTCCCAGGTTGGATTCCAGTCAAGGGCATGTCCCTTGGTTGCAGGCACATCCCCAGTAGAGGGTGTACAGGAGGCAGCTGATCGATGTTTCTCTCTCATTGATATTTCTAACTCTGTATCCCTCTCCCTTCCTCTCTGTAAAAAAATAAAAATAAAAATCAATAAAACATTAAAAATGAATTTTGTTCACCGGGTCACTATTATTTAATAATAACTTAAATATTTTCTTGAACAGGCAATGGTTTAAATCAATAAATATGTTACATATAGACAAGATGATGGAAAAAGCATATATTATACCTATAATATAAACCTGCATATATTCATATATGCACATATGAATAGTTAACAAATGAGAATTTGTATAGTGGCTTAATTCATAAAAATAACCATAGTGCAAAATCTTTCTACTTTATTAAGAGGGGTAGTTCCCTCCCCCTCTTAACGGAAACAAACAAAAAGTTCTCCCCTTTCTCCTTTGATTAAAGGAAATATATTTAGCTAAGGACAGTGAGATCGTCAGTAAACAAAAAAGTGACAATATCCTGGTCCATTTTGTTGATGAAAACAAACTTACCAAATAGTAGGAAGCTGAAATCTCAGTGCCACCTTCAACAATACATAGAACCACAACCTAAAGAACCTCCCTGCATCTTCCAAAGGGGAGATTTTGGTCAAAGGATGCAATGTTTTAGTCATGCAGGATGAATGAGTTCTGGAGATATACATGTACAGTATGGGGGCAGTAGTTAACAGTACTGTATTATATACTTGACATTTGCTAAGATGGTAATTCTTAAGTATTTTCACCACAAAACAACAACAACAAAATTGAAAAAGAAAATGGTAACTATGAGGTGATGATGGGTATGTTAATTTGTGGTGACCATTTTACAATGTACAATACATCAAAATATCAAGTTTTGTATCTTAAATATATACAGTTTTTATCAATTATAGTGGGAAAATAAAGACACCCCCCCAACACAAAACGTTTCCTCATATGCTTCTGCTTTTACAGCTTTGGAGCAGTGAGAGTGCAACCATATGCATCTCCAAATTACCAAGCTTTCTCAGTCCTTTATCTACATAACTACAGGCCCAGTGGATGAAAATTCATGCACTGGAGGGGGATGAGGGCAGCCCAGCCTGCCCCTTCTCACAGTCTGGGAGCCCCCATGGGTGGGAAATAACCAGGCAATCAGGGGAAGGTGACGGCCCCATCACACCCCTGCTGCTGCCATTGCCAGCAAAGCAAGCCTTGGCTGGCCCTAGTTACCTGAGCCTCGGGCAGACCTGGGCAGCTGGGCAGCCGCCATCTGAGGCTTGCCTCCTGCTTGGGCATCGGCTGAGTGGCCGACATCTGAGTCTTGTCTGCACCTTAGGCCAGCCCTGAGTGGCTGGGCAGCCACCACTCAAGGCTTGCCTGTGCCTCAGGGAGGCCCTGGGCTGCTGGGGGGCTGAGGGGACGGGGTGCTGCGGTCTTGTGGCTGTAGGCACTACCATCTTTCAGGGCATGTCAGTCAATCAGCATATTCTCTCCTTATTGGCTGTGGGCACCACCATCTTTGAGGGTGTGGCAGTAAATTAGCATATTTTCTCCTTACTGACTGTGGGCACTGCCATCTTTTGTGATGGCATGAGGGTCAGTTAGCACATTCCCTCTTTATTAAATAGGATTTTAATTATATTCCTTCCTTTCTGTGTTATTAACCACAATCCTAGCTCAGATAATCATCACAGCACCCTGAGACTATTGCAATAGCTGTCATGTTATTCTCTCTGTTTCTAGGTGTTTTCAAATCCATCTATGTAGAGCTGTTCAAAAAGTGAACATTGCTTTCTTCTTCACAACTCTCTTTTACTCACTGGGGAAAAAAATATACTCTTTTTCTGATTAGATAACTAAAATATGTTTATTGTTAAAAATGCAAAAATAAAATCCAGAAAAAATATACAGAATAAAATAAAACATCACCTGTAATTTCACCAGTCTGAGATAACAATTAAATATGTTGGTTACCATCCCTTCATTCATTTCTTGTACCTATTAACACACACTTGGAATTTTACAATTCTTAATTGTTTGCTTTTTATCCTCTGTCTACTGCATAGCGAGTGTTAACAACTGAGTGTATATATCCTTCATCTCTTTCTTTAGGTTCATGTAACAATGATAAAATTAATTAGACATATATATAAGTAGGTATTTAAAAGCCATCATACCTACATTAAAAAATAGTGTCATGTAATAGACTTTTTTGCCTCCTGCTTTTCTTATACAATAGTGAAATTCCTCCAAGTTTACTGGTACATATCTAATTAATTTCTTTTAATGTCTGCAGAGTATTCCATAGTATGGATATATAATTTATTCACGTATTTCTCTATGGAAGGACATTCTTTTTGCTACCAGATTTCTGCCATATAGAAATAATGCTGCTGTAAATATTCGTGTAAATCTCCTTGTATTGGCATTTTTATTTCTTTGGGATAGATTCATATCAGTGGAATTATCGGGACAAAGGGTTATGTGTAGCTTTAATTTTTATAGTTATTCCCAGATTGTTTTCCCAAAAGGCTATAAATAGTTACATTAATATAATCAGTGTTATGAAAGTAACTCTCCTTTTTCCATTCTGCCAGCAGTAGATGTTAGTACTTAAATGTTTACCAGTCTAATGGGTAATATACACTGAGTGACCAGATTATTATGATCTCTGAACACATAATAATCTGGCCACTCAGTATATCAGTGTGTGTATATATTGAGGCCCAGTGCATGAATTCATACACGGGTGAGGTCCGGCCAGCTTGGCCAGGTGGAGAGGACATGGGCAGTTGGCTGGCCTGCCTGCTGGTCGAACTCCTGGTCAAGAGAACAGTTTGCATATTAGCCTTTTATTACATAGGATATACACTGAGTGGCCAGATTATTATGCATTCAGAGATCATAATAAACTGGCCACTCAGTGTATACCATTATATGTTTTTTAAATTTGCATTTTCAAACTGCTGTTGTTTAATGACTATTTAGATGAGCACTTCATATACTTTACATTTATTGGGGTGACATTTGTTCATATAGAATTTACTTTAAAAAGTGGGGTATTGTGGAAATCAATTTTATTCTATTGATAGATGTGTGCTGATTGTGCCAAACTCTTTTTTTAAATTCATTGTCGCTTTCCAAGTGAATTGACTTACCACCTTTGTTACATACCAAAATCCCATATATAGATAGTAGTCTCTATTTCTACTCTTTGTTTTATTGTACTGATCTATTTGTCTGTTCCTATGCCAAGAACAAGCCATCTATAATAATCTTATCTAATAAAAGAAAAATATGAAAATTGACCATACCTCTACCACACTCACAAGCCATGCCCATCAGCCACGCCCACCGGCCAATCAGAGCAAATATGCAAATTAACCCCAACCAAGATGGCTGCAGCCACAGAGAGCAGGAGGGAGGCTTGTGTTTCCCAGGCAATGGAAGAAACCAAGCTTTCTGCCTGCCCTTGCTGGTCTAAGCCTCCACTCCAGGCTACAAAGTTAAAATAATAGAAGGTAAACAAATCTAAACAAAAATGGCAGCAGCCATTGAATGAGCAGGAGGCTTGCCTCTGCTCCAGGTTACAAACCCTCAATTGTAGAAGATACATAAATTCCAGATACCAGGGTCTCTGCTTGGGTCACCAGGGGGCGTGGCCAGCCTGCAAACCACCACAGACCCCTTGTTCAGGCCACCCCACACCCCAAGGGAACCCCCACCCTGATCCAGGACACCCTTCAGGGCAAACCAGCTGGCCCTCACCCATGTACCAGACCTCTATCCTATCTAATAAAAGGCTAATATGCAGATTGACCATCACTCCAACACACAAGATGACTACCCCCCATGTGGTCAAAGATCCTGCCCCCATGTGGACACAAAATGGCCACCACAAGATGGCCAGCAGGGGAGGGCAGTTGCGAGGCATCAGGCCTGCAAGGGAGGGCAGTTGTGGGTGATCAGGCAAGCAAGAGAGGGCAGTTGAGAGGCACCAGGCCTGCAAGGGAGGGCTGTTGGGGGTGATCAACCCTGCAGGGGAGGGCAGTTAGGGGTGACCAGGCCAGCAGAGGAGGGAAGTTGGGGGCAAACAGGCTGGCAGGAAGCAGTTAGACATCAATCAGGCTGGCATGGGAGTGGTTAGGGGGTGATCAGGCTGGCATGCAAAAGCAGTTAGGGGCAATCAGGAAGGCAGGCAGGTGAGCAGTTGCGAGCCAGAAGTCCTGGATTGTGAGAGGGATGTCTGACTGCCCATTTAGGCCTGATCCCACCAGACAGTCGGACATCCCTCGAGGGGTCCCAGATTGGAGAGGGTGCAGACTGGGCTGAGGGACACCACCACCCCATCCCCTCATGCATGAATTTTGTGCACTGGGCCTCTAGTAAAATAATAATATGCTAATTGGGCCAGGCGTCTTCTGGACATCCTTCTAGATGATCTTCTGGGTGAAGCCTGGGCTGAAAGGGAAGCCTGGGTCCCTGGTACCTGCTGTTGGCTGGAGGGAAGCCCAGGTCCCAGGTGCCAGAGGGAAGCCAGTGCCAACAGCTGGGGGGTGGAAAGTCTACCCTTGCAGGAATTTTGTGCATCGGGCCTCTAGCTCTACTTATAATGGATTCATGATATATTTTAAATCTGGTAAAATTTATATCACATACTATTTTGCTTTTCTATAACTTTATTAACTATTCTTAGACATTTATTTTTCCATTTAAACATTAAGATCATGAGCTCTGTTATGAAAACAACATTATAAAAATCATGATTTTCTAATTATGATTGCATTAAATTTATAATCATTTTGGAAGAATTAAATTTTTTATTACAACTAGGTTTTCCATAAACATGGTATATGTTTTTATTTGTTCAAGAAAACTAACTTTATTAGGACTTACATTATAGTCAATGGTATAAGCCAAGAGTAAGAATAAGAGATCTAGCTATTGAAAAGTGTGGAGACAAAGGTGGTCATTTTTTGCTGATACCTTGATTTCTCTCTGTTAACCGTAAGAAAATGAATTGACATTAACCATAAGATAATGAATAGGTATTATAAATATCATAAGTACAAAATAAGTACATATAGTCCTTACTCTCACTTTCCAAATATTTGCTAGAATTATATGAAAAAAATCATATCAAAATGTCACTATCTGAATTGAAAACCTGCTATGATGGACATGAGGGCACCATTAAAAATTTTACCCACTATGTATTTTTATTTTGCTAAATACTATTTGTGACAATTACATGTCTTTAACATATTATTTCATGGTTTATTTCCATGAAAGTTTGTGTTTATTGTAGGGTAAAAGGAAAATAATTATATTTATACTGATATCATTGTATATTGCAAACATACTACTAATGAGGTTGTTAAGGATTAAATAATTACTGTTTTATTTTTTAAATTATATTTCTTTATTGATTTTAGAGAGGAAGAGGTGGAGAGAGAGAGAGAGAGAAATATAAATGATAAGAGAGAATCATTGATGGGCTGCGCCCTGCACACCCCCAACTGGGGATTAAGCTCGCAACTCAGGCATCTGCCCTTGCCCAGAATCAAACCTGGAACCCTTCAGTCCGCGCAGGTCGATAATTACTGTTTTAAATGTTTCATGTTATGTTGAAATCTATGGTGGATGGTGATAGGTATCTAAGAGTGCTTTATGATATTTGAGGAATTTCATTGGAATTATGTGGAGGACTAGAACACATGTTTTGTTTTGTTTTCCAAAGTAGTGATTTTATTCATATAGGTAATAAAAAAGAGTAGATTCAGGGAAACAGAGATATTGAAGATCTACACTTAAAGAATTAAGGCCCAATATGAAATTTTGGGTATTAAAAATGATTTGGATAATATGAAAGATTACCTGGCTTTTTCTTATAACATTAAACACGTTACAAATTTGTAAAAGGTATTACGTATTTGTTTTATACTTTCTTAAAATTAGAATGCTCAGTAAATCTGAATATGATTAAAAATTATATTGATTGTTGAAAGTATTACATATGTCCCCTTTTTTCCTCATTAACCCCTTCAGCCCCTGCCCTGCTCCCACCCCCAACAGGCCTTCACCACACTATTGCCTGTTCCCATGAGTTATTCATATCTATAATAATAAAAGCATAATATGATAATTAGACCGGACAGCCAAATGACCTTCCAGACGTCATTCTGGACTTCCTTCCAGATGAAGCCGCGGCAGTGGGGGGCTGAGGCAGAGGTGATTAGGAGCCATCAGGCAGGCAGGCGAGTGGTTATGGGTGATGAGGCAGGCAGGCAGAGTGGTTAAGGGCAATCAGGCAGGGAGGCAGGCCAGTGGTTAGGAGCCAGACCGGTATTGGTGGAAATCAGTCTTTAAAAAAAAAAAAAAAAAAAAAAAAAAAAAATATATATATATATATATATATATATATATATATATATATATATATATATATATATATATATTTTTTTTTTAAAGACTGATTTCCTTCTTGCCTTTTCCTATCTCTGAGCCCTCTTTCTGGGAGAAGCCAGTTGCCATCTTTTGAATAGCTCTATGGAGAAGTCTATGTGGTGTTGGGAAAATTGGCCAGATACATGCAAAAAAATGAAACCAGACCACATTCTCACACCATATATAAGAATAAACAAAAAATGGATTAAAGACTTAAATGTAAGACTCAAGACCATAAAACTCTTAGAAGAAAACAAAGGCAGTAAAATCTTGGACATTTCTTGTAGCAATGTTTTTCTGCTCTATCTCCTTGGGCAAGGGAAACCAAAGGAAAAAAAATGAACAAATGTGATTTTTTATAGCAAAGGAAAACACAAAATGAAAGATAACCCACTGAATGGGAGAACATATTCACCAATGATGCATCCAAAATTTATAAAGAACTCATATAATTCAACACCAAAAATACAAATAATCCAATTTAAAAATGGGAAAAGGATCTGAGTAGACACTTCTCCAAAAAGGATGCACAAATAGTCAATAGAAATATGAAAAGATGTTCAACATCACTAATCATCTGAGAAATGCAAATTAAAACCCCAATGAGATATCTTCATACCTGTCAGATTGGCTATCATCAGTAAATCAACAAAAAACAAGTGTTGGTGATGATGTGGAAAAAGGAAACCCTTATGCACTGAGTGTGGAAATATAGATTAGTGTAGCCACTATGGAAAACAGTATGGCATTTCCTCTAAAAATAAATAATGGAACTGCCTTGTGATTCAGTAATTCCACTTTTGAGTATACATCCAAAGAAACTCAAAACACCAGTTTGAAAGAATGTATACACCCCTATGTTCAGTGCATCATTATTTATAACAGCCAAGATATGGAAATAACCCAGTCCTCATCAATTGACAAGTAGGTAAAAAGTGGTTATTTAGATATTGGGGCCCAGTGCATGAATTGGTGCACCCTGAAAGGAACTGTGTGCTGCAAGACTGCAGTAAGTATAGGGGTGGGTCTCAGCCCATCCTCTGCACCTCCGCCTGATCCCTCCTTCCATGGTCCCCAATCCCCTGTCTGTTGGCAGCCCCACTCCTGCTGCCACTGCTCCCATGTGCTGATGGCACTGGCCCCACATGCACCCAGCAGTGGGTGTGAGCGGGACTGGTGTGTCAGAGGGTGTGAGCAGTAGCTGCAGCCCTGATCGCCACTCAGGAGCAGGGGGAGGTGGGGAAGCCCTCAGGGGTGATCAGAGCTGGCAGCTGCCACTCTCACCTGCTGATGGCACCAAGTGATTGGACCAGCACAAGGCACCAGCAGTGGGTGCAAGCGGTGGCTCCAGCACTGGCTGCAGGTGCGAATGGGGTTAGCACTGGAAGTGGGTGCGAGTGCTGGGCGGGACTGCAGCGTGCAGGAGCAAAGAATTTTCAGTAACCACCACAGGCTCACCCTGATAACTGTGACCTGCTCCTCTCCTTGTTCTGGCATTCCCTCTCACCTGCTACACCATCCCACCATGGCTAACACCCGCCATGTTCCGCATACACCCCTAGGTGGACAGCGCACATCATAGTGACCAATTGTTCGGTTCCAGTTGTTCCGCTGTTTGGTCTATTTGCATATTAGTCTTTTATTATATAGAATATATAATGGAATATTACTCAGTTATAAAATAGAACTAAATCTTACTGTTTATAATAGCATAAATGGATCTAGAGGGTATTAAGCTAAGTGAAACAAATCAGTCTGTGAAAGACAGATACCATATGATTTTATTTAACTGTGGAATCTAAAGAACAAAGTAAATGAACAAAGAAAACAGAAACAGATTAGTAGATACAGAAAACAGACTGATGGCTGCTAGAGGGGAGGGGGTTTGAGAGACTGGGTAAAAAAAGGTGAAGGAATTTAGAAGTACATATTGGTAACCATAACATAGTCATGGACATGTAAAGTACAGGTTAGGAAGTACAGTTAATAATACAGTAATGACTATATATGGTGCCAGGTGAGTACTGGAAAGAAATCTCAGGGAGAACAGTTGGTAAAATATGTGATTGTCTAACCACTCTATGCTGTATACCTGAAACCAATACAAAGTAAAATTAAATGTAAAATGTAATTTTAAAAATTAAAATAAAAAACATGTACAAAAAAAGAAACTAGGGTCTTGGTTATAATTTTTACTTATTCTTACCTTAGAGATCTATTGGAAACTAAGAAAAATTCATTTTTATTCATTTTGTGGAGCTTACTTACTCTTCTCTTTCACAAATCAGTTAATTTTTTTATTCAAAACTTTTCATTGGCTCCTTTCATAAAGTGCAAAAAGAATATGGACAATTTTAATCCATTTTATTTGTTAGCTTCTTAGCATTGTATCGGCAGCTTGTTCTTATCTAGATAATACTTCTCTGTTCTAACTTTGTATAGGCAGAAACATGTTTTTTTCAAGATAAGTGTTGGGGATATAAGCATTTTAGGTTTGTTGACATAAAATTTCAGAACTTAACAAATTTTTATGTAGTCTACTATGTGAAAACATTTTTCTCTCCTCCAGGAGTATAATGTACTAATAATTATAAGAAACTAGAGGTCTGGTGCACAAAATTCATGCACGATTGGAGGGGTGGCGGTCCCTCACCTCGGCCTGTGCACTCTCACAGTCTGGGAGCCCTCGGGGTCTAAGTTATAATTTTTATTTATTCTGACCAATGGTTGGCAAACCATGGCTCACGAACCACATGTGACTCATTGGCTCTTTAAGTGTGGCTCTTCCACAAAATACCACATATGGGTGCAAATGTACAGTGCAATTGAAACTTCGTGGCCCATGCACAGAAGTCGGTTTTTGGCCTGGGCAAGTCTATTCTGAAGAAGTGGTTCTAACGTCAAGCCACACTCAAGGGGTCAAAGAGCTACATGTGGCTCGCGAGCCATGGTTTGCCAACCACTGATTCTGACTTTAGGGATACTATTGCAAACCAGGAAAAAATTCATTTTTATTCATTTTGCGGAGCTTTCTTATTCTTCTCTTTCTCCTAGCTCATATTAAAAGAACCCAAAATGGGAAAAAAAAAATATGTTTGTTTGCTCTTAAAACCCTGTGGTAGGAAAAGTGCATTGACAATGCTAGATGTATTTTTTAAAAGGCTTTAAAAATGTAGGTTAATTAATGTTAACAGATATGGTTTTTTTCACATGGACATCCTTAGTGCTGTTGCGAAGGTGGGAGAGACTCCTGCCACTGCCACTGCCACTGCCACTGCCCTTGCCAGCTGTGAGCCGGGCTTCTGGTTGAGCAATGCTTCCCCTATGGGAGCACACTGACCACCAGGGGGCAGCTCCTGCATTGAGCGTCTGCCCCCTGGTGGTCAGTGTGCATCATAGTGACCGGTTGTATCACTGTTTGGCCTATTTGCCTATTAGAGTTTTATTTTATAGGATTTTACAGATAAAGCATGTGAGTCTTAGTGAGGTAAAATAATGTGCCTCTAATGTCAGTTACACAGTTTACAACAGTGACATGGAGAATAAAGCCCAATCTGTTTGATATTGGAGTTCTAAACTGGCAAAGGACTACAATACAGAGATTGTTAGAGGTAACTCTACTTATGAAAACCTGCTGGGTAGACTCTAAGAAACCAAACTCTGTGGGTCCCTTGTGGTGGGAGAATAGAGACAAGGGTGGCAGAGTTGACCCTCAAAGGAACTGATATAAGGGCATCACCAGGTGTGGAGCCTGAGGCTGAATTTTACTCTTGGATGGAAACCTTACCTGTCCTGTACACAGTGAGACTGACAGATTGATAGCTCTCTTTTGATTCTGCAAGAGATAGTGAATGATTGTTTTAAATCACTAGTGATTTTACTGATTAATCCCAGTAACAAGACAAGACAGAATGTAGTAAGTGGCATAAGACAGCTTTATATAAAGTGTCACTGGGGTTTAGATAATAAAAATAATAATAACAACAAAAGCTTGCATTTTCAGAATGCTTTCTCTGTCAAGATCTGTGCTAAATGCCTTTTATGCAACATCTTACTCAGTCCTCACAGGGCTTACCTTATGAAGTAGATAAGTTTTCTCATGCCCATGGATAACTCTGAGTTGAACGTCTTGTCCAAGGCTATACAGCTAGTAAGCAGTGGCTAGATTCAAACTCAGATCTGTGTGGTTGACCTCAGAGACTTTCTACAATAGGTGGGTGATTCAGGACAGTCTGTGTGACACAGGTGGCAACTGAGGTGGATCTTAAAGGATAGGTAGGAAGGGAGAGCCCGGGCAAGGGCATGCAATTTATAGGGGGTGAAGCTAAGTGCAGGGACAGTAAATGGAATAGTTTGCTTGGAGCTTCATGTGGTGGAAGAGCTGTTGGGCCAGAGAAGACTGAAGAGAGCAGTTGAGACCACATTTTGTAGGCCTCTCTGAATTCCAAGCTGAAGAATTTTTGCTATGTAGTTGTATTAGTTTTCTAGGGCTGCAAAACCAAGTGCCATAAATTGGATGGCTAAAGAAACAGAAATTTATTGTCTTATAGCTCTGGAGGCCAGGAGTCTGAGATCAAGAGTTTGGCAGTGCGGTTTTCTTCTTAAGGTGATGAGAGAAGGATCTGATTGGGCTTCTCTTTGGCTTGCACATGTTCTTTTTCTCCCTGTATCTTCACATCATCTTCCCTCTATGTCTGAATCCAAATTTCCTTTTCTTATAAGGACACTAGTCAGATTGGATTAAGGCCCATCCTAATGACCTCATTTTAACTTGATTACTTCTTTAATGACTTTATGTCCAAATAAGGTCACATCCTGAGGTACTGGGGGTTAGGGCTTTCGCATGAATTTGAGGAGGCAGCACACAATTCAACCTATACCACTAATTAGGTAAATGGTTCAGTGGTTTTATGGAGTCTGCTTTATTTTGAGAAAACTGTTGTTTAATTTCAGACTTTCAAATCAGGTACATAAAATCAAGTGATGCAAATCATATGAAATAAAGAGGGTAATAAATCTCAGAGGCACCAGTGTGGTGAGAAGAAAAAGAAAACCTTTCTATTTATAACAAGAGCCAACCACAGACATGTCTGCATCAAGAACTTGGCATTATTCATGTCCAAGGAGATGCCTCTTAGTTTTGGGAAATGTCTTAATGACTTATTTGAGTTTGAATGGTGAACCACACATCCTTCACCCCAGCCCTGGGCATTGTTTGAAAGGGGAGAATAAAACAAATAATTAAATTTCTCATTATACTGAAGGTTGACTTTGAAAAATGGGGGTTAGTTGGAGATGAAGTAAGGAGGAATGAAGGTGACAGTAATAATAGGGGAGAGGGGAAGGGAAGAGAAACAAGTAAAACATGGCAGGAAACAGTGAATACAGTTGGACAGGTGGGACCACTCCTTATTAGCAATGTGGCCTTGAATAAGTCAATTAACTTTCCTAGCCTCAATTTCCTCTTCTTAGAAGTGGAGGACACAAATGGAACTATCTCAGATGGTTGCTGTGTGTGAGGATTAAGTAAGATAGTGGTTGTTAGATGTTTGGAACGATGCCAGACACATAATGAAGTGCACGATAAATATTAGCTGTGGGAAAGACCAAGAGATTTCCAGAAGTACTTGGAATGAGGACTCAAAATCCTTTTTTCCCCTAACTATTGAAAGAAAGGACCAGGCCAGAAGTAGGGAGGTCTTGGGAACACCCAGGCTGGAAACATCTGGATTGCTCTGGGGAGTAAGGGTAGATCTGTAGGAGTGTAAATATGCATAGGAAGAATGAAATTAAGAAAGTTCCTGGAAGAAAATCAAGGGAAAAATATCTTTTAATTAATTCAATCAATTGTGAGTACTCCCCAACTCACTGTTGCTCTTTCTCACAATTTGGCTCAGTTTTAAGCTATTGTGCTGCTGGACAAGTGCCTCCCCCATACCCATTTATATTTTGTTATGATATATTGCAAGAATGCAGAAAAGCATAGAGAAAAACATGAACACCTATATGCTCACCACCTAGTTCTATCAAATCTGAACATTTTTCCTTGTTTTCTACATTTCTTTTTATTTAGTTATTTTTTAGAAATAAAATGTTATAGATAAAATTGAAGCCCTTTGGACACTTCTTTCTCCCTTCCTGTCTGTGAGTGCCTCTCCCTGGAATACAATTTTTTGGAATACAATGTGAATTATGTTCTGTGGAGTTCTGCATCAGCAGTGCAGGATCCTGAATAAGATGTTTTTCATTCTTATGTATGTTTTAGTACTTTTAACACCAATGACTGTATCCATAAACAATATTCTTTTACACGTTTTAAGTTTTATTAATGGTACCTTCCTGTATTTAACATTTTGCAACTTGCTTTTTTTATTATCACTCAATTATTGAATTCATCTATGCAGATACACAGAGCTGTATTCATTCATTTCACCAATGTAAAATGAAATTGCATTGCATGAATATGTCATAATTTATCTTTTCTCCTATTTAGGCTTTTTTCCCCCTTTGCTATTCCTGCAGTGACCATTATTGTGCATCATACAAGAGTTTCTCCAGGGAATATACAGGAGTGCAATTGTGCATCTTCAAATCTATAAGTTATTGACAAATTGCTCTCCAAAGTAATTGTACTAATGTCATTGGGGAAAAAGGATACATATGTAATACTTTCAATAATAAAGAATTTAAATAAAAAAGTAACTGTAGTAATGTACCAGTGGTAAGAGTTAATATTGTTTTACATTTTCAACAATTGGTATCATCAAATTTTATCATGTTGTCAATCTAATGGCTAGGAATTATCTTGTTACTTTAATTTAGTTATTCTGTTATTTTAATCTTATTATTTAAATAGTTATTGGTAAATTTGAGTATATTTTCATAAATTTATCAACCAGTTAGGTTTCCTTTTCTGTGAATAACCTACTCATGTTTTAAAAAAAAAATATTTTATTGATTTTTTTACAGAGAGGAAGGAAGAGGGATAGAGAGCTAGAAACACTGATGAGAGAGAAACATTGATCAGGCGCCTCCTGCACATCCCGCAACCAAGGTACGTGCCCTTGACTGAAATCAAACCTGGGGCTCTTGAGTCCACAGGCTGACACTCTATCCATTGAGCCAAAAATGGTTTTGGCCTTACTCATGTTTTTAAGGATTAAATGAAGTTATATGTGTAAAGCAATTAGAACAGTGCATTATATAAAGTACACAATACATATTAGCTATTATTATTTGCCTGTTTTCCTATTGGATTGCTACTGATTTGTAATTATGATATATATTTTATATGAATCCTTTGTTATGAGTTGCAAATATGTTCTCCTATTCTGTAATTTGTATTTTTTATAGAATGCATACATTTTACATTTCAATGAGTCAGATTTATTCTTTTTCTGTATGTTTTTGTATGTGTTGAGTCTTGTTAAAGAAATTCCTATCCTGATGTCATAAAGACAGTTATCTCTTATAAAAAATTTTAGGTTTAATTTTCACATTAAGTTTTTAAATCTAGATGGATTTTATTTCTGTATGTGGCAGGATGCAGGAATTGATTTTTTTTTTCCAAAGAAAGCTAACCCCACTTACTGAACAGTCCATCTTTTCTCCAGTGATATGTAATATTACTTGTGTTGTATATTAACATTTTATGGGTTTGTTTTATGGTTTTCTCTTTGGTTACATTGGGCTATATTTATTTTTCCCTGCAACATTACCACATTGTCCTGAATACTCAACTTCTATAATACAAATTGTAAAGTAAGTTCCTTCTGTTTTGCTTTTCTTCATAAATGTTCTCAACTCTTCGTGGCTCTTTGCTCCTCCACATGAATTTTAGAATCAATTTATAAAATCCCACAACAATTTTTATGGGATTTTTGTTAGAGTTGCATTGATTTTAAGGATTAATTTGGGAGAATTGCTATCTTTATAACATTGAGCTTTTCCTTTCGTAGACATGATATAGTACTGTCTTTTTAAAAGTCATTTGCTTTTCAGTAGTTTTATTACTATCTCCCTTAAGGTCTTATAAAAATATTGTTTGATTTATTCCCAGATACTGTATTAGTCAGGGTTCTCTAGAGAAACAGAATTAATAGGACACATATAAATATAGATGTAGATATATACACTGAGTGGCCAGATTATCATGATCTCTGAACACATAATAATCTAGCCACTCAATGTATATCCTTTACAATAAAAGGCTAATTTTCAAATTTTCTGCTCGACCAGGAGTTCAACCAGTACGCAGGCTGGCCAATCGCCCATATTCCCTGCCCCTGGCCAGACCCCACCCATGCACAAATTCATGCACCAGGCCTCTAATGCTATATAATAAAGAGGTAATATGTAAATTGACCATCACACCCTCACAAGATGGCTGCCTATGACCAGACCAGCAGGGGGGTTAGTGAGGAATGACCAAATGACTGAACAGCAGGCTGCATGGGGTGACCAGGCTGGCAGGCGGGGAATAGTTGGGGGAGACCAGGCTGGCAGGGAAGCAGTAAGAGGCGACCAAGGCTAGCAGAGGGGTCAGTTTGGGTTGACGAGGCCTGCAGGGGGGCAGTTGGATGAGATTAGGCTGGCAGGGGGGGCAGTGAGAGGTGACTAGACCTGTGGGGGGGCAGTTGGGGTGACCATGCCAGCAGGGGGGGCAGTTAGGGGTGATGAGGACATTACGCAGAGGTAGTGAGGGGCGATCAGGCTGACAGTGGGGGGCAGTTATGGTTGACCAGGCCGGCAGAGGGGGGTAGTTATGGGTGACCAGGCCAGCAGGGGGGGCAGTTAGGGAGTGATCAGACCAGCACACAGAGGCACTGAGAGATGATCAGGCTGGCCCGGGGGGGGGGGGGGGGGGAAGGGGGGAGATGCGCATTAGAGGCGACCAGGCAGGCAGGCAGCGATTAGGAGCCAGTGGTCCAGGATTGTGAGAGGGATGTCCTGGATTGTGCAGGCTGGGCTGAAGGGACACCCCTTCCCCTGTGCACAAATTTTGTGCATCGGACTTCATACACACACACACACACACACACACACACACACTGAGTGGAAATTTATTGTAGGAATTGGCTTTTATGATAATAGAAGGCCAGAAAGTTCCATAGTCTGCTGTCTGCAAACTGGAGAGCCAGGAAAGCTAGTGGTATACCTCAGTCTGAGTCCAAAGGCCTGAGAACCAGGGGAGCTGATAGTATATATCCCAGTCCAAGGCCAAAGGCCTTAGAACTGGGTGATCACTGGTGTAGGTCCCAGAGTCCTAAGGCCCAAGAACCAAGAGCTCTATCCAATATCTAAGGGTAGGAAAAATATGGACTTTCCAGCTTAAGAAGAGGGATAATTTGCCCTTCTGTCCTTTTCCCTTTTGGACATTCAATCAATTGGATGATGCCCATCCATATTGGTGAAGGCAGGTCTCTTTACTCAGTCTAATAAATCAAATGCTAATCTACCAAAAATATTTTCTAGGCACCTAGAAATAATGTTTTTCCAACTAGCTAGTCATCTCTTAGCCCAGCCAAGTTGACTTATAAAATTAACATCACAGGTATAATTTTGTTGCTATCTTAAAAATTTTATCTTCTTTTTAATTCATACATTCTCTTTACTGTTTGTGTATAGGAATGCAATATATTTTTATATTAATCTTTTATACAATAACATTGCTAGTATCTCTTATTAGTTTCTCATATACAGATAATACAACCATATCATTTAAATATACTGATTATTTCCCCCTACCATTACCTCTTTAAATTTCAGATATATTTTTTAATTTTAGAATTATTATTTACAGGGGTGTATGTATATATGTGTTTAAACTCTGATGAGACTCTTCATAGTTTCATCTATTTCTCCATCCTTCCTTCTACTTTTTAAAATTAATTCATCATAGCTACTCTTATAACCCTCTCCTGGGTGGATCTTAAACTCTAATCTTTATATAATGTGATTTATAGTACAATTCACAAGCTTAATAGATATCATAAAATGTTCTGAGGATAAAATCAGCTGTATGTTTGAGGAGCCTAAAGTTTTTGCCAAGTCTCTTCTTAGAGTCCATTAGTCTTTCCAGAGAATAAGTTTTTGCTTTTGTTATTTATCTTTAATATATATATTTAAAAAAATATTAACTTCTACAATCTTTATTATTTCCTTATTTTTCTAACTTCTTGAGTTATAAAACATGTTTACTAATTTTAAAAATCTTTTTTTCTCAGATAAGTATCTGAGAAATAAATTTACTTATAACTACTGCTGTAGCTATAACCTTCTGGTTTATGATGCATAGTGTTTTCAAAGTTTTGTACACTGACTAATTTCCATTACGATTTCTTCTTTTTGGCCAATGAGTCATTTAGAAATGTTTCTTATTTATAATATATGTTTTAAAATTATTTTTGTTATTTCTAATGAGGTCAGTAGGATTTTGATTCTATGGTGTGTCTGAGACTTTATTGCCTTTTTAGAGTAAATTTTTAATAAATATTCCATATGTGCTTAAGATAAATATGTATTTTTAATCATTATGTGCAAGATTATATAAATACTTATTTGAAAAAATATGTTTTTGTTAACTCTTTAATATAATTATTATGTTCTAAAATCCTTGATTTGAAGCCTTCTAATATATTTGGATATAAACATCATATCACTTCTGTTGATCACAAAATAGGTAATTCATTTAAGTTATTAAATGTTTTTCTTCTAATGTATGGATGAGAGTATTAAATACACATGACAAATAGTCTTTTAGGTATCTATACTTTTGTATTATTTGTTATAATAGCACACTATAAGATAGGGAGATCATAACATTTATTTTTCCATCCTAATATTCTCTCTTGAACTGTCTAGTATTCCCATAGTAAATTTTTATTTTTTTATTTTTTAATATATTTTATTGATTTTTTTTGTCCCCCATCTCTCTCCCTCCCTCCCATACATACCTCCCCCCCATCCCCAGAGTTTTATGTCCATTGGTTGTATTTATATGCATGTATTATACAAGTCCTTCGGTTGATCTATTATCTCCCTCAGATCTCCCTCCCCTCTCTGCTGTAATTTGACAGTCTGCTTGTTGCTTTACTGTCTCTATATCTATCTTTTGGTTCATCCGTTTATATATAATGTTCTTTATTATCCATAAATGAGTGAGGTCATGTGGTGTTTCTCTTTCATTGATTGGCTTATTTTACTCAGCATGATGTTCTCCAATTTCATCCAGGTTGCTGCAAATGATGAGAATTCCTTCTTTTTTATGGCAGCATAGTATTCCATTGTGTAGATGTACCATAGTTTTTGGATCCAATCATCTGCTGATGGGCACCTAGGCAGGCTGTTTCCAAATTCTGGCTATTGTAGATTGTGCTGCTATGAACATAGGGGTGCATATATCCTTTCTGATTGGTGTTTCTAGTTTCTTGGGATATATTCCTAGGAGTGGGATTACTGGGTCAAATGGGAGTTCCATTTTCAGTTTTTTGAGGAAACTCCACACTGTTCTCCACAGTGGTTGCACCAGCCTGCATTCCCACCAGCAGTGCACAAGGGTTCCTTTTCCTCCACAACCTCGCCAATACTTGTCGTTTGTTGATTTGTTGATGTTGGCCATTCTGACAGGTGTGAGATGGTACTGCATTGTCGTTTTGATTTGCATCTCTCGGATAATTAGTGACTTTGAGCATGTTTTCATGTGCCTTTTGGCCTTCCTTCTGTCTTCTTTTGAAAATATTCTATTTAGGTCCATTGCCCATTTTTTAATTGGATCATTCATCTTCCCTTTATTTAGTTGTATAAGCTGTTTGTAGATGTTGGAGATTAAACCTTTATCAGTGGTAACATTTGCAAATATGTTCTCCCACACAGTGGGCTTTCTTGTTGTTTTGCTGATAGTTTCTTTTGCTGTAAAAAAGCTTTTTATTTTGATGTAGTTCCATTTGTTTATTTTCTCTTTAGCTTCCATTGCCCTACGGGCAGTATCAGTGAAGAAGTTCTTTTGGCATATGTCTGAGATTTCTCTGCCTGTGGATGCTTCTAGTATTTTTATGGTTTCCCGTCTGATGTTTAAGTCCTGTATCCATTTTGAGTTTATTTTTGTGTATGGTGTAAGTTGGTGATCTAATTTCATTCTTTTGCATGTGTTTGTCCAATTTTCCCAACACCATTTATTGAAGAAACTGTCTTGACTCCATGGTATGTTCGTGCCTCCTTTGTCAAATATTAATTGAGCATAGTGATTTGGGTTGATATCTGGGTTCTCAATTCGATTCCGTTGATCTATATGTCTGTTCTTGTGCCAGTACCAGGCTGTTTTGAGAACAGTGGCTTTGTAATATAGTTTGAAGTCTGGTATTGAGATCCCTCCTACTTTACTCTTCTTTCTCAGGATTGCTGTGGCTATTCGGGGTCTTTTATTGTTCCAAATGAACTTTTGGAGAGTTCTTTCTAGGTCAGTGAAATATGCCGTGGGTATTTTAATGGGTAGTGCATTGAACCTATAGATTGCTTTAGGAAGTATGGACATTTTGATGATGTTGATTTTACCAATCCATGAACATGGTATGTTCTTCCATCTCTTTACATCTTCCTCTATCTCTTTTTTCAGTGTCGTGTAGTTTTCCGCATATAGGTCCTTTACTTCCTTAGTTAAATTTATTCCTAGGTATCTTAATTTTTTTTTGATGTGATGGTAAATGGAATTGCTTTTTTAGTCTCTGTTTCTGTAATTTCACTGTTGGTGTATAGAAATGCCATGTATTTCTTGGCATTAATTTTGTACCCTGCTACATTGCCAAATTCATTTTTTAATGGAGTCTTTTGGGTTTTTTATATACAATATCATGTCATCTGCAAATAAGGGTAACTTTACTTATTCTTTTCCAATTTGGATGCTTTTATTTCCTCCTCTTGTCTAATTGCAATGGCTAGTACTTCCAGTACTATGTCAAAGAGGAGTGGCGATAGTGGGCATCCCTGTCTTGTTCCTGTTCTTAGAGGGAATGGTTTTAGTTTTTGCCCATGGAGTATGATGTTGGCTGTGGGTTTATCATATATAGCTTTTATTATGTTGAGGTATGATCCTTGTACTCTCACCTTGTTGAGAGTTTTTATCAGGAAAGGGTGTTGGATTTTATCAAATGCTTTTTCTGCATCAATTGATATGACTATATGATTTTTATCTTTCAATTTGTTTATGTGATGTATCACGTTTATTGATTTGCGGATATTGTACCATCCTTGCATTCCTGGAATAAATCCTACTTGGTAATGGTGTATGATCTTTGTGATGCTCTGCTGGAGTCGATTTGCTAGAACTTTGTTGAGGATTTTGGCATCTATGTTCATGAGGGATATTAGCCTGTAATTCTCTTTCATTGAGTTGTCTTTACCTGGTTTTGGTATTAGGGTGATGTTAGCTTCATAGAAGGAGTTTGGAGTTTGGAAGTGTCTCATAGTAAATTTTTAATCTTACTAGATTTGCTAAAGTCTTTTGCTCCCTTCTCACATTACAAGAATATTAAAAAGAGCTAGAACTTCAAGTGAAAATTTAGTAATACAGAAACCTCCAGAATATCTCCTGGGTCTTATTAAAATAAGATAGTGAATGCTGTTGCTATAGTATTCAAAGGCCATGTTACTTTAAATTGCAGCTGTTACCTGAGATTCAAACCTCAGTAGACCCCTGAATTATAAGGAACATATATTATCAAATCAGTGTCCTAGAAATCTGAGTATGTATGAGTCTTGGTTGACTATCCATATTTGGCTTACTTGAAAGGCCTTAAAAATGAATTGGTGTTTTTGGACCAAATGTAATTTGTAATGAGTCTAAGAAACTAAAGAATCATTACCATGGAGCTCCAGAGTGAAATGAATCTTTTTTATTACATTTTGCTTCTATCTTTGATGTGAAGTTTTTAAAGTGGAACAGAGGCTATTAATCAGATGCAGGGAAACTGAGACTATCACATTTCAAAATGTAAAAATTTCCCAGCTGCCACTGATTCACATTTAACTCCTAAATAATTCCATATATTGCTTGGAAATTTAAAAGGTTTGGGGGGAGTGATTGTTTCCCCTGGAGAGATGCTTAGTGTCTATAAGAACAGTGTTGGCTTCTAGTGTTTTTAGGGGTTGGTGAGAATTGCGACTTTCTCTAAGGTGATCAGATTTTGGACATTAGCTTTCTGAAACAATAATCCTCTTCGCCTTCCTTTTACATAATAGAGAGAGACTCATTATTTTTTTGTTAATAGATTACACAGACAAAGAAATTATTTTTTAAGTTATTCGAGGAGAACATTTCAAGGAGATAATTTCAGGTTGCTGCTTACATAAACCAGAATCTAAAATGTTATTGTTGACCTCCTGGGCAACCCTCAAATTTGTTTATTTATTTTTATTGATTTCAGAGAGGAAGGGAGAGGGAAAGAGAGAGATAGAAACACCACTGATGAGAGAACCATTCTACAACCCAGCATGTGCCTTTGACCAGAATCGAACCCAGGACCCTTCAGTCTGCAGGCCAACACTTTATTCACTGAGCCAAACCAGCTAGGGCAATAATCCTCAAATTTATAAAAAGATCTATTCCCACATTTTGTAAGTGACATGTATGGGATTGGTTTCTCGTAGAAATAATGCTATATTTTATTAGGGTTTGAGGTGGGATTAAAAAAATCCCAGTTTTACCAAGAGTGTGATTGAAATGTTGTTACATTTATGATTTTAACCTTATTTTTCTTTTAAGTTTTATAAAGTATATTTAAACATACAAAATATCTTTAAAGGTTACTAAGCACCCAGGATCCTAATCACATGCCCCATACTTAGGAACTCAACTGAGGCTTTGTATGTTACGTAATCCCTTAAGTGCACCCCTAGAGATTATCCATCAATGAGAGGGAATGAGTTTCCCTGAACCCCCAGGTGAAATGAAATTCTGGATGCTTCAGTTTCTACCTTTCCAGGTCTCAGGAATCAAAATGCACATGTTATCAAGATGGAGAGAAAGAATGACGTGGATACTGGAGGCAAGTGGATGAGCTCCAGACATTAGCTAGACACTCAAACACCCAGGTGGAGCCCTAGCTGGGAGCAGCTGGGAGCAGGGGAACTGGCTTCTTTCAATCAGTCATGCTGAAGAGTGGAGTGAGGAAAGTTCCCACAGAGCTCCTGTAGCAGACTGGAAGTGTAGTGAGGAAGGCAAAGTTAAGTTCATTAACATACCAATTAATTGGCATACCTACAGCAAAATCCGGTCTGGGAAATTCCATTAAGTAAATAGCTTGAGTGTTTCAGCAGGTAAATTATAAGGAAAAGAGAAGAGGGATATTAGAATAAAAGAGATTAAAAGACATCTCATTTTTCAAATGGGCAAGACTAAAATATAGTGTCTAGGGATTCACATTTAGGTGATAGAACTATCTTTAAGACAAGGAAGTGTTTACTATAAAAATCTAGACAATAGTTATGTATGCGTCAAGGGAGGGGCTTGTGATTTGGACAGTATACATTGAAGGGGCTTCTGTGGAAACTGACAAAAATCTATTTCTTGACCTGGTAATGGTTAAAAAGGTTTTGCTTTATATGAATTCATTAAGCCATGCATCTGTTACATCTGTGTAGTTTTCCTTGTTTTACTTTATAATAAAAAGCATAAAAAATAGAAGAAGGGCATAGCCAGGGAGACAAAGCACTAAGCAGCTGCTGGGAGACTGACATGGTTACTGAGGATTTTAAAGGACCATAGAGGAAAAAGCATTTCCTTCACAACATGGGTAGAATGGACTGGAGAAGGAAGTGATGGCTGGAAAGGCACAGCAGTGACAGAGAAAATGAAGGGAAGGATGCAAGGCTTGGAGAGAATTGGAATACCTCTGGGTTGAATATACTGTTCCTCATCAAAGGAACATAGATTGAGAATCCTTATGGTGGTGCTACCCCAAATAGGATATGGGGCAGAAACAAGCGTCTCACATATTACTTTTGTTCCATTTCAAAACATGAATAATGTCATAAACTTGCCTCCAGATGTAATGTAATACCAATACATGGTCTGATATTTAATCCAAATTTTAACAGTATAAGTCAACTTAACACAAGATTTCTAGGTTGAGAATCACCTAACAAAAGAGCAAAAACTTAAAAACAGGCAGCCTGAGAGCAGGTAAGACAGAAGGGTTCAAATAGGTGGTCAGAAATAGGGAGTGGGGGCCCAGTAGTTGTGTTTGTGATTCAAAGTCAAGGCTCTAGTCTTTCATAATACTGATAAGAGCAAAATAGAGCCCCTATTTAAGAGCAACTGAGGCTGCAGGCAAATTAACTAGATAGAGATGTAGGCGAAGGGACTAAATGGGCAACATTAATTGCATCTGGAGTATAAGGCACAGTGTTATAGCAGGATCAGCGGCCTGGTTGACTGCCTGCAGTCATCTGAGTTATGGGACTCAGGCTCCTCAATTTCTCCTTGATACATAAAACAGGATTTGTTCCAGAGCTTGGGGGAGACTGCGTCTAGGGGAGTGAGGTTGGGGATAGACAAGAGGCCCCAGCTGTCAAATTTGTTTTGTTCTTTCACTCCTTAATAAAAAACAAGTAAAACTCTGTTTTTATATTATCATTTTCCCCCCTAGAGATTTGGCAAGATTTAGGTTCACTTTTTAAGTTAAGAATTTCTCAACATTGGTGGTGTTTATCCCATTGCAGCACATCAGGCTGCTTATAATGTCTCAGTGTCTCACTTTTTATAATATTAAGATTGATAAGTGGGGTTCAGGTGGGTCAGCCTGATTCCTGTATTTTAAAGTATCTCATCAACCTTTAACCTAATGATTTTAGCATCTACTGATAATCATTGCCTAGGTCTATTATTTCATTAAAAGCAAGAGAGTGGTGATTTTTTTCCCCCCAATGCTGGCATATCTTCTGCACTTATTAACTAGAATTCTATAAAAAAAAATTTCCCTAATTAATTATGCGATTTCCTGAAATGTAGTTCTTATAAGAAAGGTAGGACAAGTGCTTAATTCTTGTCTTTTACTTATCAATTTTCAGAACGATTTGGTGTCCTAGTAAGCTCCAATGGTGACTAATGTGTTCTTATGAGTTCATTATGAATTTATGAATTTTTATGTATTTAATATGTCTCAATAAATCACTGTGATTTTTTCCTTTGGTACCCAGATTGTCCTTTTTTAGGGCAGTGGGAGCCCCTTTAAAGTTGACTCCTGGGGTCTTTTGATATGACAACAGTATTGCTGATAGCTTCCTTGCTTTCTAGCATAAAAAGATATTCTAGGCAGGTTCTGGAGTCAGCCATTTCTCTAAAGAATCCTGGTTTTATATATTGTGGAATGACTTTCACAGATTACAATTTGTGTGCCAGGGCACTCACTGCTGTTAGTTGGTCATTGCTTCTAGGATTTCTTAGTGGTCACAGCTAGGAATTACCTTTTTGTTAAAAAAATGAAAATAATGGCTAATAGTGATATTTCCAATTTAAATGTAAGATTATAAGGTTTTTACCTAACATTGAATTCATATTTTTCTTCTTTCTTTTATTTTGAACATATTGGCTATTTATTTATTGAATTTATTGGGGTGACACTGGTTAATAAACTATCAGTCTGTTCTAAAGATTTTGTGTATATTGTATGTCCTGAGCCATTTAAAAAAAAACACACACACACACTATATTTTTCTTTCTTTCAGAGAGGAAGGAAGAGGGAGAGAGAGAATCATTGACCGGCTGCATGCCCCACACTGGGGATGGAGCCAGCAACCTGGGCATGTAACTGAGAATTGAACTGTGACTTCCTGGTTCATAGGTCGATGCTCACCCACTGAGTCATGCAGCTGGGCCTGAGCCATTTTTTAATAAGTGGAGTCATGTGGAATATTTTTTAGTATTAATTTAAAAAATTTTACAAGTGAGTGTTTACAAGGAGGCACATTTGACCCTATAAGAAATCTCATATTATTCTATTCTCCTAATCTAATAATCTTGCAAGATTAAATTTTATTCCTCTTTTTGAAAGGAGAAAGCTGATGTTTAGGAAGTTAGGCAATGACTAACACCCTATTCAACAAAGGATGCAGTCCCTTTAAGACTAGGAGAGGCTATCAGAGAAGAGCTGAACTAAAAACCTGGGCAAGATCCACAGACCTTGTTGACACAATTTAGCTTCTAAGGAGAACTCCTTAAGGCTATTGTGTGTAAATAACTATGTTTTCCACTTCCTGGCTCCTTTTATGTCTGCTAGAGTCCTGATCCCAAATTTTCTGAACCAGCCTACTTGACAAAGTAAGGGGGTGCTCAGTTAGTTTATGTTCATCATCTGTCTCACTCCACAAGCACATTCACTTTTTATTTTTTACCTTAATTTCTCTGACATGAATCTCAATCAGTTTGGTCTAGCTGACACCAGCTATAACTTTTATTTGCTCATGTCAACTTAAGAATCATTTCATACCATCTTTACTTTGAACTTACTCATTCTACTTATTCATTCTTATCTCTTCAAACTATGTTTCATTTTACTAGCCCTGGGCCTAATATCATTTCTAGTGGGTTTGGGATTAAAATTGATTATATAGCCGAAACCGGTTTGGCTCAGGTGTGGAGCGTCGGTCTGCGGACTGAAGGGTCCCAGGTTCGATTCCGGTCAAGGGCATGTACCTTGGTTGTGGGCGCATCCCCGGTGTGGGGTGTGCAGGAGGCAGCTGGTCGATGTTTCTCTCTCATCGACGTTTCTAGCTCTCTATCTCTCTCCCTTCGTCTCTGTAAAATATCAATAAATATATTTTATAAAAAAAATAAAATTGATTATATAACTTATATATGTTTTTAAACATTTATTCATTCACATCCATTCATTCAAAACACAGCAGGTCCTTGTGCTTATATAGCATTGATGAGATGCTATATGAATTTAACTCTTGTTTATATCAATTATCTGATTGTAAAATTGGTTTCATTATTCATTGTTTTGCTTAAAGTTGAAGATCCTATTGATGATGTTAAGTGAGTACTTACTGTATATTCATTGAGTACCTACTATTAGTCACTGTGGTAGGCACTGAAGATAAAGAGGTGAACAGTACAGTCATGGTCCCTGCTATCATGGAGTGCAAAATTTAGGAATAGAAATAATAATTAATCTAATAATCATGCTAGTGAGTATATAATTACAAACCTCGATCTCTCTCTCTCTCTCTCTCTCTCTCTCTCTCTCTCTCTCTCTCTCTCTCTCTCTTCATCTTTTTATTTATTAAGGTATTACATATGTGTCCTATCACCCCATTGGCCCACACCCCCCCCCCCCCACTCATGCCCTCAGCCCTCTGGTGTCTGTGTCCATTGGTTAGGTTTATATGCATGCATTTCCACATTCCATTTATCTAAGCACAAATAAGTCCTTTCTCTTATTGATTACCTTTTATTATTTAAAACTTCAGTGCATTGAAAACATATGAAAGGATTCAACTCACCATAGAGATATGGAACTTACAGGGCTACAGAATGAAAAAATTGAAAACTATTGATTGGACTCCATCTATCCTTTTAGTTACCAAGTATTTCTTGACTCTATTATATATCTATTCTGTGAGGTATAAATGTTCCAATACTTACTTTTCCAGGATAGATCCTAGCACAGAATAGGGAGCAATATAAAATCTATAATAATAAAACTGTAGTATGCTAATTAGACCAGATGTCCTTCTGGACATAGCTGAAGCTGTGAGAGAAGCCCAGGTCTCGGGTGCCAGAGGGAAGCCTGTGCCGGCAGCCAGGGGAAAGAAGGCCTACTCTTGAATGAATTTCATGCATTGGGCCTCTAGTTTGTTAATAAAATATCAGGATTCCAAAAGATTCTGAGCCACATCTGACTTGAGGGGATGTCCTACAGGTAGCTAACTCCCCTTAGGCCCTAGTATTGCACTGTTTTATGGGGGACTGCTCTTTATAGTTTTCCCATTTCCTACTTATGTAACTTTGGGCAAGTTGCTTAACTTTGAAGATTCCATTTTTTTTTTTCATTTGTAGAAGAGTGTGAATAAAAATATTTTCCTCAGAAGGTTGTTCTAAGGATTAAATGAACTAATTTATGTAAAGTGCTTAGCACAATGCTTGACATGTAATAAGTACCTGATATCTGTCACTGTTCATCAGCACTGTCACTGTCATTATTATTCAGCTCAAGTGAGCCTAACAGCTTGCAGTCCCAGATTTTAAATGTTCACACAATTTCCCCCTTGTATTTGGAGGAGACTGGGATGACAAATATGAATGTCAACTCTGCCATTAGTAACTAGGGAAACCTTTGGTAAGTCATTTAATATTGCTTAACCACACTTTTGAGATCTGTAAAATGAGGAGACTCATGGTCACTGTTTCATACATCTATTGGGAGGATGAAATGAGAAAATGGGGAAAGACACTTAGCCTGGTGCCTGGAGGATCCCAGTAAATACACATTAGAAGTTAGCTATTAGAATTGTAAAGTTAGTTTTCTAATATATCTGTACTCTTTCTTGTACTCCCTTTCTGTCTCTTATTTCTTAGGGGTGAGACTCTGTTCAGAGGAATAAAAAAATAATTGTCCACCAGAATCATCTCTTTATCCCTATAAAGTCCTATTTTCTACTTTATTATATAAGCAATTAGACCCCCTTTAAATATATATATATATATATAAAATTTTATTTTATTTTATTTATTTTATTTTTTACAGAAAGGAAGGGAGAAGGATAGAGAGTTAGAAACATCGATCAACTGCCTCCTGCACACCTCCTAATGGAGATGTGCCCGCAACCAGGGTACATGCCCTTGACAGGAATCGAACCTGGAATCTTTCAGTCTACAGGCCGACGCTCTAGCCACTGAGCCAAACCAGTTAGGGCATAGACCCCCTTTTACTAAATCTTCCCATTTGACACTATGCCCCTGGGTTTTGAATTGTATCCCCAAAGGGTCCATAATGGTATTTTATTAAACAGGACCTCCCCAACACACACACACACACACACACACACACACACACACACACATACACACACAGTCACTCCTGAGGCAAATTCTGTTTCTCCTCCAATGTGGATTCTATACTTTTGAAAAGCATTTTTTTCTTCTTCATGCAATATAATGGGTGAGTAAATGTGAGATCTCAGGCACCAGTCTCAGATCAGTCCTATTGACTACACTGTGTGTCCTCTCAAACTTCACCAATTTCAAGTAGAAGTGCCTCTGACTCATTAATGTCAAATGCAATGTGCTCAGTTTCTGACAATCTCTGCCTGTCTGTATGAGGTTGCTTTGGCCTACGAGTCCATTAATGCCATTATGATCTGCAGAAACCTTCAAAACAATTTGTATGGGGAGATAAGAGAAAAGTGTGTATGTGTGCTGGAGGATGGGGTGGCATGAGGAAGAACAGAAACCAACTGAATTATATGCATAGCCCATAGACAAGGGCAGTGGGGTAGTGAAGACCTGGGGTGGGTAGGGACTGAAGAAGGGGGTGAAAGGGGAGGAATGAGGAATATCTGTAGCACTATCCTATATAATAAAAGCCTAATATGCAAATTGTTTGACTAGGAGTTTGGGAGTTTGGTAGCTTGCTATGACGTGCACTGACCACCAGGGGGCTTCTTGGAATGTGGACAGCATTGTCGATATGGTGCTGGCAGTGGGTGGCAGTGGAGGTGTTGCTGGCCCTGATGGGCCCCCACAAGAGTGGGACCATGGCGGTATGGTGGAGCAGGTGAGGTGGTGGCGCCAGGCCATGGTGGGGTGTCAGGCAAAGCTGCAGTGCTGGGAGGCTGGGGCAAGAGCTGGGGCCTGATCCCACAGGCCACCCTGAGGGACCCCATCCATGCATGAATTCGTGCACTGGGCCTCTAGTCAACAATAAAAATACAGATATTAAAACTAAAAAAACAAACTAAAAAAACTGATTTAAAAAATGAATTTTAATGCACATGCTTGGCAGGTTATAAGAAGCATTAAACAGCCTGAACAGTCCATTTGCTGAAAATATATTTAATTATTCCAGTGAGAACTAGTTAGAAATGGGAGCCCATAAAATAAAGAGATGCCAACATTTTATTTTAATGACTTTCTATTTTGCTACTGGCCACAATTTAATTAAAATTCTGAATAGAAAATTTAAGATGACACATTCTCCTTCCCAGTATCTAGACAATTGAGATAAAACATCCCAGAATCTTTATGGAATTTGGGACCATTTAGCTAAATGCCCGAAGTGAGGTGATTTTTGCCAGCTTCTACCCCTCTCCCCACACATGAGAGATGCTTGAAATCTTTAAGCTAAATGTTTTAAATCTGGGCCAAGTGCCCATAGAAAATTTGCTATTTATTTTAGAGAAAAATGCAAAACTGATTATTGACAAACTAATCAAAAGAGGTGGAGGTGAGAGTGCTGTTGGGGGAGATGTGGTTTTATTGAAATAATTTTTATTGATAGAGCAAGCACTGAATCAAAAATAAGGTTCTAGACCTAGCTCTAATAGTTAAATATTTATTTAAAACTTATCAGCACTTCAGCTTTGTCATCTGTGAAATAGGATAAGGTGGACTAGATCCCTTAAGGTACCCTCCACCTGTAATATTCTACGTCTTCATTATAGTAAGGTAAATAGGGCCTTAGAATAGGAATGGCCACAAATTTACATAGTTTGGAAATGACAGCAGTTCTTTCAACTGTATTGATCAGGTTACAGAGGGAAGTACACAAATCAGCAGTTCTATTTTTTGTTAATGTCCAGTAACTAGAGCAATGTTTGCTTCATAGTAGGTGCTCAATAAATATTTATTGGCTGAGCATATGACTCTTCCATGATCATTTTAGCTCTAAGTTGCCTAGTTTCCCAATGCACTTGTGTGGATGTTTTAGATGTTTTGATGTACTTGGGGGTAATTTTTGCTTATAAGTAATGTGTTAATTTATAGGACATTAAAATTGACTGGCTTTTTTTCTCAGTAAATTGCTACAATGTGGGATTTAAAAAATGTTATCTATACACCAATTAGGTAAAATCCTTGGGAGAGCAAACATTTGTAGCCTATCTTAGAATAGGTTATGTGCTTTTGTTTAGCTTTGGATGTAAAAACCAAAGCACTAAGTGATTTGTCACATTCTCACTTTCCATCCATTCCTCTATGTTTATAAGCAAAAGATAAATGTGTTATTTAAGTATTTAGTTTTCTGTTCTACCTAGAGAATTCAAGAAGCTCCTCTGAACCTCTTAAAATCCTTACATTGGAAGATTCACTCCTTATTATCAGGAATCATAAAATCTCTGGCCTTAAGTTATTTTGCCCTAGCCAATTTGGCTCAGTAGATAGAGCATCGGCCCATAGACTGAAGGGCTGCAGGTTTGATTCTGATCGAGGACACATACCTCAGTTGTAGGCTTGATCCCCAGCTCGATCGATGAGTACTATGATAATCTTCTGCCCTTGTTGTTTTTTTGTTTTTTGTTTTTTGTTTTCTCTTACCTCTTACCTCATTTTCTGACTCCTTTTTCTTGGCTGGAATATTCAATGTTGTTGTTTCCCAACACTCTAACCTTGACTTTGTAGTCTGTCCTGTACTCTCTTTCTGGCAGCTTAAGCCCATGTCATTTATATACAGATAATTCCCAAACCTTACCTTTAGCTCAGATCTTTCATCTAAGTTCTGCCTATAGAAGATCTTCATTTGGATGTTCTATAGGTACCTCACCATGTCCCACTTGGGTGATGGCAGTAGTTTTCAAGCTTACACCTTTTCTATTAGTTCTTCACTCTTCTGGCAGATTAATTTTGATTTGGTCACTCTAGAGATGAAATTTATTTAGTGGTTTCAACAATAGAATGGGCCCTAGGTGTATCCTGTGCGCTAGGGCTATTCCTCCTTCTTTTGGTGACAGATGAGTACTGTCCAATTATGGAGAAGGGAGGGTAGCTAGACAAGTAGCATCTGAGTAGTCTAAGCATATTGAGGATGACAGAATAATTGGGAACTGGGCTGCTCAAATATTGGGTCGGCAACTACGTAATTGCGGGTTTTACACATATATGGCTTCAGTTGAATTATTTAGTGGTTTCTATTGTTTATAGCATAAATATAAACATTTTTTGTAGGCACATGAAGTACTTCATGATCTTTACCTTTTTCTTAAGGTTCATCCCTCTTTCACACTATCCCAACATTGAGCTACTTGTGTCACCTGATAATACCATACCCTTTCATACATCCAAAACTTTGAACAAGTTGTTCCCTCTTTATGTCAACTTAACCATAGCTTCCTCTGGAAAGTATTCCCTGGCTCAGATTAACCTTCCTTTTGTCTCCCATTGTGCCATATATTGATCTTAATTATATGAATGATTGCTTCTGTTATGTGCTGGCTTGATTAAATACTCATTTCCTAGTTCTGGAGGTGAAGCAAGGAGCAGTTTTTCTTGTTAGGTGAGTGGACCTTCAGAGCAAAACACAGATTCCTAGCAAACTTTGATATATCTTTCATTGTCCTAAGTTCCAATGGGGAGGATAAAGGTACATTCTCTAACCAAGAGGGGAGTAAGGCATGCTGTTATGGTAACAGATTAAGTGGGCCCTCAACAGAACTGAATCTTTTTTTGACCATATAGCAAAGTGACAATTTTTTGTCAGTGGGTTTCAACAATAGAATGGGCCCTATGTGTATCCTGTGCGCTAGGGCTATTCCTCCTTCTTTTGGTGACAGATGAGTACTGTCCAATTATGGAGAAGGGAGGGTAGCTAGACAAGTAGCATCTGAGTAGTCTAAGCATATTGAGGATGACAGAATAATTGGGAACTGGGCTGCTCAAATACAATATATTGAGGGAGATCCAGTATTTAGAGGCTAGAACTCTCCAGTCATCAAATATAACTCACCAGAGCTTAAACATAAATAAAAAAACGATTATAGGAAATAGATATAGTAGTTACCTCATCATGGTGAGGTGGAATGGATCTTGTGGTACAAGGGAAGCTTCTGATATGCTAATTATATTTTATCTCTTGATCTGGGTGGTAGTTACATTTTTACATAAGTAAAAATTTACTGAGTTATTCACTTAAGATTTGTACACTTTACTGTAAATATGTTATATCCCAATAAAAAGGTAAAAAATGAGGGGAAAATATATACAGCAGAAAAAAGTAGCCCATCCCAATTTATATTTTAAACAAAGTATTAACACCTAAAATAAAACTGCTGTATCATAATCGTTTTAACCTTGGGCTTTTAAGTGACAGACTGATGACTAAAGAAAGAGAGGTTCCTTATAAAATAACCTCTCCTTAGAGGTTCTTAGGTTCTGTAGAGACTCTGGTCTCTTAAAATGCTCATCTGCCATTATATTGTGATCCTGTTCAAGAGCATGTCTTTTATCTATATTAGTATATCCCTTATGTGTAGCACAGAGTAGTGCTTAATTAACCTCTATAACAGTTACACTCTTTTCTGCAAAAGAGTAAAGCAGGCAGACTTCTTTTCACCTTATATCCTACTTTCCCATGTTCCTCTCCTCCATTTTGGTGCCTTTGCCTTGTCTCTTCCTTCAAACATCCTGTTGGTGTAGGGGCAGGAGCTACTTGGCTGGTGGAGGGGGCACTGTGCCGTGCCTGTAACCTAGTAGGTACTGAATAGATACTTACTGATCTGAGGAAGAGAAGCAAGGTTTCATGGTGCTGGTGTAACTGGGAGGCTAAGTGAGTTGAGGAATGTAGTCAGCTGGAAGGCATGTTGTGTCACTGGTGAACATGGAGCACAGAGAAGCTGCTGGCAGGAGCAACACAGTAGAAGAGAATGTCACAAAATAGCACTATGTCCCAGAAGCTAGAGCCAAGCATGGAGCCCTGGGGCCTGAAATGTGGAGTCAAAGAGCAGCCATCACAGGAGCCAAAGACAAGAAGAGCCAGGGCCAAGCCAGTGTAGAGTCCTGGTGAGGTCTGAGGGTGCCTGAAAGAGAATCCATCAGGTGATGGCCATTTCTGTTAAGGCTGATAGTTTTTAATTGCCTAGACCTGTGGTCAGCAAACTGCGGCTTACAAGCCACATGTGGCTCTTTGGCTCCTTGAGTGTGGCTCTTCCACAAAATACCATGGCCTGGGCGAGTCCATTTTGAAGAATTGGCGTAGGATAGGGGTGTCGAACTCAATCAGAGAAGGGGCCAAAATATAAAATCCAGCCTAAATCGAGGGCCGAATTGTTTACTGAACAGTCATAAACTGTCATTGTGATGGAAACGCAGCGGAGTGCAGTGATGACAGCGCGGTGCGTGCCACATTGCAAGGCCTGGCGGGACGGATTTGGCCCGCGGGCCTTGTGTTTGACACATGTGGCGTAGGAGAAGTTTAAGTTTAAAAAATCTGGCTCTCAAAAGAAATTTCAATCATTGTATGGTTGATATTTGGCTCTGTTGACTAATGAGTTTGCTGACCACTGGCCTACACCATAATTCTTTTTGGACTATGCCTTTTCTGTCTGTTCATCTTAAACCGGCTGTATACATTTCTCTGATTGTCAGTTAATTTATCTCATTCTGCCAGAGGTTTAGCTGATCATAATAGTACCCTACAGTTTTATAATCTTTCAAAATCTGAAAGCTGCTTCTGCAACATTAAATTCTATAGTATTCCTGCGAGGGAGTTGCAGTAGGTGTTAGCATTACCCTTTAACAGATAAATTGAGACTCAGAGAAGTTAAGTGTCTTGCCCAGGGACACACAGGTAATAATTGGTAGGTCAGTGCTAGAACTCAGCATTTCGACTACACAACGAATATGCTTTTTAAGTCACACTGTTAGATGCCTGCTAATTGTTCAAGAGTTAACCTTGCACAGTGATATTTACGTTTTCACAGGGGATCTTCAAAATGGAAAAAAAAAAAAAAAGCCTTGAAGATGTAGAGAAGTGACTTTCTAATGGTGGAAATTTGGGATATTTTTACAAGATCTGGGAAATATCTTTGGACAAGGGATTGTGCTCAGTTCTCCAATCATACCATGTAGTTGGCAGCATATCTGTATTCTCTTGAGAATAGCCCTACTTTCTGGGTTCTAGGTTACATGCTACCTGAGCCAAAGTGACACAGGTTAGTCTTTTGCCTCTGGCTCTATAGAGTGGGCAGTATAGCATAGTTGTTAAAAGCAAAGACTCTGGAGCCACATGGCTTGGGTTGTTATTGCAGCGTTGTCATTGTCAGGGACAGCAAGAGCACTGCACGAGCACTGTTGCTCTGAGTTGCTCTGAATCCATGTATTCTTCTAAATTCTTCCCAACTACACCAGAGCAGTTCCTTCTTGAACCCTGCCAGCTGTACTAACTGTTGCGAACTTAGTCCAAGTTCCTCCTTTATCCTCTGCTCACTAATTACAGGTGTTGGTTCTGAGCCCCTCTGCCTGGCCTGGACCTTCTTGAACACCGGGTTTTAGATGGAGAAGCCATGAGAAGTTCTGAGTATATAAGAATCAGTCTTTATTGCAGAAGCCAGTGGCCACATAGCATCAGACAAGATAATCCTTCACAGCAAAGTACATATAGGCAGGAAGCTATACACTGGCTAGTGCACATATACATTTTTCACAAAAAGCAGCATCAGTCTTTGTACCCACAGCTATTGTCTGAGCAGTCATAAACTCACCACATCACATTGCAGCGGTACCTAAGCTCTTTGTTTCAGCAGCTTCTCTAGTTTCTCTGGCTCAGCAGCTTCTCCTGTCTCCCCTGCCCAGCACACTGCCTGGTCTTTGTAGCCTTACATAGTAACTACCTCTGAGCTTCACTCTTCCAGCACACTGGCTGGTTAACATGGTAGCCATACTGACCACTCTATGTAAGCTCTTAGCCTTACATTGTAGGAGCTCTCAGCTCTCAGCTCTGCCTGAGCTCTCCTCTATCCCGCACCCATAGGAGCTCATTTTCTGTGTCTACTTGCTTCTTACACTAGCTCTGCCAAGCTGTTATCTCTAGCAGACTCCTGGTCAGAAACCTGTATATTACTCTAGAGACAAAGAAGGCTAGTTGCCAGCAGTGACATCAATCATTTTGGTTACAGAAAGGCAGTGTACTGTGTGTCCTTGCGCCCACTCATGGTATCTTGGCCTTGGGCATCCCGATTAGGCTCATGCTCAGTGGCCTTGGCCATTATGGTGTATTGACAACAAGGCCTCTGTGTTCCCATTGGCCTTGAATATCCGGGGACCCTGGCATGGCTCCCACAGCTATATACTGTGAAACCCAGAGCATGTTCCTTTACTTTTCTGTGCCTTAGGGTTCCTCTTTTGTGAAATGGGCAATAATAGTAGTATTTACATCATTAGGAAGGAATGTCTTAATATATGTAAAGAGCTTAGAACAGTTCTTGGCATATAGAAAGTACTACAGAAGTGCAATGTAGTTTTTATTATTGGCAGTATTTGTATTATTTTATATCCTTCCGGTGATAACTGTATTGGATATGTATGTCAATATGAGTGGCCTCAGAGAGGCCAGATCAGGTACGTTAAGAAATGAAGTTTTTAGACAGATACACAGATTGGGCAGAGAACCAGCCTGTGACAACATATACTTTCCAGGACTCTTTAAATTTTTTAAAATTTTTATTTCAGGGAGGAAGAGAGAGGGAGAGAGAGATAGAAACATCAATGTTGAGAGAGAATCATTGAGCAGCTGCATTCTGCACATCCCCCACTGGGGATTGAGCCGGAAACTCAGACATGTTGCCTGACCTGGAATCAAACCTTGACCTCCTGGTTCATAGGACAGCGCTCAACTACTGAGCCATGCCAGATGGGCTTCAGAACTCTTGAACATGTTTTGCTAAGAATCTGTTCAACTGGACAAGTTATAGGTGCAGTTTTCCTGGGCCACAGACAACAGTAGCTCATTTTAGCAGCAGTTGCTTCCCTCCCAGCAAAGGACATGTAATTATAATCACCAACTTACATGATAGAGCAATGCTCCCTTGAACCTAAAGTGGCATATGTTTGCACCTTTTGTGTGTTAAGATTTATATTTAACTAGAGGCCTGTTGCATGAAAATTCATGCACTAGAGGGGTGGGGGGTCCCTCAGCCCACCTGTCCCCTCACAGTCTGGGAGCTCTCAGGGGCAGGAGGTGACCCAGCAATCTGGGAAAGGCGATACCCCTATCACACCTCTGCTGCTGCCACTGCCAGCAGTGCAAGTCTCGTTCAGCCCTAGTTACCTGAGCACCCTGGGTTGCCCTGAGCGGCTGGACAGTCACCATCTGAGGCTTGCCTGCATCTTGGGTGTCGGCTGGACAGCTGCCATCTGAGACTTGCCTGTGCCTTGGATGTCAGCTGAGGCTTGCCTGCACCTTGGGCATTGGCTGGGAAGCTGCCATCTGAGGCTTGCCTGCACCTCAGGCAGGCCCTGCGTGGCTGAGCAGCCGACATCCAAGGCCATGGATATCTGGGGGACTGAAGGAACTGGGGGACTCCAGAGGCAGGCACACGGAGTGGCTGGACCCGCCTGGTAGTGGGCCCGGCCATGCTGCACTCCAGCCACGCTGGTGGGGCTGAGGGGCCTGGGTGCCACAATCTTGTGACTGTGGGCACCGCCATCTTTAAGGGTGTTGCAGTCAATTAGCATATTCCCTCCTTATTGGCTGTGGGTGCCACCATCTTTGTGAGGGTGTGATGGTCAATGAGCATGTTTCCTCTTTATTAGGATTGTCTGAAATTTTCATGAGATTGGATGTTTATTCATTCCCTAGGTAACTGGATGGAAAGCAAGCTTTCTTTTTGTCATGGCTCAGGGTGGGTAGGCTTGATTACTGAGAACAAGTGGTGAAAATAGGAGAAGTTCTGGCTTAATTGTCAGAGAGCAGTTGAGACATACAGAATCCAGGTCTCTTCCCTGACTGCTCTGGGAAACCTTTCAAAATCACTACAGTACCCACTGATCTCTCTGCCTCTGATCACCCACTAGCACTATCTACCAATCAGTTTAGCACTTAATTATATACTGCCTAAGGTGAAATCTCCCTCCCCAATTATAGGCCATTCCAAGTATACTCCTGTTCTCCCAGCAAAAGCCTGACTAGACAGTTGGTAGATATTTCAGAGGAAGAGTCCGAGCCATAAGTTAACTATTTATTCTCCAGGATCTTCTAAACTCTATCCCTGTACTTAGATTACCAGAAAAGTGACATAACTGATTCATATTGCTTTAGTTTCATCCCTCACTCCTTAAAATTGCCATTATAAAGTTGTTTCATCACAATGTTACCTTGTGTTTATATTTTCCTTCTTTTGTATGGTATTTTTAAGTGAAAACTATCTGAAATCCTTGATGGAAGGAGAGGGCAGGTGCATAAATCCTCAAAGTATATTCCTGTTTAGAGTAGACAAAAATTATCTCCATAATACAAGTCATGTATATGTTAATGAAGATGAGGAAACTGAAGGGTTTGTTTATTAGGTAGTCTGGGAACAGGCAGAGAAATAGTTGTGAGGAAGTGTGGGACTTTTGGTTACCTGTGGCTTCTGAAGTGTCAAAGTGTAAAGAACTTGTGAAAAACAGGAAAGCTTAGAGCTGTGAATATGGCAGGGTACTGTCTGCCTGGAAAAGGGGACAAAAACTCCCTCCCTCTGTCTTTCCTCTTCTAAATGTTTTCCAGAAGAGCAACCCTAAATTGGGCTGGTGCTGTTGCCCTACTGGCTCTAGGACACCTCATATAGGCACTTTGGCTGCAGTGTCCTGGGAACTCTGGTGTGTACATTTGCCTGCTTGCATGTCAATGATTACAGTAGCATGTGAATGTCCTGTCGTCACCTTGGGTGATACCTTAGTATATGTGTATAGTATTTAATCTCCTGGATTACAATATACACTGAGTGGCCAGATTATTATGATCTCTGAAAGCATAATAATCTGGCCACTCAGTGTATATTCTATATAATGAAAGGCTAATATGCAAATTGTCGACCGGCAGGCAGGACAGCCAACTGCCCATGTCCCCTCCCCCTGGCCAGACTGGCTGGACCACACCCATGCATGAATTCATGTACCGGGCCTCTAATATAAATAAATATAAATATAACCTAATAATAGAGTGATATGCAAATTAACCATCACTCTACTACAGCCACGCCCACAAACCAATCAGAGCGAGTATGCAAATTAACCCAACAAAGATGGCAGTTAACTTGCATATGCAGAGGGAGGGAGTAGTGAAGTCTGAAGACAGCATGCAAGGAAGAGGGAGGGAAAATGGAAAGCAAGGTGGCTGCGCCTGCTGGAGGGAAAGCACTGGCAGTGGTGTGGGGCGGGAGGTAGCAGGGGCAGTGGGCACAGTGGGTCAGGTGGGTGAGGCGGAGTGTGCAGCAGCGGTGCACATGGCCACAGCGGTGAATGCGGTGGCAGCGGGCTCAGCAGCAGAGACAGTGGTGGACTGGCCATGGGTGTGGTGGGGCAAGTGGGATGGGCCTCAGTGGGAGAGGCGGGGGGCAGGAGAGGTGGGGGTGGTGGGAGGAAAGTCCGCTGGGAGTCTTGCAGGAATATTCCTGCAACAGGTGCCAAATAAATATAAATATAAATAAATATAAATGTAAATGTAAATGTGAATATACATATACATATACATATACATATACATATATTGTAAATAATATAAATAATATAAATAATATAAATAATATAAATATAAATATAAACATAAACATAAATAATATAAAGGAATAAGATGGCAACCGGCAAGAAGGTAGGGAGGGAATGAGTGTGAGAGAATGAGGAACCCATAGTGGAGAGTGTAGACGTGTGTGGTGTGTGTGTATGAACTAGGGACAGTTAGATTCTGCAGGTCATCCAAGGGGCTGCCAAACCAGGCAGTCTTAGATGGTGGAGCCCCGTGCACAAAGCAGATACTTATGGGCAGCTGGTACCAGCTCCGAGACCACACCATCTTGAGAAACATAGCTGCTTGAGACTAGGATCCTGGCCTCAGACACAAACCAGGACCCTGGAGCCACTGGGGACGGAGAACTGAGACCGCAACTTCAGACCAACAGACAACAAGAATCCAGACTTCCAGGCAATAGATTTCTGTGAGTCAAAGAGCCTATCCCCCTCCCCACAGGCTCGCGGATAGCCCCATAGTAACTGATAGACCAGCCTCTCACCCAAGCTGTAACACCTCTAATGGGAATTCTAGAGCCGCATAGGATGCAGCTCCCCTTCTGGGAATTTGAGCGTTCTCATGGGACTCACCTCCCCTTTGGGTATTTGAGAGTTCTCTCTCTCTCTCTCTCTCTCTCTCTCTCTCTCTCTCTCTCTCTCGGCAGCTCCCCTTTGGGGGAATTTGAGCAAGTGTTCAGAACCTCAAGACTCAGCAGCTCCCCTTCAGGGAATTTGAGAGTGCATGAAGCCCTAGCCAGTTTGGCTCAGTAGAGAGAGTGCACATGGACCCCAGCACTGTGACTGGAATTTGAGAGACTAAAATCTGCTCCCCACAATGCAATGGGGCAACCAAACCCGAAGCTCATGAAGGGCGGCAGTGCTACCTCACTTTGATTCTGGACAAGTGCACATGGAAGTTAGGTTTCTGCAGCGCAGGCACACCATAGCTATTGTACAACCCAGTTCCCCATGGTAACTGGGACTCAAATTCTCCAGGCAAGAGGCAGCACTGAGCACCACTGACTTGACTCTATATGTAACCTGTGGCCTGGGATCCCTGACTCACAGCGCATTCAGACTAAGAGCCAGTGACTCCAATTCTTGGCGCATGCACATACAAGGACCCTGATTCTCAGCGAGAAGCTGCATAAGGCAACAGAGACTCTGACACTCGATTCTTGGTGCAGACACAGGGAATTTCTGTCTCCTGGCATGCACTAGGGGACGTATTTTCAACATACCAACAGTGTGGTGCAGGCAGTTCCCTGATTTTAAGTATGCACATGAGGCCACAGGAACACTGGGGACACTGACGCTGGGCCAGCCTAGTTCCAACCAACCCACGGCAGCAACACATCCTAGTGTTAGAGCACGTCAGTGAAACTCGGGTAATTCGAAGTTTTCAATTCACATGGCCCAGGTCACGCAAATTGAAGTTTGAACCAGGTGATAGTCAAAATGGGGAGACAACACAATCCCCAGAGGAAAGAAAATGAGGAGTCGCCAAGAAAGGAAATTAGTGAAATTGAAGCATCCAACATGACCAAAAAAGAATTCAGAATAATGGTTGTGAAATTCATACATTGGATGGATGAGAAAATCAACTATCTATGCAAGAATCAGGAAGAAATGAAAAGTGATATAGCTACCATAAAAAACACCATGGAAAGTTTCAACAGTAGACTAGAAGAAGCAGAGGACCGAATTAGTGAGTTAGAAGATCAGGTACAGAAACAAGCTCAATCTGAACAGTAATTGGAGAAAAAAATTAAAAAGCAGGAGGAAAGCTTAAGGGAGCTTTGGGACAACATAAAATGAAGTAACATACGTATAATAGGGCTGCCAGAAAGACAAGAAGAGCAGCAAGGATTAGAAACTATATTTGAATAAATAATGACAGAAAACTTCCCGGATATGGGGAAGGAAAAAGTTACTCAAGTACAGAGAGTTCCAAGCAGGATCAACCCCAAAAGACCCACACCAAGACACTCCATAATTTCAATGGCAAATAAAAATGACAAAGAGAAAATCTTTTCTTTTTTTATATTTTATTGATTTTCCATAGAGAGGAAGGGAGAGGGATAGAGAGCTAGAAACATCAATGAGAGAGAAACATCCTCCAGTCGCCTCCTGCACACCCTCTACCGGGGACGTGCCCGAAACCAATGTATTATACATGCTCTTGAGTGGGATAGAACCTAGGACTTTTCAATCTGCAGACCGACGCTCTATGCACTGAGCCAAACCGGTTTTGGCAAGAGAGAATCTTAAAGGCTGCAAGAAAGAGACAGAGAGTTACCTACAAAGGAACACTCATCAGATTATCAAATTATTACCCAACAGAAACACATCAAGCTAGAAGGAAATGGAATGAGGTATACAAAGTGTTGCAAAGCAAGGGACTCAATCCAAGAATACTCTACCCAGCAAGACTAACAATCAAAATTGAAGGGGATCCGAAACCGGTTTGGCTCACTGATAAGAGTGTCGGCCTGTGGACTGAAAGGTCCTGGGTTCGATTCTGGTCAAGGGTATGTACCTTGGTTGCAGGCGCATCCCCGGTGGGGGGTGTGCAAGAGGCAGCTGGGCGATGTTTCTCTCTCATCGACATTTCTAGCTCTCTATCTCTCTCTCTTCCTCTCTGTAAAAAATCAATAAAATAAAATAAAATTGAAGGGGAAATCAGGAGCTTCACAGACAAAAAAAGGCTAAGGGAGTTTATCACTACCAAATCAGCAATGCAAGAAATACTAAAGGGAATACTGTAAAAAGAAATAAACAGCTAAGGAGGAACAGACACAAAAATATATATGATTACAAACAAATACCTTTCAGTAATAACTTTAAACATAAATGGACTAAATGCTTCAATCAAAGGCATTGAGTGGCTGAATGGATAAAAAACCACAACCAAAATATATGCTGTTTATAAGAGACCCAGCTTATAACAAGGGACTCACACAGATTGAAAATGAAGGGATGGAAAAAATATCTATCAGGCAAATGAAAAAAACAAACAAAACAAAAAACAAAAAACAAAACAAAACAAAACAAAAAAGCTGGGATAGCAATACTTATATCTGACAAAATAGACCTCAAAGAGAAGGCCATAACAAGAGATAAGGAAGGCCACTTCATAATACTAGTGGGATAGATAAAACAAGAGGATATAACCCTGATAAACATATATGCACCTAATGCAGGAGCACCCAAATACATAACAAAACTGGAAGATATCAAGGGAGAGATTGGCAGCAATACAGTCATAATAGGGGAATTTAATACACCACTGACATCCCTGGATAAATCCTCTAGACAAAAAATCAGCTAAGACACAGAAATCCCAAATGACTCACTAAATCAGAAGGACTTAACTGACATCTTCAAAACATTACACCCCAAAGGCACGGAATATACATTCTTCTCAAGTGCACATGGGACATTTTCAAAAATAGATCACATATTGGGTCACAGGCAAAGTCTCCCCAAATTCAAGAAGATTGAAATCATACCAAGTATCTTCTCAGACCACAATGCCATAAAATTTGAAATAAACTACAATAAAAACAATCCAAAAATATAAAACACTTGGAAGCTAAATCGCATGCTATTAAATAATAACTAGTTTACCAAAGATTTCAAAGAAGAAATTAAAAGCATCCTGGAAACTAATGACAACAAAAACACAACAATCCAAAATCTATGAGACACAATGAGAGCAGTCCTGAGAGGGAAGTTTATAGGTCTACAAGCTTCCCTCAAAAAACAAGAAAAAAAATGGTAGTAAATCATCTAACTATACAACTCAAAGTATTAGAAAGAGAGCAACAAGAAAAGCTCAGAGTGAGTAGTAGGAAGGAGATAATAAAGATCAGAGCAGAAATAAATGACATAGAGACAAAAAAAAAAAATACAAAAGATCAATTAAACCAAGAGCTGGTTCTTTGAAAGGATAAACAAAATTGATGAACCTCTAGCCAGGCTCACCAAGAAGCAAAGAGAGGACTCAAATAAAGAAAATCAGAAATGAGATAGGCGAAATAACAACAGACCCCACTGAAATACAAAAGATTGTTAAAAAATACTATGAGTAACTCTGCTCCAAAAAAACTAGACAACCTGGAGGAAATGGACATATTCCTAGAAAAATACAACCTTTCAAAACTCAATCAGGAAGATTAAAAAAATCTCAATAGGCCAATATTTATGGAAGAAATTGAAGCAGTCATCAAAAAGTTTTTAGAAAACAAAAGCCAGGGGCCAGAAGGCTTCACAGAAGAGTTATACCAAACATTCAAGGAAGAACTAAAACATATCCTCCTCAGACTATTCCAAAAAATCCAAGAGGAAAGAACACTTCCAAGCTCATTCTATGAAGCTAGCATAACCCTAATACCAAAACCAGAAAAAGACAACACAATGAAAGAGAATTATAGGCCAATATCTCTCATTAACAGTGTAGCTTCGGGTACAGAACATGTACACTGTGTTCTAGTAAAAAGCCTGCTCAGATTGGCCAGTGTCAGAGAGGCGGTCTATTAAAAAAAGAACTGGTGTTGCCTCAGAAGTGGAGGGTAGTCTTATACAGCGAATATAGGCTTAAACCTATGTTTTAACTGTAAAATTAGGGGGTCGTCTTATACGCCGGAAAATACAGTAAATGCTGTTGGGAAAATTGGACAGATACATTCAAAAAAATGAAACTGGAACACCAACTTACAACATACACAGAAATAAACTCAAAATGGATAAAGGACTTAAACATAAGACGGGAAATCATAAAAATACTAGAGGAATCCACAGGCAGCAAAATTTCAGACATATGCCAAAGGAACTTCTTCACTGATACTGCTCCTAGGGCAATGGAAACTAAAGAGAAAATAAACAAATTGGACTACATAAGAAATAAAAAGCTTTTGCACAGCAAAAGAAACCATCAACAAAACAACAAGAAAGACCACTACATGGGAGAACATATTTGCCAATGACATCACCTATAAGGGTTTAATTTCCAACATTTACAGGGAACTCATACAACTTAACAAAAGGAAGATAAAGAATCCAATCAAGAAATGGGCCAGAACCGGTTTGGTTCAGTGGATAGAGCGTCGGCCTGCAGACTGAAGGGTCTCAGGTTTGATTCCGGTCAAGGGCATGTACATTGGTTGAGGGCACATCCCCAGTAGGGGGTGTGCAAGAGGCAGCTGGTCGATGTTTCTCTCATCGATGTTTCTAACTCTGTCCCTCTCTCTTCCTCTCTGTAAAAAATCAATAAAATATATTAAAAAAAAAAGAAAAAAAGAAATGGGCAATGGACCCAAATAGACACTTTTCTAAGGATGACAGAAGGAAGGCTAAGAGACATATGAAAACATGCTCAAAGTCACTAATTATCTGAGAGATGCAAAACAAAACAACATTCTCACACGCGTGAGAATGGCTATCATCAACAAATCAACAAATGACAAATGTTGGTGAGGATGTGGAGCTAAAGGAACTCTTTTGTACTGCTGGTGGGAATGCAGACTGGTGTAGCCACTGTGGAGGACACTATGGAGCAAATAACCAACCTAAAAAATGGAACTCCCATTTGACCCAGTCTGCTGCCTCCATGTGGACAAAGATCCTGCCTCCATGTGGATTCAAGATGGCTGCCACAAGATGGCCAGCAGGGGAGGGCATTTGGGAGGGTTTAGGCCTGCAAGGGAGTGCAGTTGTGGGTGATCAGGCCAGTAGGGGAGGGTAGTTGGTGGGGACCAGGCCTGTAATGGAGGGCAGTGGGGTTGGGCCAGGCCTGCAGGGAGAGCAGTTGGGAGGGACCAGGCCTGCAGGAAAGGGCAGTTGGGGGTGACCAGGCCTGCAGGGGAGGGCAGTTGGGGTGACCAGGTCTGAAGGAGAGGGCAGTTAGGGGTGACCAGGCCTGAAGGAGAGGGCAGTTAGGGGCAATCAGGCTGGCAGGGGAGCAGTTAGGCATCAATCATGTTGGCAGGGGAGTGGTTAAGGGATGATAAGGCTGGCAGGCTGAAGCAATTAAGGGCAATCAGGAAGGTAGGCAGGAGAGCAGTTGGGAGCCAGCAGTCCTGGATTGTGAGAGGGATGTCCAACTGCCTGTTTAGGCCCGATCCTACTGGGATCAGTTCTAAATGGGCAGTTGGTCATCCCTTGAGGGGTTCCATATTGGAGAGGGTGCAGATGGGGCTGAGGGACACACACCCCTGTGCACGAATTTTGTGCACCAGGCCCCCAGTATAAATATAAATTAAATATAAATATGAATATGAATATGAATATAAATATAAATATAAATATAAATATACATAAACATAAGCATAAAGAAATATAAATACAAATATATATATATACTAGAGGCCCAATGCATGAAATTTGTGCATGGGGGTGTGCATGGGGGTGTGTGTCCCTCAGCCCAGCCTGCACCTTCTCCAATCTAGGACCCCTTAGGGATGTCTGACTGCCATTTAGTCACAATCCAGGACTGCTGGCTTCCAACTGCTCACCTGCTTATCTTCCTAATTGCCCCTATTCACATCTTCCTGCCAACCTGATCACCCCTTAACCACTCTCCTGCCAGCTTGATTGCCCCTAACTGCTCTCCCTTGCCATCCTGATTGCCCCTAACTGCCATCCCCTGCAGGCCTGGACACCTCTAACTGTCCTCCCCTACAGGCCTGGTCACCCCTAACTGCCCTCCCCTATAGGCCTGGTTCCTGCTCTCCCCTGCAGGCCTGGTTCCTCCCAACTGCCCTCCCCTGCTGGTCATCTTGTGGCAGCCATCTTGTGTCCACATAAGGGCATCCATCTTTGACCACATGGGGGCAGTCATCTTGTGTGTTGGAGTGATGGTCAATTTGCATATTACTCTTTTATTAGATAGGATACACACACACACACACACACACACACACACACACACAAACACACACACTGAGTGGCCAGATTATTATGTGTTCAGAGATCATAATAATCTGGCCACTGAGTGTATACCTTCCTTTGTTTTCTATGTGATCTGTGATCTGTGTGCTTAGAATTTGTCATAAGGATATCTTTGTGGCCAGCTTGATAATTTTTTGTGTGTGATCCTAACAATGGGGTTGAAGCTCATTTTACTGTAGATATACTGTAGAGTGGGATCCTGATCTCTAAGTCCCTTTCAGACTCTGACACTATGAGTCAGTGACCAGGAACTGAGACAGATTTCTCAGCTGATTTTAACCACAATGTGAAGATGGCAGTATTCTGGCGTTATCTATTGGTCATGACTGCATGCTTCTGGGAATCAGCAAAGTAAAAGCAATGTGTGGAAATCAGATTTCACAAATAAATTAATGGGTGGTTATTTGCTCTACAGAATGTCTCACAGAGATTCCTTTAAATAGCAAGCTCCTTGGGTCTGCTTAAAATATAGGTCAATTTATTTTTAAAAAGCCTTTTCACTTGCAGTACATTTATAAACAAGTCTGTTATATAAAGAAAGATACATATACAGGGTGGTTTGGGGTTTGGTTTTGGATTTAACAGACTTCACTTGTCCAAATGAATTCACTTCTATCTTTGTTCAGGAAAGTCTTATTTTAACTTTGGGAGCTGAAGGTAATTGGATTAGGATTCTTAAGAAAATCAACAGAAAAGTACCATTCATTCTGCCTCCTGTGGTGGTCTCAAACAAGTAGATTCTTGTTGCAGGAGAGTCATAATGGTCTCAATGGTTCTTTCTATAAAATATTCCCCTGGGGGTGTTAGCAGAAAGCAAAGCGTTTAAGAAATTTTCCTGGAATATCTAGACTCTCAAAAAAAAAAAAAAAAAAAAAAAGTCAGGAACCTCTGGTAGTATGTGAAAACATGGGAAAGATCTGAAATTTTTTAGATAGAAGATGACCTTCTTGAACATCCCAGGAAGATTAGCACATATATAGCCTTAAATTCTTCTTGAAGTCAATATTAAGACCTTTGGGAATGTAAGTATTCTGAAAGTCAGGAGAACACTATTAAGTTACTGTCTCATTCTACCTTTAAGCTCAAGCCCATATGTGCTCAGTTGTGAGGCATGCTGAGAATCAGCAGAGTGGGGGAGGAGTCCAAGTTTAAGCTGGGCCAGGGTTGGTTAAAAGCTCTCATCCAAGGAAGATGGTCAGCTATCTAAACCCCAGCATCTGAAGATATGGCATAATTTTCACCTTGAATTGCACAGATATTTATGTCTATAGGGTCTCATCTGATAGCTGGGCCTAGTAGCACAGGGAGAACTAATAGTTAGGCATATGATAATATGCTTTGAGGTAGAGGGGTGGGATGGATGCCTACCAGTTGCAGCTGGATTCCAGCTAGTCTTATAAGAAAAGAAGTGGATAGAGGAAGATGGGGACTGAGGGACCTAGCCAAGCTGATTTGGGTTTCAGGCAGGATTCCAAGTCTAGCAGAAGACATTGGGTGCAAAGAAATGAAATAATACAAGTAATACTAGAGTAGTTGCTTTTTATTAGTTTCCTATGGCATGTCATAGATTATTTTATTTAATATTTATAACAATTCTATGAGATAGTCATTTAGTTTTTCCTTCTGACATAAAATATATGGTGTCTTTTCCAAACCAACTAGTTCTGCAATTCTCTGAAATCAACTGTGTGTCCAACAATTTGATTCAGTTCTAACACTCACTATTCATAATTAGCTCAGGCTTCACAGGTTTAGGGCCCGTCTCATAAGACTGCCCTCACTTCAGATGCCAGCCAAAAATGGGGACCCAATGTGACCCATACTTCTGCCTGACTGATTACCAATTTAGGTGTTCTCATGACCTACCCACCGTCACTAACTTACTTTGTTAATAAAGGTATGTTCAGGCCAGATATAGGGAATAATAGTTCAGTAAAACGATTCATAGTTCTCAGGAAAGCATTTTGCTTATGATTATTGGTTTGTTATAATGGGTGCAACTCAGGGACAGTAAAATGGAAGTTATGCATAGAGCAAGGCATGGGTCTGGATTGGGGAGCACAGAGCTTCTATGCTCTTTCTGGGTTTGGCACTCTCCCAACATACCAACATGTCCATCAATCTGGAACATCTCCAGGTCTCCCTTTTCAAGAATTTTTATAGAACTCATTTTTTAGTCCCCCCTCCTCCTCTTTGGAGGCCCTCTCTGGATACCAGGAAGCAGGGATGAAAGTTCCAATTCTTTTAATCACATGTTTAGTCTTTCTGTTGACCAACCTCCAACATAAAGCTATGTGTGGGCCCCAACTTTAATCAATCATTTACATACAAAAACTCAGGTCTTAAAAAAGGCTAACTATGAATAATAGATACTCCTATCACTCAAGGGTTTGGGAAACTTTATGACTGGAATCTGGGACCAAGACAAATATATTTATTATCTTACTGGGTAGGTATTTATATTATCTTACAGATAAGGAGTCTTAGGCACAAAGAAGTGAAATAACTTGCTTGAAGTCACGTAGCTGGGAAGTAACTGGTGGAGTTTGGAATTTAACTCACCTCTGACTACTGTCAAAGTAAGTCCTGCATTTAACTAGCATATCCTGCTAATACCATATAGTTTATGTCATAGCAGAGGTTGAAGGGATGGATTGCTAAAGTGCAAATTGCTCCCTACCCATATACTATTTAGGACAGTCAATGCCTTTTAGGTATTAGACAGTGGAGAAAATAACTTTCCCAAGTCGACAAAGCAAAAATTAAAGCTCAGCTCTGTTAAAATTCCAACATTCCAAAGGCAACAATGCAGAAGACCATTTAAAAAATTAATTTGTTTAAAGTATTACATAAGCCTCCTTTCCCCCCATTGGCCTCTTCCCAGTTGCTCCCACCTGCTAGCACATGGCCTCATTCCCATACTGTCTGTGTCCATTGGTTATGCTTATATGCATGCATATAAGTTCTTTGGTTGATCTCTTAACCCATCCCCTTCCACTGTCCCTCTTAGTTTGGGCAGTCTGTTCAATGCTTCTATGACTCTGGCTCTATTTTTGTTCATCAGTTTATGTTGTTCATTGTATTTCACAAATGAGTGAGATCATGTGATATTTATCTTTCTCTGACTGTATTTCTCTGACCTGCTCTCCAGGTCCATCTATGCTGTTGCAAATGTTAAGACTTCCTCCTTTTTTATAGCAGTATAATATCTCATTGCATAGATGTACCACTTTTTAATCCACTCATCTGCTGATGGGCACTTAGGCTGTTTCCAAATCTTAGCTATTGTAAAGTGTGTTGCTATGAACATGGGGGTGCACATATACTTTCTCATTGGTGTTTCTGGTTTCTTGGTATATAATCCTAGAAGTGGGATTAATGGGTCAAATGGGAGTTCCATGTTTAATTTTTTTTGAGGAAACTTCATACTGTTTTCCACAGTGACAGCACCAATTTGCATTCCTACCATATAAGATGATTTTTAATGTTTCTTTTTAATTTAGGGATAACTAGAATCCATATGACTCACAATCACATGTTTGGGGAGTTTGGGGATTTGATTTTCAAGAGCAAGGGGAAGTTGAGTTTATCACATCTTTGTGGAGTGCATATCTGCTTTTTGCCAGGCAGTCTGCTAACAATACCCAGAGAAGAAAAGGTAGAATGAAGAAGAAATCATGCAGAAGTGAAACATGTAAAAAGATTATATAGTCAAAACAGGTTTGGCTCAGTGGATAGAGCGTTGGCCTGCGGACTGAAAGGTCCTGGGTTCGATTCTGGTGAGGGGCATGTACCTTGGTTGCTGGCACATCCCCAGTAAGGGGTGTGCAAGAGGCAGCTGATCAATGATTCTCTCTCATTAATGTTTCTAACTCTCTATCCCTCTCTCTTCCTCTCTGTAAAACAATCAATAAAATATATTAAAAAAATAAAAAGCTTATATAGTCTAGTGATGACCATGTCAAAACCCGCCAATACCTCAGGATCAAAAGAAGTGTTTAGGGAACTCTTATCACCCAATCACCAGTCATTGGCTTATGGAATCAGGCTTGCCTTCCCTAAATAATGAGCTCCCTAAGTCTCATTTTCTTAGTCCCCTTGGTTGCCCAAGTGGTAGGAAGGTCCTGGAGGTTGGATCAGTCTAGAATGATTGCTATCCAAGTAGGCATGAAGCTCCACTTCTAGTGAGGAGAGGAAAGTTGTTATTCCTTTGGCCAATTAATCTTCAGTTATTCACTAGATACTTACTGTGGGCCAGATACTCTTCAAAGTATATTTGAAGAAAACCATAGGTTAGTATCAGGAAGAAAATAATAATTATGTTAGATGTAAAGGACTAGGTGGGTATGGGATGGGAAGAGTAGCAGAACCAGGAGAGTTTAGAATTGAATAGGGTAGGGTCCTGGTGTATATGAATCAAGCAGTTAAGAATATATATCCTTTCTCAGGATAGTATGGCTTCTTAAAAGAACATTAATGGTGGTACACATTCAATTTAACAAGTAACTAACAAAATATTTAAAAAGATCATTAATGGTATAAATATGCATCTCAAATTGTTAGCCCAGTCATAGTAAGCATTTTTTACAGTCTTGAGATCAATAGAGTATATTCAAGTATAAGAATATGCCCCCAGGCAGCAGGTGTAGGGGCAAGAGCACTGCAACAGGATTAGAAACAAGGAGATTTGGATACTAGTTCAAGCTTGGCCATTAACTTTTTCTATGATTTGGAGCAAATTTCTTAACCTTGATAGCTTCTAGATTCTCCCTCTGTAATTAGAATTGGTTGAGCATGGTTGATTTCCAAACAGGCAAGGCAAAACTTTAAACTGACTCCTTAATTCTATTTGCCCTTCCCCCAGTTTCTCTCTTATTCCTGCTCTGAAATTTAAAGAATTTCAACACTATTCTGGACCACAGAACGACCTTGAATTGGGAAATTCTGAGGTACCTTCCAGCTCCAAAATTCTATGATTATGTGTCACTGTAAATGTGGTCTTTAGATGCATTAATTTTATCCTGTAAACATTGATTGGCTCCCTAGGCCAGTTCAACTTAGGGGAAAGAGTATAGGCTTGCAGACTGAAGAGTCCCAGGTTCATTTCTGATCAAGGATATGTACCTGGGTTGCAGGCTTGATCCCCAGCCCTGGTTGGGGCATGAAAACACCTAGAATTAGAGGCAGAAATGATTGTATCTAAATTGATGGAAACAGAACGAGTTGGGGGATCTCATCTGTCCAAAAGGGGATTAAATGGAGAAAACTCATGATAATTACTATTATTATTTCTATGTTACCTTTTGAGAATCACTGACTGTATGGCAGACACTGAACTAGGTTCTCTACATAAATTACATATTTCATTCTCACAATAAACTTGTATTATTATTGTTTTCCTATTCTCACTTTTCAGGTAAAGAAATTGAGGCATAGAGAGGATAAGACTTTCCCCACACATCAGGAGAAAGGCTTGTTAAAGAAGTGATAGGAACTTCCAGAGGCAAAATATCATAGATTGGATTTGAGATGATTGAAAAGAGTATGCTTTGGGTTTAAAACAAAAATAGGATCTGGAACCCTCCAAGGAGGGATTGAGTGTCTCCAGTGACTGGGTTAAATGATAGCTTATTATTGGAGGAGAAACAATAAGAATCTGATGTTTAGAAATCAGACATATGTGCAGAGATAAAACATTTGTTTCAAGGCCTCATTATTTTCTTCAAAAGATCATTTTTTGTTTTTGTGAATTCTTTGTTAATAATGGAATACATAAATTGGATTTCTATGGCTTCTCTGAAGAGAGGAATGCACCACTTCTGTACAGACATATTTGCCCACAGAGTTAAAGTGTTGGGTCTGATGATAATTCCCCTTTAGGGAGGCACTGTACTAAATTTATTGGCTGATTTGATATCCACTGCAGTTGGGGCCATTTAAATTCAGTGATCTTTAGAGCTATGCTTTGTAGCTTATATCTGGGCAGCAATCAATAATTTTATATTTAATGTGAATTAAACTGTAATCAAAAGATGGAGTACTTCTTTGTCATGGCTCTTTATTGCAAACAGAAGTTATGCTTTCTTTGTAGTAGTCAGAATAAATGGAAAAATGAAAGTTTTCAGTATTCCTACTGTGCTCTCAGAAAAATTACACCAACTCACTCACAGAGAGTTTAGGAGGCAAAATTCAGTTTTTCATGAATTCCACTTAAATGTGATAGAAATCATTTAGGATATAGTTTTCACCATGCTACTGTATTTTAAAATCTCGAATTAAATATAATTAAGAGAAAATGTATGTTTTGATTAGTGCTTAATTATATAAATTTAATTCACTGTCCATGAATATATCACTTCCCTGATGTGTTTTATGTGTGTTTCCTGCTGAAACATCTATTTCCTCAGATCATTAATGGATGCTAACAGAAGAGTATATATTGTTTATTAATTTATTTATATATTGATTGAAATGCATTCTCTTCCACTTGTATAAAGTAATTTTCAGAATTCTCAATAAGATTATACAATCTTGCTAATCAATTCAGCCTCTGTCACCTTGGATCATCCTGAGAACTCCAGTATGGCTCACTTCCGCTCTATATCACTCCTATTTCCCCTCTCTTCTTGATCTGCTCTGAAATTTTTACTATTAAGGTAACTCTAGTAGGCCATGCTAAAATATATAGATATTATCTAGAAAAGGGAAGAGGATTCTGATAATAATTTTCTAGCCATTTCTAGATTTTTAATTAATTTTATTTTTAAAATTTATTTTTATTGTTGAAAGTATTATAGATATCTGCTTTTTTGTTGTTGTTATTTTCCTCCACTGACTCCCTCCTCCCCCCACATGCCTCTCTCAAGCTTTTGCTACACTATTTATTGTCTGTGTTCATGGATTACGCATATAACTACCCTGGTTAACCTCTCCCCCTCAGCATCCCCACCATCCCTCTGAAATTCATCAGTATGTTCATGGTTCCGTCAGTTTTTTTTTAATTTTTATTTTCTTGGAGCTTTATTTTTTTATTTAATAAATCTTTATTGCTCAGATTATTACAATTGTTTCTCCTCCCCCCCAGCTCCCTTCCACCTAGTTCCCACCCCACCTTCTGCCCCTACCTACCTCCCCCCCCGCATTGTCCTCATCCATAGGTGTATAATTTTAGTACAGTCTCTTTCTGCAACTCCCACACTCCTTTCCCCCTGATAATTATCAATCCACTTCCTTTCTTTGCCATTGATTCTATTATATTCACCAGTTTATTCTGTTCCTCGGATTTTTAATTCACTTGATTTTTAGATTCACTTGTTGATATATATGTATTTGTTGATCATAATTTTTATCTTTACTTTTTTCTTCTTCTTCCTCTTTTTAAAGAATACCTTTCAGCATTTCATATAATACTGGTTTGGTGGTGATGAACTCCTTTAACTTTTTCTTATCTGTGAAGCTCTTTATCTGCCCTGCCCTTCAATTCTGAATGATAACTTTTCTGGGTAGAGTAATCTTGGTTGAAGGTTCTTGCTATTCATCACTTTGAATATTTCTTGCCACTCCCATCTGGCCTGCATAGTTTCTGTTGAAAAATCAGCTGATAGTTGTATGGGTGGTCCCTTATAGGTAACTAACTGTTTTTCTCTTGCTGCTTGTAAGATTTTCTCTTTGTCTTTTGCCATTGACATTTTAATTATGATGTGTCTTGGTGTGGTCCTCTTAGGATTCCTTTGGTTTAGGGTTCTGTATTCTTCCTGTACTTATAAGTCTATTTCTTTCACCAGGTGGGGGAAGTTTTCTGACATTATTTCTTCAAATAGGTTTTCAGTATGTTGCTCTCTCTCTTCTTTTGGCACCCCCATAATTCTGATGTTGGTACACTTGAAGTTGTCCCAGAGGCTCCTTACACTACCTTCAACTTTCTGGATTCTCTTCTCTTCTTGCTTCTCCAGAGGAGTGTTCTTTGCCTCTTTGTAAGTGTTCTTTCCAAATCTTTGACTTGATTATTGTATTCCTCTAGTTTGCTGATGGGTTTCTGTATAATATTTTTTATTTCAGTCAGTGTACGTTTAATTTTAGTTGGTCCTTTTTCATATCCTCCAGGGTCTCATTAAATTTATCGGCCTTTTCTAGGAAATTCTTGAAAAACCTTATAACCGTGGTTTTGAACTCTATATCCAGTCTTTTATTATCCTCCATTTCTTTCCTTTGAGATCTGTTTCTTTGTCTCAGCATTTTCGCTGCTTCCCTGAGTTGGTAGAGTGGCTTTGTGTGCTTGGTATCCTATATGGCTCAGTGCGTCAGCCTCCCCAGTTACCCGAGGTAGACATTCTTGGTGATCCCCTTTGTGTACTGCGTGTACAGCCTTGTACTTAAGTCTTGATTGTTGTTGGTATCACTGGGAGGAATTGACTTCCAGGCCAATTGGATGTGAGTATCAGCAGTGTCTATGCCAGGATACCTTCTGTATTGGAGACAGTCTTATAGGATCAGACTTGCAAAATTGCAAAAGCCTCTGAGCTCAGCTTGGATGGGGCAGAGTTTAGGGCTGAGCTGCCAGTCTTGGCTTCCCGTCAGTCCTGCCCTTGTGTGTGCCCCTCAGACCTCTGCCTTCCATGGATCCCCTGATTTTCCACCTGACAGTCCAGATTCCCCCTGTAAGAGCGTGAGTGCCCCAGGGGCTCACCATGAACTGGGTTTCAGTGCTCAGTGCAGTCAGAACTGGGGATTCAGTGCAGTTAGGAACTTCCTACTCCTTCCACTATGGAGAGGCCTCTCTGCATGCACTCACTCACGTGCTGCGGCTCCCGGCTCCCCCATGTCTCCCCATCCCTAACTCTCATCCCTAACTCTACAATCCAGACTCCACCTGTATGAGGTTGGGTCCACAGGGTTTAAGCCAGGGCTGGGATTCAGTGCAGTCGGAACTGGGGTTCAATGCAGTCAGGGGCTTCCTTTCCCCTCCCTCCAGCCAGGCACTCGGGTGCCCTTCCTCCCTGTGCCCGCATCTCTCTACCTCAGCACTTTGCAGCTCCCTTGATCCGTGAGACTCTCTCCTTTCTAGTTGTGGATTTCCCACTCAGCCAGCTTTCCTGTGGTTTTGGATTATGTCCATTCTTTTAGTTGTTATTTTGAAAATGTTGTGCGAGGCAGCAGTTTAGGCACTTACCTAGGCCACCATCTTGGTTTTCTCTTGCAATGGAGCTTTAAATGAAAAGTCAACAATCCCTGAGTGTTGGCTAGTTGTTCTCTAGAGCAGGGTTTGACAAACTGCAGTTCACAGGCCAAATCTGCCACTCTGTGGTGCAGAAGTTTATTTTGTTCATTAGATTCAGTTTATTTTGTTCATTTGATACCACATATGAGTGAGATTATGTGACACTTGGATTTCTCTGACTGGCATGCTTGGCTTAGCATAAAACTCTCCAGGTCCATCCATGTTATTGCAAATGGTAAGAGTTCCTTCTTTTTACTGCTGTGTAGTATTCCACTGTGTAAATGTACCAGTTTTTGTATCCACTCATCTGTTGATGGGCATTTGGCTATTTCCAAATCTTAGCTATTGTAAATTGCACTGGTATGAACATAGGGGCACATATATCCTTTCTGATTGGTGTTTGAGGTTTCTTAGGATATATTCCTACAAGTGGGATCACTGAGTCAAGTGGGAGTTCCATTTTTAATTTTTTGAGGAAACTCCATACTGTTTTCCACAGTGGCTGCACCAGTTTGCATTTCCACCAGAAGTGAACTAGTGTTCCCTTTTATCCATATTTTAAAAATCAGCTAATTATTATCTTAGAAGACACAGAGCTTAACCCTGAAAAATTTGCCTGTAAAGTTAGAAAGTCATAAGACATAGGGTCTAGGCTCTGACATGCTACAAAATAGGTATGTGATCTGAGCCAGGTCAATACCCCTTTTTGGACCCCTATATCCTCAAATATTGTAATAGGCTGAATAATGCTCCTCTCCCCAATATGTCCACAATGGAAGCTGTGGATGTTATCTTATATTACAAAGGGGACACAGATGTATTAAATATATTGATATAAGATGGTCATTCAGGATTATATGAGTGAGCTCAGTGTAGTTACAATCATTATTACAAGAGAATGCAGGAAGAGTCAAAGGAGGAAGAGGCAATATGATGATGGAAGCAGAGATTGGAGAGATGTGCTTTGAAGAGAGAGGAAAGGGGCTTCAACCCAAGGAATGCAGGCCACTGAAAGCTGAAGAAGGTAAGGAGAAGGGTTCTCCCTTCTAGAGCCTCCAGAAGGAAACAGTGCTGTCAACACCCTGACTTTAGCCCAGTTAGATGATTTCAAACTTCTGGCCCCACAAACTGTAAGAGAATAAATCTACATTGTTTTAAGGCACTAAATTTGTGATAATTTGTTATAGCAGCAATAAGAAATTAATACATTATAAAATGAGGTAGTTGGACTAGGCAGTCTCTAAGGTTATTTCCAGCTCTAGTGGTCTATGTTTAGGATAAATCTAGAATAAATATTTTTATGGAGAGGAATAGTACTGTATGAATGGATTGAAAAAATATGATATGAAAAATAGGTTTAGTTTTTGTGACCTCACATGGCAAAATTGACTAATAATAAAAAAAAAAAAACTGTGGACGAGATGAAGTCATAAAAAATAAGCATATATTGTTATCATCAAACTTTATAGTGGCTTGTTCTCTCAAAAAAAATCAAAGGATAGAAGATGAACACTATCAAACTATAGTTTTTCCAAAATGTATATCCTCAATTGTATTGTAAGTCTCTTAGGTCAGAACTGGGTGGAGTAGGAAGTAGAGCCCCAGAGTTCTGAGCAGTACCTTTTAGGACTGACATTCATATGAGATAGTCTTCAGTTTGAACTAGTCAAAAGGGCAATTACTGATCAAACAGTCTGCTGCTATGCAGGCAAGCAAAAGTAGCATAGTTTTTAATCATGATTGAATGGTTTTATGTATTTATATCTATGTTGGACTAATCCACTTTATTCTTGCCTGATCTAGGTGTCGGAGTCTTAAAACATTGTACTGCCTTTACAGCTAGATGCTTAATTCCACCTTTAGACCTTCAAAGGAAAAAAAAATAGTGAAGAAAGAGAAAAAACTAAAGTAGTGAATTGACTATCAGAAATTTATTCATTTTCTCATGTATCAATTCATTTATCCATTCATCCACCCAAACATCCAAACATCCATCCATCTAAGCATCTATCCAAGCATCCATCCAGAAAATATGATTTGAGTACTTTTTCAGGGCAAGTCTATGTTCTATGTGCCATTGAATATCAAGATGAACTGGAAACAAATTCTACTCTCAGGGAGCTTAAGGTTGAGCTGCGGATTACAAAATGTGTTTAATACCTAATAGAAAGTGATGTGCCTTAAGGCAGATATCACAAAGAGCTAAGTGTACAGAAATATCAGTGCTTGCCCAGTACTTTATACCCTCTTATCTTGGAAGATACTCATGGCATCATCTAAAAATCTACCCTCAGAATGAGTATTTATTGTATAGATAAAATCATCTAGAGGGTCTATATCTATCTATCTATCTATCTATCTATCTATCTATCTATCAATCTATCATCTATCTATCATTTATGGTGTCCCCCAAAAATAAGCACACTTTAACAGCTGATAGCTAATTTTTGAAAAGGAAATGTATTTAATAAACACTGCCTTTATAATTATACAAAGTATGTGTATACATTTTTTGGGACACCAAATATATGGTGTGTGTGTGTGTGTGTGTGTGTGTGTGTGTGTGTATTCCTTGTGACATTTTAAAATATGGAGTAGATACATTTATATCACTGGGCAATTTTTTTTATTGTTTAAAGTATTACAAATAGTAGTACATATGTCTCCCTTTTTCCCCATTGACCTTCCACCGGCCTCCCCTACCCTCAACACATGCCCTCACCCCATCCCAGTGTCTGTATCTATTGGTTATGCTCATATGCATGCATATAAGTCCTTCAGTTGATCTCTTACCCCCCAACCCTCCCTTGTCTTCCTACTGTAGTTTGAGGGTCTGTTAGATGCTTGTTTACCTCTGTATCTATTTTTGTTCATCAGTTTAAAATGTTCTTTATATTCCACAAATGAGTGAGATCATGGAGTATTTATCTTTCACTGACTGGCTTGTTTCGCTTAGCATAATGCTCTCCAGTTCCATCCAAGCAGTTGCAAATGGTAAGAGTTCTGTCTTTTTTACAAAAGCATAGTATTCCATTGTGTAGATGTACCATTGTTTTCTAATCCACTCGACTGCTGATGGGCACTTAAGCTGTTTCCAAATCTTAGCTATTGTAAATTGTGCTGCTATGAACACAGGGGCGCATATATTATTTCTGATTGGTATTTCTGTTTTCTTGGGATGTATTCCTAGAAGTGGTATTACTGGGTCAAATGGAATTTCCATTTTTAATTTTTTGAGGAAACACCATACTAGTATTTTTTTTCTACAGTGGCTGCATCAGTCTTCATTCCCACCAGCAGTAAAGGAGGTTTCCTTTTACTTCACATCCTCTCCAGCACTTATCATTTGTTGATTTGTTGATGATAGCCATTCTTGTAGGTGTGAGATGGTACCTCGTTGTTTTGATTTCCATCTCTTGGGTGATTAGTGACTTTGAGCATGTTTTCATATATTTCCTGACCTTCTGTATGTCCTTTTCCAAAAAATGTCTAGTTAGGTCCTTTGCCCATTTTTTGATAGGATTATTTATCTTCCTTTTGTTAAGTTGTATGAGTTCCCTGTAAATTTTGGAGATTAAACTCTTATTGGAGATAACATTAGCAATTATCTTCTCCCATGGCTTTCTTGTTGTTTTGTTGATGGTTTCTTTTACTGTGCAGCTTTTTATTTTGTTTTTCTCCTTAGTTTCACTTGCCCTAGGAGCTAAATTGGTAAAACTATTGCTGCGCCAAATGTCTGCTATTTTGGTGCCTATTGCTTCTCCTAAGATTTTTATGGTTTCCCTTCTTACATTTAAGTCCTTTATTCATATTGAGTTTATTTTTGTGTATGGTGTAAGTTGGTGGTCTAGTTTCATTTTTTTTCATATACCTGTCCTATTTTCCCAACACTGTTTATTGAAGAGATTGTCTTGACTCTATTGTATACTCCTGCCTCCTTTGTCAAGTATTAATTGGGCATAATAGCTTGTGTTTATTTCTGGGTTCTCTGTTCTATTCCACTGGTCTATATGTCTGTTCTTGGGCTAGTACCAGGCAGTTTTGAGGCTTGGTAGTATAGTTTGATATCTGGCATTGTGATCCCTCCAACATCCAACATTGTTCTTCTTTCTCAAGATTGCTGCAACTCTTCTAGGTCTGTTTTTATTCCAGATGAATTTTTGCAGAGTTTGTTTTAGGTCTTTGAAGTATGCCATTGGTATTTTAATGGTGATTGCATTGAATTTATAGAATGCTTTGGTTAGTATGGACATTTTAATGATGTTGATTCTAACAACCCATGAACATGGTATATTCTTTTTTTAAAAATTAATTTCTTTATTAATTAAGGTATCACATATTTGTCCTCAACTCCCCATTCCAATCCTCCACCCCCCACTCATGCCCCCGCCCCCCTATTGTCCTTGACCACTGGTTAGGCTCATATGTATGCACATAAGTCCTTTGGTTGATCTCTCCCTTGTATCCCCACCCTCCCTTTGAGGTCCAACAATCTGACCCATGGCTTCTTATCTCTAGGTCTGTTCTTGTTCATTAGTCTATGTTGTTCACCATTTCCCCTAGATGAGTGAGATCATGTCCTACTGGAAATATACTTATAAGAATAAAAAATGAGACAAGCAATAATCATTATGCTGAAAAACATATGGATCAGTCTGTAGTGAGCTTCTTTCTGGGCCACCAGTTCTTTTGAGACCCAATTTCAATGTCAAACATGAACATGGTATATTCTTCCATCTGTTTACATCTTCCTCTATCTCTTTTTTCAGTGTCCTGTAATTTTCTGAGTAAAGGTCCTTTACCTCCTTGGTTAAGTTTATTCCTAGGTATCTTAATTTTTTTGTTGCAATGGAAAATGGGATATTTTTTTTATTTCTCTTTCTGCGAGTTTATTATTAGTGCATAGAAAAGCCATAGACTTCTGGGTTTTAAATTTGTATCCTGCTACATTTTGGAATTCTTTTATTAAATATAGTAGTTTTTTTCACTGGGCAATTTTATTGTCTGATTTCCTGAGTCACCATTTTTCTAATCAATAAGACCAAATAAGATTCTTGGAGCTAAGTAGGCACTGCTCTCTTAGCTGCATGGGACACTAGGATTTGTAGGGGATAAAAGTATTCTACTCCAAAATATGTCACTTTGGCATACGGATTCTTTTGAACTGAAGTCATTTGAGATTCAACAGATGAAGAAAGAAACCTTCCTGGAGCCTCCTTTATCTGATTAAAAGCAGAAATTTCTGAGAAATGAGTATAGTCATAAGTCTTCTCTCCTAGGGAAGTTTATGGCTATGAACGAGATGGAATGATGATCCCAAGAGGGACATGTACAAACATACCTTATTCCATTTGTTTTCCTCATAGATTTGCCTTCTCATAGTTTGCCACTCTCAGAATCCTCAAACCCTTTTCCTTTGTCTTGTTGATTTTATTTTAACAAATGTATTGTTCTTTATTAATATGCCTAATTAGCCCAAGTTCTTCCCTTTGAGTTGCTGATCACTGACTTTCTCATGTGTGTATGTGTGCTACATGTGTTAATAAATTTTGTTTTTGCTTTGTTGTTGTTTTCAGGGTTAGGATCTCTTGACTTTATTTCATTTTTAAATTGTTGACAGTGTTACAGATGTTTCCCATTCCTTCTACCCCTTTACCTTCCTTTGCCCAGCCCCTTCCCCCCAGGTCTTCACTACCCTATTGCCTGTGTCCATAGGCTATGTATATATGTGTATAAGTTCTTTGGTTTATCTCTCCTCACTCCCCAACTCCCATATTGAGATATGTCAGTGTGTTCCATGCCTCCCTGCTTCAGGCCTTATTTCTTGGTCAATTCATTTTGTTCATTGGATTTCAGAAATAAGCTAGATCATGTGATATTTGTCTTTCTCTGATTAGCTTATTTCACTTAGAATAATAGGGGATTAGTATGTTTTTCTTTTATTAATCTGTGTTTTTTTTTTTTTTTTGCCAGTCTAATTTCTAGGGCCCCCCACTGGAGAACCTAGGGAGGTCATGGAAAAGAGATTTATTTCTCCTTCTCTATAGAATATTGTCTGAATGTCTGTTTATTTAAAGCAGAAGTGGCAACTCAGAAGCCTGCAAGGGCAGACAAGTGATTTAAATAAGTGAAGTAGGACATGTTATATTTAATAGAGAGGTATTTGTTTTGCATATTGAATACATAGCAATATTCTTCATTTCTGCAAAAAAAAAATGTTCCCCATTGTGTTTTTTTTTTTAATATGTGCTCTATATCAGTTGTTTTCCTTCATTTGTTATTCATAGGGAGGATAAATATTTCACCTTCTTTACCAGAAGAAAACAAATGTAATGGTCCCTGATATCCAGCTGCAAGAGTGGAGTATATGAGGCAATAGGGAATGGCGAGGAATGGTGGCTACCTAGACTGTACATGTCCCATCTAATGGGGGCAGTTTCAGTTCACCCTGGCCACAGGAAAATATGGGACCAGTATTACCTGGTTTTCAGTTTTTTTTTAATTTCTTTATTGATCAAGGTGTTACATATGTGTCCTTATTCCCCCATTATCCCCCCATCACCCCACTCATGCCCTTACCCCCCTGTAGTCTGTGTCCATTGGTTAGGCTTATATGCATGCATACAAGTCCTTTGGTTGATCTTTCCCCTTTGCCCCCACCCTCCCTAACTCTGAGGTTTGATGGTCTGATCGATGTTTCTCTGTCTCTGGAGCAGTTTTGTTTATAAGTTTATGTTGTTCATTATATTCCATAAATGAGTGAGATCATGTGATGTTTATCTTTCTCTGACTGGCTTATTTCGCTTAGCATAATGCTCTCCAGTTCCATCCATGTTGTAGCAAAAGCTAGGAATTCCTGCCTTTTTAGTGAAGCATAGTATTCCATTGTGTAAAAGTACCATATGTTTTTAATCCACTCATCTGCTGATGGGAACTTGGGCTGTTTCCAAATCTTAACTATGGTAAATTGTGCTGCTATGAACATAGGGGTGCATATATCCTTTCTGATTGATGTTTCTAGCTCCTTGGGATATATTCCTAGAAGTGGTACCCTGTTTCCCCGAAAATAAGGCAGTGTCTTGTATTAATTTTTGATCCCAAAGATGCACTAGGTCTTATTTTCAGGGGATGTCTTATTTTTCCATGAAGAAGAATGTGGGACACATTTATTGTTAAATGAAAATAAAGGACATTTATTACCTGTATACTGAACGGTAGTACGGTACTTGTCAACACAAACCAGACAAACTGAATTCTATAGTATCAAGAATTTACTCATTTATTCAATGACAATCATGTCATCATCTTCTGGAACATCATCATAACAATTCAATTCTTGAATTTCCTGGTGAATTTCTTGTGACTCCATTTCTTTCAGAATCAGTGGACCAAATCTCTCATGTTTAGCCTAGGGGGGACTTATTTTCGGGGGATGCCTTATATTTCACTCAGAAGGAAACCTGTAAGTAGGTCTTATTTTTGGAGGATGTCTTATTTTCGGGGAAATACGGCATTACTGGGTCAATTGGCAGTTCCATTTTTAGTTTCTTGAGGAAACTCTGTACTGTTCTCCACAGTGGCTGCACCAGTCTGCATTCCCACCAGCAGTGCACCAGAGTTCCTTTTTCTCTGAATCCTCGCCAACATTTGTCGTTTATTGATTTGTTGATGATAGCCATTCTGACAGGTGTGAAATGGTACCGCATTGTCCTTTTGATTTGCATCTCTCAGATAATTAGTGACTTTGTGCATGTTTTCATATGTCTCTTGGCCTTCCTTCTGTCTTCTTTCAAAAAGTTTTTATTTAGGTCTGTTGCCAATTTCTCGATTGGATTGTTTATCTTCCATTTGTTGAGTTATATGAGTTCCCTGTAAATGTTGGAGATTAAACCCTTATCAGTTATAGCATTGGCAAATACATTATCCCATGTAGTGGTCTTTCTTGTTGTTTTGTTGATGGTTTCCTTTGCTGTGCAAAAGCTTTTTATTTTGAAGTAGTAGTTCTATTTGTTTATTTTCTCTTTATTTTCCATTGCCCTAAGAGCAGCTTCAGTGGAGAATTTCCTTCAGCATATGTCTGAGATTTTGCTGCCTGTGGATTCCTCTAGTATTTTTATGGTTTCCTGTATTATGTTTAAGTTCTTTATCCATTTTGAGTTTATTTTTGTGTATGGTATAAGTTAGTGGTCTAGTTTCATTTTTTTGCATGTATCTGACCAATTTTCCCAACACCATTTATTGAAGAGACTGTCTTGATTCCATTGTATGTTCGTGCCTCCTTTGTCGAATATTAATTGAGCATAGTGGTTTGGGTCGATTTCTGAGTTCTCTATTCTGTTCCATTGGTCTATATGTCTGTTCTTCTGCCAGTAAAAGACTGTTTTGAGAACAGTGGCTTTGTAATACAGCTTGATGTCTGGTATTAAGATCCCACCTACTTTGTTCTTCTTTCTCAGGATTGCTGCAGCTTTTTTTTTATTTTTTTTTTTTATTTTTTATTTTTTTTAATTCCAGATGCATTTTTGGAGAGTTCATTCTAGGTCTGTGAAATATGCTATTGGCATTTTAATGGGGATATCATTGAATCTATCAATTGCTTTGGGTAATATGGACATATTGATGGTGTTGATTCTACCTATCCATGAACATGTAGTTTTTTGCATATAGGTCTTTTACCTCTTTAAGTTTATTCCTAGTTATCTTAACTTTTTTTTTTTGGTACAAGGATAAATGGGATTGCTTTTTTAGTCTCTCTTTCTGTAATTTTACTATTGGTGTATAGAAATGCCATATATTTTTTGGCATTAATTTTATATCCTGCTCCCTTGCCAAATTCATTTATTAAGTCAAATAATTTTTTGATGGAATCTTTAGGATTTTCTATGTACAGTATCATGTTGTCTGTGAATAAGGACAGTTTTACTTCTTTTCCAATTTGGATGTCTTTTATTTCTTCTCTAATCACAATGGCTATTACTTCCATTACTATGACAAACAGGAGTGGTAAGAGTGGGCATCCCAGTCTTGTTCCTGTTCTTAGGGGAAATGGTTTTAGTTTTTGTTTATTGAGTGTGATTCTAGCTATGGGTTTATCATATATGGCTTTTGTGATGTTGAGGTATGATCCTTCTATTTCCACTTTGCTGGGAGTCTTTATCAAGAAAGAGTGTTGGATTTGTCAAATGCTTTTTCTGCATCAATTGATATGACTATGTGATTTTTCTTCCTCAATTTTTTTATGTGATGTATCATGTTTATTGATTTGTGGATATTGTACCATCATTGCATCTCTGGTGTAAATTCTGCGTGGTCATGGTGTAGGATCTTTCTGATATACTGCTTGATCAGATTTGCTAGAATTTTGTTGAGGATTTTGGCATCTGTATTCATGAGGGATATTGGTCTGTAATTTTCTTTCATTTTGTTGCCTTTATCTGGTTTTTGTATTAAGGTGATGCTGGCTTCAAAAATGAGTTTGGAAGTGTTCTTTCTTCTTGAATTTTTTTGAATAGTCTAAGGAGGATAGCTTTTAGTTCTTCCTTGAATGTTTGGTAAAACTCCCCTGTGAAGCTATCTGGCCCCTGGCTTTTGTTTGCTGGGAGCTTTTTGATGACTGCTTCAATTTCTCCCATAGTTATTGGCCTATTGAGATTTTTAGCTGCTTCCTGATTGAGTTTTGGAAGGTTGTATTTTTCCAGGAATAGGTTCATTTTCTTCAGGTTGTTTAGTTTGTTGGAATAGAGTTGTTCATAATATTTTTTAACAATCCTTTGTATTTTTGTGGACCCTGTTGTTATTTCACCTCTCTCATTTCTGATTTTGTTTATTTGGGTCCTCTTTCTTTGCTTCTTGGTGAGCCAGGCTAGAGGTTCATCGATCTTGTTTATCCTTTCAAAGAACCAGCCCTTGGTTCATTAATCTTTTGTATTTTTTTTGTCTTTATATCATTTATTTCTGCTCTAATCTTTACTATATCCTTCCTTCTGCTCACTATTGTCTTCTCTTGTTGCTCTCTTTCTAATTCTTTGAGTTGCAGCATTAGATAATTTATTACCATTTTTTCTTGTTTTCTGAGGTAGGCCTGTAGAACTATAAACTTCCCTCTCAGGACTGCTTTTATTGTTTCCCATAGGTTTTGGATTGTTATGTTTTTATTATCATTAGTTTTCAGAATTTTTCAATTTCTTCTTTGATCTTATTGGTAACCCAATCAATATTTAATAACATGCTATTCAGCTTCCAAGTGTTTGAGTGTTTTGAATTGTTTTTATTGTAGTTTATTTCTAATATTATGCCATTCTTGTCTGAAAAATGCTCTGTATCATTTAATTCTTCTTGAATTTTTGGATAGTTTGCTTGTGATCCAGTATGTGGTCTGTTTTTGTGTTTCATGTGCACTTTAGAAGAACATACAATATATTCCATGCATTTGGCGTGAAATGTTCTGATGATGTCAATGAAGTCTATCTGATCTAGTGAGTCATTTAGGATTATTGTTTATTTGCTGATATTTTGTCTAGAGGATTTATCCAGTGATGTCAGTGGTTTATTCAAGTCCCCTACTATGATTGTATTGTTGTCTATCTCTCTCTTGATATCTTCCAGGAGTTTTCTTTTATGTATTTGGGTGCTCCTATATTGGGTGCATATATGTTTACCAGGGTTACTTTCTCTTGTTATATGGATCCCTTTAGTATTATGAAGTGGCCTTCCTTATCTCTTGTTATGACCTTCACTTTGAGATCTATTTTTGTCAGATATAAGTATTGCTACCTCTGCTTTTTTTTCATTTCCATTTTCCTGAAAAATATTTTTCCATCCTTTCACTTTCAGTCTTTGTGAGTCCCTTGTTCTGAGGTGGCTCTTTTATAGACAGCATATATATATATATATATATGGGTCATGTTTTTTTTGTTTGTTTTTGTTTTTTTCCATTCTGCCACTCGATATCTTTTGATTGGAGCATTTTGTCTATTTACATTTAAAGTTATTATTGAAAAGTACTTATTTGTACCATTTTTATTTTTATGAACCTGTGTTCCTTCTTACCTTTTTGTTTCTTCTTTTTACAGCATTCCCTTTAGCATTTCTTGCATTGCTGGTTTGGTAGTGATAAATTCACGTAGCCATTTTTTTTTTTTCTCCTGATTTTCCCTTCAATTTTGATTGATAGTCTATCAATACTCAGATAGAGTATTCGTGGATTGAGTCCCTTGCTTTGCATCACTTTGTATATCTCTTCCCATTTCCTTCTAGCTTAATGTGTTTCTGTTGAGAAATTATTTGTTAATCTGATGGGGGATCCTTTGTAGGTTACTCTCTGTCTTTTCCTGCAGCCTTTAAGATTCTCTCCTTGTCGATAACATTTGCCAGTGTAATTATGGTGTGTTTTGGTGTGGGTCTTTTGGGATTCATTTTTCTTGGGACTCTTTGTACTTGAATAATTTTCTTCTTCCCCATATCTGGGAAGTTTTCTGTCATTATTTCTTCAAATAGATTTTCTAATCCTTGATGTTCTTCTTGTTCTTCTGGCAGCCCTATTATATGTATGTTATTTCATTTTGCATTGTCCTGAAGCTCCCTTAGGCTATCCTTCTGCTTTTTAATTTTTTTTTTTTCTAATTGCTGTTCAGATTGGGGTTGTTTCTGTACCTGATCTTCTAATTCACTGATCTAGTCCTCTGCTTCTTCTAGTCTACTTTCGATGGTGTTTTTTATTGTAGCTATATCATTTTTCATTTCTTCCTGATTTTTGCATAAGTTGTTGATTTTCTCATTTATCTGGTTCATGAACTGTGTGACAATTACTCTGAATTACTTTTCTGTCTTGTTGCATGCTTCCATTTCACTTATTTCCTTACTTGGCAATTCCTCCTTTTCTTTCCTCTGGAGATTGCTTCATTGTCTGCCCATTCTGGCTATCACCAGGAGGTTCAGATTTTGAGTTGTGGGGACTTGGACTGTGTGCAGTGGTAGTTTTGCACCCCCAAAGTGTCATTGAAGAGCTCTTATACCAAAAAGTGCAGTTGCTGTTGGCTGGTGGGAGCTATGCTCACCCTGGATCAGAGTCATAGGTGCTTAGTGTGTCCTCATGTGTGCACCTAAAGTCAGGGACGCTGCCTGTGCGACGTTGAAACAGAGCACCCACTGGTGTGTGCCAAAAATCAAAGTCCCCTATTGTGTGTCAGGAGTCAGAGGCTCCCTGTTTCCATGTCAAGAATCTAATATCAGAGCCTCTCTTTCTTGGTGCTACCTCATACTGAGAAGCAGATCCCTGTGTGCACATATGCCAAGAATTGGAGTCACTGCTTCTTAGTGTGAATGTACTGGGAACCAGGGATCTCAGGCGCATGTAATGAGGAACAGAGTCCAGTCACTGTTGGTTAATGCTGCCTCTTGTGTGGAGATTCAGTGTCCCTGATCTGCCCAGGAGACTCATTGCTCAGTCGCACTGTGTTGGCAGGAGGTCCACTTCTGCCCTGCGGTAAACAGCCTTCTGTGTGTGCTTGCCCTGAATCAAAGTACTGCCTCTTAGTGTGGGTGTGGGGTCTGGTCCTGCGGGTGTGCACAGTGGAAAACAAACTCCCTGTGTCCATATACCCAGGTTTAAATTCACTGCAGCCTTTCTGCTAATCTGCAGGGTTCGGTCGTGGGAAACAAACTCCCTGGGTTTGCATCCCCAGGCTCAAATTCTGCGCTGTCTGCCTGCGTGAGTGTAGGATCTGGTCACAGAAAACAGTCTCCCCAAGGTCATTTGACTATGCTCAAATTCAATGCTACCTCCCTCCTGGGCCCAGAGATGAGTCGCGGGAAACAAATTCCCCGAGTTCACTAGTTCAGGCTAAAGTTCAGCACTGTCTCCCTGCTCTGTGTGGGCGTGGGATCAGATCGCAGCAACTACCTCCCTAGGGATAGCAGCTTGGCTTGAATTCTACTCAGAATCCCAGCCTGGGTGCGGAGACGAGTCAAGGGAAACAAATTTTCCAAGTTCGCAATTCTGGGCTTAAGTTCAACTCTGTCTCCCTGCCCTGTGTGCGTGGAGGATCTTGTCACAGACACTGCCTCCTTAGGGATAGCAGCTGGGCTGGAATCCCACTCAGTCTCCCTGCCTGGGTGCTGAGAGGAGTCGCAGGAAACAAACTTCCCATGTTCAACACCAAGGCTCAAAGTCAGGCGGAGTAGCCACTGCTTTGTGTGTGCAGCAAGCCTTATTGTGCGGCTCGGGTCTGGTAGTTTCTCTGTCGCTGCCAAGGAGGTGGTGGGGGAGGGGGATTGGCTTTGTGACTCACAGAAATCTTTGGATGGGTGCCTGGAGTCTTGGTGTCCCTGGGTCTGCAGCTGTGGTGGCAGGTCTTCTACCAGAGTGGCTGTAGGGTCCTGGTTTGCTTCCAAGACCAGACTGGGTGGTGGTGAGGCTAGGGTTCTAGTCTCAAGCAGTTCTTTTCTTCAAGATGATGTGGTTTCTGTGCAGCTGGTGTCCTCCCTGGAGTGTTTTCGGGTGGCTGTGGGGTTTTGCAGTCTAAGACTGCCTGGATTGGCAGCCCCCTGGAAGAACTGCAGGGTCTAACTGTCCCTATTTCACTCACACACACCCCCACACATACCCCCACACACCTCTATTGCTCCCTCACTCTCTCACACACTCTCCCTCCCTACCGGTCACCATCTTCTCCTCTCCGATTTTCAGATTTTTTAATAAAAGGTAGAAATATGGAATTTATGTGAAATATAAATGTTAGTAGCTTTAAAAAAATATGTCTGACACTGTGTGGGACATGCAGAACATGGCTATAGTCTTTAGATTTAAATAATTTATAAACTTTATGTTCTTGACTCTAGCCCCTGCCATTGCCAAGCTTAAATTCTAATGTCTTGGTTTGAAATGAGAGTGAGAACAAAAGCCAACTTCTTGTTAGTTAAGGAATGAATGTGAAGGAAATAAAACTAGAGAGAAAAAAGAAATAAACTTGGATAGTTTTGTCTGTCTCCTTGCCAAATAAATATTGTATATGGTGTTTCTTTCTCCTGTGAAGCATCCAATGTGTTGTATGTATAAGGATGGAAATTAGTTTTTGAACAACAAATTGGGATACATGATCTCACATTGAGACATATATTTTGAATGTGGGGATGTCCAGGACAATATAGGACATATGGCAGACATCCTAATAGAAATACAAATGGAATTCCTAAGTAGGTACTGCCCTCACTATTTTACTTTCTTTGCAGGTGGCAGCCCCTTTCACGTGGTATTTTGTGGTTTTGCTTTTTAATACCTCAATAACTAAAACTTCTCTAATGAATTGCAAACACAGTTAACTGTGGATTGAACCTGCAGCATTTTGGTGTATGGGATGATGCTACAATCAACTGATCTACCTAGCCAGGACTATTTGGTAATGCTTTTAAAACTCAATCTGCAAGGACTTCAAGAGGGTGTGTGATCAGATGGCATCTAGAAAGAAATTCTATTGCTGTCAGATAATACTGAAGAGGACCCAATGACTAGACAGGCTTCCACTTGTTTTTCCCATGCAGGGTTTTATTATCCTTCTGCTTAGGCACCCTGGTCTTCCTGACTTTTTGTTTAAAACAATACTTTCCAAGGTTGCCTTAAATCTGATCATATCTGAAGCTTTAAAAGTAATTGTTCACATTAATGCTTTCCCCATTCTGCCAGCAAGCCAGGTGGGGCTTGTTAGGTTGGATTTGGATTTGTTGACAATCCTTGATTTGAGTTCTCAAGTTCTAAAGAGTAATCTTGCATTGGAATGGGGTGTGAGGAGGGGTGAGGCAGCACTGTTTCTTGGACTTTGAATTTGTATTTAGATCTGTTGAAATTGAGAATGTGGAGCAAGGTCTGTTTGTTTAGTGGGGCTTTTTCTGACTACTTATTCATTCGCTTCTAGTCCTTACATGTTGGTGGTATTTGTTGAGTGTTTCAGAATATGTGCATGCACTCAATGTGGGTTACAAATGTGGGTTCTATAGAATCATAGTATGTGGGTTCTATAGATCATAGGAGCATTGGAAGAGATCTTGTCTACCCAAACCCTCATTTTACAGATGAGGAAATAGGCCCAGAGAGGGAAGTGACAAAGTGATTTAGTGGTAGAGCTAGTAGAATAAATTCAGGGCTCCTATTATTATTATTATTATTATTATTATTATTATTATTATTTTCAATTCAGAACTCTTCATCTTTATTATTTTTTCATGTGTAATAGCTCCATAGATCAGTTGTGGAGATTAGCCTCCTCTCATTCATGACTCTTTGAGTTTCCTTCCTCAGAAGCCAATAAGTATTAAATAAAACCCAACATGAATGATAGCTACTGTGGAAAATGTTACTACTGAAAAGTATGCTCCTAGCTGCAGGCTTATCAAATCTAAGAAAGGTTCTCAGAGTGAGTAATCAGTGGAAGCACTTCAGATCTACATATATTTTGCAATACCTCCATCCGTAATTGCTGTTAGCACAATTTTGTTTTTTTTAGTTTGCAAGATAACTATAATCACAGTAACTATTTAAAAAATCTCATGTTTAAAAATTATGAGTATGGAATAGGTGATATATATATATATATATATATATATATATATATATATATATATATATATGTATGTATATGCTTCAATGCAGTTCTGGGTTCTGCTGATCTTTTCATTGGCTCAGGCCTCCCAGGGGAAGAAGCTGTTCTGTCCATATGCCCTGAGCTACAGGAAATGTGATGCCATTTCCTTGTGCAGCAGCAAAAACAAAGGGCTCTGACTATGACATCTTTTCTGATGGCTTCTGTAGTGTACAAAGAGGGCTTAGAAAATCCTACCTGATCAGCAAAATGCTCCAGGCCAATGTTAAATGAGAGCATTACTGTAAGCAGCCTACTTAGGTAAGCAGGTCCTGTACTTTTAGGCCATCTTGACAACACTTCTTTATTTCTCAGCATCTATGTTTCTCCCATAGTACAGAAGATCACCTGGATATAATACTTCTCAAATAATTCTGCTTTCCTTAATGGCAGAGAAATGTACATGCAGACATTCTGGCAAGTCAGAGAGGAGGAAGAAGTTCCTTCTTGCACATACATAATTTCTGTTAAAGCTTTTGTTTTATTTTTTAAATTTATGAAAAGTTTTTAATTTTGCTCCATCATTTGTTTAAACAGAACATTAGTATTTGCTCCCAAATTTGGGGTAAAGTTGCTGCTCAGAAAAGCATGCCAGGCCAATGTTAAATGAAAAAAGGTCCATATATAGCCTAATTAGGAAGCAGGTCTTGTACTTTTAGGCCTTGATGACACCTCTTTATTTCTCAGTTCCTCTGCTCCTCCCATGTACATAAGCTCACCTGGATATAGTGGCCTTCTCTGGGATACCTGAGCCACATTGTCAGAGCCCAATTTGAGGAAAATGAAACTAGAGAGTACCTGATGTATCCATCCCCTGAGGTAGATTATTGTTCTAAGCCTGGAAAGATATGGTCTCTTATTTCTATAGATTTAAGGCAGTCATTTAAAAAATTAAAAAAACTAATCCATGCAATGTTTTCTTATAAACAAAGCTGTTATGGAGGGTCACTATGGGAGATTTGGATTTGCTTTGGTTAAAACAAGGGTGTGGGGATCCAGAGCCTTATCCCCTTGGGTCCCTTTGACTTCCCCTTATAAAGGGATACTGGATACTCTGAAACTAGTTTGAAAATCATTAAAATAGGGTGAAACTATTCTTCATCCACATATGGTATCTTTCATTCACTGACTCTCTATTCACTTACTAAACGTTTGTTGAGTGACTATTTGCCAGGCACTGTTCTGACACTTCTGATATAGGAGTGAATAAAACAGATAACATTTCCTGCCCTCATGGAATGAACCTTCTAGTGGAGTAGTTAACCAACTAACATGATAAATAAGTAAAATGCATAGTTTGTTAACTACTGACAGTCCTAAGAAGACCAGTAAAACAGGGAAGGGGAATTAGATGTGAAGATGAGTTTTGAGGAAAGACCTGAAGAAAATGAAGTTAGCCCTGTTTAGATCTGGTGACAAAGCCTTTCAGGTGGAGGAAAGAATAGTGCAAAGCCCTGAGGTAGGATATTGCTTGTCATGTTTAAGGACCAGCAAGTCTTTCACTGCAAGCAAAATAAAAAGTCACTGGAGGGTTTTGAGTAGATTCCTTTATGTTCCTACAATATCACTGTGGCTGCTGCGTGGATATATACTGAGCATAGGCCAATGCAGAGTAGAAGAAACTTGTAGAAAGCTGTTGTGGAAATCCAGAAGAGAAATGTTGGTGACCTGGGAAAGAATGATGGCAATAGGGTGGTGAACAGTGGTCAGACTCTGGAGTCAGGACCAATGGGGTTTTCTGTGGAGCAGCTGTGGGGTATGAGGAAAAAAGAGAAAGGCCAGGAACATCACTAAAGTTTTTAATCTGAACCATTGAAAAATGGGGTTATTGTTAACTGAGACCTGAAGTTTGTGGGAGGATCAGTGTTTGTGTCTGGGGGCGATGGTGTAGGAAATATTAGTTGCTCATTTACACGTGTTAAATTAGAGATGCTCAGATGTCTGGTAGGCATTTGGGCATATGGATCTTGAATTTGGGAAAGTTAAGGAAAGTTAAGCCTGTAGAGTCACATTTTCCCACATCCCTATAGTAAGGATATGGTGTATTAGAGATACATCAGCCAGTTGTCGTTCTACAAATGGCACACATCCAGAGAGTTCACGGCTTTCAGTCCCAGTCACTTGAGGCCACATTCCAGTTGGCATGAATACAGACAATCACTTGCCCTCACACTTAGTCATGTGAGTTGGATAAACATGTCCACACTTTTCTTTCAAGGACCCCTAGGGTTGACTGTGAAGCTCAGAGACACTGTTCCATAGAACTAAGTTTCATAATCTCTGGATCCAGACCATTGCCTTTCAATTGCAATGGCCTCCTTGTGGGTCACAAAAACTTTGGAATGAAGCAAAGAATACTTGTTTAGTTACCAGGGCTGACCATTGCATGGGAAGATAACAAAGCTGGAATTATCCCATATTGTGAATGATTTTATCAAGAGGAAATCCTCTCCAAAGGAATGTCAAGGGCAGCCTTGAGGAGAAAAGAAGTTAAAAATGCAACAGGCTGCCTGGGAAGAGGGTTGGCAGGTTAGGATGATTTTTTTTTAACTTGTGTGCACAGGAGTTCAGTTTAATTTAGTAAAAGAGGGCAGAGCCCAGTAGATACATCTTGGAGCTCAGCCCCAGGACCAAAGTATGGGAACAAGAGCAGAGTTATTTGTCACTCAGCATTGACAAATACAGTAAGCTGCTGTCTGTGTTACAGTTTGGGAGGCAGGGGAAGGGTAAGAGGTCCTGATAGGAGGGAGAAGTAGAAGGAGTACAAAAAACAGTATTGGGAGTTCCAGGAGAAGAGCTGAGGGTGCATTAGAGAAACTTAAGTAGTAGGTGGCATTGAATTATAAGTAGTATTTGGCTAGACAGAAATGGAGCAAAGGACAGTCTTAGCAAAGGGACTGGCATGATTGAGGGCAGATGTCTTCAAAGAACAGTAAATTTAAGTGGTCAGAGGTAAAGTAAATGAAGGAGGGTATGAAAACGGAGGCAATGAAGTGTGGTTCAGTACACAGTCTCTTGAGTCTGATAGCCTTGTGAAGCCCAGCTCTGCAATTTATTATGTAACCTTAACAAGTTACTCAACCTGCTTTACCCTCTATATCAGACACAAAGAAGAAATAAAAGGCATCCAAATTGGAAAAGAAAAAGCAAAACTGTCCTTATTTGCAGATGACATAATACTGTACATAGAAAACCCTAAAGTCTCCATTAAAAATTATTAGAATTAATAAATGAATTAGGCAAGGTAGCAGGACACAAAATTAATTACAATAAATCTATGGCATATCTATACACCAATAGTGAACTTACAGAAATAGAGGCTAAAAAAGCAATCCCATTTACCATTGTACAAAAAAAAAAAGATACCTAGGAATAAGCTTAACTAAAGAGTTAAAAGACCTATATGCAAAAAAACTATAGGACACTGGAAAAAAAAGACATAGGAAGCTATAAACAGATGGAAGAACATACTGTGTTCATGGATTGGTAGAATCAACATCATCAAAATGTCCATACCACCCAAAGCAATTTATAGGTTCAATGCAATCCCCATTAAAATACCAATGGCATATTTCACAGACCTAGAATGAACACTCCAAAAATTCATCTGGAATAAAAAAAGACTAGCTGCACTATTCCTGAGAAAGAAGAACAAAGTAGGTGGGATCTTAATGCCAAACATCAAGCTGTATTACAAAGCCACTGTTCTCAAAACAGCCTGGTAGTGGCACAAGAACAGACATATAGATCAATGGAATAGAATAGAGAGCCCAGAAATAGACCCAAATCACTATGCCCAATTAATATTCGACAAAGGAGGCATGCACATACAATGGAATTAACATAGTCTCTTCAATAAATGGTTTGGGAAAATTGGACAGATACATGCAAAAAAATGAAACTAGATCACCAACTTACACCATACACAAAAATAAACTCAAAATGGATAAAGGACTTAAACATAAGATGGGAAACCATAAAAATACTAGAGGAATCCACAGGCAGCAAAATCTCAGACATACGCCGAAGGAACTTCTTCACTGTTATTGGTCCTAGGGCAATGGAAAATAAAGAGAAAATAAACAAATGGGACTACATCAAAATAAAAAGCTTTTGCACAGAAAAAAAAAAAAAAAACACGATCAACAAAACAACAAGAAAGACCATTATATGGGAGAATTTATTTGCCAATGTTATCACCAACAAGTGTTAAATCTCCAATATTTACTGGGAACCCATGCAACTTAACAAAAGGAAGATAAACAATCCAATCAAGAAATGGGCAACAGACCTAAATAAAAACTTTCTGAAAGAAGACAGAAGGTGTACCACAGTTTTTTAATCCACTCATCTGCTAATGGACACATGGGCTGTTTCTAAATCTTAGCTATGGTGAATTGTGCTGCTATGAACATAGGGGTGCATATATCCTTTCTGATTCGTGTTTCTATCATGTTTCCCCGAAAATAAGACATCCTCCAAAAATAAGACCTACTTACAGGTTTCCTTCTGAGTGAAATATAAGGCATCCCCCGAAAATAAGGCCCCCCTAGGCTAAACATGAGAGATTTGGTCCACTGATTCTGAAAAAAATGGAGTCACAAGAAATTCACCAGGAAATTCAGGAATTGAATTGTTATGATGATGTTCCAGAAGATGATGACATGATTGTCATTGAATAAATGAGTAAATTCTTGATACTGTAGGATTCACAGTTTGTCTGGTTTGTGTTGACAACTACTGTACTACCGTACCGTATACAGGTAATAAATTTCCATTATTTTCATTTAGCAATAAATGTGTACCATATTCTTCTTCATGAAAAAATAAGCCATCCCCTGAAAATAAGACCTAGCGCATCTTTGGGAGCAAAAATTAATATAAGAGACTGTCTTATTTTCGGGGAAACAGGGTAGTTTCTTGGGATATATTCCTAGTAGTGGGATCACTGGGTCAGATGGGAGTTCCATCTTTAGTTTTTTTATGAACTCCATACTGTTCTCCACAGTGGCTGCACCAGTCTGCATTCCCACCAGCAGTGCACGAGGGTTCTTTTTTCTTTGCATCCTTTGCTAACTTGTCATTTGCTAACTTGTTGATAATAGCCATTCTGACAGGTGTGAGATGGTACCGCATTATTGTTTTGATTTTCATCTCTAATTTGTTTCTGGCTTCTTTAGCTGAATATAAAATTTGTGAGTTTCATGCATGTTGTTATGTGTATCAATATTGATAATTTGTTCTTTTATGAACATTCAATTTACCCATTCCACTGTTAATGGACATTTGTTATATTTTTAGTTTGGGACCATTGTGAATGAAGTTATTCTCATATTTAAAAATCCTAATATATAAAACCCCCTGGTCCATCACATCCACAATGACTGGGAGGCTTGATTAACCAGAAGTCAGTCCTGTAGTCAGTGCTGGGCCAGGCTGCTGTGGCGACCCAGCACTGACTTCTACGGATACTGGTATGATGACCCAGCACTGACTGCTGAGGGGGCTGTGAATGAGGCCCAGAGAGAGGCCTAAAGATAGAAGCAGGGTCTGATCTATAGACTCTGTGGCAGCTATTGATCAGAACTTACCTCTCTCTTTATCTCCAGGCCTGGTCAGCAGCCACGCCTCCATTTATCTCCAGGTCTCCACTGGGGCTTTTGACCAGCTCCGCCTTTCTGATCAGGCCCCATTGATAGGCCCAGAGACACTGACTGGCATAGAAACCAACCAGTCAGAACTAAATCTGGGTCAACTGTGAGAAGCCAATGGCTGCCTAGAAGGCAAAACTTTTGACACTGACTGGCATAGAAATCATCCAGTCAGAACCAAATCTGGGTCAATTGTGAGGAGCCAATGGTTCTCTAGGAGATGGAGCTTTTGATGATGACTGGCACAGAAACTGACCAATCAGAACCAAATTGGTTGGTGTAGGAGGGCAGTTTGGGGTGTGATCAGGCCAGCATGGGAGGGCAGTTGGGGGCAAGATCAGGCCAGCAGGGGAGGACAGTTGGGGGCAATAGGGATGGTAGGGAAGCAGTTAGGTATTAATCAAGCTGGCAGGGGAGTGGTTAGAGGGTGATCAGGCTGGCAGGCAGAAGTAGTTAGGGGCAATCAGGCAGGCAGGCAAGCAGGTGAGTGGTTAGGAGCCAGCAGTCCCGGATTGTGAGAGGGACTAAATTGGCAGTTGGACATTCCCCAAGAGGTCCCAGATTGGAGAGAGTGCAGGCTGGGCTAAGGGACACCACTCCCCCAGTGCATGAATTTTATGTACCTGGCCTCTAGTAAGTAAATAAAATACATGTCTCCTAGATAGTGGCAATGCTATCTTCTAAGATCATAAACACAGGAAGAGGATCAGATTTTGGGAGCTGGAACAGGAGATGATTTTCAGTTTGGGGTACTTTGAGTTTCAGTTCTCTGGGAGGAAAATGGGAGAAACATCCAATCAGGGTCTAGAGCTCAAGAGATTGTTCTGGGATGGGCACAGAGATGGAGGTTTGGGAATGATCTACTTAAAATATAGGAGGCCCAAATTTCCTACTCTAAACTAAATAGAAGTATACTTAGATTATATGTTATTATGTTGGCCCATACTCTTCATGTCAAAAGGCTTCATGTTGACAATTTTTTTGTTTCATTTTAAATGATGTAACATTTTCTCTCAATTTGTGGCAGATAGCATTAACTGGTACTATTTTTCCAGCTTAAAATATAGAATGCTTATGGCAAAACCTAAACAGACCGTGGAAGACCCATGTCACAACATGGACACAACTTGACCTTGTGGAGTTAAGTTTAACTCTCAGAGGATCACAGTGGAAGGCAATATAGCTAGTATATCGCAAATCTGTCTGTAACTACATGAGGATTATGTTTTAGTACTAGGAATATTTATCTAAGTGCCAGAATGGTGTTGATTAATAGAAATCATGCAAAACACCCAGTGTTGCTAAAGAAAACTAATCATTTGGTAAACCAAGAGTTGTCACTTAACATATTGTGATATGTTTACAATTTGTATTCTGAAAAATAATGGAATTTTGGAACTCAGATGGCTTATAGACTTCTTACAGCTCAACTTTCTAACTTGACATTTTAACCCAAAGTTATACTTGGTAGCAGAACTCAGAACTCAGGTCAGCCCAGTGTGTTTCCCTTGACATCATATTTCATGTAATTCAATTTCTTATGAGTGAACTAATTCAAATGTGATTTGAGGCTCAAAGCAGAAATTCAACTTATCTGTAAAAGGAGTATACATATTAAACAGTACTTGACCTGTGGGTGAGATGAAGAAGCTGCAATTATTTTATAGTCTCTTACCTTTGTGGATCGGCTACTCTTTATTTCTCCTTACCTGTATCTGCATATTTAGAACACAATTTCAGAGTGTAGATAATACAAGTGATAATGAAATCTTCAAGGAATTGTCTCAGGACATCAAAGTGCTAAAAGTTAAGGAGTGTGTGATGGGAAGGTGGTAGTCACAGTTTATATGTGAGGAAACAAAGCAGCGTGGTTGTTTTCCTTCTTTCTTCCTAAACCCTTACTAATCCTTTCATTTATAACATCCTAGAAATGGTATCTACTTCAGACTGGTGAATGGAATTCATGAGAAACTTAAGAAGTTGGTTTTTAACAAAAGCTATGAGAATGCAATTTTGTCTAAAAAAGAGTGTTACTCGAAAGAGAATGGCTTTTATTAAGAATGCCACTAAGAAGCAATAAAATAGTATCCTTACACAATTAAAATAACTACTATAATCAGTTACATTTTTCAGTGTTTCTCAACTTTCATTTTATTCACAGTCCCAAATTGTGCAATTCTCAGGCTTTGTGGTCCTAAACAGGTTAAAATAGCTTAAATTGGGAGTTAGAATATGTGATAATATTTTAAACATTTTTTCTGATTTTGCAAGCAGTACAGAACACTTTAAAAGATGTAGGAAAGTATAAAAAAGAAAATAAAATTCACTTCTAAGCCCATATCCTTTTGTGGTACCTGTATTTTAAATGATGAAATTCACACACAAGGCCAATTACTTAAAAAACAAACAAACAAACAAACAAAAAAACACAAACCCCACACATGTAAACATAGAAATTCGTGAAGTAAAACTGTGGTCTAAATTCACAAAATATTACTCTCATTTGGCATTTAGAAATTCACATGCCATCCATCCCAGGCAGACAAGAAGGAAGCAGAGTGGCACAGCAGCCAGCAGGGGAGTTGCTGATCATCAAGGTGATCTTTAGGGCCTACCAGTTGATAGGACATATTGTCAGTGTTGAGGTTACTATGGAGGCAGAACATGTTGTTTCTTATCTTGGCTGTCTCTGTCCTTCCATCTTACCTTTAAGTTATTCTGTCACATCAATTGACATCTATTTATTGAGCAGAACTGAGCTAGGCAGAGATAGAGATAGAAGATCCATCAAAATAGGGCAGTTGCCCTGCCTTTATGAAGATTAAAAACTAGTGGGAGTGATAAGCATTAAATAATTATGTCTATACATAGAGTTGTAACATGTGTGTAATGCCAAATGGAATGAATGGTTTCCATTCTGAACACTCTATTTTTTGTAATTAAAATGCAGAGATATATGTTACCTATCTAATCTATTATATATATATTATTTTCCTGTGCATACAATACATTTATATGCATTATATATGTAATGCATATACAAAGTGGAATACACAAATTCCCTATATTATACTGTATGGGAGACCACCTCCAAACCCTGTTTTGAGAATTCTGAGGACTTATTCTTATTTATAGGAGATTTAAATGATCATTAATGCTAAACTTATCTGCTATTTTCACCTCATATACTGCCTTTAGAAACTAACCCCTGAGCAAGCTGGAGCTCATTATGGCAAGGGTTGTGTGGAAAGAACATAAGGTGCTAAGAGACAAGATAACCAAAGACTCTATTTAAATTTGGAAAGCAGTAATTACTCATTGTCAATTTTTGGTAGGTTCTCAAAGACCCTGATTGCGTTATTACCAAGATCAAGAACCATTGTCTTAAAATACTAGTATACCTCCAAGGCAGCAGTTCAGCTTTGCAGGGGAAAAAAGGTAGGAATGGGAAATTGAAGTTGTATCTCAAGCATTGGTTCTGAAGTAGTTCAGAAATGTTCAACCTCACTCTCCTTACAGAACTGCTCTTTGTTCCATGTCTAATTTCTTCTACATGAATAATTCTCATTCTTGTGTTCAGATGCAACAATCCACCATTCATTGTCATGATTAAAATAGAAAACGACAGGCATTGATTTTTCACAGCAATTAGCCCTTCTTTGTTTTCTGATTTCTTGAACATATACAAGCAGAACAGGCTGGGCAGTAATATGGAAGAGAGTGCTTCTTTCATTCATTGGGAGCCAGTTTTTTTGTCATGTAGGGCATGATGAAGGATGCTGAAATTCAGAGAGACCCCCCCCCCATTTTAGATTGACCCTTTCCTCATATGTAAAAAACATCTGCTAAGAATGTCACATTTTTTATAGTTAAAATATTTTTTTCAGGAGTTTCTTATCTCTCTGATAACCGCCATTTGGGGGACAATTTCTCAATCTTATCTGATTTGATTATACCAAAGGATGTGTTAAGCTCAATTAAGGTAATGTATAGAGCAGTGTTTTTAAACTGAACTATACACTTATGAAACTGAATAGATACTGTCAACCGAGGTCAGTGCAGAGATAAGATATTTTTAGGGTGCTTCAATTTTATTTAGCATTTTCTTCATTATACTCTTTATATTCTCTTTTACGTAAGATTGAAAATACTTTGTTGTGACTGGTTATAACTGATTTTTTCCTCCTTGTGAAATTTTAAGTTGACAAAGTTGATACTCCATTTTTTATTTATTCTCATAGAATGAAAAGTATTCTCAAATAGAACTATTATTTGAAAGAACTATAGCCTAAATGGAATTAGGTACCTGAAAATTAATTTTAGTCTATACATTTTATTTTGTTTCATGTTAGAAATATAAGCACACCAAACAATTAAAAATGTTAGAATCCTTATATAATCTATAATATTTTGCTTTGAATTCTTATTTAATATTATAACACTTATTAACTCAAAAATATATAATTTTCTTTATAGATTTATCTAGTGAACACACCCTTTTAAGTATTTATATTCTTAATCTATTTCCCCCTTTAAATATTTGATACTTATAATCAATATGCTTGTATATAAACTTAACAGTTCATTTATATAACAACTAGAGGCCTGGGCTCGGCCCTTGCAGCCTCTGCTTCCTCTGGAAGGTCATCCAGATGGTCATATGGAAGGTCATTCTGAGGGTTGTTCTGCTGGTCAGTTTAATTAGCATATTAGCTACGTATTATATAGGATCATTTATTAGTGCAAAAATTTGCTCTTGTAATAATAAGGGATTTCCTATCCACATATGATTTAGAATGCTTACCTATATTTGAAACTGAGTATGTTGATATTCATGATAATTCTAATGCCATGCCTTGGTCATGTTCAAGTTCAGGAAGACCAAGTAATATTTACGTATACATTGGCTATTCAGCTTTCCAATGACCTTCCTAGACCAAAACCCAAACCAATCAACAGATTTGGCATGAAAACGGAGTCCAAAAACAGACTTCCAGCATCTCTTTGATGGATAGTGTGTTTACAGGTGTTGTGAGTGTGCTCTCTAATTTACATGTACATTACAAATATTTCTTTGAAAATATTTAATGTTTAATAATTAAAGATTACAATGATCTGGAGGCATTTTGAAAAAAAGTTATAGCCCATGTATCCTTTTCCATTTTTCTTCTTCATATGTCTAAGCCAGTTTCTTATAGGAGGCTCCATCCACCATGACCTTTCAAATTTAGCACTCAAGTGCTCGTGGGACTATCTAGCCCCACACTCTGGCTGTACTCTGAATAAGACTTGCCCAATGTTGTTGTTGTTGTTGTTTTGTACCATATGCATCCCTGGCAGGCATAAAGATAGGCATATGAATATTAATAGACTCTCCTTTGCTACAGATTATTCCTGAGAAGATTTAATGAGCTAAGAATATTAATATTTGATAGAGTAAACACCATAACATTTACATTGAAGTCCCTTAAGGTAAAATAAATATTTATAGGAATTGGTTAATTACCTTTGGGAAAGGTATTAATATCTACCTACTCATGTTTATGGGCCCAAAGACAAAAAAGATAATAAACTCTGAGGCAGTTAAGGATATACCACATAATGATTCACTCCCTCCTTTTCTGTTCCCCCCCCCCCCATTGGGTGCTCATGACAAGAGAAGTTCTCTTTTTAGTGGGAAATCGCTTGATTTTGCAATTGATGAGGATACTGTTTTTGAGAATTTGCAATGGCCTGAGAATTTAAATGGATCCAACTGGTAATAGGAAGAGCTATTTTGAATATTTGGTATTATCAAAGTAGTACAAGTAAAAATATTATTAGTAAGAGTTATTAGAATAAGGGAGAGGGGTGATTTTTCTGATTAAAAAGATGGTAGACTGCAATTGTATAAGAGCATGGGTGTTGGACTCTAATGACACTGCTGGTTTTGCCAATTAACCAACTGTGAGATAAATTGCTTAATGTCCCTGAGCCTCCATTGTTACCTGGGGCTTAGAATAGGGTCTAACTCGTAGTGTTGTTATAAGAATTGAATGAGACATTGCCTATAAAATACTTAACACATTGCCTGGCACAAATGTACTCAATAAACATTATAAATGACATTTTATTATTACAGAGGCTAACTTATTATCTATTATTTATCAATTATTTCTTATTATGGCTCAAAGCAAGATATATATTTTACATCATAACCAAATACATACACACATTTAGCAGGTAGTGATAGTAATTCATGGTAATTTGGACATGGGAGTAAAAGGAAATGTTAAGGAAAATGTCTAACTTTCTGGTTTGTATAACTTTGTGGCTGGTGGTATATTCATTGAGCTAAGAAATATGGAAAGACAATAAAAGAAGCTTAAGATTGCAAGAGACAGAGAAGGAGTGGATAGAGAGGAAGTAGGCAAACCTAGAGGCTATCATGGAAACTTTGATGCAGGAAGGGGGACAGGGGAGGAGATTCTTCAACAAGTATATATGATGAACACAATCAACTGCTGCTCAGAGCTTACTGGTAAATTTGGTTACTATAACTTCTGAAAGGATCAGCCAAATTGGTCATATTCCCAAAGGTATCAAACTCAAAATATCCCTTGACTTGGATGTCTAGAGCTGTGTGACATTTTTGAATAAAATAGCCATCAGAATGAAACAGCTGCCTATTTCATTGCCTGTTGCTTTCTTTCCTCCACAATCAGGAGCTTCTTGGTCTCCTGTTTGCAGATTCAACCTCACCCGAGTCCCTGGACCAATTCTGATTTTTAGATTGGAGGAAGTCAAGATAATTCTAGTCTAGGCTTCTGGGTTTCACTATTGACTTATCATTGTTGCCCTAACTTGTTTCACATTTCTGAAAACTGTGCTTGTTGGCTTTCTTCCATATATGAGTCCTCATCTCAGCCAGATGAAACAATGGCTGTGAAAATGCTTTGGAAATGATAGAACTTAATATATGTAAAGCATCTAGCATATGGGATGGGTACACAGTAGATTTTCAGGTAACAGTAGTTATTGTTAATTGGACCATAGCTTTGTTACTGCTGTTAGTCAAACCTAGCAATACACAAATAGTAGAGTTGAATTGCTGTGTATTTTAAAGAAGTGATAGTCCTGCAGAGTTCCTTCTTGCTCTGCTCTCAGATTTTCCACTTGAACTAGTCTTTGCCTCTTTTCAACCTTGTTCATAAGGTGGAGGGTGAAATATTAACAAAGACCATGCATTCTAGAACCAGACAAATTTGGGTTTAAATCCTGACTGTGACTTTAGGAAAGGTCCTTAACCTTTTTATAGTTTACTCATCTGTAAAATTGTGACCACCTCTTACCCCCTGCAGGATTGAATTAAGTGAAATATATAAAGGTAATGCATTGGTATTCACTAAACATGATCTTCTTTCTTTCCTCCTTCTTCCATGTAGCTATTCTGAGGCTATCAGACTTCTGAAGCCATTCTCACTTTACTATCACAGAAAAATCCCATTGCTTACACTGTGGTGCATTCTAAACTTTGATCTATTATATTCCAGTACATGCTAATTTCCCACATCAACTTTCAGACCACCAGGATTGTATGTAACTAATTTTTGCTTGACTAACTCAGTTAATATTAACTGAAAACTTATTATTAGTATGTGCAAGGCAACATAGGAAATATTAAGCTACCACATTCCCATTCCTGAGTCTTTACATTTGGATGACTTACCTTTTTCAACACACCCTACCAGGCCTATGAAGCCAGCCTGAATGGCTAGCAGACATGCTAAACATTTACTGTAGCTTTTCTTCCCCCAATCAGTTTTGATTTGATTTTGCTTGATCATGTCTTCCCTATTCTGTCCTTTGACTTTGTACTCTGATTTTGATCATTACTATCTCTCCAGGATTTTATCTTTTCTCTAATTTTCCCTTTTTCATTTGGACTTTGCCTTGCTGGCATCTTTTCCGGTTTATTTTTCCTGTTTGACTCTGGAGTTATCTATTGCCTCAGATGAGAGTACTTTTTCATCTACTTTTCTTCCCCAATGGGTTCCTCATGCCCATGGCTCAGAGTGAGAGTGTGATGAGAGTAGGAGAGTGCTAACCAATAAAAATTACGTGACATGGCTTGCTGTCCTCAGGGAGCTCACAAACCATTTTGGGAAAATAGATATCAACACCACTTAAAAAAAATAAGCAAAGAATGAATAATATCAAATAATTAATGATATCAATACAAGTTAATGTTAAAATTGTCATGTAGTATTTTTAAAAATATATACATTAAAAAACGTATCTTTCAGGGATGTCCAATTTACAAACGAGGCACTCTTCAACATCTGGCTTAATATGCTTTACATATATTTAACATTTTTATAAGTTTTTTTCTTATTTTATCACTTAAAATATGTTTGTAGCTCATTTTCTTGTTAAGATGGTAATTTTAGAATATGTGCTCCTGGTACAAAACAAGTCCTTTTGCAGTAGGGTTAAAATTAAAGACTTATTAGAAGAGATATCATGACTATTGTTTATAGTATACACCACTTTTCTAGGTTCTGATCTGGAAGATGTAGCTGAATTCACACTCAAATTTGGATGTATTCAGTTCTGTGAAAATATAATATTCAGAAATCTGACCTTGCAAAATGTTAAGTAGGGTTATTCATATTAATATTGAATCATTAACCTTTACTTATTTTCTTTTCATTTACTCCCAGAGCCTGTGTAATTTGGCACAGGCTAATGGGGAAGCCATGGAACCTGAGAAAATATAGAAAGAAATCAGAAAGCTAAACGTCCTGTATACTGGCTCCCAAGGATAAGGAAACTGAAAGTGAATGGGAACTGGGAGAGAAAGCATTTCAAATAATGTGATTTTGTAATTTGTAATAAGAAATATATATATTTGGTCTTTCTCCCCTTTTCTGGCACAGAGCTCTTAAAACTCTTGGGATTCCATTTGATGAGAGCTATAAGAGTGCTCTTTGCTATGTTATTGAGGTGACTTTAGGAAAGCACCTAAGAATGGGGACTAGTTGCCTGGAGAACCAACCATTTTGATTAGAGGGGTTGGAATTTTCAGCCCCATTTCTATCCTCTGTAAAAGAGAGAGGACCTGAAAGTTGAATCAATCACAAATGGCCAGTTATTTAATTATTTGTGCCTATGTAGTGAAGCCTACATGAAATACCAAAAGCATGGGGTTCAGAGAGGTTCTGTGTTGGTGAACACCACACCTAGAGATTTGGAGAAAGTGGTGGGCCCTGCCCTAAGTATAATATCTCTTCCATTTGGCTGTTCCCCAGTTATATCCTTTTATCATAAACTGGTTATATAGTAGGTTAAATGTTTCTTTGAGTTATGTGAGCCATTCTAGCATGTTAATTGAATCCAAGGGGTTTTTAGGACCTTCAATCTATTGTGGCCTGTTGGTAAGAAGTATAGGTGACAACAGGCACTTGGGACTGGCATCTGGGGTGGTGGGGAGCTTTATTTTGTAGGACTGAGCCTTAACCTGTGGAATCAGATGTTATCTCTGGGTTAACATCAGAATTAAGTTGTATTGAAGGACACAGAGCTGGTGTTGGAGAATTGCTTGTTGGTGTGAGGGTAGCCCTACCCCAACACACACACATTGGAATTGGGTGTAGAGCCCAAATTAAGTATTCAAAGTGATACAGCAAACTCCAGCCCTGAATAAACTTCCATGTGGTGATGTTTGCAGTGAGGCAGTTGCTATTGTTAGGCTGAAGCAATCCAATTTTATTTGGTAAAGGGAGTGTTTGGACTCTGATGAAGTAAGTTCAGATCCAGGGCAGAAATCTTACTTGATATTGAGGATCTGAAGTGCAAAGCAAGAATCCAAGCCTATCTGGCATGGCTCAGTGGTGGAGTGTTGACCTATGAACCAATGGTTCCATTCTGGTCAGGGCACATGCTCGGGTTACAGCCTCGATCCCCAGTGTGGGGCATGCAGGAGGCAGCCAACCAATGATTCTCTATCATCATTGATGTTTCTATCTCTCTCTTTCCCTCTCCCTTCTCTCTCTGAAATCAATAAAAACATATTTAAAGAAAAAGAATCTAAGAAGGCAGGAGGCTACTTTTTAAGACTGAGCAAACCCAGTGGGGATGAGAAGGATAAACTAGTTGTGAAAATGCTCAGGATTCACTTAAAGTCTTCCAGTTTAAGAAGAGTAAGACTTCTCTCCTAAAGGTCTCAAGCCCAGGGTAGCTGAACCTACTATTTGTTCAGTTATTATGTGCCTCTGTTTTGGATTTCCTCAGGGATTAGCAGGGCTGAGCTGCAGGTTGAAAGCAGCCTTAGTCTAAAAAGGCCCATGGGACTTCTGTCTATAAAAATCCTATTTATGTGCTGCTTTCCAGGAACATCTCTATTGCTCAAGAAATATTTGTTGAGTATTTGTTGTGGTGGTGGTTAATTTTATGTGTCAAATTGGTTGGGCCTCAGTACCCAGATATTTCATTAAATATTATTCTAGACCAGAGGCCTGGTGCACGAATTCATGCACCAGTGGGGTCCCTCTGCTTGACCTGTAGAATTGGGCCAAAACTTGCTATCTGACATCCCCTGAGGGGTCCTGGATTGTGAGAGGGTGCAGGCCAGCCCAGGGGCCCCATCAATGCACAATCAGGGCTGGGGAGGGACACAGGTGGTTGGTCAACAGGGGAGGGACTGCAGGAGAACTTCAGGGCATGTCTGATCTGTCTTGCTTAGTTCCAATTGGCTGTACCCCAGCAGCAAGCTAACCTACTGGTCAGAGCATCTGCCACCTCGTGGTCAGTGCATGGCATAGCAAGTGGTTGAGCAGCCTTAGTACATCATTAGCATATTACACTTTGATTGGTTGAATAGCTGATTGGTCGACTGGACACTTAGCATATTAGGCTTTTATTATATAGGATGTTGTTTGTGAAGGCATTTTGTAAATGAGATTAACATTTAAATCAGTAGACTTTGAGTAAAGCAGGTTAATCTCCATTATGTAGGTGGGCCTTATCCAAACAATTGAAGGCTTAATAGTACCAAGATTGATGTTTCCCTAGGAAGGAGAAATTTTTCAGCAGACTGACTTGAGCTTCAACATTGTTTCTTTCTGAGGTCTCTAGTGCCCAAACTGTGTGAACCATTTCCTTAAATCAATCTTAATATCTATTTCAATATCTGTTTCTCTCTCTCTCTCTCTCTCTCTCTCTCTCTCTCTCTATATATATATATATATATATATATATATATATATATATATATAATCTCAAGAGGTAATATGTAAATTGACCATTACTCCAACACAAAATATGGCTGCGCCCATGTGTTCAAAGATGGCTGCCACAAGATGGCTGGCAGGGGAGGGCAGTTGGGAAGGACAAGCCCTGCAAGAGAGGGCAGTTGGGAGTGACCAGGCCAGCAAGGGAGGCAGTTGGGGACAACTAGGCCTGCAGTGGAGGACAGTTAGGGGCGACCAAGCTGGCAGGAGAGGGCAGTTAGGGGTCACCAGGCCAGCAGGGGAAGGCAGTTAAGGCCAAGTGGGCCAGCAGCAGAGCAGTTAGGCATCGATCAGGCTGGCAGGGGAGTGGTTAGGGGTGATCAGGCAGGCAGGCAGGCATGCGAGCCGTTGGGAGCCAGCAGACCTGGATTGTGAAAGGGATATCTGACCTAAACGGGCAGTTGGACATCCCTTGAGGGGTCCCAGATTGAAGAGGGTGCAGGTTAGGCTGAGGGGCACCCCTCCCCCAGTGTATGAATTTCATACACCAGGCCTATAGTGTGTATGTGTATGCATGTGTGTGTTTGTGTGTGTGTGTATAAAACCTACTTGCATTCAACTTCTAAACTTGGCCATAATCATAATGATGTGTGGACAATTATTCACTTGAGAATGAAATGCTGAACCTTGAAGGGTATTAAAATATACTGTTTGAATTTATTTCAGTTATTGAAGTTATTTTAAACAACTGGGAGAGGGATACATACTAGTAAATGCAAGTGGTAATCTCATGGTTAAACATGTCTGCCTTCTGGCTTTCTCTGCAGCATAATTCTGTGTAGTTGCTTTGGCTTATGATTTCTCCTAGGGCATACATTATTCAGTTTGTTAACTCAATATAAGTTAATATTAAAATTATTTTGTGGTCTTTAATTTAAAATGCTTTTTTTGCCCATCATATCACAATGTATTTATAAGTTTGAGAAATGGATGAGTATGAAGTAACTTAAAATATGAGCAATTCTGTGAATTTAGGTCAGACACTCTTAGGAACTAAGCTTCTAAATGTTGAAACTTATTTTTCCATGAAGGCATTTAGATCTTAGTTTTGGTTGGACATCTTCCTGGTGGCTGAAAGTTAGTAACCATTGACATTCCTAAAGCTGTTTTTTCAAGTTTCTTATACTTTTCTTTTCTTTGACTTCACATTTGGTTTTTCCAGCTGCTTATGTTTTGATCAGTTGTTTTCTGAATATTCCATTTTATTTAACATGTTCAGTAAAAATTTTGGATATATTGGTTAAAGAATACTAAATTTATAAAAATTATTGTTTTGTAAAATTAGAGTCATCAAATTATCTACTTTTTTGCTTTATCATATTATGTTAATGATACTTTTATATGGGATAAATACATAGCCAGCACCTAGAATCATGCTTAAAATGAGATTCAAGAAATACTTCTTCAATTAACTTAGTTAATAAAATCCAAGCAAAACAGTAAAAAGAATATCAAATATACTGTGCAAAAGAGTTCTCTTTTAGCAAATACCATTATACCATCCTTTTCCCCCTATTTACTATTTACAATTTTATACAAATAGTAGAGGCCTGGTGTACTAAATTCGTCCCTCAGCCTAGCCTGCACCCTCTCCAATCTGGGACACCTCGAGATTAATCTCTCCCCACCCACCTTCCACTCATGCCTTCCCTCTGAGTTTCGACAGTCTGTTCCATGCTTCTATGTCTCTGGATATATTTTGGTTATAAGTTTATTTTGTTCCTTAGATTTCACATATGAATGAGATCATGTGATACTTGTCTTTCTTTGACTGGCTTATTGGACTTAGCATAATACTCTCTAGGTCCCTCCATACTGTTAAAATGAGCACATTTCCTATGTAATTTCCTGCACTCATAGGGTGCTGTATGAGGGGAGTAGTTCTGAAGACCATTCTCTGGTACATATAATTTTAGGTTACTTCAGCTCAGTAAAGCAAAACCCTAGACCTGTATTGTCCAGTACAGTACCCACTAGCCACATATTATTATCAGGCAATTGGAATGTGGCTAGTCTGGATTGAGGTGTTTTGTAAGTGTAAAACTGCACATCTGATTTCAAAGACTTAGTACAAAAGAGGGACTGTAAAACATCTCATTGATTTTTGTAGTGATTGAATGTTGAAAACATTTCAGATTTATTGAATTAAATAAAATAGATTATTAAATTAATTTTACTTTTTTTTACTTTTTAAAATGTGGCTGCTCAAAAATTTTAAACTGCACACGTGACTAACATTTGTACCTCACATTATATTTCTATTGGCTTGTGCTGCTCTAGAATTTTTAATTTTGTATATGTTAGCAAATGCTGAGGCTAGTCAGAAGACATGGCTACTAATGTGCTGTGACTGTTAAAGAGCATGACGAGTTATGAGTACTATTTAGGGAATGTATAGCTTTGGAATAGAATAGTTACTGAGACAGATCAACATTTGCAGATGCAGTGGGAACTTTGTTGGGATTGGGAAACTGGAGAAAGAAACTTGATCAGATGCTGTTCAGGTCCCACCAAATGATGAGGAATTCTCTAATAATGCCATGTTTATGAAACTGGGACCATTGTTCCCAAGGAGTTCCTGTTGCTTGTTTTGCCCCTGAATTATCAAGGCATGCCCATAAAAAGGAACTGTAATGTTACATTAAAAGAAAGTTAACCTGAATGAATAGAAGCTGATCCTCCTTATAAACAAAGTTCCTACACTTATATTATCACCAAGAATAAAGAAGGCAAACCCTGTAAAAAATACAATTCTGTAGTGCTTTTTATCTTGATGTACCTTCATAACATTGATTAATCATCACAATTTGTGAAATATTGTATAGTGTTATTATCTCATTTATGTATTATGGAAGAGTCAGTGAAAGTAAAGGACTTGTCCATGTTGTGTAGTGTTTAGGGGACCTCAGCTGCTAGCATGGCAGAAGTGAAATTGAGGGCCTTTCTAAAGTACTTTTGAGATGATATTGAAAAGGATGTGGTAGAATAGCACATTTCCACTTTCTACATTTCCGTGACTAAGATAAGTGAACAATTATGTAAGAGTTTTGTAAATCGACATTGATTTAAATGTAATGAGAGGGCTTGCTATTTAAAGCAAGGATATACAGAAATTAATTTATTTGATTTGTTTGTTTTAGTAACAGTCTTCTTTTGGGATTTAGTTTAGAGTAGGGATTATTTGTTTTTTAGACATAATTTATTTATTCATTCTATAAGTAATTATTGAGCAGTTTTTATTGCCAATGTATCAGACATAATTCCTGATCTCAAGAAGCTTACAGTCTGGTATGGAGGTGCAGATATGAAAAAAAAAAAATTCCTAAAAGTGTTTCATATGCTCTGATAAGAGGAGTAGGTTGAATATAGTGACAATATCTAAGATATATAGAACTTCTTATGTACCAGGCAGGGCTGTAAGTGCTTTTATGTATAACTAGAGGGCCAGGGCACAAAATTCATGCATGGGGGGTAGGGGGTTGTCCCTCAGCCTGGGCTGCATCCTCTTCAATCTCTTACCCCTTGGGGGATGTCCAACTGCTCGCTCCTAACCGCTCCCCTGCTTGCCAGCCTGATCACCCACTAACCACTTCCCTGCTGGCCCAATTGCCACCAACTGCCCTACCCTGCAGGCCTGGTCACTCCCAGCTGCCATCCCCTGCTGTTATGTTCATCCACAACTTCCCTCCCCTGCAGGCCTTATCACCCACAACTGCCCTCCCCTGCCGGCCATCTTGTAGTGGCCATCTTGTGACTGCCATCTTGTGATGACATGAAGGCGTCACATGAGGGTGCAGGAAAACCTAGGCTTTTATTAGTATAGATAATTTATTTTAGCTTTGGGAGAGTACTATGGGTAAAGAATTAGTATCCCCATTTTACAAAATACTGCAAATGAACAGAAAGAAATACAGTAATGTGCCTAAGGGCACAGTGAATGGCAGAGCTCAGACGCAAAACCAGGCAAACTTTGCTCTTCACCAGTGCCCGAAGGTATGTGCATTGCTACCTGAGTTGATAAAAAATACGCCTTAGGGAAAGTGACACTGAAGTGAGTGATAAAAGGAGAAGCTGTTTGTTAGGATGGCAAGATTGGGGGGTGGGGAATTCTTATCCTACCTAATAAAAGAATAATATGCAAATTAACCATCACTCTGCTACACCCACAAGCCACATCCATAAGCCAATCAGAACAAGTATGCAAATAAACCCAACCAAGATGGCTATAGACACAGAGAAAAGGAGGGAGGCTTGGGTTTCCCAGGCAATGGAGGAAGCCAAGGTTTCCGCCTGCCTTTGCTGGCCTAAGCTTCCATTCAAGGCTACAAAGTTTCAATTATAGAAGGTAAACAAATCCAAACAGAAATGGCAGCAGCCACAGAGCGAGCAGGAGGTTTGGCTTCATTCCAGGCTACAAAGATTCAATTGTAGAAGGTAAATAAATTCCAAGGCCTCTGCTTGAGTCGCTGGGGGGCATGGCTAGCCTGCAAACCACCACAGGTCCCTCACCCGGGCTGCCCCACACCCCAAGGGAATCCCCACCCTGATCTGGGATACCCTTTAGGGCAAACCACCCATGCACCAGGTCTTTATCCTATCTAATGAAAGAGTAATATGCAGATTGACCATCACTCCAACACACAAGATGGCTTTCTCTATGTGGTCAAAGATCCTGCCCCCATGTGGACACAAGATGGCCAGCAGGGGAGGGCAGTTGGGGGGACCAGATCTGCAAGGGAAGGAAGTTGGGGACAATCAACCCTGCAGGGGAGGGCAGTTAGGGGTGACCAGGTCGGCAGAGGAGGGAAGTTGGGGACAAACAAGCTGGCAGGGGAGCAGTTAGACATCAATCAGGCTGGCATGGGAGTAGTTAGGAGGTGATAAGGCTGGCAGGCAGAAGTGGTTAAGGGCAATCAGGAAGGCAGGCAGATGAGCAGTTGGGAGCCAGTAGTCCTGGATTGTGATAGGGATGTCCCCGATTGGAGAAGGTGCAGGCTGGGCAGAGGAACAACTCCCCGCCCCCCCGCCCCCAACATGAATTTCATGCACCGGGCCTCTAGTTATGATAATAATGAGCAAAGACCAGTGAAATGAAGCAGTTACCTCAAATTGGATAGGTTAAGAAGAAAGGTAGAAGAAAGGGTACAAAGGAGTTGTGTTGGGTTAGCATGATTCAATCAGAGCTGCAGGGAAGGAAAGGAAGAAACTTAAAACATGGCTAGTTGAATCTCAACTCTAAGACTTTGTACATAAAACTATTATGCAACTTTTTCAACAAATGTTAAGTCCTGAAGTCTGATTCACCTCTAATTGTTTAAATCTGTCAATTTGTATAAGATTCAGTAAACACAGGAGGAATGTCTAATTGTATCTATAGGACAAGCTCACCCTATGTTTCTGTAACATTCATTGTAAGAGCAATTTTGAAAAAAAATTACTGTCGATATTTTCAAACATATACTAGTAAACCTAGATAGAATATTAAAATGTATACCCATCAAAACCTTCAATAATTATCAGTATTTGGCAAAAAACAAACAACAAAACAAAATATAAAAAGATCCAACTGTTGACAAAGTGAATTTAGCAGAATATTTGATTCATTAACCAAAGCTCCTGCATTTGCCTTTATTTAGCACAGACAACTGAGAAATTTAAATTATATTTCAGTCACTGGTTGTGTGGGCAAATCAATTTAAATCTCTTCGCCTCGGTTTTCTCATCAGTGAAATCAAGGGCCAAGACAAAATGGTATTTGTTTCCCTTCCAGTATTGGTGTCATGATTTCTATGAGTTCTAATATGCAAAGAAGAAGCCAATTTTAAATTGATGAGTGACACATTTAGATTTGCATTTCAAAAGATGACATTGTGTTTTTTTTTTTGTTTTTTTTGTTTTTTTTTAACAATATCTTGGTAAATTAAAAAAAAAAAAAAAGGCATATAAAGCTGTAAAATCCAAGACTTGGTCTGGACACTTCTAATGGAGAGTGTTACCTTGTTCACCATGGGAATGCACACCCCTCACTTTCTCTTCTATGTTTAACACAACTGATCCTCTATTGTTTCTGATGTTTTCTTGTTTCTCACTTGTAGATGACCACTTTTATTTCCAACATTTTCTTTGCTGTCTTCTCAGCAACTAAGTGTTTAAGTTTTGATTTTTCTTAATTGTTTCCATTCTTGTAACTGCAATTTCTATAGAAATATCTTCCAAATAACTGCTGTAGTTCTGTGAATACAGTCCTATTTAAAATATGCCTCAAAATTTTTCTACCACCTTTCCTCTTTAGTAGGAAAAATCACTAGTTTTTCTTCATTTTCAGTAAAGAATAATCAGAAAGTGTAGACAAAAAGGATATAATTATCTCCATAATTTGTCTGGCTGGTTTGGCTCAGTTGGTTGAGCATCATTTTGCACCAAAAGGTTGCTGGTTCAATTCTCTGTCAGGGCACATGCCTAGGTTATGGCTTTAGTGTCTGGTCATGGCATGTATGGAAGGCAACTGATCAATGTTCTCTTTCACATTGATATATAAATACTAGAGGCCTGGTGCATGAAATTTGTGCATGGGGGGAGGGTGTCCCTCAGCCAAGCCTGCACCCTCTCCAATCTGGGACCCCTCAAGGGATGTTTGACTTCCCATTTACAGGGGTTGGGCCGTGGGGGTGTGGCCAGCCTCAGTGAGGGACTGATGGCTGTTTGCAGGCTGGCCACAGCCCCTTCAGGATGGGGTTCCCACTGGGATGTCTGGCCAGTCCAGGTGAGGGGCTGATGGCCAAGCCCCCCAGCAGGGACCCTCACACCATGGGTGTGTGGCCAGCCTGGGTGAGGAGCTGAGGGCTATTTACAGGCTGGCCACACACACCCCCTCCCTTGGTGACCCAAGCTTCCAGCCCCTCCTGTTTTTCTTTTCATTTTCTTCAGCGCCTCCTTGAGTGGACACCAGGGCCAGATGGAAGCAAGTATCTGGGATTTATTTTCTACGATTGAAACTTTGTAGCCTTGAGTGGAGGCCAGGGCCAGCCAGGGAGGGAAGGAAGTTTGGCTTCCTCCATCACCGGGGGCAACCCAAGCCTCCTGCTGGCTCCAGCTCTGTGGCAGCCAGCATCTTTGTTGGGTTAATTTGCATACTTGCTCCTGATTGGCTGGTGGGTATAGCGGAGTGATGGTCAATTTGAATGTTTCTTTTATTAGTGTAGATGTGTGTATTGTGGGGATATCATATATACTGTTTTGTAACCTATCATGAATATCTTTATATTTCAACATATAAAATCATGTATTATTTGGGAAAGACTGTGGATTATTCAATTATATATTCATATAGTGTATTTATGCAAATTTCTGATGTTTGAAATTAATTTTCAACTTTTCGCTATGTCAAACAGTGCTTCTATGAATTCCCATTGTCTGTATTACACATATGGCACTTAACCCACATAGCTGGTATGGTGTGTATACTTGAGCTTTGATGTATTTTCCCAAAATAATTTTATATTTTTGAGACCAGATTCTATATATCTCTGTGTCACTCATAGAATTTAGCATTGGCCTTGCATATGGGAGCCACTCAATAAATATTTATTGAATGAATGGAGAGATGAGCTCCTAAACTTGGGTGACAGGGATAATTATTTGCGAAAAAGATGTAGATGATGAAAGTGACTTTAGAAATGTTAATTTGAATGGATGGATATTATCAGTTTTTTTTAAAATAGTTTTTTTTAATTAAATTATTATCTTTGTACATATTTTAACATTGCCCCCCCCTCCCATATATACCCTCCCTCCTCAGAGTTTTCTGTCCATTGGTTGTACTTATATGCATGTATACAAGTCCTTCGGTTGATCTCTTATCTCCCCCAGATCTCCCTATTCTCCCCGCTGTAACTTTACAGTCTGCTTATTGCTTTACTGTCTTTATATCTGACTTTTGGTTTGTCAGTTTATAATGTTCTTTAATATCCATAAATGAGTGAGGCCATGTGGTATTTCTCTTTCATTGACTGGCTTATTTCACTCAGCATGATGTTCTCTAGTTCTATCCAGGTTGCTGCAAATGATGAGAATTCCTTCCTTTTTATGGCAGCATAGTATTTCATTGTGTAGATGTACCATAGTTTTTGGATCCAATCATCTGCTGGCGGGCACTTAGGCTGTTTCCAGATTCTAGCTATTGTAGATTGTGCTGCTATGAACATAGGGGTGCATATATCCTTTCTGATTGGTGTTTCTAGTTTCTTGGGATATATTCCTAGGAGTGGGATTACTGGGTCAAATGGGAGTTCCATTTTCAGTTTTTTGAGGAAACCACACTGTTCTCCACAGTGGTTGCACCAGTCTGCATTCCCACCAGCAGTGCACGAGGGTTCCTTTTCCTCCACAACCTTGCCAACACTTGTCGTTTGTTGATTTGTTGATGTTGGCCATTCTGACAGGTGTGAGATAGTACCGCATTGTCGTTTTGATTTGCATCTCTCGGATAATTAGTGACTTTGAGCATGTTTTCATGTGCCTTTTGGCCTTCCTTCTGTCTTCTTTTGAAAATATTCTATTTATGTCCATTGCCCATTTTTTAATTGGATCATTCATCTTCCCTTTATTTAGTTGTATAAGCTGTTTGTAGATGTTGGAGATTAAACCTTTATCAGTGGTAACATTTGCAAATATGTTCTCCCACACAGTGGGCTTTCTTGTTGTTTTGCTGATAGTTTCTTTTGCTGTAAAAAAGCTTTTTATTTTGATGTAGTCCCATTTGTTTATTTTCTCTTTAGCTTCCATTGCCCTACGGGCAGTATCAGTGAAGAAGTTCTTTTGGCATATGTCTGAGATTTCTCTGCCTGTGGATGCTTCTAGTATTTTTATGGTTTCCCGTCTGATGTTTAAGTCCTGTATCCATTTTGAGTTTATTTTTGTGTATGGTGTAAGTTGGTGATCTAGTTTCATTCTTTTGCATGTATCTGTCCAATTTTCCCAACACCATTTATTGAAGAGACTGTCTTGACTCCATTGTATATTCGTGCCTCCTTTGTAAAATATTAATTGAGCATAGTGATTTGGGTTGATATCTGGGTTCTCGATTCGATTCCATTGATCTATATGTCTGTTCTTGTGCCAGTACCAGGCTGTTTTGAGAACAGTGGCTTTGTAATACAGTTTGAAGTCTGGTATTGAGATCCCTCCTACTTTACTCTTCTTTCTCAGGATTGCTGTGTTTATTCAGGGTTTTTTATTGTTCCAAATGAACTTTTGGAGAGTTCTTTCTAGGTCAGTGAAATATGCCGTGGGTATTTTAATGGGTAGTGCATTGAACCTATAGATTGCTTTAGGAAGTATGGACATTTTGATGATGTTGATTCTACCAATCCATGAACATGGTATGTTCTTCCATCTGTTTACATCTTCCTCTATCTCTTTTTTCAGTGTCGTGTAGTTTTCCGCGTATAGGTCCTTTACTTCCTTAGTTAAGTTTATTCCTAGGTATCTTAATTTTTTTGGTGCGATGGTAAATGGAATTGCTTTTTAGTCTCTGTTTCTGTAAGTTCACTGTTGGTGTATAGGAATGCCATAGATTTCTTGGCGTTAATTTTGTATCCTGCTACATTGCCAAATTCATTTCTTAAGCCAATTAGTTTTGTAATGGAGTCTTTTGGGTTTTTTATATACAATATCATGTCATCTGCAAATAAGGATAACTTTACTTCTTCTTTTCCAATTTGGATGCCTTTTATTTCCTCCTCTTGTCTAATTGCAATGGCTAGTACTTCCAGTACTATGTCAAAGAGGAGTGGCGATAGTGGGCATCCCTGTCTTGTTCCTGTTCTTAGAGGGAATGGTTTTAGTTTTTGCTCATTGAGTATGATGTTGGCTGTGGTTTTATCATATATAGCTTTTATTATGTTGAGGTATGATCCTTGTACTCCCTCCTTGTTGAGAGTTTTTTATCAGGAAAGGGTGTTGGATTTTATCAAATGCTTTTTCTGCATCAATTGATATGACTATATGATTTTTATCTTTCAATTTGTTTATGTGATGTATCACATTTATCGATTTGCAGATATTGTACCATCCTTGCATTCCTGGAATAAATCCTACTTGGTCATGGTGTATGATCTTTGTGATGCTCTCCTGGAGCCGATTTGCTAGAATTTTGTTGAGGATTTTGGCATCTATGTTCATGAGGGATATTGGCCTGTAATTCTCTTTCATTGAGTTGTCTTTATCTGGTTTTGGTATTAGGGTGATTCTGGCTTCAAAAATGAGTTTGGAAGTGTTCCTTCCTCTTGAATTTTTTTGAAAAGTCTGAGGAGGATAGGTTTTAGTTCTTCCTTGAATGTTTGGTAAAACTCTCCTGTGAAGCCATCTGGCCCTGGGCTTTTGTTTGCTGGAAGCTTTTTGATGACTGTTTCAATTTCTTCCCAAGTCACTGCTCTATTGAGATTTTTAGATTCTTCCTGATTGAGTTTTGGAAGTTTGTATTTTTCTAGGAATATGTCCATTTCCTCCAGGTTGTTCAGTTTGTTGGAATAGAGTTGTTCATAGTATTTTGTAACAATACTTTGTATTTTGGCAGGGTCTGTTGTTATTTCACCTCTTTTGTTTCTGATTTTGTTTATTTGGGTCCTCTCTCTTTGTTTCTTGGTTAGCCTGGCTAGAGGTTCATCTATCTTGTTTATTCTTTCAAAGAACCAGCTCTTGGTTTTGTTGATCTTATGTATTGTTTCTTTAGTCTCTATGTCATTTATCTCCGCTCTGATTTTTGTCATTTCCTTTCTTCTGCTTACACTGGGCTTTTCTTGTTGCTCTTTTTCTAACTCTTTGAGTTGTAGAGTTAGATAATTTGTTACCATTTTTTTCTTGTTTTTTGCAATAGGCTTGTAGGGATATGAACTTTCCTCTCAAAACTGCTTTTGCTGTGCCCCATAGATTTTGGATAGTTGTGTTTTCATTGTCATTTGTTTCCAGGATGTTTTTAATTTCTTCCTTGATTTCTTTGGTAACCCAGTCCTTGTTTAATAGCATGCAGTTTAGTCTCCATGTGTTGAATTTCTTTGGATTTTTTTCATTGTAGTTAATTTCCAGTTTTATGCCACTATGATCTGAGAAGATGCTTGATATGATTTCTATCTTCTTGAATTTGAAGAGACTTTGCCTATGTCCCAAAATGTGGTCTATCTTTTAGAATGTCCCATGTGCACTTGAGAAGAATGTATATTCTGTGGCTTTGGGGCGGAATGTTCTGAAGATATCGATTAATTCCATCTGGTCTAGCGAGTCATTTAGGATTGATATTTCTTTGCTGATTTTTTGTTTAGATGATTTGTCAAAGGGTGATAGTGGGGTATTAAAGTCTCCTACTATGATTGTATTGCTATTAATCTCTCCCTTAATGTCCTCCAGCAGTTTTTTTTATATATTGGGATGCTCCCGTATTGGGTGCATATATGTTTACCAGGGTTATTTCTTCTTGTTGGATTGCTCCCTTTAGTATTATGAAGTGGCCTTCATTATCTCTTGTTATGTCGTCCTTCACTCTGAGATCTAATTTGTCACATATAAGTATTGCTACCCCAGCTTTTTTTTCATTTCCATTCGCCTGGAAAACCTTTTTCCATCCCTTCACCCTCAGTCTGTGTGCATCTTTTTTTCTGAGGTGGGTTTCTTGTAGACAACAGATATATGGGTCTTGTTTTCTTATCCAATCCATTACCCTATGTCTTTTGATTTGAGCATTTAGTCCATTTACATTTAAAGTTATTATTGACAGATACTTATTAGATGTCATTTTTATTCTATACCCCTGTGTTCCTTCTTTGCTTTCTATTTCTTTAATTTTACAGTAGACCCTTTAGCATTTCTTGCATTGCTGGTTTGGTGGAGATAAATTCCCTTAGTCTGTTTTTGTCTGTGAAGCTCCTGATTTCACCTTCACTTTTGATTGATAGCCTTGCTGGGTACAGTATTCTTGGATTCAGACCCTTCCTTTGCATGACTTTGTATATTTCATCCCATTCCCTTCTGGCCTGATAAGTTTCTGTGGAGAAATCAGTTGCTAGTCTGATAGGGGTTCCTTTATATGTAACTTTCTGTCTCTCTCTGGCTGCTTTTAAAATTCTTTTTTTGTCGTTGGTGTTTGCCAGCTTAATTATAATGTGCCTTGAGTTCGGTTTTCTGGGGTTCATTCTGCTTGGGACTCTGCGAGCATCTTGGATTTGTGTGAGTTTTTTCTTCTCTATCTCAGGAAAGTTTTCTGTCATTATTTCTTGAAATACATTTTCCATGTCTTCCTCAATTCCTTTTCCTTCTGGAACCCCTATTATTCTAATATTGTTTTGTTTTGTATTGTCCCAAAGTTCCCTTAGACTTTCCTCCTGTTTTTTAATTTTTTTCCCCAGAAGCTGTTCTAATTGGGTATTTTTTTCCATCTTGTCTTCTAGCTCGCTGATGCGGTCCTCTGCTTCTTCTAATCTACTCTTGATGCTTTCTATTGAGTTCTTTACAGTAGCGATGTCATTTTTCATTTCATCTTGGTTCTTACTCATATTGTCAAATTTGTCTTCCATTCTTTTTAGCCATCTTATGATCATTACTCTGAATTCTTGCTCTGGTAGGTTGTTTGCTGCTATCTCGTTTACTTCCTTTTCTGGTGAAGCCTGCTTTTCTTTCATATGCGGGCTGTTTTTTGGTCTCCCCATGATCTAGGATGTCTGGTTGTGTAGTTCTCTCTCTCCTTTTCGCCGAGCAGTGGGACACTCCAGTGTGGCCAGGTGTTCACGCCACCTGGGATCCACGTTCTGGGGGTCACAGCTGCTTGGTGGTCGCTGCGGCTGTGGATATTCAGGCCTCTGACACGATCCTATCTTCCTCTCAAGATGGCGAGGTTTCCCCGTCCAAGCCAGTAGGTAGCTCCGGGCAGGGACATAGCCCGCGTGGGTGCTTCCCTGTCAGGGGAACCTCTTTCAGCGGCCCCCCAGCAGTTTCTTCTGGTGTTCGCTGTCTCCCAGCTTGCTAATAAACACTCACAGCTGAAGACCATCAGCTGCTCTCTCTTTCTGCTTCAGGACAGTGCTCAGAATCCACCCATCTATTCTTCCGCCATCTTATCTCCTCCTGAATTGAAGAACTTTTAAATGCTAAAATAGTTTTTTTTTTTTTTTGTTTTTTTTTTAACATCCCCTATAATACTTTAGTCAGGTGCCTTTCAATTTCATTTCAGTAGACTCAGGTTTTGTATTAGGTAGCATCACGGGTTCCTTACTACAACAACTTAGTTCCTTATAGTGAGATTGATGCTCTCTTTCATCAATTTAATTATATAAAAGCTGACATTTGGGGCTTTATCCTTTACCGTAGTTCTCTAACTGTTTTAACTTCAGAATATTTGGAAAACTATGTGGTAGGGTGAATGTAGAGAATGGGGGCTTCCCTTCTCTAATTTCTGGATGTCTCTATTATATATCCCACCACTCATGGTGTTATTGGATTTACAGTGACAACTAGGAATACTTATCTGAGTAGCAATAGGATGCATCAGGAAGTTCTTCCGTGAAACCCTAGAAATTGTAGTTCCTTACCTAATGTGCCTGGTTTTTCTCTTGAATTCCACATTGCAAATACCAGATGATTCAGTTATAACTCTTGGTTGGGAGAAATAATACCTTCTTCAAGCTCAAACTCCAATAGTGATCTAAAGTCATGATGATGATTTCCCCAAATTTTAAGTGGATATGCTAAGACTTTCCCCATATAATTTAGATTCCATCCAGGCCAGAGTTAAGTTAGTTGATCCAGAAGTGATACAAAAAGGGCCAATTAGAAACTCTCCAATAGTCTATGGAATTGAGTTTTAGAGATCTTTGATTGACACAAATCCCTAGGTTATATTTCCTCTATTCTATCAGTCTAGTTGGTCTTTAGAATAGAGGAGATGTAACCTAAGGATTTGTGGCCAATCAAGTCCTAACATACAAGCAGGAAAGCATAAGATGCCAGTGTGTAATGAGATAAAATAATGAAGTAGATTATCTGATTATTTATAGAAATAAGAGATGGAGATAGTGCAGTGGAGAAATAGACAGCAATGCAATAATAGTAGGCAATTTTCATACCTCACTTACATCAATAGATAGACCATACAAACAGAAAATCATTAGGAAACATTGGCTTTAATGTTTCCTTAATCATTATACCAGGACTTAACATTGATATATGTGGAGCAGAATATACATTCTTCTCAAAAATACATGGAACATTTTCCTGGATAGGTTATATGTTAGGCCACAAAACAAGTTTTAGGAAATTTAAGAGGATAGGAATTATATCAAACATCTTTTCTGACCAGAATAACATGAAACTAGAAATTAATTTCATGTAGAAAATGGGTAAATTCACAAAAAATAAAATTACAACAAATATTCCGGATGAATATAGTTGCAAAAATCATCAACAAAATATTAGCAAAACAAATTCAACAATGTATTTAAAAGATTATACATTATGATCAAGTGAGATTTATTCTAGGGATGCAAGAATTGTTCAATATCCATGAATCAGTCAATGTGACATACCATAAGAACAAAATGAGGATAAAAGTCATATGATCATCTCAATAGATGTAGAAAAGCATTTGGAAAAATTTAACATTCATTTATGATGAAAATTATCAACAAAGTTTGTATAGAGGGACTGTACCTCAACATAATAAAAGCTCTATTTTATAAGCCTGCAGCTAACATCATTCTCAGTCATGAAAAGCTGTCTTTGCTCTAAGATCAGGAGTAACACAACAAAACCCACTCTTTATAATTCTTTCTAAAACAATATGTTTTATTGATTTGAGATAGAGACAGCAAGGGAGAAGCATCGTTAGACTGCCTCCTGCAAGGCACTATACTGGGGATCGAGCACGCAACTAGGGCATATGCCCTTATCTGGAATCCAACCTGTGACCTCTTGGTGCAGGGGTGATACTCAACCAGTTGAGGATGCCCCCTCTTGGCACTTTTATTCAATATAGTATTAGAGTTCTAGTCAAACCAATTAGATAAAAAATAAAATAAAAGGCATCCAATATGAAATGGAAGATATGAAACCGTCACTATTCACAGATAAAATATTATCTATAGAAAACCCTAAAGACTCCATGAAATGTTATGACTACTAGAAATAATGTGTCCATTAATGGGTGAATGCATAAATAAACTGTGATACATACATATATACATACATATAATAAATATAAATTTCATTACATATACAGTGGTGCCTCGCATAAAGAACGCCTCGCACAGCGAACGCTGCACACAACGAACTTCATTTCATGATTCATACAACGAGCTTCGTTTCACACAACGAAGTCGCCCGAGCTTCCACAACCGCTTTGCCAGAGCTTCCACAACTGCTTCGCCCGAGCTTCCACGATCGCTGCCGATGTATTGCATCCTTCCGCGCAGGCACTGCAGGCAGTCGTTAGTCACTGCGCTTAACTTAAGCACGTATCGCGGCAATCGTTCTTCATTACGAATTAAATCACGCACGTATCACGGCAGTCGTCCTTTTAAGTTAAACTCAATATTTTTTTTATATCATGGCTTCTAAAAAAAGCAGGAAGGTGATTTCTGTTGAAATGAAACAGGAAAAAAAAAAAGCGTTTCACATAACGAACTTTTCGCATAACAAACTTGCTCCTGGAATGAATTAAGTTCGTTGTGTGAGGCACCACTGTATACCTCATTAATTATAATTAGATATACAATTATATATAATAGAGATACAATTATATGTAACTAGATATTATTTGGTATTAGAAAAAATGAAATCTTGCCATTTTCGACAACATGGATGGGCCTTAAGGGCATTGTGTTAAGTGAAATAAGTCATACAGAGAAAGACAAAATACTCTTTGTTCTCTTTTATATGTGGGATATTAAAAAACAAAACAACAAAAAATAAGCTCATAAATGAGATCGGATTGGTGACTGCCTAAGGTAGTGGGTGGGAAGTGGGAGAAACGGATAGAGGTGTCTAAAGGTAAAAAGAAAGAAAATTAACAACAATTAAAAAAACACAACAAGCAAAAAAATCAGATATCATCCCTCTCTCCCAAAACCCAAACAAACAGAATGAGATAGGCCCGATAGCATTCTAGTCTCTGATTCCAATCTATTCCTGAGCCTTGACAGTTTACTTATTTTTGTATTATCCACAGAAAGGGAATAAAATAGCAATGCTATAGTTTGTCAATGTACATAACTGATCTTTTGACAGTTTTATAGAGATGTAAATAGCACACAATGAAGTACATATAAAGTGTACAATTGGACAAATATTGACATTCATATATATTTATGAAACCATTACCACAAAAGTGATAATAAATATGCTCATCACCCCTAAATATTTTCTTGTACTTCTTTGTTATTTTTACTTTTTCTCACTCCCTGTTGTCATTCCCAGGCAATCAGTGATCTGCTTTCTCTCACTAGAGATTCATTTTTTAATTTTCCAGAATTTTATATAAATGGAATTATATACATGTCCCCTTTTTGTGGGACATGTTTCACTTAGAATAATTATTTTAAGATTCATCCAGGTTGTTATGTGTATCATGTTGGTGGGGAGACAGACAGAAATTATATACCATTTCTTGTAGAAGCCTTCCAGTGAAGACTTTTCATTGCAGATAACCTGTTTTGAGTCTTTGATGCATACATTCCTGTCTGCTTAATCTTTCCCCTTGAATATTTCTCAGACATTTGAAGCAGGTCTATAGTGGACATGCCATCCCCTTCCCACACACCAAAAAACACAAACTCCTTCAAAACCTGGTTGCTCTAATTTTTCCCAACTTGGTAAATGACATTTTTCCATCTAGTTGAATGGATCTTTCTAGTTGCCTTTTCTCACTCTCATGCTTGAAACCCATCAGTGGTATCCCTTGCATTTAAATTCCAAATGCTTTACCATGACCTTCAAGGCCCTACATGATCTAGTCTTTGCCAGTATTTCCAACTTCATCAAAGTCTCATCTTTCTTGATACTCCCTAGCTTTCTTTCACTTTTCAAATGCATAAAATGCTTTCCTCCTTCAAGCCTTTAGCCATGATAATCCTTTTGTCTGAGTGAAAGAATGAGGGGGAGAGAGTTGGGGTTAGAGGACAAAGAAGGGGTAAATTAAAAGGATCACTTTGTTGTTGAAGACACAAAGAAAGGAGTCAATTGAGACAGAAATTGTAGAACCTTTTGGTAGTTAGGGTTTCCGTGAGTTCATAGTTCTCTGTGGAGTAGGGTCATTGGCTAGAACATCTAGGTAGAGATGGTAGCTCATCTTATAGCTTTATTTTTTATTAGTTAATTTATTTTATATTGATTTCAGAGAGAAGAAAAGAGAGGGAGAGATAGAAGTATCAATGATGAGAGGGAATCATTGATCAGCTGCCTCCTGCAGGCCCCCTATTGTGGGCCTAGCCCACAACCTCTGCAAGTGCCCTGAATGGGAATCGAACCCTGACTTTCTGGTTCATGGGTTGACGCTCAATCACTGAGCCACACCAGTTGGACTATAGCTTTATTTTTAGAACCTTGTGCTTCCAGTGTGCCCAGGAAATTTTTGATTGCTAATCATCCAAATTTTAGCTCCTATAAGTGCATAGGAGTTATGATGAGAAATCATATATGAAGAGTTTTGACAGAAGAGGGCAGGGATAAAATCTTCTCAATGTCCCTCACACAAAATTGAGTTAGTGTATTTTATAGCTGGAATTATCCTTGATGTTAGAAAATCTGTACATGTCCTTTAGATCCTATCCTCCTTCTGACTTTTCAAACTTGATTTTGACCTCTTTTTGAAGGACAGTTAATAGCTTACTTACTCTAGAACTGCTTATCTGACTAAGGGACAGGGACATGTTGGTTTCCCTTCAGTTAGTTAAGTGTGTGTTTATTTCTGTGTTGAAACACACCCCTACCATACACACAAACACACATACACATTCATATATATTTTTGATTGTTTTCTAGAGTAGTTTTTGAAACCTTTTTCCTTATTCTGTTTCTTATTCCATGCTATAGAGTAATTTGCTAATCAGACACCTTTTGGGCTGTCTGTAAATACTGGTTCCATTCTGTCGATATAAGCATCCAGATGAATCTTTCAAAGAAATGCAAATTAAATAGAGAGGCAAATGGTGTCCTTACAACTTTAAATTTGTTCCTTAATCAGGTAATGCAATAGAAATTCTTTGGTTTTACATTTATTTGACACACAGAAGGCTTGCAACCACTTCTTGATGGTGTAGGCATCAGCCATGGCTTGGTGCTGTGTGTGTGTGTGTGTGTGTGTGTGTGTGTGTGTGTGTGTCTCCACATCTGCCTGGTCTCTGTCCTGATGAATTTCTATAATTTATAGTTAAACTGGTGCTGTCAAATCATTAGGGGGCATGGTAGACAGAATTGTAAGATGACCTCCCAAGATTCTTGCCCTCTGATGTACATGCCCTGAATAGCTCTCTCCCTTGTAGTGTAATTCAGATCTGTGAATATGCTGAGAGATCACACTGATGATTTGGTTACATAATATGACAAAGGTAAAGGGATTATGAAGATGTAATTAAAATTCCTTCTGGAAGAGAGAGTTCTGCTGACTTTGAAGCAAATGTCCATGTTATAAACTGGCTATGGAGAGGGGCAGTCTCTAGAGCCTACCGATGTTGAGAGTCTCAATCCAACAACTCCAAGGAATTGAATTCAGAAAACAACCTGAATGAGCTTGAAGAGGACTCTGAGCTCTACATGTGAGCACAGCCTGGCTGACCCCTTGGTTGCAGCCTTGTGAGACCCTGAGCCAAGCAAGTCAAACTCAAAGGCTATCACGGGGTAAATAAACAAGGTTTTAGTTTATGTGGGCTGCAAAAAAACAAAACCCAAAGCTTCAATTTTCATAGAAACATAGGTTTATTCAGATAGAGACATGCTGAATACAAAGGGCTGAGATAAATAAGTAATTGAATTGTTAACACAAAATGATAGAACATTTTAATAAAAATTAATATTTTTTCTTGAACCTTAACTTAACAGACACTGAATAACTGCAAAAATTAATAAGCATAATGAAAAGAAATCTATTTTTCTTGTTCTCTGAAAGTGAAATATTTCCCGTTGCACACACCAAACAAGTCAGTATAAGACTAATGACGTGGTAATAGGATGCTAAAATATTCGCTGCTAGTATTAGTGGAAGGAAACAGATGCATCTGTGTGTAAGGGAAATGAATGCAACACAATTATAATAGTCATTAGAGAACGTTGTAGTTCATTAATAATTATGTATAACAGGATATTGTAAAAATTAAGTTAAGAAATTTTTTATTAAAATGTTTCTTACATACTGTTATATTGGCTGGGCCGCAAAAATATTTGTTGTGGGCTGTATATGGCCTGTGGGCCGCAAGTTTGACATGCTTGTCCTGAGAAGTGTACCCAGCTCAGCCATGCCTGGTCTGATGACATACGGATACTGCGATAATAAATGTCTGTGGTTTTAGACCAGCCACCAAGTTTGTAGCAATTTGTTATGCACTAACAAATACATAGATTGCTAAAGCTGATATGTTTGCCATTATATTAGTTTGTTATAACTGTCATAACAAAGTACCACAAACTGGATTTGTTTAAACAACAATAAACAACAAACAGCTATTTTCTCACATTTCTCAGAGAGGCTATGTGCCCAAGCAGGTTTGGTTTCTTCTGAGGTCTCTTTTCTTCGCTCGCAGATGGCTACCTTCTTGCTGTATCCTCACATGGTCTTTCCTCTGTATGAATGCTTGTATGTGTTCTAATCTCTTGTTATAAGTCATATTGAATTGGGGCCCAATCTAAAGACCTCATTTTAACTGAATTACATTTTTAAAGATTTTATCTCCCAAAGAGTTTGTATTCTGAAGTTTTGAGGTTTGATATTCCAACTTATTAATTCAGCCCACAATAGCCATCACCCTTTTCTGAATTCTTTTCACCACTTAATATTTTGTTTTGACTTGTTTTCCTATTCCCTGGATCTCTGTTATATCTCCCCATTCTATAGATTTTTATTATACTATTCCAAATGCTTTTCCTTTTTTTTTTTTTTTACAGTTTTGGCTATAGATTAACATACAAAATCTTTCATAATTACATTTCTAGCTTCTAGTGGCTACTCTGATATTAACAAAAACTTTGCTTTACATTTGTGTATAGTTTTTACAAGTTTACAAGGTACTTTCACATGCCTTATTTTACTTGAAACCCAGAAAAATACTGTGAAGCAGATTAGGCCAATATCATTATGATCCCTACTCTAAATTCAGGAAAATGCTCGGTGATGGGGCTAACTTAATGTGACAAAGCACAAAATGTCTTTTGACTCTAAGTCAGAGTGTTCTGCCCACTAGATTAATTATTCAAAGCATCCTAACCCAAACAGCAACTAATGCCTACTGAATAAGTATATTTGTAATATCTTATTCCTTATGTACCCTGAAGGGTTTTCTCATTTTGTGAAGAATCTCTTCTGGGGGCACTCTTAATTATCCCATTTTCCTGTCATTTCTGTTTGAGAAATGATTGTGTGTGTTTTTTTTTTTAACCCACTTCAGTCTTTTAATGGCAGAAATGAAGCAATGAGTTGGATATATATCAACTCACTTTGTGTTTATTGATTTCTAACCTATGTGCCAGGCTTTTCATACATGCTGAAATTGCTTTAAACATATCTCTATAATTGGATTGAAAACATCTGTTAACAGGTGTTTTACAACTAATAGACATTTTGTATATACAGGCAGTCAGTCCTTAGGTTACAGAGATCTGTTCCTATGGTGCAACATTACTCGATTTTTGCTGTTAAGTAAAAACCCACCTACGTAAGGACCTGCGTCACTCACATGGAGCACATACATAGCAGTAATGAAGTGAAACAGTAAATAAATAAATAAATAAATAAATAAATAAATAAATAAAAGAAAGATAGCAATTACTGACCTATACTTGTGGTAAATAAATAATAAAAAAACATAAAGGACTATGTACATACATCAAAATGATGGAACTTTTTAAAATAAATAAATGGGAGAAGGAGACATAACCACGAAACATCATAAGTCGAGTCTGAAATAACATGAGGACTGCCCGTTATAGTAGTCCCCCACCCACGATTTTGCTTTCTGAGATTTTAGTTATCCATAGACAATTGTGGTCTGAAAATGTGGAAATAAATCATTCATAAGTTTTAAATTGCACGCCATTCCTTGTAGCGTGATGAAACATCAAACCCTATAGATTCATCTTGTCCATGATATGATCCATCCCTTAGTCCAATGTCTCCACGATGTATATGCTACCTGCATGTTAATCACTCAGCTGTCTCTGTTATCAGATTGTCATGATACTACAGTGTTTGACTCTTATTTTACTTAATAATGGCCCCAAAGCACAAGAGTAGTGATGCTGGCAATTTACATATGATAAAGAGAAGCAATAAAGTGTTTCCTTTAAATGAAAAGGATAAAGCTTTTGACTGAATAAGGACAGAAGAAAAGTATGCTGAGGTTGCTAAGATTTAAGGTCAGAACAAATCTATCCATGAAATTGTGGAGAACAAAAAATGAAATTTGTGCTAATTTTGTTGTTGCATCTCAAACTGCAAAAGTTTTGGGCCACCCTGGCCTGTGTGTTTCAGTTGGTTGGATCTTTGTCCTGTGCACTGAAAGGTTGTGGGTTTGATTTCTGGTCAGGGCACATGCCTAGCTTGTGGGTTAGGTTCTTGGCTGGCATGTGTTCGGGAGGCCAACCTATTGATTTTTCTCACATTGATGTTTCTCTCTCTTTCTCCCTCTCTCCTTCCCTCTCTAAAATCAATTAACATATCCTTTGGTGAGGCTTTTTAAAAAAGTTTTGGCCATAGTGTATGATGAGTGCTTAATTAAGATGGGAAAAGCATTACATTTGTGGGTAAAACACATGAACAAAAAATGTCTTCTGATTGACAGAAAATGTGTTGTAACAGAAAGCATTGAGCCTATAGGAAGACTTTTGCAAGGGAATCCCTTGAAACTAATGGCATCAAGCCATTTACTGCAAGTAAAGGATGGTTACACAGATTCAGGAATAGGTTTGGTTTGAAAAATTATTGGAGAAAGAGATAACATTCATACAACTTTTATTAAATTGTTATCATGTTCTATTTTATTAGTTACTAGAGAACCAGTGCACAAAATTTGCGCACGGGGTGAGGGGGGGGGGCTGGCTGTCCCTCAGCACAGCCTGCACCCTCTCCAATCTGGGACCCCTCAAGGTCCCATTTAGGGCAGTGGGACATCCCTTCTTATAATCCAGGACTGCTGGCCCCCAACTGCTCACCAGCCTGCCTTCCTGATTGCCCCTAACTGCTTCTGCCTGCCAGCCTGATCACCCTCTAACCACTTCCATGCCAGCCTGATTGATGTCTAACTGCCCCCCTGCCAGCCTGTTTGCCCCCAACTTCCTTCCTCTGCTGGCCTGGTCACCCTTAACTGCCCTCCCCTGCAGGATTGATCACCTCCAACTGCCTATTCTTGAAGACCTGGTCCCTCTCAACTGGCCTCCTGTGCAGGCCTAGTGCCTCCCAACTGCCCTCCCCTGCTGGCCATCTTGTGGTGGCCATCTTGTGTCCACATGGGGGCAGGATGTTTGACTACATAGGGGCAGCTATCTTGTGTGTTGAGTGATGGTCAATCTGCATATTACTCTTTTATTATTTAGGATAGAGGCCTGGTACAGGGGTGGGGGCCAGCTGGTTTGCCCTGAAGGGTGTCCCAGATCAAGGTGGGGATTCCCTTGGTGTGTGGGGCAGCCTGGGCGAGGGGCCTGTGGGGGTTTGCAGGCCAGCCACACCCCCTGATGACCCAAGTGGAGGTCCTGGTATCTGGAATTTATTTACCTTCTACAATTGAAACTTGATAGCCTGGAGTGGAGGCCTAGGCCAGCCAGGGCTGCAGAAGCTTAGCTTCCTCTATTGCCAGGGAAACCCAAGCCTCTGTCATGCTCTCTGTGGCCACAACCATCTTGGTTGGGGTTAATTTGCATATTTGTTCTGATTGGCTGGTGGGCGTGGCTGGTGGATATAGCAGAGTGAGGGTTAATTTGCATATTACTCTTTTATTAGGATTGTTGTTAATCTCTTACTGTGTCTAGTTTGTAAATTAAACTGTCATACGTATATATCTATATATACATAGGTTCAGTACTATTCATAATTTCAGGGATCCACTGGGATTCTTATCCCCTGTGGATAAGAAGGGGCTACTATAATGTAGTTATACAATAATTGTTGAATAAGCATGGTGGAGTAGCCAATGAATAAATTTCTGTTAACAAAGATGAATTGTCGCCGAAACCGGTTTGGCTCAATGGATAGAGCATCGACTTGGGGACTGAAAGGTCCCGGGTTCGATTCTGGTCAAGGGCATGTACCTTGGTTGCAGGCACATCCCCAGCGGCAGCTGATGATGACTCTCTCTCATTGATGTTTCTAACTCTCTATCTCTCTCCCTTCCTCTCTGTACAAAATCAATAAAATATATTAAAAAAAGATGAATTGTGTAAAATACACAAACAGATAAAAGGTAATGCAAATTCCATGTGCATTTGAGTTCTTTATTTTCTTACCAGTTTGATAAAAACTAACGTGATCAGATCTTTAGTTCTAGAAACTTTGTGAGTAGCTGATTATTTTCAAAGTTCCCAGAAACTTACAACTAGAATTTCAGTGTATTGAATTTGAAATACCAAGTCAGCAATGTTAAGATCTCAAATTCCGTATCCGTTTAATGGTAGGCAATGGGAGAAATATTAGGAAACATGAAGAACTATAGTTCCCACACTCACTTTATCACTTCCTTAAAAATGAAAGAAAAACAAACATCGAGTTAGCGGATTGCTAAAAACAAGCTCCCACTTAATTTTTCTTTTCTGGAATTGTAAGAAGAAAAGGAAAGGGAAGAGGTGTAAGAAGGTGGTCCTAGGCTGTAACAAAACAAAAAGAAAAAAGACCTGAAACGTGAAAAACAGCGTGACTGGGGTTTTGTTGAAGACAAGAGATAAGTTTTGTTATAACAAAACTGGGAGGAGAAAGTGAAGACTGAGTTAGAGGAGCAGGGGCAGGTAGGATGCTGTAGAGTACTGTGGTTAAGGGATTAAGCACTAGAATCACCCTGCTTTGTATCCTAGGCCCTGCTCTGTCCCATGCTAATTGTGTAACCTTGGACAACTTGTTTGACCTTTAAGCCTCAATCTCGTCACTTGTAAAATAGAGATGATAATATCGTCGACCTTGGGGCATAGCTGTGAGTTAATAGTTCAGCACTTGGCTCATAGTAAATGCTCAGCAAAATGTTAAACTGCTGTATTTGTTGTTATTCTTCCTCTTTGTGAACTAACACTCGTTACCCCGTCAAGGAGGGGAGAGATGTAACATCCATTACACTTAAAGAGTGATAAACAATTGTCTGAGAGCCTGGGAGCACACATCTTATTTTGAGATGTGTGCTCCACCAAGGGGAAGCACGCCCTGTGCCAGGACCCTCCTTGAATATGAGGGGCCGTGACAAGGGCTGGCAGGAGGCAAAGAAGGGCCTCCCCTTGGAGTGGTTAAGCGGGACAGCCCTCTCTAGACACTTCACCTCTCCTGCCTCCTGGGCACTAGAAGCCATGAGTTCTCCAAAGTGAACTCTAGGGTTCTGGAGGCCCGAGGGCCATTTGGCAGTCGCCACCGCTCGGGGCCCACCCTCAGCCCGCACAGCTACTGCGGAGGAGTTCTGCCTGGACCCTCAGCACGCTCCTAGCCCCAGCTCCCCCGCCTCCCGCGCAGGCGCCGCCGGGGCCACCCGCCGCCATGTTGCCCCCGCCCGCGCACCCTCCCCCTTCTCTTCCCCCTCCCCTCTTCCCTCCTTATCCCTGCTCCCGCCCCCCTGAGCTCCCCACACCCCGGGTGAGGTCAGGCGGAGGCGCTGCCGCTGCAGCCACAGCAGTTCAGCTCCTATTCTGGAGAATCCTGGAAAGGGGACTTTTGAAAATAACTGGAAAGGCATTCGGGTTAGGGTCCACGCTCTCCTACTGAGCGAGGACAGGGCGAAGGGTCCGTGGTGGACAGGGGTGCGCAGGGGCGGGGGACCCGTGCCTTGTAGCTGGAGGGAGCTCCTGCTGCGCCGCGCGACTTGCTCTTTGGCCCACGGAGCGGAGCGCAGCAGCCGGCGGACTGGCGGCGGGACGCTGGGACGCGGCTAACGAGGTGAGGCAGGGTCTCTAAGTAGCAGGGGCTCCTTTGGCCGCCTCCCCTCGTCCTAGACCCCGGGCGGCACGCTGGGGAGCGGTAAGGAGTTGCGATCTGCACCAGGGGCTGGCAGACAGGGATCCAGCATCGCTCTTTACACGCCCCTCTTCTTTTTTCCTCGCGTGCCGGTGCACGTCCTCATCCCTGCATCTTCTCATCCCTACCTCCCGGACTTGCTGGCTTGGCCGGACGTCGGAATTCTTTTAGGAACGCAGAACCCAGTTTTTCCTTTTCTTCTTTATTATCCCTCCAAGACCTTCTGGTCCCGGCTTTGCTGTCGCTGCCAGGAAGGTCTGTCTGTCTGCCTCCACCTCACTGTCTCTTGTCCTCTAACAACAGTTTCTGCTTTGTGCCTCCCAATCTACCCCTTCCTCCGAATCCCTTAACTTGGGAGGTTTCCCTGCTGGCTCCCCAGTGAGTTTAGAGCACTGTCCTTTTCCTCCAAGCTTTTAACTCAGCTCGCTCTGAATGTCTTCATATCTGAATGTCTTGGCTTCTTTGGTTTAATCACAGTTGACAATTTTCTTGGAAGCTTAAGTTTACAGTTTAACAACATAGGTTTTCAGAAAATGATGGGAATGGCTCTCTCGTAAATATCAGCCCAGGATCTAAAAAGTTTCTAGGTTTCAAAAACTTAGTCCAAGAGCCATAGCCACTTAAATGTTTGTATGTAATCCTAACTCATGGCTCTAAATCTGCTTCTTCCCTCCACTGCTGAGCGGTTCTGTGAGGAGAGAGACACTTCTGATGCTTGGCTTCATTTGTCTGTCTGCAAAATGGGATGTTCATAGTTTTAATGTAGACAGAGGACTCCAGGGGTGTGGGATAGTCACTCAAGTTAGCATAGTCTGGTTACTAATTGCATTGTATGGGAACTGAGAGACTCTGGGGTTTAAAATTCTCTCTGTGGAGAGGGCAGCTGCTTTTTTTTTTTTTTTTTTCCCCTAAAGAAGCCACATTAGATCTCATATTTGTATAAATCCCCAAGAAGCAGCATTTAAAAACTACATTTTAACAAAGGGTCTACTTTTCTGTGGAATGGAGATTAATTTGCTTAAGTTGATTTCACACAGCACCAGTTTTTCTCTCAGCAATATCATCTTCTCCCCATGTACTTGCCCTGTTGGCTCTCAGAACGAGGTTCATTTTCTTGCTTCCATGCTCTAATTGGTGTGTGAAGAAAACTGAAGAGAGAGGCTGAAAGTGGAGGCAGATATAGTGAACCAACTCATGCTGACATTTGCGGTTATGTTTTCAGAAATGGCTATGTATAGTGCTCACATTTGAAGACTGAGAAAAATGCAATAATTAAGCAATGATGCCATAATTTTACATTTAAAAGTTTTAGCTCCCTTAACTGCAGGTTCTTCTTAATATCTTTATACTTAACAGTGATAGAATTGTTTGCTTGGTATGTGACCAGGTGTTGCCATTGACATAGTGTGCACTAATTGGCAGTAATCTCAGAAGAAGCCAAGTTGTGAATGAAGATGACATCAAATTTCACTGTCCTGGAATAGCACTTCTTTTGGCGGCGAGATATTAAATGTAGTTTCTGTTGCAACACCAAATGATGTATTTTGAAAATAGATAAATAAGAACCTTACGGTTTTTAATCTTTATTTTTATAAGCACACTTTGAAAAGTATGGTGTGACCTTTTAGAGTTTCAAGTTGATGTTCTGAAAAAAAAATGGTTTTTGCAAGAACAGTAAAGGTTATTGATTATCAATTTAGTTAGATGGTTTAGGGGGTGATTTTTAGTTTCTCCCACTCATTTGATTAATTCCTGACTTTATTTTAGTTCTATTAAAAATGGTATATAGTAGGAACAGGGAATTTGTACTAATAGGGTCATCCTTCAAAATCTGTACTTTCTTGGCAACCCATTCTGAAAAGACACACAAACTTCCAAACTGTCTCAAGGCAAAACATTTATATATTTATTTTTCCTTTTGCGATTATTATTGATAAGCTAAGCTTGAACTGTTTATGATTGCAAGAGAAAAGGTGGATATGGGTTTATTATAATTATTTTGCTTTTGATCTTTTTAATATATCTCAATATGTGCAGTGTTTGATAACTCACCTGGTACACCTAGAGATTATCAGACTGGAAATTTCTGATGTTATTAAACAGAACTGCAGCTGGCTAATGAATTCCCTTCTTTTTTATTTGTATTTTAAATTACAATAGTAATTTAAATATTATTTGACTTACAATAGTGAAATGAGGCAAAACAACTTTGAAATTGTTTTATTTTATTGGTGTTTAATAAACAACTACAATCTTATGCAAGTATTTTTTTCTTAAACCCATTGGTCAAAACCCATCTATTTTTATTGATGTGAAATAACACAATAATTTGTCAGGCATCATTAGCTTTCAGAAAATAGAGAAAAAGCATGGAAAGAGGAACAGCCCTAGATAAAACATCTCAAAATTAGAGAAAAAAAAAGATGCCTTTCCAAGTTACTTACAGTCATAGCAATCAGCCTTTAAATATATTGTTCATTCACTTATTAATTTATTTTATAAGATCTTGGGGCACCTTATATTTGCTAAGAACCCTGTATTAGGCACAATGATATACCTTACAAGGCATGATCCTTACTCTTGTAGAGTCTCACAGTGGTTATATTCCACCAAAGGATATAGACAATAAACAAAATAAGATTCTTATAGATCCAAGTAAGGATACTGAATGAAATGAATAGCAAAATGTGATATAGAGAATTGGGAAGGGCCTATTTAGTTATGGTGGTCAGAAACGGCCTCTCAGTGAAGGTGACCTTTGAACAGACCTGAGAGAATGAGCCTATTTTATGAAAAGCAGAGAGAAGTGTAAGAGCCAAGGCCTTGAGACAGAAAGACAAACTTCTGGTGTTTGAGGAACAGAAAGTAAGCCAGTATGGCTGGAGCCTATTGAAATGGGTGGGTGGGTGGGGGGTGGTTAAAGGTGTTCAGAGGGTCTAGAAGGTGTCAGATAATAGATAATTTCGGGCTTGGAGATTCTGAGAAAGAATTTTGGTTTGATTCTCAGAACCATAGAAAGCCATTGAGGAATCTTTGTTAACTACTTTTCTGTGGAAGGTCACTGGCTTGGAAAAAAAATAGTGAAAATAAATAAAATTTTGTTTTGCAGAGAATAAATAGAATATCTACCCTACTTGGTTGTTTATGTTAAGACCCAAGAACAAAAAACATTTTTGATATATATGCTAAATGCTAAATATATATGTAATTCTCTATTCTGTTTAGGGGAGGGAATGTTGCGTATGTTAAAAAGCAGTTTACTTTTCACTGTCATACAGTCACTTGTGCCCTGAGTTAAGTTGTCACCAACTTTATAAAAAATCAGATCATTCTTCAACTTAAGAATTTGTTTTGCAAAGAATGTATTATTTTCTCACATAAATATATTTTTTAGAAGGCTGGGAGTTTCATTTGCATATGAAAGAACAACTTAGGTTTTAGAAATGGTCTTTGAGAATTTAAAAGGAGTTTGCCGTTTTTTTGTGTGTTTTTTTTTCCCTTTAACTGTTGCCTTCTCTAACATTTTCAAATTGCCATAACTTTCTTCTTTGAGAGATTAGGGTTACTCTATTCCTTGATGCTTAAATGTATTTAGACTTGTCATTTGTTTTATTCCCCTGAGCCCTTTCTTTTTTGTAAAATTTATTTTTATTGATTTTAGAGAAAGAGGAAGGGAGAGGGATAGAGAGATAGAAACATTAATGAAAGAGAAGTATCAATCAGTTGCCTCCTGCACCCCCTCCCCCCCACTGGGGATTGAGCCTGCAACCAGGGCATATGCCCTGACCTCTTGACCACTGAGCAACACTTGCTGGGCCCTGAGTCCTTTCTTGACAGTGATCCAGCTTTGAGGTCTTGTTGGCCCTAATTAGGAATACAGATAGTCATTGACATTCTGTAGGTGTAAACCCTAAGATTGTAGGGTAATAACCTGCAAAATAACCTTCAGCCACTCCTGCAGGGACTTGTTCTAACTCCTTAACTTAGCACTTAACGACTGTACATGATTTGACTCAGGCCTACTGTCCCACATGTCCTTATCCGAGATTGGTTTAAATGGATTTTGCTCAATTTGGAACTTTTGTGTTAGCATTATTCTTGGCATACAGTAGGTGCACAGTGACTGCTTGTTGAATAGATACCATGCCATTATCCATTTGCAAAGCCCTCCCATTTTCTTTCTTCACTGCAAAACCCAACAGTAGTCAAGGAATAGTTCAAATTCCAATCCTGTTACACCATCCTCTACTGACCTGATCTCTGATTGTGAATAATAGTCACACATTTGTCATGTGTATCACAATTATAGTAAGTCCTCACTTAACATTATCTATAGATTCTATAACTTTAAGCAAAATGACATATGACAAAACCAACTTTATCATCAGCTAGTTGATGTAAACTAAGTTCCTTCAGCATCTCATCAAAGTTATAATGAAATGACTAACATTATTCGAGGATTGCTATATGTTAATTTGATGCCTGGGCCATTTCACCAGTGGTCTCTGGCTCCATGAAGGCTACCTGGACCTTGTCTGGTTTGCTCATTCTTGTATCCAGAGCACCTGGCTCATGGTGTGCCCTCTATAAATAATTGTTAAATAATGAATAAATGCTGCCTTGTGTTGTGCCTCCTATTATTGTTTTGGATCCTGAAAAATTGTTTAACTCTTCACATGTTTGGTGTTCTCAAGCATTTCTGAGAGAGGTGATAGAACATAGATGTTAAGAGAACGATACTGGAACTAAAATTCTCAGGGTTCAGTTCTGGCTTGGAGACATACTAGGTGTGGGATAATAAGTGAGTTAGTTATAGCCTCTCTGTAAAATAGGAATAATAGAACATGCCTCTCAGGATACTTATAAGGATTGAATTAGTTAGGTCTACAATCTGTAGTTTGCAATTTTTAAATTTCACAGATTCTGAAAACTTACAAAATTTTTATTTTGTAAGTTAGGAGCCAAAACTCAGGTGGTGACAACATCTGACTTGAACTGACATGAAGGTATTTGTAGTCCTTATTCTGCTTAAGTTTAAGTTTTATTTGTTTTTTTCTTTAGAATTTGTAATATGTTTGTGGGGCAGTGCCTCACGCCCTGCTGGGTATTATGTAATATGTATATATGCAGGTTATTGCCTATACAAAAATCTGGACATTTCTGAATTTGGAAACACACCTGGCACTAGTAAATTGAAGCTGTTGGTAGTGATTAGGGAGGTAAATATACTATTTTCTCATTTCCAGTACCTTTCTCATATTGGTTACCATTAAATACATACTAATTTATTCATGTAACAACTCTGAGTAGAATGCTGGCAATATGAACATCCTATATAATAAAAAGGTAATATGCAAATTGACTGAAAGTTGGAACAACTGGTTGCTATGATGTGCACTGGCCACCAGGGGGCAGACGCTCAATGCAGTAGCTGCTCCTGGTGGTCAGTGCACTCCCACATGGGGAGCACCGCTCTGCTCAGCTAGAAGCCCTGAGTCAGCAAGTGCAGTGGAGGTGGTGGGAGCCTCTCTCACCTCTGTGGCAGCACTAAGGATGTCCGATCAGGGGTCTTCAAACTACGGCCCGCGGGCCACATGCGGCCCACAGAGGAGTCTGATCCGGCCCGCCAGGTTTTTTGGGCAGTGAGCGCAGCCGAGGTGTTACAGTAGGAATTAGTAGTTCATATAGTCCGGCCCTCCAGCTCTCTGAGGGACCGTGATCTGGCCCCCACTTTAAAAAGTTTGAGGATGCCTGTAAGCCATCAGTCAGACATCCCTGTGGGCTCCTGGACTTCGAGAGGGCACAGATTGGGCTGAGGGACCCCCGAGTACACGAATGTTGTGCCTTGGGCCTCTAGTTTTATCATAGGAAAACAAATATGGCTGGGTCATGTGATTGAGATGAGTAGAGACCCAGGTCTTTCAGTACTCTTTCATTTAGTACCATTAAAAATATTTATTTTTGTTTTTCTTTTGCTACTTAAACTAATAAATGCTTTTTAGCATGAGTCTTTTGGGAGTTGGGTGGTAGGATTTAGTTAAAAATTTAATATGATTAGACACTTATTCTTTGTAGTTGCTAAACATTTGTTAAACTTCTCATATGTATAGAAATTAAAAAAAAAAATGAGGCATAGTTCCTGGTCTTAAGTAGTACCAGCATGATGCATGGTTACAATGGGACGTGGGTGCCCATTGCAATTCTTTATTTTCCACTGTAAACGTAGAATCATTAATTTTAAAAACGTACAGAGGAAAACACAGGAAACGATTGAAAACTTGCCTTAGTCTCTACTATGTGGAATTGGTTTTTAATCACCCTCCCCCTAACCTCCTGCAATATTATCCCTATATGACATTCTGGCAGCCTTTTTTTACAACTAAAGTAAGCAAAATATAGTTTCTATTTCCCCTTATCAATATTTATAAATCATAATTAGTATATTTTTATGTCCTTTTTCTTTTGTGGCTTTGGGAATAATTATATGTCTCAAATATTTTTCTGGGATGTCCTTGCAGTTGAAAACTAGTCTTTGAAACAATTTTGTCAATATATTCAACAAGTATTTATTAAGTGCCTATTATATTCCAGGCATTGCACTGGTTAACCAAATAGAATCTCTGTACAATGGTCTTTCCCTCAAACTGGAGCACACTGGGTGTACTGGGTGAGCAGAGTGGTGACATGATAGTGTGTCCCAGAAGCTACAACATAAAACAGCTTGAGTTTTCTTGAAGAATCTCTCTTATACAAATATTTGGAGAATACCCACTGGTAGCTAATTTTAAATATTTAATAATATTTAACAATATTTATACAAATTCAGATTCAGGCATACCTCAGAGATATTCTAGGTTTGGTTCCAGACCATTGCAATAAAGTGAATATTGCAATAAAGTGAGTCACACAATTTTTTTTATTTACCAAGTGCATATAAAAGTTATGTTTACAATATACTGTAGTTTATTAAGTGTAATATCATTGTGTCTAAAAAATGTACATACCTTAATTAAAAATACTTTGTTTCTAAAATATGCTTATTAGAAAAATGGCTCCAATAGACTCAGTTGATGAAACATTGCTACAAACCTTCACTTTGGTAAAAAATGCAATATTTGTGAAGAGCAGTAAAGCAAAGTGCAATAAGACAACATATGCCTATACATTATGCTGTAGAATGCAATAATATGAAAATTTGAGGTAAAATCCAATTCTTCAGAAAAAATCTCTGCTTACAAGGGCAGGTGTTGTAACTCTGGTGTGACCCTTTGAAAAGCACCGAGGCCACACTGTGCTGCCTTGAGTGTGTTACTTTAGTTAAATACTCATATATTTCCATAGCCTTAAGTTCATATAATGACTTGTATTAAAGGTGATAGACATTATTTTTCCCCCTGGTGTTGCCTAAATTCTGTTAGTTCAAGGGAACACTCTGGTTGCTTGTAATGATCTAAATCTTAAAATTTGCTGATAGAGTTCCTAATGTTTGTAGATAACAGCCAAGACAAGATGGACTAACAAGGGACTTATAATCTTCTGAAGAGAGCTTATTAGAACACACTGACCATGAATTTAAAGCATCACAACTGATGGGGTCAAGGCTTTGCTCCATTCTATACACATTTGCCTGTGTGACAGATTAAAGTTAACTTTTGGTAACTTTTAAACCTGCTTTTGTTTATAACATATTCATTATACAAATTGCTTTGTTAATTGCTGGTCACTGAAATAATTAAAAGTAGAGGAAAATTGTCAATGTTTGTGTGCTTTAAGGCTGATAAAATGTTTCTAGAATTTGAAATGGTTAGTAAAAGTTCAAGCAGCACAGTGAAAGAATGCATGTTACAAAGCAATGACTTTATTTTCTCCAAGTGAGAAAGATGAAGAGAAAGTCCAGTGACAAAAGGGGATCAAAGTAAATGGAGTAAGTAAAACTGAATCTTTAATTGATTTTTATTATTTATGCCCCATTTTCATTGTTGTGTCTTATTCCAGACATACTTCACAGGGCCTGAGATTGTTGTATTGTAATGTTACTACCCCAAACTCATAAGGATATGGTCTTTATATTCTACTAGTGGCCCAATGCACAAAATTAGTGCACATTAAAAGGGAATTAATTAGAGGAAATATTTTATTATTGCTATTTGTCCTTTATAATAGAAGTGTCAGAGATGAAAGAAAAATTAGTAAAATGTATATGAAAACCTTCTTCCTGTTAGAATTTGAGGCATGCCATGGGAATCAGAGTCAAGTCCCTGCCCACCTGTGTGTGCCTCAAAAGTTATGTGAGATCCAGACCTGGACGGCCCCACCCCATTGGGTGAGATCCAGACTCGGCCGGCCCCACCCCTATTAAGCCCTGCTGGGCAGGGGGTACACCCTCAGGTCCCCTGGCCTGGCAGTGGGGCAGGGGGCATGCCTGAGGTCTCTTGTCAAGCTCCACCTGGCAGGGGCTGTGGCCTGAAGTTAACAATCAAGCCCTGCCAGGTGGGGAGCGTGGCCTGAGGTCCCCCGGCCCAATGCTTGGGTGGGGGCATGGCCTGAGGTCCCCTGGCCTGGGACGGTGCAAGGGGGGGCGCCTTAAAGTCCCCTGTCAAGCCCTGCCAGGCAGAGGGTGTGACTTGAGATACCCCATCAAGCCATGCTGGGTAGGGGGTGCGGCCTGAGTGCCCCTTACAAGCCTTGCTGGGCAGGGAGTGTGGCCTGAGTGCTCCTTACAAGCCTTGCTGGGTGGGGAGTGTGGCCTCAGGTCACCTGGTCCAGTGCCTGGGAGGGGGGCACAGCCTGAGGCCCTCGTCTAGCCCTGCTGGTTGGGGTGTGTGGCCTGAGGTCCCCCAGCCCAGCACCAGGGCGGGGTGGGGGTGGGGGCACAGCTTCAGGTTCCCCGGCCCGGTGCTAGTGCTAGGGGCTGCAGTCTGAGGTTCCCAGTCAGGCCCTACTGGGCAGGGGTGTAGCCCCAGGCCCCTTGCCCCAGCCTGGTGCCTTGCAGCCTTAGGTCGCTGCTGTTCGTTCATTATGCTATTGGTGCAGCCATATTTTGTTATGGGAACCCTGATTCCCCTATGGATGGCATGAGGGTTAATTTGCATATTACCTCTTTATTATAAAGGACTAGAGGCCAAGTGCGAGAAATTGCATGAGATCCCATACCCACTGCACTGCTGCAGGACCCCAGACCCCACGTGCTGCCGCAGGAGTGGGACCACAGACCCTGCTGCGCCACCACAAGACCCCAGACTCAGCCACACCTTGTTTAGTCATTACGGCATTATGGCGTTATGGCCACAGGCCTTCTATAATATAGACTAGAGGCGCAGTGCATAAAATTCGTGCACGGAGGCGGGAGGTCCCTCAGCCCAGCTTGTCCCCTCTCAAAGTCTGGGAGGCCTCAGGGGATGTCCTACTGAAAGCTTAGGCCCACTCCTTGTGGAGTGTTGGCCTAAGCTGCAGTCTGGCCTCCCTCTGCAGGAGGCGACTGGCCTGATCAGGGGAAGGGGCCACCCCCATCACCCCACTGCTGCTGCAACTGCCAGTCACCGCAGCCACCAAGGTGTTTTCATCAACATGGACTCCAGTCCCTTCACCATGAAAAAATGACAACTTTCTTTAGGCATTTTCAAGATGTGTCTTTCATAGGATATGACATTTCTTTCTTTTTAAATCCTCACCTGAGGATATTTTCCCATTGATTTTCAGAAAGCATGGAAGAGAGAGGGAAAAACAGAGAGAAACATCAATGTGAAAGGGACATTTTGATTGGTTGCCTCCTGCATGGGCCCCAGCCAGGGAGGAGCCTGCAACCTAGGTACATGCCCTTGATCAGAATCGAACCTGGACCCTGGAGTCCATAGGCTGAGGCTCTATCCACTGAGCCAAACCAGCTGGGGCAGGATATGATATTTCTTAGCCCTTCCAGCAGCAGACCTTCATTTTTTTCCTCCAGAAGTGAGGAGGAAAAACCCTAGATCACCTTCTTGGATTCTTACTATCCAAATTACCAACAACACTGCGAATGGTATACCAGGAGCTTATCCAACGAACAGTCAGAAAAGGTGTTTCCTCTGCAGCTCACACACAGAGGCAGGACTGCTGGTGCGCAGTGGCTGCTGCCCCCTGTCTTTGCCAGTCTGTCCCTACTCTGGGCCTGCTCAAGCTGCCATGGCCAACCCCCCTGTCTGTCTCTGCTCCAGGACTGATCAAACCACTGTGGCATCTGTGGCTTGCCTTACCTCCCTCAAAATCCCCTCCCACTCACCTGCACTTGCAGCCTCCTCCTGAGCAGTCATGATGTTATGGTGTCCTGGAAAATTTTCATATTACCTCTTTATTTATATAGATGTATGAAGTGCTTTTACAGTCTATTCAGCAAAAGGGGATAAGAGAGTTGTAGAGTTTTGCTTCTTGGTCCCACTTTATAAAAATAGCTATACATTTCTAAAGAACACTTTAACAAAATTTTCTGTTTCAGTTTTGAATATTTCTCAGTGGAAAGGCAGTAGAATTTAATGGCTAGTCCTTGGGTCCTGGAATCATAGTCTTGGGTTCAAATTCCTCTTTGCCTCTTGTTGACACTGTGATTTGGGGCAACTGTTTTCACCTCTCTGAACCTTGTTTGCCTCCTCTGCAAACAATCTCATCTGATGATTTTAAGGATTAAATGAAGTAATGCTTATAAAGTGCTAAGCATAGTTCAACCTACATTGTATGTTATTCTTATTATTGATTCTAGGAGTACAGATTTATGGCTTAGTTAATTAAAACTTGGGACACACTATAGGAGTTTATATGTGAATCAGAAATGAGGGGAAATGTGTCTCTCTTTTATTTATATTGCCTTAATCCCAGCTAGAACACTATTCAACATTTTTTTCCAATCACAGTATACATTCAGTACTATTCTATTTCCGATGTATAGCATAGAGGTTAGACAATCATGTACTTTACAGAGCTATCCCTCCAATATTTCAAATACCATCTGGTCCCATACATAGTCATAACGATATTTTTGACTATATGGAGTGCTATATTTTGAACATGTATCTCTTAAATGGTGAGTAGACTGTTTAGAAGTAATACTAGTTTACTGAGAGACAATAAATTTTATTGTAACTAATTGGCTTATTATTCAAAGTGGCATTTCATTGAATACAAGGAAAATATCAATTTTAATATGAATGGTGAGTATATATTTAAATATGATACTATTTAATTTAATAGGATTAAAATTTTAAGTGTTCATTTTGAATGGAAAGGGGGATGTAGGAAAATACACACAACCAACAATTTTGTCTTTAAACATGAAAACTTTTGCTGTTCTGATAATTAAAGAGGTCATACATTTTCCTGATTTATCTTCATTCCAGACTTCAAGTCCCCAAAGAAGGAAATATTGAAACATAATAGTTCAGCCACTGAGAAGAGAGATAACATTTAATAATTTCTTCTATATATTTTGAATTGTTAAGATTATCTTAAGGTTTTATTATAATTACTCTAGGAACAAACCTAATAATATCTTAGGGATGATGAAAGTTCAGTAGCAGTTTTGATAAGTGCATGGATAAGTCTAAATAGGTTATTGAGAGGGCTCATCTCACCTTTTGAGTTGGAAGCACGTGAAGATAGCTGTGTATACTCTCTCATATTCCAATGTTTTCTTTTGAATTGTCAGACAAATGATGGGACAGATGTTCTTTGGTAGCCGACTTGTTTATGGAATGCTGTAGGTTTGCAGAAGGGAAAAGACCAGGAAACACATTGCTCAAATAGTGTACATTCAGAGCGTTTTGTGATGATTGTTATGATAATATACATTCAAGTACTTGAAAAGTCTAGGTCACCACACTAATTAGATATGTTATAAGCAGCATTACCTGTGTTTATAGTCATTATTATCAGCATCACATATGAACATGAAAAGACAATGTTCAAAAGTAGTTTTAGGAAAATTAGACTTACTCTACCCTCAGGTCATGAGCTCAAATGTTAGGAATAATGCCCACTTTATAGAGCAACTTTCTTTTGAAGCCTGGTTAATTATCCTTATTTGTTTACTTCGGTGGAGAATGAACAATGAGGTTAAGTGACTTGCAGAAGGTCACATTGTCTGAGGTGGATCTAGGAGCAGAATTTAAGGCCCTTGGTTTCTTACCCATTGCTTTCACACTAGTGACATAAAAGGATCTTTAGCAGAAAGGATCCTTTCACAGCTCTAATCTTTAAATTGGGGTGAAATGAAACTTCAGCAGTGGAGATACCAATCATTGCTACATCTGTATTCCTTGCATAACTAGGCATTTGTCAAAATGATTTTGGATTTATGAAAGAATTTTCTAAGCACTTTTGACATCATGTTGGTGTGGTTATCATTTAAACATTCATGAGCAAACATGTACTGAGTAATTATAGCAGTCTTTTAGGAGGGAGGAAATATACCAGTGCCCTGAAATAGCCTACAGTCTAGCAAGGGCAACAGAGAACACAAAACTACTTGATATCAGCCAATGCTAATACTAATACTAATCAGTAATTAATAAATTACTATAACACCCTCCTTTATGTGTATAAAGCACCGTTCAAAGTGCTTTATACACATTAACACGTTTAAATGACATAGCAATGCTATGAGGTAGGGACTATAATTATCCCCATTTTATAGATGAGAAACAGAAGCACAGAAGTTAGACAACTTCCTCAAGGTTGCACTACTGATAATTGAAAGAGCTTGCATTAAAATCCATGTTATCTATTTCTAAGGTTTGTGCTTTTTAACTATACCACCTTCTTTTATCCTGTCTCTGACAGGGGACATTATATAAGAGAGAATGATCCCTAAACAAGGCATTAGAAAACATTCTGGAGAAATACAGAGGAATGATCTGAGTAGGGTGTTAAAGTTGGCAAAATGTCCATTATATATATATTTTTTAAGTTGGCAAGGTATTTTGAATAAGTTACTTTTGTAGGATGGGGTCTTATTGAAAAGCAAAGAAAGTGTTTTGAATATTTTAATGTCCTCACCTGTGTACATGTATGTTGCACACATGTGCACAGGTATGAATGTGTGTGTACATGTTTATTTTGAACTGGAAAAAAATCTTCAAGGTTGAATCAAATTGAGAATCCTTTATATTGACATCCAGCCAGAGGTCTGTTTTGTGGATAATATTTGACCTCATTTGATGAGTTTTTTAAAAAATGTAATAGCTTAATAAAGCTATAATTCACCTATCATTACAGTGACCCATTGAAAGTGTACAATTCAGTAGTTTTTAGTATATCCAAAGTTGTGCACCCATTACCACAATCAATTTTAGAACATTTCATCACCACAAGAAGAGAAATATGTGTTTTGTGTCAAATGTGTCCACGAAGGAAATGGAACCAGTGTGCCTGTTGGTAAAGTTGCTTTCCTGTCATAATGTTCATGCATCTCTGCTCTGTGTAACTCAGATCTTATGCTATTTTTTTGCAGTCTAGCTCCAAATTGTTGTATAACACCTTTTTCTTATATTTCATTTTGTTCAGTGACTAATATTTCAAAGAATTATATATTTATCTGAGTTTGAATTTTCAACCTAAATTGATTATATAAATTTGATACTATCTCAAATGTATTGATAGTAGCACTACATAACTAAGCCAGATTTGTATTTTAAAACAAAACTGCTAACTCCTCTTGTGTGAATGGCTACCTACTTGTTTACACATGCTTCTGGTATAGGCCAGAGCAAGAGATGCCTGAGAAAGTTTGCATACACACTGACATTTAAACATATTTCTAAAGATTATTCCTGACATAGGTTGTGGATAGATAATTGTGATAAAAGCAACACTTTTTTGGCCTGGGGTATAGCATTGGGATATTATGTTATGAAAAATGTCTTTTAAAATGTATTCTATTATATTGTGCATATATACTGTAAAATATAATTTTTTTTGGGAAAAATCTGTAAAGATTTTTCAGCTACTCAGATTTCACCAAAATACAATCAGTGGTCATAGTCATGGCTATGTTCTGTCTTGTGGAACTTACCAAACCAAACCAAATATCTATGAGTTGATTTGGGAGGGAGAAGGCTTTTCCCAGTTCGTCATTATAATAATTAGTTATATTCAGTGATATCTTTCAGGTGAAAGAATGGGTTTTTTACTTTTTATCATTAAAAATAATCTTTGGACATAATTGGATGTCATGAAGAACACAGATGTGTTTTTTAGTGAGTTAGTTTTGGATTGGTTACTTGTTACTTCTGATTTTACCTATTTTTTTTTCAGAGTGGTTTTGAAATGCTATTTTATACTTATTTGGTATTTTTTCTATGATTATTATATCCTTGACTTGAGTTTTTATTCAGGCTCCAAAGTAGTTTCATTTGAAATTAGTGACTTTATTCAAGCAAAATGATTTGCTTAAGTATATTTTTAATTTGCGTACATGGATTCTCTGCTCATTGTGTGGCAATGGTGTGGTTATCTCACACCTAGTGTGTAGGATTGAACCAGGTAAGATAACACTGCTATCACTGGAAGAAGATTGAGTGTACCTTTATATAATTAGGTGGAAGCACATCTTTATCATGGAGATCAATAGTTCACATAATCTGGAGTCAAGAAATCAGGTGCTGTGGAGTTAAAAAAAAGGATGTTTGATTTAGGAATTTGGGGATCCAATTCTTTGGATTTTAGGTGGTTATTGTGCTGATATGAGAAGAGATTATGGGAGTAGAGAATACAGAATATAAGTAAAAGTGAAAAGATAAAGATATATAATCACTTTGGGATCTGTTCAGTTGACTGTTTTTTAGCAGTAAGAGAAAAGGCAGAAAGTTGTAGCCATAAGTGGAGGAGTTATGAGGCTGTAGAGGGAAACCATTGGCAGCTTTTGAGGAGGCTAGTGATATAATTAAAATGATGTTTTTGAGTCATAGGCGAACTGGGTTGAAGGCCAAATAGGTCATGAAGCAGGCTCATTGTCTATTGTGCCAATTAAGAAATATGAACTTAATGGATTCTAAAGTTTTTGTGCAAAGGCAAAAACACAATATACTAGTATAACACATATTCCCATGATAATTAACATAACAATGTCAGTGTTACTTAATAGGAAATAAGCAGAAAACTTATAATATTAGTAATGTGCATGTATTAGTCATGACAGAGTGTAGATAATTGTATGAAATCTCACATTACACTAATAAACTGGAAAAATTCCTGAAGTAACTGAGAACATGGTAGCAGCTGCACTATCAGGCCCTTGGTATTTTGCAATTCATTCAGCAAATATAAAGTGGGATGAACCCTTCCAATACATTTGGGAGCCATTTTGTTTGAAAATTGTTTTGTTGGAAACTAAAATGTAAGATAATATTTTGGTAAAAAAAAAAACGTGGGCAAAAATAATACGCTGAGATCTACACTATATTAAACTTTATGTGAAAATGAAAAAAGACAGGGAAAGAACCTTTACCTTATGTGCCTTTGAGAAAATTCTGACCACCTATAATAATAAGGCATAATATGCTAATTATACTGGACCTCCTTCTGGACAACTTTCCAGGCAAAGCTGGAGATGTGAGGGCCGAGCCCCTTGCACAAATTTTGTGCATTGGGTCTCTAGTGTATAGATAAACAGAAAAGCTTACATGTGGAGGAAGATTTATTATTTCAGTAGCACAGTAGTCACCCCTTATCCATGTGGAATAAGTTTTGAGACCCTCAATGGATGCCTAAAATCACAGATAGTACCAAACTCTATATATAACTGTGCTTTTTTTCTATACACACATACATAAGGCAAAGTTTAAATCACAAATTGAGCACAGTAAGTTTAACAACAATAACTAATAATAAAATAGACCAATTATAACAATCTGTACTAATAAAAGGCTAGGTAGCTCTCACATGTGACATCACCACAAGATGGCTGCCACAAGATGGCTGCCACAAGATGGCTGCCACAAGATGGCTGCCACAAGATGGCTGCCACAAGATGACTGCCACAAGATGGCCACGCACACAGTGTAGGCAGGTCCTGTTGGAGAAGGAGGGTCACAGCAGGGGAGGGCAGTTGGAGCCGGCAGTTCCAGATTGGAGAGGGTGCAGGCTGGGCTGAGGGCCACCCCACCTCCAGTTTACAAATTTTGTGCACTGGGCCTCTAGTACATATATAATTTAAAGACTAGATTCATTAGGTAGAAGCTTCAAAGGGCTAGGTATCATCTTATACAAGGGAGATTTTCTAATAAAGCTATACAAAAATGGAATGGGCCATCTCAGAGTACAGGGAGTTCCTGTCACTGAAAGCCCAAGTGCCCACTGGTAGATGAGTGGATTTTAAAAAAGCTGTGGCTGAAACTGGTTTGGCTCAGTGGATAGAACATCGGTCTGCGGACTGAAAGGTCCCAGGTTCGATTCCGGTCAAGGACATGTACATTGGCTGTGAGCTCATCCCAGTAGGGGGTGTGCAAGAAGCAGCTGATCGATGTTTCTCTCTCACTGACGTTTCTAGCTCTCTTTCCCTTTCTCTCTGTGGAAAATAAAATGTATTTTTAAAAAAGCTGTGGTACATTTACATAATAGAATATGACACAGCTATAAAAACAAGGTTCTCTTACCCTTAGAAACAACATGGAGTAACCATGCTAAGTGAAATAAGCCAGTTAGAGAAAAATAAATATAACATGATCTCACTCATATGTGATGAACAAAATATACTGATGAACAAAATAGATCCAGAGAAGCATGTAACAGACTGACATCTCATATGGAAGGAAGGGGCTAAACATGGAAAGAGATTAACCGAGGAACTTGTATGTATATATGCATAACCCATGGACATAGACAATAGTGTGGTGAGGGCCAGAGAGAAGGGATGGCAGGGGTCTCGCTGGAAGGGGGGGAATGGAAGGTATAGGGGACTTCTATAATAACGCCAACAAAAAAATATATAAATTAAAAAAAGTACTTAAAGATGGCTAGTTGACTTCTTGGTAGGATTATAGTTTAAAGAGGAATTAAACTATAATTTTTTAGGTGCTGGGACCCAGATGATTTATTAAGTTCCATTTCAACTTTAAGACTTTGTTATTTAAATTATTTCAGTTGTTGCCTAAACTTGGGAGATGCAGGCATAATTTAAGTATTTTTTCCCTTATTTTCTATAGGAGAAATACTTTATTTCATGATTTTTAGAGTACTAAAGTGACATGTTTTACAGTAAAATAGTATATTATTGTGGAGTAACATTCTGATTGTTAAGGTTATATTATATTAGAGGCCTGTGCTCAAAATTCGTGCACTGGGGGGTAGGGGGGGGTTATCTCTCAGCCCATCCTGAACTCTCTGCAATCTGGGACCCCTTGGGGGATGTCCAACTGCCAGTTTAGGGATCGGGCCTAAACCAGCAGACAGTCATTCCTCTCACAATCCAGAACTGCTGGCTCCCAACTGCTTGCCTGCCTGCAGCCTGATTGTCCCTAACCATTTCTGCCTGCCAGCCTAATCACTCCCTAACCACTCTCCTGCCAGCATGATCCGTACCTAACTGCTCCCCCACCGGCTTGATTGCCCCCAACTGTTCTCCCCTGCTGACCCAATCACCACCACTGCCCTCCCATGCTGGTACGGTTGCCCCCAACTGTTCTCCACTGCTGGCCCAGTTGCCCCCAACTACCCTCCCCTGACCACCTGGCCACCCTTAACTGCCCTCCCTTTCAGCCATGATCCCCCCAACTGCCTTCCCCTGCAGGTCCGGTTGCCCCCAACTTTTCTGCCCTGCATGTCTTGTCCCCTCCAACTGCCCTCCCCTGCCAGCCTGGTCACTCCTAACTCCCCTCCCCTGCTGGCCTGATTGCCCATAATTGCCCTCCCCTGCCGGCCATCTTGTGGCAGCCATTTTGTGACCACATGAGGTGGCTGTATTGTGTGAGGGCATGTTGGTCAATTTGCATATTACCTCTTTATTATATAGGATTTCATTAAATCTGCATTTCACCACAGGTGCATATAGGGCTCACACATTTTAATATATACCTCATGAACTAGAAGAAGTAGAAGACTAGCTATAACTTAAGTGCTAGAGATTTTCCACTATAGTGTGGTATAAATGTGTTTTCACTTTCTAGTAATGGTCAATACAGTATTATTCAGTGTTTCTTCTCAATATAGATATTTTAGGTGCGTTCTAGTCTTCATTATGAGAGTAATGTATACATGTGGAAAACCACTTAAAATTAAAAAAAAAAAAAAAAAAGTACCCATTAATTATTTGTCTTTTCTCTCCCATGGCAGCCATTGTTAGTTTTTTTCTTTTTCTTTTTTATGTCTGTATGCTTACATATGTTTTCTGTGCAAATAAAAGCATGTGTGTATATATGCTCTATTAAATACAAAAGGGAGGGCAAAGTACAATTGCTCTATTCCTGCTTTTAAAATTAATTAACATGTATTATAGATCTTTATCCGTGCATAAGTACCTATCATATAATTTTTTAAAATTGAGATATAATTCACATATCATAAAATCACCCCTTTTCAGTGTGCAATTGTGTTTTTTATTATTCACAAATTTGTTCAAACATCACCACAATCTAATTCCAGAATATTTGCATCCACAAAAAATCCCTGTACCCATTAATAGTTACTTGCCATCTTCCCTCTTTCACCTGTTTCTGGCAATCACTAATCTACTTTTCTGTCTTTATGGATTGACTCACTCGAGTACTAAAGTGTCATGTTTAATAGTACTAAAGTGTCATGTCTAACAGATGGTGGTACTCTTATTCTTCTGGACATTTCATATGAATGGAATCAACAATGTTTGGATTATTATGTCTGTCTTTTTTTTTTAACTTAGCACAATGTTTCTAAGGCTTTTTTATGTTATAAAACAATTCATTGCTTAATTCTTTCTATGAATGAATAATATTCCATTTTATAGCCATATATACAAATGTATATCCATACATTTGTTTGTAAAATAGTCCCCCTTTGTCCACACTTGCACTTTCCCTGATTTCAGTCACCTGTAATCAGCTGTGATCTGAAAATATTAAATAGACAATTCAAGAAATAAACAATTCATAAACTTTAAATTGTGCACAGTTCTGAGTAGTGTGATGAAATGTTGTGCTGTCTGGTTCTGTTCCCCCAAGGCTTGACTCATCCCTCAGACCAGCTATCCACACTGTATCTACTTCCTGCCCATTAGTCATGTAGTAGCCATCTCTGTTATCAGATCTACTGTTTTGGTATTGCAATGCTTGTGTTCAACTAATGCTTAGTCTGATCCTATACATCACAATGCTTAGGGCATTCAACTCACTTCATTTCATCATGTAGGCATCATATCATCTCACATCATCTCAAGAAGAAGGACGAGTATAGTGCAATAATATATATATATATGTGTGTGTGTGTGTGTGTGTCTTATATAGATATATATATCCTATCTAATAAAAGAGTAATATGCAAATTGACCATCACTCCAATACACAATATGGCTGCCCCCATGTGGTCAAAGATGGTTGTCCCATGTGGACACAAGATGGCCACCACAAGATGGCCAGCAGGGGAGGTCAGTTGGGAGGGATCAGGCCTGCAAGGGAGGGCAGTTGTGGACTATCAAGCAAGTAGGGGAGGGCAGTTGGGAGGTACCAGGCCTGCAAGGGAAAGAAGTTGGGGGAGACTGGGCCTGCAAGGAAGGGCAGTTAGGGGAGACCCAGGCCTGCAGGGGAGAGCAGTTGGGGGGAACCAGGCCTTCAGGGGAGGGCAGTTAGGGGTGACCAGGCCTGCAGGGGAGGGAAGTTAGGCATTAATCAGGCTGCCAGTGGAGTGGTTAGGGGGTGATCAGGCTAGCAGACAGAAATGGTTAGAGCACATGTGTCAAACACAAGGCCCGCGGGCCAAATCCGTCCCGCCAGGCCTTGCAATGTGGCCAGCACCGCGCTGTCATCACTGCACTCCGCTGCGTTTCCATCACAATGACAGTTTATGACTGTTCAGTAAACCATTCGGCCCGCGATTTAGGCTGGATTTTAGATTTTGGCCCCTTCTCTGATTGAGTTCGACACCCCTAGGTTAGAGGTAATTAGGCAGAAGCAGGTGAGCAATTGGGAGCCAGCAGTCCTGAATTGTGAGAGATGTACAACTGCCTGGTGGGATCAGGCCTAAATGGGTGGTTTGACATCCCTCAAGGGGTCCTGAATTGGAGAGGGTTCAGGTTGCCTGAGGGATACCCCTCCCCCATGCACGAATTTCATGCACTGGGCCTCTAGTGTGTGTGTATATATATATATATATATATATATATATATATATATATGTGTGTGTGTGTGTGTGTGTGTGTGTGTGTGTGTATCACATTCATATAACTTTTATGACAGTACATTGTTACAATTGTTTGATTTTATTATTAGTTATTGTCAATCTCTTACCATGCCTAATTGATGAATTAAACTTTATCACAGGTATGTATGTATGAGAGAAAAAACTATATAGAAGGTTTAATATTATCCATGGTTTCAGGCATCTACTGGGGATCTTAGAAAGTGTCCCCGAGAAAAAGGGGGGCTTCTGGACATGAATTAGCACACATTTGCATTAATTCATTTCCATAGCTGAGAGGAAATAGCAGGCTATCTCTTTTGTAGTGTCTATTTAATTCTGAAGATATCTCCTTAGAGCATGCTACCTGTAAAATGATAGCACATAATAGATGTATTTTTTTTCTTATTCCCAATGCACCCTCTACTTCCTTATTCTCATGGTTTTGTTCATAATGCTCCCTCTTTCTGGGGTATACTTCTAAAACTTCACTTTATCCACCCCAAGTCAGTAATTTAAACCCCACCCATCCTTAAAGACCAGCTCCAGATTTCCTGGATTGCATAAACAGAAGTCATTGCTCCCTGTGGATTTCCCCTGCATGCTGCTTAGTTTTCTCTTACAGAATTGATCGCAATCTGCCTCAACATAGATATTTGATCACTCCAGTTTTAAATTCCTCAAGAGCAGAGGTCTATCCTTGTTCATCTTGGAGCCACCACTATAGCTAGCAGTAAGGTCGCATCATTTTGCTGAACTATATCTGTAATCAAGTGTGTAGCAAGATTCCAGACCAAACCAAGAGGAAACATAGAGGTAGATAAGGAAAGCAAGATACCTCAAATAATAAAATGAAAGCTTATTTCCCCATGTATTAGGTGAAATCAGAGATTTTAAAGAGCTAGCTAATGATTTTGGAGTCTGGCAAGTTGGAGACCAAAGAGAATAGTTAATGTTGAAGCTGGAATGAATAAAGCTCTATAAATGAAACAAATGATCAATTATGACTTTGTTCAAAAACTTTTTTAAAAGTAACAGATAAATCCAAATTATGTATAATAATTTATATTGTAATTTATGTTAATTTGGTTACACTGCAGTCACATTAAAACATATCACAGAAGAGCTCATTTCAAAATCACCTCTTAGAACACACACAACACATTCTTTCTTTGCTGGTCTTTCTAAATAAGGGATAAGTGACCTCAACTGAAACTGAGATTTCAACATATCAAGGAACAAGAAACAGAAGAGAGAAAACGTGTTGCAAAATAACGTATAAGCATTAATAACCATAAATGCTAAAAAAAAAAACCCTCAATGCTTAAATAAAACACTAAATTAGAAACTGTCTTAACTCTTTTAACTAAGAAATTTCATTATATTTCCCCACAAATATCTTGTGACAAAGAGGTAGAATCTAACACACTACCTACCAAATAATAAAATTTTGGCAAAGCATACATAGTCTTCAGTTAGACTTTCTCTTGAAAATAAGTTAGATCACATTTGAATTTAATTCAGCAAATACTTATCAAGGGCCTATGTGTTAAGCACTGTAGGCAATGCAAAGATTTCCCCAGGGGAGAAGTCTAGTAAAAGCCTAACTGTGAAAGAATATGTTACAGGAAACTGCTGTCACCAACCAAGGTCACTAAGAAGGTATAGTTACTAAATATGAGTCATTCAGCATGTTCACTCCTTTTTGGCCTGGCTTCTCTGGAACATGACACTGAAGACCACTCTCTAGATTAAACATATTTTCCTCTGCTTCTTAAATCCATTCACTTTTGGCTTCCTGGTTTTCCTCACTTCAGAATAGCCTTTAAATTGAATATTTAAATTAAAAATTAAAATCCCACCATTTTAGATATCTTCTTTTTCTGCACTGGTGGTACTCTTATCCTTCTCTCATATTTTTCCCCTCTCACTTCACATACCCTCCTTGGATAGTCAGCCTCATATATTCTCTTGGCTTTATCTACCACCTGTTTGCTGGCAAATTCTAAAATAATTTTTTAAACCTTTACTGTTGAAAGTATTACATAAGACCCCCTTTTCCCCTTTAACCTCTTCCAGCCCACTCTTGTCTTCTCCCAGGCCTTCAGCCTAAATGCCCATTAGCAGATGAGTGGATAAAAAAACTGTGATACATTTACACAGTGGAATACTACACAGCAATAAAAAATAACTCTAATCATTTGCAATAGCATGGATGGACCTGAAGAGTATTATGCTAAGCAAAATAAGCCAGTCTGAGAAAGGTAAATAACACATGATCTCATTCATATGTGGAATCTAATGAACAAAATAAACTGATGTATAAAATAAATTTTTACAAACATTTCTTTTTAAATATTTTTAATTCTGATAAAAACATAAAATTATTTTATTTCTTTAAGCCAAGACCTCTTGTGAGGTCAATAAGGCAGAGACGTATATCTCTCTACTAGATAACTTTAAAAACTATTTTCATTGATTTCAGAAAGAAAGGGAGAAGGAGAGATAGAAAAATCAATGATGAGAATCATTGATTGGATGCCTCTTGCACACTCCCTATTGGGAAACAAGCCTGCAACCCAGGCATGTGTTCTGACCATAGAATCAAACCATGATCTCCTGGTTCATAGGTCAATGCTCATCCACTGAGTCACCATGGCTGGACAATACTATGTATCTTAAATGGCACACATAAATGCCTTGATTTTTATTATTTCAAAGATGAAGGGAGGGGGAGAGAAATAGAAACATCAATGACAAGAAATAATCATTGATTGGCTGCCTCCTGCATACCCCTCCCCCACACTGGGGATTGATCCCTCAACCTGAACAGGTGCCCATACCAGGAATTGAGCAGGTGACCTCCTGATTCACAGGACAACACTCAACCACTGAGTCATGCCAGTTGGTCAAGTGCCTAGACTTTAATGTGTCCAGAAATCAACTCTTCATTCTATCTCATGATAGACTATTTCCCCTCATCTTCACTTGTATTCTCTGGCAGTGGCAATGACTGGTCATTCACCAAGTTAATGCCAGCCAGAAACCTGGGCTTCATCCATTATTTCTCCCCATGTTCTCATTGTTCTTTTCAAGTTGTGAAGCCTTTGGTTGGCTTTCAAATTCATCCCTCCTTATCTCTCTTTCTCTACTAGACCTTAGTGCAGACATTTTATCCTTTGGTTGCATTATTTTATCACCCTTCAAACTAATCTCCTAATTAATTTCTGGACTTGCCTTCCTTCAGTTCATTCTATAAACTTTAGCCTAAGTAGTACTGCTAAACGGCTATTCTGAAGTCATTGCTGTGCTTTAAAATAACAGTGTCTCCCCTGTATCATCTGTATAAAATCTAAACTCTTTGGAGTTATATATAAGCCTTTCAGTGAGAACCTTAAATCACTCACTAATTCTTTTTTTTTAAATTTCTTTATTGATTAAGGTATCACATATTTGTCCTCAAGCCCCCCCATTCCAATCCCCCACCTCCTCACTTATGCTCTCATCCCCCTATTGTCCTCGACCACTCGTTAGGCTCATATGTATGCACATAAGTCCTTTGGTTGATCTCTCCCTTTTATCCCCACCCTCTGAAGTCCAACAGTCTGACCCATGGCTCCTTATTTCTGGGTCTGTTCTTGTTCATCAGTCTATGTTGTTCATCATTTCCCCTAGATGAGTGAGATCATGTCCTACTGGAAATATAAGAATAAAAAATGAGACAAGCAATGCCTTTCATCATAAGGATTTTTGCTTGACTCACCAATTCTTATCACCCTCTATCCCAGCACACAAACTGAGTTCCTTGCCCTAGTTCATTTTGTATCTCCCTTATATGGCTTGCTCAGCCTGGACTGCCCCTCTCTGCCTCACATTGCCTACTTAACTCCTACACATTGTCTTATAAAGACTGAAACCAGTCTTCATCACCTTTGAGAAGCTTTAAAGACACAACTATAGTGCATCGAGCTTTGGGAGAGAAGCAAGAATTGGAGATACTTAAACATGTCTCATAGGTCATCTAAACAATTCTTCAGTTCAAAGGGGATGGACCATTAGTCCTCAAAATATTATCTTCTCCAATACTGTTTTATATGTCTAGTGCATTCCAAAAGTAATTCTTAATACATTCAGTGACTTTATAGAAGGGAAGGGGAAACTTAGAGATAATTAAAAGTATATATGGCAGAAACCGGTTTGGCTCAGTGGATGGAGCGTCAGCCTGCGGACTGAAAGGTCCCGGGTTCTATTCGGTCAAAGGCATGTACCTTGGTTGCGGGCACATCCCCAGTAGGGGGTATGCAAGAGGCAGCTGATCAATGATTCTCTCTCATTGATGTTTCTAACTCTCTATCCCTCTCTCTTCCTCTCTGTAAAAAATCAATAAAATATATTTTAAAAAAAGTATATTTGAATGGTGAAACAGGGGGCAGAAAAGAAAGAGAACCAGCCACATAAGCCCCAAAATATCTTACCAAATTCATGCTGATGGTGTGTGTGTGTATAAATAAAAATGAATTTATTAGAGTCAAATCTTCAAACATATATAATAATTATGGGCACAGAGATTTTACATGGAATTTACAATTTCATAGTACCTTCTTATAAAATCACCAGTGGAAAATGTTTGCCATAGTAATAAATTCACTTCCCTGCTTGAAAGACATATGGCCCCAACCAGTTCATACAACAATCAGTGGCATAATCCAAGGGACTTAGAACATCCATGTTAATTATACTGACGGATTGTACTGTAAGTGAAGAAAAACAAATTTATTAACAACAATACAGTGGAACCTCTACAGCAAGATTGAGCCAACAAATTTATTGCACTAGGTGAAATATGTTTGAATTTTTGATAGGCCAGACTTACATAAATATGCATTTGAAGAGGTTCTGGAGCCTTTGAGAACCAGTCTTTTCTCAACCTACAAGAGTGGCTAAACTGAAAAGAACTGACAGATTTATGGTTGAGGCTTTTACTTCACAAACAAACCCGTAGGCAGAACCCACATTTCAGGTCTTAGTTTCCTTTTGCACCAAAGGAGTCCAAAGAAGAAAAAGTTTGTAGCAGCTTGTATAGGTAGAACATTCCAGTAGTCCAGCAGATATATAGGTCTGTAACTATAATAAGAGGCACATATGAAAAAAAAAGCAGAAAAAATACCATGAGGATGTTAGAAAGGGGCATTGTTTTTAATCTCCAATCTGCAGAAAGGTAGGACAGAAAAAGTTAATTTTCCTATAGGGAACTCAGTTTCCTCATCTATAAAGTGTTTTTGGGTGTGGGAAGGGACAAATAAAACATTTTTTAAACTTTATTGTTGAAAATATTACATATACCCCCCTTTGATCCTTTCTAGCCCTTCCTTGTTCACCTCCCTAGGCCTTAACTACCCTTTGTGTGAGTCCATGGGTTATACATATATACATACAAGTTCTTTGATTGATATCTTCCCACCCACCCCCATCTTCCCTCTGAGATTTGACAGACTGTTCCATGCTTCTGTGTCTCTGGATCAATTTTGTTCATCAGTTTATTTTGTTCAAAAGATTCCAGACGTGAGTGAGATCATGTTATAATTGTCTTTCTCGAACTGGCTTATTTTACTTAGCATAACACTCTCCAGGCCCATCTATACTGTCTCAAACGGTAAGAGATCCTTCTTTTTTACTGCTGAATAGTATTCTAGGGTGTAAATGTACCACAGCTTTTTTTATCCACTCCTCTACTGATGGGCACGTGGGATGTTTCCAGACCTTAGCTATTGTAAATTGTGCTGCTATGAAAACAAGTGTGCATACATTCCTTCTGATTGGTGTTACAGGTTTCTTAGGATATATTCCTACAAGTGGAATCACTGGGTCAAATGGTAGTTCCATATTTAATTTTTTGAGGAAACTCCATACTGTCTTCCACAGTGGCTGCACCAGTCTGCATTCCCATTAGCAGTGTAGTATGGTTCCCTTTTTCTCCACATCCTCAACAACACAACACTTGTCATTTGTTGATTTGTCGATGGTAGCCATTCTGACAGGTGTTAGGTGGTACCTTATTGTTGTTTTAATTTGCATCTCTCTGGTGATTGGTGACTTTGAGCATTTATACAGATGTCTCTTGGCCATCTGTATGTCCCCCTTGGAGAATTGCCAATTTAGGTCCTTTGCCCATTTTTAATTAAATTGTTTGTTTTCTTCATGTTAAGTTGTATGAGTTCCTTATATATTTTAGATATTAACCATTTATCAGCTGTATCATTGTCAAATATGTCCTCCCATATAGTGGAGTCCCTTTTAATTTGTTGATGATTTCTTTTGCTGTGCAGAAGCTTTCTATTTTGAAGTAGTCCCATTTGTTTATTAAGACATTTCTTAAGGTCCCTCTCCACTGGGAAACTGTATGATTTGATCTAGAGTGATTTTCCTGACAGGTACACAGTGGGGAGGTAAAAGAAAGCAAACATGAAAACTAAAATCAGAAAGAAAAATAGGGAAGTGATGGCTGTTAGAAGTGAATAAAAATTATATAGGGAGGGTGGATATACAATCTCAGCAGCCAACTTAATATAGTTAGTTAGGAATTTTTAACAATTACTCTCTAAACACCTTTTCCCCTAATTTTCAGAATTCATTCTTTCATAATTCTAAGACTTTCTTATGACTATATGCCACATTTATTGAAAACAGAATCAGAAATACTATGGTTGCTATCCTCAACAAATGGGGTTGACCTTAACATCAATTTTCTGTCAATTCTACAGCCAGGTGTGTGTAGAGAGGATGATATTGAGGGAGAAAGGAAAAGGGAGAAGCAGAAGGAGTGAGCACTTTGAACTTTTTACCATATCATAAAAGTTTCAATTCTCCAGGAAGGTAAAACAATTCTAACCTTTTTTGCACATAATACATTGCTTCAAAATATATAAAGCAAAACTGCTGAAAACAGTAAGAAACTGAAATATTCACCAATTGGAATAGAATATTTTAAAATGCCTCTGACTATAACTGATGGAAGAAGGAGACCAAAATAATATGGGAAGGCTGTACATACTTTGAATACAATGATCAAGTTTAACCTATTGGGTATACATAGAAGGTTACTTCATCAAATGGGAATATTACTTCCATTTCACAAGCACAAGGCACATTTAATTAAAATGGACACTATACTAGAGCATAAAGTAAGTCTCAAAAAATATCAAAAGTACTAAAACTCAGGGTATATTTTGTGATAATATGCAATTATGCTAAAAATAAATAAGTTATAACTAAAATGACCTGTGTTTGGATTTTAAGAAACATTTCTAGAAACACACAGAGTCAAAGAAAATACCATAATAGAAATTAGAAAATGCTAAAAACAAAATAGTAACAAATATTACATAGAAACATTTTTGAGGTATAGCTAAAGAAAAGCTTAGAGTGAAATTTACAGCCTTAAATGCTTACATTATAAAAGAAAAGCTAAGCCCTGGACATGTAGCTCACTTGGAGTTTCCTCCCAACATGCTGAGGTTGTGGGTTTGATTCCTGGTAGGGACACATAGAAGAATCAACTAATGAATACATAAGTGGTGGAGGAACAAATCAATCAATTTCTCTCTCTCTCTCTCTCTCTCTCTCTCTCTCTCTCTCTCTCTCTCACTCTTTCTCTCTCTCTCTCCCTGGCCCCTCTGTCTCTAAGAATGAATCAATAATTTTTTTTAAATCTTAAAAAATGAAAGGCTAAAAAATACACTATGTATTCAGTTTAATGATCTTGAAAACAAAATACAACTAAAGAAAACATAAGTATATATGTTTTTACTAGTGGCCTGGTGCACGAATTCATTCACATTGAAAGGAAATTAGAAGAAATATTTTAATATCACGATTCGCCCTTTCTTTATAATAAAAGTGTCAACCAAATTCACAATTGACAATGAGAGATTGAAACACACACATGTGATTGGCACCAGTGAGAGCTATATCTATATGAACTTGTTTAATTAAGCCTGCTTTCTGATTTAGTTAAACTTTTTCCAGTCCAGTGACTCCAACTTCTCTTTCAGGTAATTGTTAGCAACACAGCAGTAAATATCTACATGAAGCAGATTATTATTGTAGATCACGCAGGGAGAACAAAGGGTAAAATATTTAACTGCAGTAGTGTTTGACTATATTCTGCATAGTAAAAAAACCTGAAGTCACCTTTAAGGTCCACCATTACTTACTTCTTTTCAGTCGGGTCAAGTTTCTAAGCTTTCTAAATCTCCATTTTCTGGCTAATGAAAAAAAAAAAAAAAAGGATTCCACTGAGTCTCCTATCTACCTACTTCAGGACTTCTGTGAGGATCAAATGAGATGAGGCATGGGAAAACACTTCACAGACATTTGGTTAAAGCATAAAATGTTTGCACCTGGCTATAAAGCAAATGGTGTTCCTGGGCTGAAGAAACTGCAAGGAAGCTAGTGGCTAGGAAGATGAAGCTGGGTAATGTATGTGACATTATTACCCGGTGCTCACAACAACCATTTCTGAGCTGGGCTGGGCTGTGGGCTGCATTTTGTACCACGGGGTCTTGGCTGTGATTTGGGATTTGGTGGTTGTCGCTCCGGGGTGATGGTGGGGACTGTGTCCCACTTGAGGGAAGCCAAGTGTTGTTTTGTGGGTGCCAGGTATATGGTGCTATTTATTGTTAAACTAGAGGCCCAGTGCACAAATTCATGCACCAGTAAGTTCCCTTAGCCTGGCCTGCAGAATAGGGCTGAAACCAGCTCTCTGACATTCTCCAGGGATCCCAGATTGTAAGAGGGTATGGGCCAGGCTGAGGGACCCCACCAGTGCACGGTTGGCATGTAGAATGATGAGGGAAGTTGGTGAGCTGGGGAAGGACTGCTGGAGGGCTCCAGGGCATGTCTGGCCATCTCACCCAGTCCCTTTTGACCAGACCCAGCAGCAGGCTAACCTACTGGTTGGATTGTCTGCCCCCTGGTGGTCTGTGCATATCATAGCGAGCGGTTGAGAGGCTTTAGCGTATCATTAGCATATTATGCTTTGATTGGTTGAATGACCAGCCAGTCAACCTGACTCTTAACATATTAGGCTTTTATTATATAGGATGGCCTGTCGCTAGGGAGAGGAAGATGGGTGTTACTACGTGACATCGTTAACCTGTATCCACAGCCACTATTTCCACTATTATGGGCCACAGCATTTTGTAACATGGTGTCTCAGCAGCGTCGGCTGCAATTTGGTGGGCTGTCTCTCTGGGGTGGTGGCAGAGCCTGTGTTCCACTTTGTGGGCGCCAGGTCTGTTTCTCTGTAAATGGCCAGTGTGTGTCACGGCAGCTCCCGTGTTGAGAGTCTGCCCCCTGGTGGTCAGTACTCATCAGAGCGAACAGTTAGACGTTTGGATGCTTAGCATATGAACCTTTTATATGTTTTTATGGTTTTGCAAGCTAATGTCACCCCAGTAAATTAAGTTAAAAACCCCACAAGATATAAATATAGAAATAATAAAGAGCAAAAATAAATGAAATAGAAAACAAAAACTAGAATATCAAGAAAAATTAAAAATTGAGGTATTGAGGTGGGGGTTTAGCATAATAATACTGACAAACTTCTGGCAAAAAGAGAGAACATGAATATATTAGGGAAAAAAGTGAATATTGCAGCTGTTGCAGAGATAAGGTAAGTTGTGGGGAAACATACTTAAAAATATAAGTTGATTAAACCTCTTAGGGGGATGAGACAATATAGAAACCAAAATGAAAAATTGCACATAACTTTTGATATACAATCCCATCTCTTAAAGTTTCATCTCATATACAGGGGCAGGCAAAAGTGGGTTAATAATAATAATAATAAATACACAAATAAATAAAACAAGAATAAACTTTCATGTACTGACAACTGTAAACCTACTTTTGGCCACCCTTGTATGTGCACAGAAATGTATGCATAAGGCCGAATGTGGTCTATCTCCAAATATACTATTATAGTGTAATGAGTTTTTCACTTAAAGGAAATCACTTTATGGCTTCTTTTTGGTATATTCAAATTGTAAGCATCACTACTCTTTCACTTTGGGGCTATTATTAAGTAAAATAAGACTACTTGAACACAAACACTGTCATACAGTGACAATTAATCTTACTTAACTGTAGAAAAATGTACCACCAAATGAATTTGAGCCACTATAAACTAGCGATTTTAAATCTTAGCTGGGCCCTCATTTCCTCTAGTCTATCTGTTTTAATGGTCTTTGTTTAACTCCCTATCATATTTTTCTTAGGCAAGACAACATAGGGCTTTAAAAGATTCTGGCCTTGGAAACTTGACAGATCTGGGTTTGAAAAATGCTTCTACCATATACTAGGTGTATAGTCTTGAGCAAGTTGTTTACCTTCTTTTTGCCTCAGTTTCCTCATGAGCAAAATGGTAACACTGATACCTACTTTATATTATAAATAAGAATATGTATGTAGCCAGGTTGGTGTTGCTAGTTGGTTGAGTGTTATTCCATACACCAAGAAGTCTCCAGTTTGATTCCAGGTCAGGGCACATGCTCGAGTTGTGGGCTTAATCCTTGATAGAGGGCATAAAGGAGGCAGCCGATCAATTTCTCTCTCTCTCCCTCTCCTTTCATCTCAAATCAATAAAAACATATTTGGGGGAAAAAGGGTATATAGGTAACACAATTAAGAAAGTGCCTGACACTTAGCAGACGCTCAATAAATGATAGCTATTAATAAGTACTCACATTTATCAGGTGACTATACTACCAGTAGTTATATTTACTATGTTTTCCTGAAGTTCTGTTTCATTAAAAAACAAATGCTTTCCCTGACTGTGTTGGCTTGTTTGGTTAGAACATTGTACTGCACACTGAAAGGTCTGAGGTTCAATTCTCTTTCAGGATACATACCCAGGTTGTGTGCTTAATCCCTGGTTGGCATGTGTGCAGGAAGCAACGGATTGATGTCTCTCTCTCCCTCTCCTGCCCTCTCCCTCTCCTGCCTTCTCCCCCTCTCCCTCTCCTCCTCCTCCCTCTCCCTCTCCCTCTCCTTCTCCCTCTCCCTCTCCCTCTCCCCTTGTCTCTAATGTCAACTTTAAAAAAATGCTTGTCCTGACTCACAAAATAGATTCCATGTCCCAATAAAGGTTCTAAATCATTTGAAGAAGAAACTAGCTGAACTATCTTAGTTGGAATTCCCAGCCACCACCACACTTCCACCTATAAACATTACTTGTTACCCTATTCTTTCTGCAAAGTAATAATCCTACTCACCTTTTCTGTAAATATAATTTAATTTATGTTATAACTTAATTTTTCTGTTAATACCTTCAGGTATGTAATCAGAAAATAACAGTAATTGGAATAATAGAAAAATTTACTATAAGGTTAGTTATTTTTCTTTCTTCTTTATGCTATTTTAGTTATAAAATTTGAGTATTTGTCAAATTGGTAATGTCTAACCCATGAGCTATAATCTCTATAAATTTTTTTTCTTCTATATTTGAGAATAGTACAGATGTCTCCCCCTTTGCTCCTACACCAGGAAGTCTACAAGATCTACACCTAGATCTTGCCCCACCCCAGGCCTTCACCACCATATTATCTGTGTCCATGAGTAATGCATGTATGCATATAAATTCTTTGGTTAATCTCTTCTTGCCTCCTCTCCCCCCTTTCCTTTGTGATTCATGAGTCTGTTCATGTTTCCATGAGTCTGGTTCTATTTTATTCATCAGTTTATTTTGTTCATTAGATTCCTTTTTATTTATTTTTATTTTTACATTCAATTGTTGATAGATACATATTTATTTCCATTTCATTGTTCATATTTCTACTTCTCCTCCTCCTGCTGCTGCTCCTCCTCTTCCTCCTTCTCCATTTCTTCCTCCTCCTCTTCCACCCCCTCTCCTCCTCTTCTTTTTTCTTTCTTCTTATGGTGATGAACTCCTTTAGCTTTTTCTGGTCTGTGAAGCTCTTTATCTGATTGCCAATTCTAAATGACTAGAGGCACAGTGCATGAAATTCGTGCACCGGAGGTGGGGTGGAGGGGATTGTCCTTCAGCCCATCCTGCACCCTCTCATAAACTGGCATTCGGACATCTCTCTTACAATCTGGGACTGCTGGCTCGTAACCACTCACCTGCCTGGCTGCCTTATTGCCCCTAACTGCTCCCCTGCCAGCATGATTGACACCTAAGTGCTCCCCTGCTGGCCTTTTTTTCTTACTGCTTTTAAGATTCTCTCTTTGGTATTTTAATTATGATTTGTCTTGATAAGGGTTTCTTTAGATTCCTGTTCTTTGGAACTCTCTGTGCTTCCTGGACTTGTATGTCTATTTTCTTTTAGCAGTTAAGGGAAGTTTTCAGTCATTATTTTTTCAGATACGTTTTCAATTTCTTGCTCTCTTCTCCTACTGGTATCCTCATGAAATGAATGTTGGTATGCTTGAAGTTGTTGCAGAGGCTCCTTACACTATCTTCATATTTTGTCTTGTCATTCTTCTGATTGTTTTTTTCTTCTTCTTCATATTCCAAGTAGATGATTTGATTCTTGGAATCCTCTACTCTATGATTGATTCCCTGCAAATTATTATTCATTTCAGTTAGTATATCCTTAATTTCTGACTGGTCTTTTTTTAAGTTGTTGATGTTCCCACTAATCTTGAAGTTCTCATTAAGTTTATTGAGCATCCTATAACCATGTTTTTTGAACTCTGTATTTGGTAGCTTGTTTGTTCCATTTCATTTAGTTCTTTTTCTGGAGATTTCTTCTGTTATTTTGTTGTGACATGTTTCTTTGTCTGCATTTTGGCTGCTTCTCTGTGTTTGTTTCTATGTACATTGGGTAGAGCTGCTATGTCCTAGAACTGGTAGAGTGGCCTTGTGTAGTAGGTGTCCTATAGGGCCCAGTGGCTCAGCCTCCCCAGTCACCTGAGCTGGTCACTGTAGGGGCACCCCTGTGAGGTCTGTATGCACTGTTTTATTGTACACGAGCCTTGATTGCTTTTGGCAGGCCAATCAGCTGTGCAGGTCAGCTGAGACTACAGTGGAAGGGCTGCTGTGCAGGCGATGCCCCTGAGGAGCAGGACTTGCTTCAGTGGGGCTTTGGTGCTCAGAGTCTGGCCTCTGAGTGTGTTACTCTTGTGGATGTGGCAGAGTTGCAACCTGGCATGGTCTGAAGCTGACCTTTGGGTGCTCTTGCTCTGCAGCCTCTCAGGAGATACAAAGTCAGCTGCTACCTGTGCCCTGCCTGTGGTCACAGCAATCTTCAAATGGCTAGTACTTGTGTTTGGCTTGATGGTGCCCAGGAGAGCTCAAGTTTTGAACCAAGGCAAGATTTTGCTACTGCTGGGCTGGGGAACCTCTTATCATGAGGTGTGGGTCATTTAGGAGGAGAAGACCAGCTGCTGCTTCTTTGGGAGAGATTTTAGGGAAGTCGGATGCCTGAGCTAGGAGAAGCCATTCATATGAAAAATCCACTGCATATAGCTTGAGAGGAGCTGCAAATTTGGTGGGGTGGGGTCAGGGAATCACTAGTGAAGGGTGAATAGTGTGGGTCAAGTTGATGGAGACTCGGACATGATGACTGCCTGTCAGCATTATTGAAGGGAGATCTCCGTAAAGGAACAGTGACCTCTGACAACACTCTTGTCTTGGAGAAAGCTGCCCCCCCATTCTTTCCCTGATGCCAGATAATTTAGTTCCTCCCTGTATGTTTCTGTATCCTTTCAAGTTGCTGGAGCTCAGAAGGAGTGAGTCTGAAGAAGTCTGTGTGCTGGGCCATTAAGAGGAACTGCCTAGGACTCCAGAAATTTCTGAGTCACTCAGCCACAATCCCTCCTGATTTTCACAGCTGGAAACTATAGGGATGTCTTGTTCTCATATTGGTACCTTAGGTGAGGGCTCTTGGGTGGACTGGGATACCTTGCTCCTCACAGCAAACCCCCATAGTCAAGATATCCCTTGCAATTAAAAAAACGCCATATATGGATGTCAGACTAGTACATTCCACACATCTTCCCCTCCTACCTGTCTCAATGTGGTTTCTTCTTTAATTTTTTTTTTTTGTTTTGTTTTTTGTTTAAGGACTTACATTCATCAAGATTTCAGATGGTTCTAAATGATAGGTTAAGGATGACTAACTGGCCAGGCTCAGTAACCTTGGCAGATATTCTCTCATTATGGGGGCATTTGTGTTTGGGGCTACATTGGATTCATCTTTCTTTCTGAATCCTTTACCCCTCTTTTTTCTGTGAAGATTGGCTTTCTCCAATTCTCTGTTCATATGACTGCCTCAAGATCCTCAGTTTATTTTTATCCAGACTAGAATGCTTTGCTCCAATTTCTAGGAGAGACAGTATAATTATTTTATCTTAGGACCTGTTCCACCCCTGATCCAATCAGCTTTGCCCAAAGAGAGGTTGGGACCATAAAATACAACTGTGGATTGAAAATGCACAGTTCTCAGAGTCTGAGAAGGGTGTTAGTCTACAAAGTCCAGCAAGTGCAGATTGCCATTACACTTATCTTTTAAAATGTATTTAAATTGACTTTAATAATATAGAAGTTCATAAAAAGTTCATTAGTATTAAAAAGCAAAAGTAAAATAAGTCAGTGATTACAAGACCAGAAACAGTCACAATATCATTGAAAAAAAATAACTTTTAAAAATCTTCCTTCATTTAAAAAATAATTAAATTTATATAGCACATAGATGTCTAGTTAAATACATTGATCACAGTATGCTATTTATTTTAAAAGGTGGCAGTTATCACATACAGAATGTCTGTGGAGTCAACAATTGAGGAAATGGGATGGTATGGAAAATAAACATTGAAGTATTAAAAATGTGTTACAAATTTAAGTTGTGGTAAATTTTCCCCATGGTTCCAATAAAAGTACTTTATTTGAAGAGATTTTTACTTAGATATATTAAAATTCAAACTTATCAAATAGGGAAGTTAGGAAATTAACATTTATTGTGACTCTGCTTAGTTAGGTACTTAAGTTTATGTTATTCCATTCAATACTTATAACCACCATTTGAGAAGTAGTCATTATTATCCCACTGTCAATGAAGAAATTAAAACCCAGGGGAAACAAGTAGAAAATATGTGGCCAAGCTCAAATTTTAAGCTCATGTCTGTGTGGCTAGTAAGTCTCTTCTTTCCACTCTACTGTTCAGATATTTGAAAAGTTTATTTAAAAAACATTTGTAGAAGCTGTGGTTGGATTATACAGTAGCTACCCAGCTTCTTTTCTGCATAAATAAGACTCAGTCTTAGTGTCAAACAGGGGGTCATCATTTCTCCAATATCTGGAGTGAAGAGAGTCAAATCAGCTATCTAATGTTAGTCACTCAAGCACCTAGTTTTTCAGAGGACATTAAATTGTTAAATCAATACTTAAAAATAGCAGTACATTTTTTAATATGGAAGAAAATGGTTGTTTTTTTTTATCCTTACGTATATTTTTAAGCTTAATGCATGCTATATTGGGAATTGTGGGGAGGGAGCTGACCTTTTTCCTGGTCAGTCTAAATAAGCAGGAAGAGAAAAGCAAAGACTGACTAAGCATTATACGACAGTATTTTAAGCTTTACATTTTTAATATGAAAAATCAGAAAAGATATATATGTCAGAAATTTTGTTGAAGACAAATATTTATAACAAATACTGTATGTTTTAGTTAGGTAAAACAAATTTAAATTATTAATGATGATGTTGATTTAATAGAAGCAAAGCTATCCTTCAGATATTCATGATTTAAAAAAATATTTTTTTATTGATTTCAGAGAGGAAGGGAGAGTGATAGAAACATCAATGTTGGGAGAGAATCATTGATCAGCTGCCTCTTGCAGGACTCACATTGGGGATCAAGCCCGCAACCTGAGCATATGCCCTGACTGGGAATCGAGCTGTGACCTCTTGGTTCATAGGTCGACACTCAACCACTGAGCCACTCTGGCCAGGCTGGATATTCATGATTTTTACCTGTAAGTTAATAATAGTTTACCATCTAATGTATCAGCCTAAATGGATTTGCCAAATAAAATTAAAATGAGTTATCATTTGGTTTATTGTTAACTCCAGGCTTAGTCTGAAAAAAATTTAAATTCCTAACATAAAAACATTTGTTTTTGGGTGATAAATAATATTTATTACAGTTCTAGGGAAAGAAAAATATGCTCTCTTGGTAAATAATCTGATCAAATGTGGTATCCTTGGCTTATCATGTAAGGTAACAGAGGGACAGGATATATATGAGTTTGATGTTCCAGATTTTATATTACTGCTATTTGTGAGGACATGAAAGGAGGAATAAAAATCATTCCTTTAGAAGCATCTTTTTAAGTTATGGGACTACTAACACAGCATGACATGATTTAAGTATAAAACATCAGAGTCTTGAAGAAAGTTCTTTCAGTATTGGTTCTAAAAGTACCTAATTAAAATAAACTGACAAACAAAATAGGGTCAGAGTTATGGATACATGGAACAGGCTGACAGATCTCAGAGGGGAGATGGGGGGGGGGGCTGGAACAGAGTAGCCAAAGAACATGTCTGCATATATGCATAGCTCTTGGACACATAAGGTGGGGGCTAGGTGGAAGGGGGCAAAGGGGGAAAGTAGGGACATCTGTAATAGTGTAAATAATAAAAAAGAAAAAGAAAAAAGTACTAGACAAAAAATAAAGAAAGGAAGGAAGGAAGAAAAGGAAGGAAGGAAGGGAGGGAGGGAGAAAGGAAGGAAGGGAAAAAAAGGAAGAGAGAAAAAAAGAGAGAAAGAAAGAACCAACCCTGAGTTACTGGCTCAGATGTTAACCCAGGCTTAGGGAAAATGAAACTCACTTAGAATTTATGGGTTGAACCAATAGTTCTAGTATCTGTCTCTAATGTTTTTCTTTCTTCTTCTTCTTCTTCTTCTTTTTTTTATATATATATTTTATTGATTCTTCACAGAGAGGAAGGGAGAGAGATAGAGAGCTAGAAACATCGATGAGAGATAAACATTGACCAGCTGCCTCCTGCACACCCCCTACCGGGGATGTGCCTGCAACCAATGTACATGCCCTTGACCGGAATTGAACCTGGGATCTTTCAGTCCACAGACCGACGCTCTACCACTGAGCTAAACCGGCCCCGGGTCTAATGTATTTCTTAGTCATATATTTAGGGAGGAGATGAGAGCTTTTTGTGACAAAATTTTCTTCTAAAGCTAAACCCTTGGTATTTTGGCCTCTTGAACTTTTATTCTTTCTGACTTCTTGACCCCCTTTTTCTTAGTCCTCTGAAGTTCAGCACATATATAGGCCAGTTGAGGTGCAACTAACCTTTATCTTAATGGTGAGCATGTTATGTTGGTCAGAGCTTTATATCAATAATTGATCTATTGGTCAAATTCAGTTTCTTACCACTCTTTAACGATTGAAATTCTAACTAGTCTCCCCTTACATCTTTTATCTTAAATTCCTTAAACAACTTTGATGTCATGAATTCTGGTGGATTAGGTCTAAGAGCACTACTAAGAGTTAGTATTGTATATTCACACTTAATTGTGTGTTGGGTTTCTTGTAAACCACTTCACCACTCTTTCTTTAACTTCTTTGCTTTCAATATTCGGGCTAGTGTTTCTTAGTTTTGTGTGCTGAGCTATTAGATACAAGTAATACTGGTAAAGGACTTTTTTCTTTTCTTCTTGACCATACTTAGGGCTAGATTCAGAGTTCTCTTGCCTCAGGTCTCTATGAGTCACTGTATGTGGCTCCCAAACCTTTCAGACTCTGTCCTTCTCCTTTTAAATAAATATTTTGTAACACTTTATTTAAGCATGAATAAAGTTTGTAAATAATATAAACTAACTATATATAGAAGAAAAATACAATGCCATGTTTATAATATAAATTATAAATGAGTATACTTTATAGTATAACAGCATATATTTTTGGGTATAACTGTGAGAGCACATTTGTGCTAGGAGATTCAATGAAGTCATTGATGCTTGTACCACATTCTAAAGAGTAAGATTGGATTTATGAGAAGTATGATGATAACTTTGTATAAGAAGCCCAGGAAAATGAAAAATCACTGACCTACATGGGTAATAAAATAAAAATGTTAGAATAAATAATAACTGATGACTTATTTGTATATAATAAGATAAAGAAGAAATACCTGAAGTGGAGAAAAAATGCCAGGATAAATGATGACTGTCAAAATGGAGAGACAAAATGAGGAAGTATGATATTATTTCAAACTAGAGGCCTGGTGCACGAAATTCCTGCACGGGGATTGGGGGGGAGGGTGTCCCTCAGTCCAGCCTGCACCTTCTCTAATCTGGAACTCCTCAAGGGATGTCCGATTGCCTAATTGGCAGTCAGACATCCCTCTCACGATCCAGGACTGCTGGCTCCCAACTGCTTGCCTGCCTGCCTTCCTGATTGCCCCTAATTGCTTCTTCCTTTTTTTTTTTTTTTTAATAAGTTTTTATTGTTCATATTATTACAAATGTTCCTTCCCCCCCCCCCACCATTGTTCTCCTCTACCAGGTTCCCACCCCACCCTCTGCCCTTTCCCCACTCCCCATTGTCCTCATCCATAGGTGCACAGATTATGTTCAGTCTTTTCCCACATCCCCCTCTCCCCTTTTCCCCAAGAATCGTCAGTTCACTCCCCTTCCATACCTCTGATTCTATTATATTCAACAGTTAATATTGTTCATCAGAATTTTTTTTAATTTCCTTGGTTTTTAGATTCACTTGTTGATAGTTATGTATTTGTTGTTCATAATTTTTTATCTTTATTTACTTTCTCTTCTGAAAGAACCCCCTTCAGCAATTCATATAATTCTGGTTTGGTGTTGATGAACTCCTTTAGCTTTTTTTTATTAGTGAAGCTCTTTATCTGGCCTTCGATTCTGAGTGATAGCTTTGCTGGATAGATTATCTTTGGCTGTAGGTTCTTACTATTCATCACCTTGAATATTTCTTGCCATTCCCGTCTGGCCTGCATGGTTTCTGTTGAGAAGTCAGCTGACAATCGTATAGGTGCTCCTTTATAGGTAACTACCTTCTTTGCTCTTGCTGCTTTTAATATTCTCTCTTTGTCTTTTGCTCTTGGAATTTTAATTATGATGTGTCTTGGTGTGGTCCTCTTTGGATTCCTTTTGTTTGGAGTTCTGTGCGCTTCCTGGACTTGTAAGTCTAATTCTTTCATCAGGTGGGGGAAGTTTTCTGTCACTATTTCTTTCAGTATGTTTTCGATATCTTGCTCTCTCTCATCTTCTGGGACCCCCATAATTCTGATGTTGGTTCACTTGAAGTTGTCCCAGAGGTTTCTTACATTATCTTCAATTTTCTGGATTCTCTTGCCTTCTAGCTTCTGTGGAGGAGTGTCTTCTGGCTCTTTATGTTCAAAATCTTTGACTTGATTCTTGCGATCTTCCCTTCTGTTTTTAGGACTCTGTAAAATATTTTTTATTTCAGACAATGTATTCTTTATTTCTTGTTGATCCCTTATCATTTCTTGTTGATCCCTTATCATTTCTTGTTGATTCCTTATCAATTCTAGTTGATCTCTTTTCATATCCTCATAGGTCTTATCCATCTTTTTTAGGAAATTCTTGAAAAAGCTGATAAGCGTAGATTTGAACTCTATATCCAGTCGCTTTTTGTCCTCCATTTCTTTCCTTTGTGATCTATTTCATTGTCGCATTTTGCAGTTACAGATGGGATGGGATTTCAGGGTGGAGCCTACAGCCTTGGCTTCCGTCAGCCCTGCCCTATTTGGCTCCTGCATCTCAGGGTCCTTCAGTACTTGCTGCTGGCGCCTCTGAGAGAAAGGTGCCCTTGATTTTTGCCTGCTGCCAAACAGTCTAGGCTCTCCCCCAATGAGCCCGGTATTGGGGTTCAGTTCAGTTGGAAGTGGAGTTGGAGGTGGTGTTCAGAGTAGTCTGGAGCTTTTGTCTCCTTCCTGCCAGGGCAATCCCACGGCACAGCCAACCTTCCCTTCTCTGCGCGCAATGTGCGCGCCGCCGGGACCTCCTTTCGCCGCTTCCCCGGGGTTCCACCTTACAGCCCAGCTCTCTCTGGATGAGCCTGGGTCCCCAGGGTCTGGCCCAGAACTGGGGTTCAAAGCAGTCAGAACTGGGGCCCAACACAGTCGGAGTTTTATCTCCTTTCTGCTAGGGAACGCCCGCCAGGCACTCGGCCTCCCTCCTCTCCGGCTCAGTCCTCTCCACGCGCCGCGTCTCCGTACCTTGGGCTTTTCCAGCTCCTCCGCACTTCCTTCTGGTTTTCTCCTTGCTTCTCGCTGTAGAATTTCCAGTCAGTCGACTTTCCTGTAGTTCTGGGTAATGTCCATTTTATATTTAAGTTGTATTTTATTGAAATTGTTGTGTGCGGCTGCGGCTAGGTGTTTATCTGGGCGCAGCCATCTTGGATCCACTCTGTCCCTAATTGCTTCTGCCTACCAGCCTGATCACCCCCTAAGCACTCCCATGCCAGCCTGATTGATGTCTAACTGCTCCCCTGCCAGCCTGCTTGTCCCCAACTTCCCTCCTCTGCCGGCTTGGTCACCCCTAACTGCCCTCCCCTGCAGGGTTGATTGCCTCCAACTACCCTCCCTTGCAGGCCTATCCCCCCCAACTGCTCTCCTCTGCAGGCCTGGATCCCCCCCCCCCAACTTCCCTCCCTTGCTGACCTGGTCCCTCTCAACTGCCCTCCCTTGCAGGCCTAGTCCCTCCCAACTGCCCTCCCTTGCAGGCCTAGTCCCTCCCAACTGCCCTCCCCTGCTGGCCATCTTGTGGTGGCCATCTTGTGTCCACATGGGGGCAGGATCTTTGACCACATGGGGGCAGCCATCTTGTGGTTGGAGTGATGCTCAATCTGCATATTACTCTTTTATTAAATAGGATAGAGGCCTGGTGCAGGGGTGGGGGCCAGCTGATTTGCTCTGAAAGGTGTCCCAGATTAGGGTGGGGATTCCCTTGGGGTGTGGGGTGGTATGGGCGAGGGGCCTGTGGGGGTTTGCAGGCCAACCAACTCCCCCTGGTGATCCAAGTGGAGGCCCTGGTATCTGGAATTTATTTACCTTTTACAATTGAAACTTTGTAGCCTGGAGCGGAGCCAAGCCCACTGCTCGCTCTGTGACTGGCAGCCATTTCTGTTGAGGTTTATATATCTTCTATAGTTGAAACTTTGTAGCCTTGAGTGGAGGTCTAGGTAGGCCAGGGTGTGCAGAAAGCTTGGCTTCCTCTATTGCTGGGGACAACCCTAGCCTGCTCTTTCCAGCTCCGTGGCTGCCGCCATTTTTCTTGGGATTTACCTTCTATAATTGAAACTTTGTATCTTTGAGTGGAGGCCTAGGCCAGTCAGAATGTGTGGAAAGCTTGGCTTCTTCCATTGCCTGGGAAACCCACACCTCTCAACTGCTCTCTGTGGCTGCAGCCATCTTGGTTGGGGTTAATTTGCATACTCACTCTGATTGGTTGGTGGGCATGGCTTGTGGGTATAGCAGAGTGATGGTTAATTTGCATATTACTCTTTTATTAGGTAGGATGACCTGGGCAATATTTATAGGTCTAGTAACAAAAACAATTCCTTATGCATATTTATAGGACAGGGTACTGAGAAGGTGTCACAGAAACTATCTTTTGTATTTTGAAATTCTACCATCTGTTGAGGCTTATTTTAGTTCTTGGTGCTTCAGAAGACCTCAAAGATCATCTCTCTCTTTAGATTATAAGAAATGGAGAGGATGGTTTAAAAAGAGAAAAATAAAAGAACTTGTGCAAAAGTTGGACAATAAATGTCTCTACACAGAGAAAACTGAAAAACAACAGGCAGCCCCCAAATACTTTCAATATGGTTTTTCATGGCAGAGGTTTTTCTAGTGTTATACATTTTTATTTTTTATAACATATTTTATTGATTTTTTACTGAGAGGAAGGGAGAGAAATAATTAGAAACATCGATGACAGAAAAACATCAATCATCTGCCTCCTACACACCTCTCTCCTAGGGATGTACCTGCAACCAAAGTACATGCTCTTGACTGGTATCGAACCTGGGACCCTTCAGTGCATAGTTTGATGCTCTTTCCACTGAGCCAAACCTGTTGGGGCTAGTGTTATAAAATTAAGAAAAAAACATATACAGTGACAATAATCTGAAGTATTAAAAGTAACTTTTATTAAAATTTTTTGTGGCTTATGTGCCTACTAATTTAATGATGTTTTGTTTAAAATTTGTTGAAAGGTGATTCATATCCTCTGTGACATTTTTGCAGAGATTTAATTGTCTTTGCAGTAATGAATGCCACTATTGCAATAAAAGTATTTTCAGCAAGTAGGTAGCTGAAAATGCTCAACTATATGGAGCATGGAGTGAGTAATTAATTTAATTTTGAGACAGTGTGATTTAAGCTTAGATCTTCATAAAGGCTATGCCATAAATTATTGGAATTATCTGTTAATTTCTTATAAAACCTACCTAGAATTGGCATATAAAAAAGGCCATTGATATTTATTTGTATTGGGGTTAATCTGGCAGAATATTATTCTTTTCTGAGATATGGATGAGGCAAGTCTTTGTTGTCTGGGACTACTCCATGCATTTCATTCTCTGGCCTCTGCCCACCAAATACTAGTGATTTTCCCCAATAATTTTGAGTTGTAAAAGCATCCTTACACATTTCCAAAATGGTCCCTAGACAGTGGTAATCACGGACTCTGTTTCTTGTTATAACTACACTAGAGGCTCAATGCACAAAATTTGTGCAGGGGGTTGGTCCCTCAGCCTGGCCTGCTCACTCACAATCTGGGACCCCTTGCTCCTAACTGCCCACTTGCTCACTCCTAACTGCCCACCTGCTCGCTCGTAACTACCCACCTGCTTGCTCCTTGCTGCTTGGCTAGCCACTTCTTAGTGTTGCTATGGAGGCGGGAAAGGCTCCAGCCACCAACATTGTGCTTGCCAGCCTGGCTTTTGGCTAAGTGGCACTCCTGCTGTAGGAACTCACTGACCCCCAGGTGGTCAGTGCGTGTCATAGTGACCGGTCATTCTGGTCATTCTGCTGTAAGGGTTGCTTGGCTTTTATTATATAGGACTAGAGGCTCACTGCATGATATTTGTTCAAGAGTAGGCCTTCCTTCCCCTTGCTTCACTCCCAGCTGTCCAGGAGCCAGCAAGTCCCCACTCCCTGGCCAAGTCCTCACTTGTGTCTGGAGCACCATTCCTGTAGCTCCCTTCTCCACCCCTCTTCCCCTCATAGCAGGTGTCTTGCCCCTTCCTGCTATTCCGCACCTGCACGTGCAAATTAACCTCCATATTTGTTGGTTTACTTTGCATACTCATTCTGACTGGCTGTAGGCATAGTGGAGTGATGGTTAATTTGCATGTTTCTCTTTTATTAGGTAAAATACCTACATTTCTCAAAACAACCTTCATATAGTTTATTTTTACTTAAAAGCATCCAAGGTCTTTCCCCACATTCCCTTAGAAGGAGTATCTATTTAACAGTGTGAGTGTTATGGACTCAATTGTGTCCCCCCTAAATTAAGATGTTGAAGTCATTAATGTTGGTAACTCAGAATTTGATCGTATTTGGAGATAGGGTATTTTAAGGTTGGCCTTAATCCAATATGACTGATGTACTTATGCAGAGAGATTAGGAGACAGAGAAAAGACCATCTGAAGACACAGGGAGAAAATGTCCATTGGCAAACCAAGGAGAGAGACATCAGAAGAAACCAACCTTCCTGAAACCTTGATCTCAGACTCCCAGCCTCCATATCTGTGAGACAATAAATGTATGTTAACTTAAGCTATCCAGTCTGTCGTAGTTGGTTACGCAACCCCAGCAAATGAATAGAGTGACCAACTGTATACCTTGTTGGTATACTAGGTTAGCAGTGTAATTTAGTGATTACAGTTTAGGTTTTTAAGGTCAGGGTTCTGAATCATCTACTTAGTAGTTGTAACCTTGGGCACTGATTAACCTCTGTTTCTTTACCTGTAAAATGAGGATCATAATACCTTCCTTACTGGGTTAGTTGTTGTAAGGATTAAGGTAAAATAACTGATGTAAGATGCCTGGCACAGGGAAGACTTCTATAAATATTAGTTCCATATGTATCTGTTTCTATTTTTAGGTATGTTTTGCATTTTGTAAAAGAATGTAATGGTATACTTGGGAGATGAGCTTTTATTGTGGGAATTTCAGACTGCCTGAGTAGTATATGGGAAAGAGTTGGGCTTTTCAATACTGTTATAGTCAATAATGTGCATATAATGCTTTGCCGTTTACAAACACAAAATACATCACATTCAGTTATACATTATGCACAGCCTTAACCCTAATTGTGTCTCAGGCGATATTATTGTAACCTTGGTTTGCTTATCTAACTTCTTTTAAGACCTTTCTTATGGGAACCCGCTGGGTTAAGTCTTCTTTCTCTGTGTACTACAGCACTATAACAAGCATCCATTTATTTATAGTATGGTATGCTCTATTTTAATGGTCTGTTATCCCCTGAGATTGAGTTCTTTGAAGTTGGTAATTGTCCCTTTAAATAATCTTGTGTCTCTAATGCCACATAGTTCATAGTTCTTTGTAGAATACATATCTCTAATTACATATCATTAACATTTAAAATATTTATTGATTTTTATAGGGCGAAGAAGGGAGTGGGAGAGAGAGAAACATCCATGTGAGAGTGAAACATTGATTGGCTGCCTCCTGCATGCCCCTTATTTATATTGTATCTACTGCTAGTCACGAAGTTACAGACAATAATCTGTATCTGAAATGTATTTTCTCCATGAATTAGTGTAATTGTATAGTGATGAGGGTGATTTTTTTCTTGCTGTAGGACCCCAAATTTCTCAGTATATGTTATTCAAAACCCCCACTACTTATACATTATAAGAGTTATTTTAATAGTAAGGTTAAGATGGTTGATACATCTCTAGGGAATTTACTGTATATTTAGTGAAAATAAGGTGAAGAAAAGTGAAGATACTGCTCACAGTAGTTAAACCTTAGATATCTATGATTCCTTGGGAAATGAATCATTCTAGAATTTTTATTTTTAAAGAGTAGTTTATCCCATAAACACCAATGTATTTTTCATTTTAAATAGTTTGATTAAATACTTTTATTGTTGACTCGTGGCCATCTGAAAGCTATTAATATAGTATTAGAAATGCCCTCAGGATCTTTTGAATCTTATAGAATTATTTGCTTCTATAATATATGATCCCAGATTGTTGTGCTCTTCTTTCTTCCTTAAATGATTTTGATAAATTTCCTCTTTCTATTCCTATCAGGAATCATGTGTTACCATTGTCAGTATGCCTTCCCATAGCTCCCTCTTACTTCCTGATTTGTGGCAGGTTTAAAACCAGTTTTCCAAGCTTCTTAAGAATTGTACTCGATTGCCAGGACCGGTTTGGCTCAATGGATAGAGCATCGGCTTGGGGATTGAAGGGTCTCTGGTTAGATTCCGGTCAAGGGCATGTACCTTGGTTGCAGGCACATCCCCAGTAGGGGGTGTGCAAGAGGCAGCTGATCGGTAATTGTCTCTCATCGATGTTGCTAACTCTCTATCTCTCTCACTTTCTTTCTGTACAAAATCAATAAAATTAAAAAAATTAAAAAAAATAGAATTGTACTCGATGGACTAAGGGATGTGTCAGCTACTAATGTGAATGTGTTCTTGAGCTTTGTGACATGTTTGTCTCTGAGGTCACTTTACTTTTTTTTGGGTGGCAGTGAATAGATAAAGTTCTCACAAAATGGTTCACTCTCAATATTATGTTGTCAAATGTTGTAAATTTTTATTTTATGTGTTAAAAAGGATTGTTTGGCTTAATATTCAAGTTATTTTCCAGTAGTTTTAGGGACTCTTTGTAATTGGATATTATTAGAAAGTAAATTTCTGTATGCCTTACTGAGATAAATGGTGCTGTATAGAAGGGCTCAATATATGTAGTTGGAAGTTCCTGAGTTCATCTCTTCCCTCAGACACAGTAAAACTATAACTGTATATAAAACAATGAATACTAAAAAGAACCTCAAGACTAACCAAACATATTTTCTAAAATTAAAGATGTAAATACAAAGCCACATCGATATGGGTATGAGAGAAAAAGTGTAATCTGGTTAGTACATTAATTCTTGGTGCAGCAACTCAAAAGTGGGAAGGATACTCCAACACTGGTTGTATAATTGAAGGAGTCAAAGGTCTAAGTCCCACATGAGACTTTCTAGCCTGGGGGTACCTGCACTAGGAAGAAGAGACCCTATAATACCTGGCTTTGAACACCAGTGGGCCTTATGTCTGGGAAATCCAAAGGGCTATAGGAAACTTGACACTCCGCTCTTATAGGGCTTACACACAAACTCACTTGATCTGAATCCCAGCGTAGAGGCAACAGTTTGATAAGTGCCTGGGACATACATGAAGGAGATACACTGATTAACTTTAGGATGAGTCCTAGATGTGCAGAGCTTAGTAGGAACTTTCAAAGGGATGTAAGCACTGGTGTGCACCATTTAAAATCTTTGTTTCCTTCTTTTCCTTTTCCTTTTCCTTTTCTTTCCTTTTCTTTTTCTTTTCCTTTCCTTTCTTTTCTTTTTATTTTCTCTTCTTTTACTTTCCTTCCACCTAGGTGGTATGTTGCATGTGGGCACCAATCCTGACTCAATCCATAAAACTTACTAACACTGTTCATCTGGCCTTGGTCTTCCCCAGCCCAACCTGCCCACACAGATCAGAGCCCACCATCAAGCAGCTCTAATCTCAGTGCTCCTGGAAGGCAGCCCCAGCCCATATCATAGTCCTTTCATGTGGCTCCATCCTTGACACACCTGGAGGGGGCAGGCTCAGCCAACACTGATGCCCCTTCACAGAAGTTCTAACTCTGGAAGGTCAGCCCCTTCAAACTAACAATCTAGCAACAGTTGAAGTCAGGTCTTTCAGACATCTGGGCTGTAGGCCAGCCCCACCCAGTAGTGGATTCACAACATTAGTGGCCCAACTATTGCAGAAGGGTGCAAAAAAACCATATAGGGGACTCCCCCCTGGAACCCTTGGCTCTGGCTACCTGTGGGGATTGTGCCACTGTCCCCCACAGGACACCTTTTGCACACTGTCATCATTTCAAGACTGAGAGACATAGCTTATCTACTATATATCATATGAAGAAACACAGTGAGATAGGCAAAATGAGGAGAGAGAGGGGATATAGTCAAAAACAAAAGAATAGAACAAAATCCCAGAAAACAAAGTAAATGAAATGGAGTTAAGCAGTTTTTTAGGTAAAGAAATCATTGTAGTGGTCATAAAGATGATCACAGAACTCAGGAAAAGAATGGATTAATTCAGTGAGAACTTTAACAGGGAGATAAAAAATATAAAAAAAGAACCAATCAGAACTGAAGAATGGAATAGCTGAAGTGAAAAATACATCAGAGATAATAAGCTGTAGATTAGATGATGGAGAATAATGTATCAGCCATTTGGAAGATAGAGTTGTGGAAATCACCCAATCAGATCACTGAAATAAAAAGAATTTTTTAAAAAAAAGATAGTTTAAGGAACCTCTGGGTCAACATAAAGTGTACTAACATCCACATCATAGGGGTACCAGAAGGAGGGGGGAAAGAGAGAGAGAGAGAGAGAGAGAGAGAGAGAGAGAGAGAGAGAGAGAGAGAGAGAGAGAGAGAGAGAGAGAACAGGAAAACTATTTGAAAAAATGTCTGAAAATTTCTCTAACCTGGCAAAAGAAATAGGCATCCAAATCCAGGAAGCACAGATAGTCCCAAAGAGATCCACACTAAGACACATCATAATCAAAGTGCAGAAAGTTAAAGGCAAAGAAAGAATCGTAACAGCAATAAAAGAAATACATCTATTTACATACAAGGAAATCCCCATAACACAATAAGCTGATTTTTCAGCAGAAACTTCGCAGGCCAGAAGGCATGATATGTTTAAAGTGGTGAAAGGGAAAAATCTGCAAAGAAGGATACACTCAGCAATGCAATCTCAGAATTGAAGGAGAGATAAAGTGTTTCTGAGATAAGCAAAAACTAAAGAACTCCATTTCTAAAATGACATTAGAAGAAATGTTAAAATAACTTTTTAAAGTGGAAAATAAAAGCTGAAAACTGGGAATAAAATATATGAAAGAAAAAAATCTCACTGGTAAAAGAGACATATTGTTAAAGTAGTGGATCAACCACTTATAAAATTAGAATAAAGGTTAAAAAACAAAACTAGTAAAGTTATTTTATCTACAATAAGTAATTATGGGGTACACATATATATACAAAAGTAGTAAAATATGATGTAAAAAACAAAGTGGGCATTGTGAGGAAAAACGTGGGACTTTTAAAATGTGTTTGAACTTCAGCAGCCATCAATTTAAAATAGATTGATATATACATAGGTTATTATATGGGGATCTCATGGTAACCACAAATGAAAAAGCTAGAATAGATGCATAACAAATAAAGAGAAAAGAATACAACCATAATATTAAAGGACATCAATAATCAAGGAGGAGAGCAAGAAAACAAGAAAAGAACAAAACAACCCAAACAAACCAGAAAACAACAACAACTGCAAAACAACCCAAACAAACCAGAAAACTATTAATGAAATATCAATAAGTGCCAAAATCAGTTTGGCTCAGTGGATAGAGCGTCGGCCTTCGGACAGAAAGGTCCCAGGTTCAATTCCGGTCAAAGGCATGTACCTTGGTTGCGGGCACATCCCCAGTAGGGGATGTGCAAGAGGCAGCTGATCAATAATTGTCTCTCATCCATGTTGCTAATTCTCTATCCCTCTCTCTTTCTCTCTGTAGAAAATAAATAAAATATATTAAAAAAGAAATATCAATAAGTACATAGATATCAATAATTTAAATATAAATGAACTAAATGTTCCAATAAAAAATATTGGGTGGCTGAATTGATTTTTAAAAACAATAATACAGATACTGCTTACAGGAGACTCATCTCTGATCTAAAGACAAACACAAAATGAAAGTGAAGGGATGTTTTCATATATCTATCAGCCTTTTGTATGTCCTCTTTTGAATACTGTCTATTTAGGTCCATTGCCCATTTTTTGATCGGATCTTTTACCTATCTTTTGTTAAGTTGTATGAGTTCTCTTTAAATTTTGGAAATTAAAACCTTATCTGAAATATCATTGGCAAATATGTTCTTCCATGCATTGGGCTTTCTTGTATTTTTGTTGATGGTTTCTTTTGCTGTACAGAAGTTTTTATTTTGATGTAGTCCCATTTATTTTCTCCTGAATTTCCATTCCACCAGGAGTTGTGACTGTAAAGATAGTGCTAAGACATATGTCTGCTATTTTGCTGCCTATGGAGCCTTGTAGCATTTTCATGCTTTCCTGTCTTATATTTAAGTCCTTTAGCCAATTTGATTTTGTTTTTGTGTACGGTGTAAGTTGGTGATCTAGTTTCATTTTTTTTTTTTTGCATGTATCTGACCAAAGTCACTAATCATCCAAGAGATAATAATGAGATACCATCTCACACCTGTCAGAATGCTTATTATCAACAAATCAACAAATGACAAGTGCTGGCAGGATGTGGAGAAAAAGGAACCCTTGTCCACTGCTGGTGGGAATGCAGTCTAGTGCAGCCACTGTGGAAGACAGTATGGAGTTGCCTCAAAAAATTAAAAGTGGGACTCCCATTTGACCCAGTAATCCCACTTCTAAGAATATATCCCAAGAAACCAGAATCACCAATCAGAGAGGATATATGTACCCCTATGTTCATAGCAGCACAATTTACAATAGCTAAGATTTGGAAGCAACCTAAGTGCCCATCAGCAGATGAGAGGATTAAAAAACAAAGGAATACTATGCTGTTATAAAAAATAAGGAATTCTTACCATTTTCAGCAACATGGATGGAACTGGAGAGCATTATGCTAAGCGAAATAAGCCAGTGGGAGAAAGATAAAATATCATGATCTCACTGAATTGTGGGATATAATGATCAACATAATTTAATGAACAAGAATAGATCCAGAGACAAATGGCGGAGTGGGGGGGGGGGGGTTGGAGAGCACTAAAGGACTTGTATGCATGCATTTTGGCATAACAAATGGACACAGACACTGGAGCGTTGGGGGCTTGCCCTGGGTGGGAATGGCAAAGGGGTTGGGGGTCAAGCAGGGAAAAAGGAGACATTTATAAAACTTTAGACAATAGATACATTTTTTTAAAAGGAAGAAAAAGATAAATAAACAAATAAATAAAGGTAGAGCCTATGGAAGTGGAAAAAGAGAAAGAAAGAAAGTGAAGGGATGGAAGAAGATATCTAATTTAAATTAAAATAAAAAAAAAGCCAAGGTACAAATAGTTATATCAGACAAAATAGAATTTAACTTATAAAAAATGAGCTAACTCTTTAGTACCTTCCAAAAATAATCATTGATAAATTTTAGTATCATTATGAACTCATGAATTTAAACATGCATGCTTTAATTCTTTCAGTTATTACCCTTATTGATGTTGAAATAATTCCATATTTGGCCAAAGGAAACTTACTTATGTTAGCTTCAGAGTCTTTTTCACATGGTCCTAATAGTCTATTATGTCTTCCTTGGTTTTCAGTATGATAAAATATTCCAGGCTCTTCTTGTACATTTTTTGCTTTAGACCCCATATCAGCCATTTAAAAATGGAGTCCTTACCTGGCTAGTGTGTTTCAGTGGCTGAGCGTGGACCTATGAACCAGGAGATCATGATTCGATTCACAGTCAGGGCACATGCCTGGGTTGTAGTCTTGATCCCTGTTGTGGGGCCTGCAGGAGGTGGCTGGTCAGTGATTCTCTCTCATCATTGATGTTTCTATAGCTCTCTCCCTCTTCCTTCCTCTCTGAAATTAATTAAAAAATGGAGTCCTTGTTCCTTTTTTTTGGGGGGGGTGGGGAGAAGGATGTTCATATATGACAATATAGTTGCTAAGAATATTACTGCTACTAGATTGGTCATTGTTTTTAAGCCTATTCCAGGTACACTGCTATAATTTTCCTTTAAAATAAACTATATTATGAGTTCTTATTGATAATGACAATTCAAATTCAAAGCTAAACAATTTTTACTTAAACTCATTGGTATTATGATTGTATCCCCTTTCAACAATCCTAAGATTCAGTGACACTTTTACATAATTATTATTGTTATCCCACTAAACATAAACAATAACTTCAAAATAAGACCAACACTACCATCAACAACATGATTACTGGAAACAATTTGTAATTTGTGTGTGTTTGTGTGTGCATGTGTGCACATCCTATCTAATAAAAGAGTAATAAACAAATTGACTGTACCTCTGCTACATTCACAAGTCATGTGCACCAGCCAATCAGGAGTGAGTATGCAAATTAACCCAACCAACATGGCTGCAGCCATGGAGTGAAGAGAAGGCTTGGGTTTCCCCAGCAATGGAGAAAGCCAAGCTTCTTGCACACCCTGGCTGGCTCAGGCCTCCGCTCAAGGCTACAAAGTTTCAATTATAGAAGGTAAATAAATCCCAGATACCAGGGTCTCCACTTGGGTTATCAGGGGGCATGGTCAGCCTGCAAACTACCACAGGCCCCTTGCCTAGGCCACTCCACTCCCTAAGGGAACTCCCATCTTGATCCGGGACACCCTTCAGGGCAAACCAGCTGACCTCCACCATGTACCAGGCCTCTATCCTATCTAATAAAAGAGTAATATGCAGATTGACCATCACTCCAATACACAAGATGCCTGCCCCCATGTGGTCAAAGATGGCTTTCCCCATGTGGACACAAGATGACCACCACAAGATGGCCAGCAGGGGAGGGCAGTTGGGAGGGACTAGGCCTGCAAGGGAAGGCAGTTGGGGGTGATCAGGCTGGCAGGGGAGCAGTTGGGCCTCAATCAGGCTGGCAGAGGAGTAGTTAGGGCACATGTGTCAAACACAAGGCCCGCGGGCCAAATCCGTCCCGCCAGGCCTTGCAATGTGGCCCGCACCGTGCTGTCATCACTGCACTCCACTGCGTTTCCATCACAATGACAGTTAATGACTGTTCAGTAAACCATTCGGCCCGCGATTTAGGCTGGATTTTAGATTTTGGCCCCTTTTCTGATTGAGTTCGACACCCCTAAGTTAGGGGATGATCAAGCTGGCAGGCAGAAGTGGTTAGGTGCAATCAGGAAGGCAGGCAGGTGAGCAGTTGGGAGCTAGCTGTCCTGGATTGTGAGAGGGCATTTGGACATCCCTAGAGGCGCCCCAGATTGGAGAGGGTGCTGGCTGGGCTGAAAACACTGGTCCCTCATGCACTGGTCCTCTAGTATAGGGGTGTTGAACTCAATCAGAGAAGGGGCCAAAATCTAAAATCCAGCCTAAATCGCGGGCCGAATGGTTTACTGAACAGTCATAAACTGTCATTGTGATGGAAACGCAGCAGAGTGCAGTGATGACAGTGCGGTGCGGGCCACATTGCAAGGCCTGGCGGGACGGATTTGGCCCGCGGGCCTTGTGTTTGACACATGTGCTCTAGTATATACATATTTGTGCTTTTGGGCAAGCCTATTAATTCTTGTCCAGGCTGGTGTCCTTAAGGTATAAATTTTGTTTTATAGTCATTTGAAATTTGAAATTTCTTTTCTGTGTAGTCATATCAACAACATGATACACAGTTAGGGCCATTTATTTAATTTTACTTTTAATATTGATTTTAAATTAATTTTGGTTTTGAATTAGATATAATATTTATACATTTTAAAAGTCAAATCAGCAAAAGAAGTCATATTAAAAGAAGTCTAACTACCACCTTTCTTTCACAACATAGGTAACCATCCCTTCCCTCTTCTTACATAAAAGATAGCACACTTGCCCAGTGGATCTAGCTCAGTGCTTGGACATTGACCTATGAACCAAGAGGTCACAGTTTGATTCCTGGTCAGGGCACATGCTCAGGTTGTGGACTCAATCCCCAGTGGGGGCCATGCAGGAGGCAGCCCACCAATGATTCTCTCTCATCATTGATGTTTCTATCTCTCCCTCTCCCTTCCTCTCTGAAATAAAAATACATTTTAAAAAGCTAGTACACATTATGAGGTTTTATCCTTCCTTCTTCCCTCCATCTCTCCCCTCCTCCTTCTCCTTCATGTCTTTTTTTAAAGGTATATTTTATTGTTTGTTTTTTTTTACAGAGAGGAAGGGAGAGGAATAGAGTTAGAAACATCCATGAGAGAGAAACATCGATCAGCTGCTTCTTACACACCTCCTACAGGGGATGTGCCCGCAACCAAGGTACATGCCCTTGACCAGAATCGAACTTGGGACACTTGAGTCCCCAGGCTGACACTCTATCCACTGAGTCAAACTGGTTAGGGCCTCCTTCTCCATTTCATTCTTCTTTCTTCTTGCTTAAGAATATATGCTGGAGATAACGCTATAGTAGTAAATGGAGATATTCCTATGTTTTACAGCTGCTTAGTAATCCTTTATGTATATGTACTGTAGTTTATTCGACCACTCCCTCATTGATGGATATTTGGACTGTGTCTGCTTTTGCAAATAGTGATGCAATTAATATCCTAGTGTATATAATAAGATCTTCAGTTATATCTGTATGGGAATTCTAACTTTAGTGAAATTAAGGACAGCCTATGCAGTGTGGTAATAGAAATGTGAAATACTGAGTAGTGAGTTAATGCCTACATCATTGACCTTTTCATGGTGATGTAGGTTTTTATGATAGCAGATGTTTTGTTCCAGGTTTTTATTCAATTCCTCCATGTGTTATTGGCTATAGATGAAATTCTCTGCTTCAGTAGAAGCCATGGAGATTACTTAGATTTAACATAGGAGAAATCTAAGACTGACATGAAATTATTAAAGACAGCATATTTACATAGCCTCTTGCTGTATTTTCCCCTTCTCATACACACTGAGAAGAACATTAAAACACACATACACACATTTTTATTCCATTTTGTGCCTTTTTCTCTCTTTAAATTTCTAATCACTTTGGTAAAAGCTTTTTAAAGCAAAATGTTTTATTTGTTTGTTTGTTTGTTTGTTTTTTTGGTCATTGATAAAACAGATAGAGGATTAAATGCAAGTGTCTCTTAACTCTTGTCCAGGCTGGAGATCAGAGGTTGGGCCTCTGTTTGGGGGCTATAGATTTATCACCTGGACTGCTTGACATCTTCCTGTAGTATAGAGAAAAGAAGCCTTTCAAGTATGAGTCCTAAACTTTGAAGAAAAAAAAAGTTCTCAGTGTACCCCTTGGTGTTCTGGATACTTTCAAGTGATCCCCCTCCCCTTTTTAAATAGTAACCCAATCCAACACCTTCAACCTCTCTTTTATTGTTAGTAATGTGAAATTTGGAAATAAGGGAGAAATATTTAATGGGAAATATTAGAACAATATTTTATGTGTTTCTGTAAGTAAGTACGTAAATGATCATAAACATTTGGTTTTCTAATCTATTGAAGGTAGATGGAGTAATGGTCAGAAATGCTAAGTAAAAAAAATATTTAGCAAAGTGAATTCTTTTGTTTTCAAATCATCTTCCTTTCTTTACTCTTAGTAAGAAATTTATGAAGCTGAAGTTTATAGGGCAGACTCCCAAATCCTCAGTAATCCTCACTTGCCATTTTCAATCCCTGTGGTTTGCCCTACTAGCAATTGGTTCCCCAAACTAGGGTTGTCAGATTTAGCAAATGAAAATGCAAGATACCTAGTCAAACACAAATTCCAGGTAAACAACTTTTGTTTGTTTGTTTGTTTAAGGGAGAGCCCATGCAACACTGGGGACAACCTTATACTAAAAACATATTCATACTTTATCTGAAATTGAATTTAACTGGATGTCCTATATTTTGCCTGGCAATTCTACTCTAAACCATGAACATTGGAAGCCCCAATTAACAAGCCAATGCCTTTAAGTCATATTAATTGATGGCATGACACACTGACTTCTCTTACTAGGGATTTTAAAAATGTATATTTTATTGATTTTTTTTTTTTACAGAGAGGAAGGGAGAGAGCTAGAGAGCTAGAAACGTCAATGAGAGAGAAATATCGACCAGCTGCCTCCTACACCCCCCCCACCGGGGATGTGCCCGCAACCAAGATACATGCCCTTGACCAGAATCGAACTCGGGACCCTTCAGTCCGCAGATCGACGCTCTACCACTGAGCCAAACCGGTTTCAGCTCTTACTAGGGTTTTCTTCTCTAGTTGTCCCTCCAGTTTTGCATACACTACCGTGTTGTCACTAGTCAGCAGTTTGATACTAAACCTATTTTGTACTAGCTACTGTGATTACATTCTTTTAATATTTTTGCCAATCAAATGTGTGAAAAGAAAGTTGATTCTAAGAAAACAAAGTTGAGTGTCTTGTGATAACTTCTGAAAGTTGGGGGTCCATTTAAATGCTTAAAATTTACAAAGCTGTCACTGCATATGGGTGAGACAGCTGCAGTGCCATGCTGAGCCATACTGGAGCCTGAGGCAGTAGGAGAAATCAGTAATGCTGATGCTGTCTTTATTTAAAATATTGATATTTTGTTCATCATAGGTTTTCTGCAAGTATGTACATTTTTATAACACAGGTTTATTGAGATTTAATTCACATGTCATAGAATTAATCTATTTAAAATGTGCAATTCTATAATTTTAATACATTCATTGATATATGCAAATATGACAATAGTCCATTTTGGTGTATTTTTGTCTTGAGAAAAATATCTACCCTTTTCAGGCGTCCTCAAACTTTTTAAAGTGGGGGCCAGATCACAGTCCCTCAGAGAGCTGGAGGGCCGGACTATATGAACTACTAATTCCTACTGTAACACCTCGGCTGCGCTCACTGCCCAAAAAACCTGGCGGGCCGGATCAGACTCCTCTGCGGGCCGCATGTGGCCCGCGGGCCGTAGTTTGAAGACGCCTGCTAGATATTCAGGATGGGGCAAAAGTGGGTTTACAGTTGTGAGTACATGAAACACAGAGTTTATTCTTGTATTATTTATTTATTTATTTATTTATTTATTCTGTTATTATTAATCTACTATTGCCCACCCCTTACCTCTTGTCTCCTACAGTTTTAGGCAACCACTACTCTACTTTCTTTGCCCATAGATTTCCCTCTTTTGGACAGTTCTTATCAATTGAGTTATATAATATGTTACTATTTTTTACTGGTTTCTTTTTTGATTATTCCTCACCCAAGGATATTTTTTTCCATTGTTTTTTAGAGAGAGTGGAAGGGAAGGAGGGAGGGGGAGAGAGAGAGAAACATCAATGTGTGAGAGAGATATTGATTAGTTGCCTCCTGCATGTGCCCTGGCCAAGGCCTGGTGATTAATCCTGCAACCAGGGAATTGAACCTGAGACCCCATTGGTACACAGGTGCTCTAACCACAGGCCAGGGCTTACTGGCTTCTTTCAGTTAATATAATGTTTTTAATGGTCATCCATGTTTTAGCATATGTCTCTACTTCATTCCCTTTTATGGTTAAATGGTATTCTACTGTATGGATATACCAAATCTCAATGTGGATTTGATTTACATTTTCCTAATGACCAATGATATTGAGCATCTTTTCATGTGCTTATTGGTCATTTTTATATCTTCTTTATAGAAATGACTGTTCAAGTTTTTGTTCATTCTTTAATTGACATTTTTGTTGTTGAAATGGAGTTCTGAATATTAATCCCTTGCAAATATTATTTGCAAATATTCTCTTCAATTCTGTGCATTGATTTTTCACTTATCTTGGTAATATTCTTTGGTACAAAAGTTTTTAGTTTTAATGAAGTCTAAATTATCTGTTTTCTTTGGTTGTCTATACTTTTGGTGTCATATTTAAGTCTCCTTTGCCACATCCAAGGACATACCGATTTACCTATATATCATCTCTTAAGAATTTTATAGTTTAGCTTTAACATTTAGGTTTTTAACTCATTTTAGTTAGTTTTTGTATGTAGTGTGAAGTGTCAAAATTAATTCATTTTTGAATGTGGCATCCAGTTGTGCCAGTACCACTTCTTAAAGAGACAGTTTTTTCTCTATTGCATGATCTTAGTACCCTTCTCTTAATTCAGCTGACCATAGAAATATGGCTTTATTTTTCTGAATCCTTAATTCTATTCCATTGATCTGTATGTTTGTTCTTGTGCCATGCCACACTGTTTTGATTACCATTACCTGGTAGTAAGTTTTGAAATTAGGAAGTATGAGTCTTTCCACTTTAGTTTTTTTTTTTTTTTTTTTCTAATATTGTTTTGGCTATTCTGGATCTCTTGCAATTTCATTTGAATTTTAGAATCAGCTAGGTAGTTTCTACAAAGAAGTCAGTTGAGATTCTGATAGGGATTATGTAAACTTTGCTTATCACTTTGAGAAGCATTTCAAGTCAATCAGTGAACATGGGATTTAAAAACAAACACCTATTTAGACCTTTTTGGATTTTGTTAGCAGTGTTTTGCCATTTGAGAGTATACATTTTGCATTTCTTTTGTTAACTGTATTCCAAAGTATTTTATACTATTATTAACAGAACTTCTTTCTTCTTTCCTTCCTTCCTTCCTTCCTTCCTTCCTTCCTTCCTTCCTTCCTTCCTTCCTTCCTTCCTTCCTTCCTTTCTTTCATTTTTTAAAATCCTTACCCAAGTATATGATTTTCTTTATTTGGAGAGAGAGAGAAAGGGAGGGAGAGAGAGAGAGAGAAAGGGAGGGAGAGACAGAGAGAGAGTGAGCGCTTTCTGTATGTGCTCTTACTGGGGATTGAACCTGAAACCTAGGTATGTACCCTGACCTGCAATCAAACCCAAAACCTTTTGGTGTATGGGATGATGCTCTAACCAACTGAGCCACCCAGCCATGACTGGAATTGTTTTCTTAATTCCACTTTCATATTGTTATTGAAAGTGTATATAATTGGGTTTTGTATATTGATCTTATACCTTGTAACTGATAAACTCAGTTATTAATTTTAATAGTGTTTTTACTCAATTCTGTAGGATTTTCTATATGCAACTCATATCACCTGTGACTAGAAAGAGTTTTATTGCCTCCTTTCTAATTTGGATGCTTTTTATTTCTTTTTCTTAACTAATTGTGCTGGCTACTACTTCCAGCATGCTGTGGAACAGAAGTGAGGAGAGCAGCACCTTTTTCTTGTTCCAGATCTTAGGGAGCAAGCATCCAATTTTTCATCAATAAATATAATATTATTTGTGGATTGCCTTTTTTAAAAATGGCATTACCTTAACATTTATCTTGTTTAATGAATTTTGGCATCCCTTAAAATTTTGAGTCTGAGATCTCAATTCATATCAGTCCTGGATCTGCAGTTTAAAAATAATAGGGGGAAATTGTAAAAATGCATAAGCATTCTGAATCCCTATTGATGTGCAAGTGTTTTTATGTTCTCTTTCTGTTTTAAAGAATACAAATTTGTAAATCGAAGTTCATGCATTCATTGTGGTGGTAAGGTTAATTTATGAAATAAGGTACTATGATCTAATTAGAAGGCCTGTGTACAAAGAAAATGTCTTGGGTCTAGTTCAAATAATAAATCAAATCATAATTTGTAATTTAACTTTTTTGATTTATTAAACTATGGGCCTGAATATATCCCATAAGGTGGCTATGAAAGATTATATAAAGGATAGACCTACCTGCATTTCCCTTTTTATCTTTTTTCTTTTTGTTCAATTTGCTAAAATTATCTGTGATAGACCCAAATAAACTATCTAATCCAGGTCTGCAATGCTGTTCTCTCTTGAATCTCTTACTGTAGGAATCTCTTTCACGTCCTGCGTGGAAAGAGTTACAATTCAGGGTTTGGGTTCTGGGGAAGGGCCACACACAAATGAAAAGACTTGAGACTTGGAAGAAATTCAATTTGGTGATATCTGGGGGCCAGGCGGTAGTCCAACTCTAGTGGGAGAACTACCCCTGCTCTGGCCCTGCCATCCCCTTTTATTAAGGCTTTGGGGAAACCATATTAGGCAACATAAATAGAAATTTACATGTAGCCCTTAGGCAGGAAATAACAGAAACTTACTTGGGACAAACAAGGTGGAGGCTGCTTCAGCTAACAATGTCTTAACTAAAGGGTGAGTGGTTAGAGCAATTAAGGTTGTTGACCAGCCTTCCTGGCTTCCTGTCAACATCTCTTTTTAGTGAAACTGATTTGTTTTCCAGCACTTGCACAGTAAAAGTTGAATGATCTAACTTGCTAATTATGTTGGAAAGACTTTTGTCTGGAATGTTGCTTTCTGTGTTCTGATGAGTGAATTGTCAACAGTTTTGCCATATTTGAAAATCACTTACTAAAAAGAGGTAAAACTCTGGTAAATAAACTACACTAGATGTGATCAGAACAGGTTTATTGTTTTCATTTAATTGATTCTTGTGACTGTGACTGAATGTGATGTTAAACAGTATTGTATATTTTAAAAGTTAATTATTTCTTTTTAATTTAATGTTGAAGAATATGGTAAATCTTTAAGGAAGCATATTGCAAATAAATACATTTTTTATGATTATGGTACATTAATTAATAGACCTTAATTAAAGAGGATGACTTTATTAGTTGAGTATGGGCAGAACTCAATACATTTTTCTTAGAATAACAAGTATTTATATATATTATATTTATATATATTGATACTTTAGAAATCTATATTATATAGAAATATATAGACTTTTAAAAAGCTCATCAATGTGAATTCTTCAAAATTTGCTCACAAACATTTTGTCAACAATGTAGTCAAAGATTTTAAATATCTTTATTCATACTCACCTAAGTAATTTTGGGAAAGTACTAATACTTTTTATTTTTAAAGAAATACCATACTGAATTTATCACTGGGAAAGATATACTTTTTTTGCTATTGTTTATATGGTGTCTGGTGTTTAGAGCATGGAGTTCAGATTTCAGCTATAGGTTAATTCAAAAGCCAGAATCCTCCAGCTAAAGGCCTCTTGTGAAAAGATAAAACTGTTGTGGGGTCAAACCCTGGATTCAAAATAAGACCACCGGAGGCTGATGATTAATTAAAAAAAGCAGGCAAGAATTTATTGAACTGGCCAGGGCAGCCGCAAGAGCACCACACGCAGGTGGACTCCAAACGACTGCGCTGCTTTAGGGGCAGGTAGTTATTTTAAAGGTTCTGAGAAGGAAAACCCCCATTCTACAACAAACTGTTGTTTGGAATTTTCTGCTGTTCTTCCTAGATAAAATGTTGCTTTCTAGTTTGCTTTAGCCCGTTTGAAGAATGATGAAGATAAACTTAGCTGTCTGACCTTGTAGGCCAGAGACCAGATATGCCCACAATCTCAATACCATGCCAGGTGCATTTTTTTTAAATTGGATAGAACAGCATTGTTTTCAAGGCCAGCATCAAGATAACCACCAAGTGTACATAGGGCTGGCTCTTTAATGAAAAAGAAAGTTCTGTCTGTAACCTTGCCCAGAACCTGAACTCATCCTCCCTAAGCCCATCGCACGATGAACAAAGCAAGTAAGTGAAGGTTGAAGTCAGAATAGTAGGGTTAAAATTCAAACAATAGTTTTTACCCAAGTATGATTGCTACCATATTTCAAAAACAACGATTCAATCTTTGCTTTTACAACACTGGAAAAATATGATGAAATAAAAACTCTACTGGCATCTGGATTTTTCAAGAGTCACTTGGACTTTGATAGTTCCATTTTATTGAAGATGTAGGTATTTTTATTTTAAGATAGCTTATGGACCTCATTTTGCTTGGGTAAACAGCTTTCTATTAAGATGATTAGTGTATTGTAAATCCACTTCAGATTTTCCCCCTTTGTAACGTTGAGGACAAATCAAATTATGGCCTATGACTATGGCAATGGGGAAAAAAAACCCCATCAACTTTTACCTTGCTTAAAATCATCCCAAACTGGAAATTTTCATAGATGAACCCAGTTAATTTTTTCTCCCAGTAAAATGCACAATAATTTTTCTTTATCTACTATGAATTTCTACATAGATTTCATTTGAAAATTTTGCTAAGCTTTTTTTCTTTTGTTGTCTTTCTCTTGTTTATAATACTTTCTTGGGACATGTAGGGTTTTCAATGCTAACTAGGACCTAAGAGATGTCTTATTATCTTTTGAAGGTAAAATGTAGGGGGGAAAAACGCACACAAAAAATTGTGATCTTGTTCTATCTTTTTTTTTTTTTTATCAGTTTATGTTGTTCATTATATTCCATAAATGAGTGAGATCATATGATATATATCTTTCTCTGACTGGCTTATTTTGCTTAGTATAATGCTCTTCAGTTCCATCCATGCTATTGCAAAAGGTAAGAATTCTTTCTTTTGAAAGGAGTAATCCAGTTACATTCTAGGTTACTACATCTTCATGGCGTCCTCTATGTCATGGCCACTCCTTTCTTACTAATTTTGTTGGATCTTCTTTGTTTTTTTATTTTTTATTTTGAAATAAATTCAACAGAAGAGTGTAGAATGAAAGTGAATATTACCCTCAAATCTAAATTCCCTGTCACTAATAATGGACATAAACAGACTGTATGTGTGTGTGTGTGTGTGTGTGTGTGTATGTGTGTGTGTGTGTGTGTGTTTGTGTGTGTGTGAATTTCTTAAGTGAAAGCAATGCCTCATTTAAAATAATTGTTTTTCTTTTAATTAGTGATTTGCATTTCTTTTATGTGTAATTCTTGTTTGAATTGTCTGCTCGGCTTTACAGTAGTGTTTTATTGTTTTTTTTTTTTTATTAGTTGTGTGTCTATTTTTAAATCATTAGACCTCTGTTGTCTGCCATGTATATGGTGACTATTTTTTTTCCAGGCATATCAAATGCCATTTGACTTTGTGGTATTTCTAAAGTACAGAGTTATAGTTTTTTATATAATCAGACTTAACAGGTTTTTTTTTTATGGTTCCTAGATTTTTGGGTGCTGCTTACTTCCTCACTACATGATTATAAATAACTTGAGTTTACTTTGGTACTGTTTCAGTTTTATTTTTTACCTTTAAACATTTAATCATTCTGGAATTATATAGGTTACCCTCATGTAAACTGCAGTAGTGTACAACCAATTTGTTTTTCTAAATGGCTATCCAATTATTCCCCAATTATTTTTAATCATCCTTTTCCCCTTTGGTTGGAAGCCACTTTTGCCATAGAATCATTTCCTGGTGTATTTGAGTTCCCCACAAGTTCCTAAAATAATTTATTTTTGTTTTATTTATCAAACCACTGAAGTGTGGTTCTCCCCATCCATATTGACTTTTTTTAAAAAGGTCATCATTTATTTATCAACTATTAACCCAATTAGCATTATCTTCTTTAATCTCAGCAGAGTTTAAAACAGTTGAATTTCTTCCATCTACTCTTCTGTACCACACTTCTCAACTTTCATATCACAATTCTCTTACTTTCTCTCCTACCTATCCTCTCCGTTTTTTCTTTGCTAGCTTGTCTTCCTGTTTCTTCTACAACATTGTTTTTTGGAATTCCACCTTTCACATGGCAAATAAAATCCTGAGTAATATTTCTAAATCTCATCACTTCAGCTATTACTTAATGGCTAAATATCCCTATATTTTCATTGTGGTTCCAATCTAAATGTCTATATATCCATTTTTCTATTAGTTACTATGTTGTATGTCCTAGGTTATTTCAATACGCCTATGTCAAACCATTGTTCTCCTTGCTTTCAATATTGTTCTTTCTTCTCTGAACCCTACCTCACTTGATATCAACACCATTTCATTCAGTTACACATATAGATTTTGTCCTTGATGTCCCCTTTCCCCTTTGATATCTGACCGTGATCTTCAGTTGTAAGTTCTAGTTCTCCCTGGCTATGCCTATAGCCACTGTCTGTGCTTTTTTTTTTCCTGCCTTGTCTATGGAAGTAGTTTATTAGTTTATTAACTAGTCTCCATTCCCTCCTCTCCTCTCTCTCTCTCTCTCTCTCTCTCTCTCTCTCTCTCTCTCTCTCTCTCTCTCTCTTCACTATGTTGCAGACAGTGTCAATTAAAGCTTATAAAACAGTAGGTTTTAGTTAAATCCTGCATAAATTGATCATGTGTTTATATCATCTCTTTCCCTAACTCCATTAAAATTAAAGTAATGAAATGGAAAAAAAAAACATTTACAAAGGTCAAAGAGAACAGGAGTGGAAACATTGACAGATGTAAGTTTGAAACTAATTTTTTAGTTAGAGAAAAGGAAGTTACAACTCCATTATATCCCCTTACACCAACATTTGAGAAAAATGAACTAATTCATCCTCTATAACTTCTAATGATTCAAAACTTGGAGGTGCCTGATCTGGGGAAGGCAGGAATGAGTCATGAGATTGAAAACTTGGGCTGTATCTTGAAAGTGTTTATAATAAGTTGCTAGAGTCCAAGTCTTGTTGCCCACTCTGTTCCTCAGAAGATAAGAGGTTTCTTATATGGAGTATTTGAATGGGAACACCCCAGATTCAAAGATCCAAGTGGAGCAGGTAGATTGGTGGAAAATATGGGATTAAGTGAAAATGTGCATGCCTAATTTTAAGACATATATTTCTACCCAAGATTCAGTTGTTGTTGTTTTTTGCTTTTATTTTTTAAATTAAAAAAATTATTTTTTTTGTTTAAAGTATAACAAATAGTAGTACATATACCTCATTTCCCCCCCCTCCCCCATTGACCTTACTCCAGCCTCTTCTACTCCCTGGCACATGCCCTCTCCCCCTCCCCCAATGATTGGTTGTGCTTATATGCATGCATACAAGTCCTTCAGTTGATCTATTTCCCCACCTCCCAACACTACCCAGCCTTCCCACTATAATTTGACAGTCTGTTCTATGCTGCCCTGCCTCTGTATCTATCTTTTTATTCATCAGGATATAATGTTCTTTATTTTCCATAAATGAGTGAGATTATGTGGTATTTTTCTTTCATTGCCTGGCTTATTTCACTCAGCATAATGCTCTCCAGTTCCATCCATGGTGCTGCAAATGGTAAGAATTCCTTTTTTATAACAGTGTAGCATTCCATTGTGTATATGTACCATAGTTTTCTAATCCAGTCATCTTCTGATGGGCATTTAGGCTGTTTTCAATCTTAGCTAATGTAAATTGTGCTGCTATGAACATAGGGGTGCATATATCCTTTCTGATTGGTGTTATTAGTTTCTTGGGGTATATTCATGGAAGTGGGATCACTGGGTCAAATGGGAGTTCTACAATATTTTTATTTTTTTGAGGCAACTCCATAGTGTCCTCCACAGTGGCTGCACCAGACTGCATTCCCACCAGCAGTACAAAAGAGTTTCTTTAGCTCCACATCCTCACCAACATTTGTGGTTTGTTGATTTGTTGATGATAGCCATTCTCACGGGTGTGAGATGGTACCACATTGTCGTTTTGATTTTCATCTCAGATAATTAGTGACATTGAGCATGTTTTCATATGTCTTTTGCCCTTCCTTCTGACTACTTTCCAAAAGTATGAATTTAGATACGTTGTCCATTTTTTTTAATTGGATCATTTATTTTCCTTTTGTTATGTTGTATGAGTTCCCTGTAAATGTTGGAGATTAAAGTTTATCAGTGATAACATTTACAAATATATTCTCCCATACAGCGGGCTTTTTTGGTTGTTTTGTTAATGGTTTCTTTTGCTGTGCAGAAGCTTTTTATTTTGATGCAGTCCCATTTGTTTATTTTCTCTTTAGTTTCTATTGCCCAAGGAGTGGTATAGGTGAAGAAATTGCTTCAGCATATGTCTGAGATTTTGCTGCCTGTGGATTCCTCTAATATTTTTTTTTTATGATTTCCCATCTTATGTTTAAGTCCTTTACCCATTTTGAGTTTATTTTTGTGTATGGTGTAAGTTGGTGGTCTAGTTTCATTCTTTTGCATGTGCTTCCATCTGTTTATGTCTTCCTCTATCTCTTTTTTTTTCAGTGTCCTGTAGTTTTCCTTGTATAGGTCTTTTACCTTCTTAGTTAAGTTTATTCCTAGGCATCTTAATTTTTTTGGTGTGATTGTAAATGGGTTTTCTTTTTTAGTCTTTCTTTCTGTAAGTTCACTATTTTTGTATAGAAATGCCATATATTTCTTGGCATTAATTTTATATCCTGCTACTTTGCTGAATTCATTTATTGACTCATAATTTTTTATGGAGTCTAGGTTTTTTTTATGTACAAAATCATGTCATCTTCAAATAAGGAGAGTTTTTCAAATTTGAATGCCTTTTATGTCTTCTTCTTGTCTGATTGCTATGGCTAGTAAGTACTTCCAGCACTATGTCGAAGAGGAGTAGTGAGAATGGGCATCCCTGTCTTGTTCCTGTTCTTAGGGGAAATGGTTTTAATTTTTGCCCATTGAGTATGATGTTGGCTGTGGGTTTGTCATTAATGGCTTTTATCAAGTTGAGGTATGATTCTTCTATTTCCACCTTGCTGAGAGTTTTTATCAAGAAAGGGTGTTGGATTTTGTCAAATGCTATTTTTGCATCAATTGATATGACTATGCAATTTTTATCTCTCAATTTGTTTATGTGATATCATGTTTATTGATTTGTAGATATTTACCATCCTTGCATCTCCGGGATAAATCCTACTTGATCATGGTGTTTGATATTTCTAATGTACTGCTGGATCCAATTTGCTAGAATTTTATTGAGGATTTTAGCATCTGTATTCATGAGGGATATTGACCTGCAATTCTCTTTCATTGTGTTGTCTTTATCTGGTTTTGGTATTAGGGTGATGCTGGCTTCATAGAAGGAGCTTGGAAGTGTTCTTTCCTCTTGAGTTTTTTGGAATAGTCTGAGGAGGATAGGATTTAGTTATGCCTTGAATGTCTGTTAATTCTCCCCTGTAAAGTCATCTGGACCATGGCATTTGTTTGCTGGAAGATTTTTGATTGCTGTTTCAATTTCTTCAGTAGTTATTGGCCTCTTCAGGTTTTTTGATTCTTCTTGATTAAGTTTGGGAGCTTGTATATTTCTAAGAATATGTCTATTTCATCTAGGCTGTCCATTTAATTGGAATAGAGTTGTTCATAGTATATTTTCATAATCATTTGTATTTCTGTGGGATCGGTCGTTACTTCACCTCTTTCATTTTTCATTTCTGATTTTGTTTATTTGAGTCCTCTCTCTGCTTCTTGGTGAGCCTGGTTTGAGGTTCATCTATCTTGTTTATACTTTCAGAGAAGCAGCTCTTGGTTTTGTTGATCTTTTGTCTGTGTTTTTTTTTTTTTTTTTCCTTTATGTCATTTATTTCTGCTCTGATCTTTATTATTCCCTGCCTTCTACTTACTCTGGGCTTTTCTTGTTGCTCTCTTTTTAAGTCGTTGAGTGGTATGGTTAGATAATTTATTACCATTCTTGTTTTTTAAGGTAGGCCTGTAGAGCTATGAACTTCCCTCTCAAGATTGTTTTCACTGTGTCCGATAGATTTTGGATTGTTGTGTTTTCATTGTCATTTGTTGGCATGATGTTTTTATTTCTTCTTTAATCTCTCTGATAACCCAGTCATTGTCTAATAGTATGCTATTTAGTCTCCATGTGTTTGATTTATTTTTATTTTTTTATTGTAGTTGATTTCCAGTTTTATATCATTATGATCTGAGAAAATACTTGATATGATTTCTATCTTCTTGAATAAAAGAGACTTTGCCTGTGACCCAATGTATGGTCTATCTTTGAGAATGACCCATGTGCACTTGAGAGGAATGTATATTCTGTGACTTTGTGGTGAAATGTTCTGAAGATGTCAATTAATTCCATCTGATCTAGTGAATCGTTTATGATTGATGTTTCTTTGCTGATTTTTTGTTTAGAGGATTTGTTCAATGTTGATAGTGGCTATTAAAGTCCCCTACTATGATTATATTGCTGTTAATCTCTCTCTTGATTTTCTCTAGAAGATTTATTATGTATTTTGGTGCTCCTGTATTGGGTGTGTATATGTTTACCAGAGTTATTACTTCTTGTTGGATTCCTCCGTTTAGTATTACGAAGTGGCCTTTCTCATCTCTTTTTATGTCCTTCACTTTGAGATCTAATTTGTCACCTATTAGTATTGCTACCCTGGCTTTTTTAAATTTTCATTCACCTGAAAAAAACCTTGCCCATCCTTTTACCCTCAGTTTGTGTGCGTCTTTTTTTGAGTTGGCTTTCTTGTAGACCGCAGATAAATGGGTCATGTTTTCTTATCCACTCATTTATCCTATGTCTTTTCATTTGGGGCATTTAATCCATTTACATTTAAAGTTGTTATTGATAGGTACTTGTTTGTCACCATTTTTAATCTTTACTCCTCTTTTCCTTCTCATTTTTGATTTCTTCTATTTACAGTGGACCCTTTATCATCTCTTGCATTACTGGTTTGGTGGTAATAAACTCATATACTCCCTTAGTCCTTTCTTGCCTGTGAAGCTCCTGATTTCACCATCAATTTTGATTGATAGCCTTGCTAGGTACAGTATTCTTGGATTCAGTCCCTTCCTTTACATGATTTTGTATATTTCATTGCATTCCCTTCTGGCCTGATGTGTTTCTGTTGAGAATTCAGTCACTAGGTGATGGGGGATCCTTTGTAGGTAACTTTCTGTCTCTCTCTGGCTGCTTTTATGATTCTTACTTTGTCGTTGGTATTTGCCAATTTAATTATAATGTGCCTTGGCATTGGTCTTTTGGGGTTCAATTTGTTTGGGACTCTGTGAGCTTCTTGGACTTGTGTGAGTTTTTTCTTCCCTATATCAGGGAAGTTTTCTATCATTATTCCTTCAAACAGGTTTTCTATTCCTTGCTCAGTTTCCTCTCCTTCTGGCACCCTTACTATATGAATGTTGTTTCGTTTGGTATTGTCCCAAAGTTCCCTTAGGCTCTCCTCTTGTTTTTTAAGCTTCTTCCCCCCCCCCCCCCCCTAGATTCTGCTCTGCTTGGGTATTTATTTCTACCTTGTTTTCTAGCTCACTGATGTGGTCCTCTGCTTCTTCTGGTCTACTGTTGAGACTTTATATTGAGTTCTTTATGGCAGCAATGTCATTTTTCATTTCTTCTTGGTTCTTATCATTTCCTGTTGGTTCTTACTCATATTGAATTTGTCTTTCAACCTTTTCAGCGACCTTATGACCATTTCTCTGAATTCTTTCCCTGACATATTGCTTGCCTCCATTTCGTTTACTTCCTTCTCTGTTGATGCCTCTTTTTCTTTTGTATGATAGCTGTTTCTTTGTTTCCCCATGATCTCTCCTTTCCAGGTGTCTGGTTATGTAGCTCTCTCTCCTGTGTTGACTTAAAGCCACAAAATGCAACACAATAAGGCACTACATACAAGGCACTGAACACAAATGTATTCATGATACTAATAACCCCAAATAAGGGTGACCACCAGAGAAAAGAGAATTAGGGGATAAAAAAAGAGTGCAAAATGATTTTGAGAAAAGGAAAGAAAAGCAAGAGAGAAAAGAAAGAGAATAAAAAGCAGGGGAAGAAACTATTTATATGGGCAGAAAACTCTAATAGAACAACTAAGAAAAAAATGTGTACAACTGACACCCAGATATGAATGAAAACTACAGACAACAACTAATAACAAGCAAGGAGAGGAAAAACAGAAGCAAAAAAAGAGAGAGAATCACACACAAAAAAACAACAAACAAAAAACCAATCTAATCAATAATCAAACTAACAATAATAGAACAGAGAAAAAGAAGGGCAAAACAAAACAAAATTAAAAAACAAAAATTTTTAAAAACCACACACACACACACACACACACACACACAAAGTGGGGGAGAGAAAAGTATTTGGATAGTGCAGAAAGAGAAGAGAGAAGTGTTATGGACTTATAGCAAGGGATCAGAAATTCCATATATAAATAGGATGAATTTTTAACAGGAGCTAAAAAGAAGGAATAGGTCCAATCTAAATCAGGAATAGGGTAAGAGAAATAGGACAACAAAAGTGGAAAATTGGGGAAGTGAATGTTGGTGTAAATGTAAAGTTGAGATAGAGTAAAATGATGCTAAAGGAAAAATGAAAATACAATGTAGAACACTAATCTCAAAATAAAATGAAGGCAAAATAATATGAACCTTTTAAAAAAGGTAAAATAGTAGTAGGAATAATATTAATTAAAAATAAATAATATAATTAAAAAGATAAAATCCAGTGGAAAAAAATTAGTTTCTTAAGTAAAAATAAAAATGTGCAGTAGTGAAGTTCATTCGCTTCCTCTACTGTTCTGTTTTGCACACCTGTTTTCTGTCAGGTAGTGAGGACAGTTCCCTGAGTTCCACAGTTCTTCTGTGTGATATGCCACAATCTTGTTTTCAAAGAGGCAGTATTTCTTTGTTACTCAGCCTGCCTATGGTTGTGTTTACATAAGAGTTTGTGATTCAACCCCTGGGTGGCAGTGTTTCTGTATTGACATTCAAGGCTGTAAGTCCTTTCTACCCAGTTTTTAGAATATATTTTCGCTGCTGCAAGTAATACTGGTTTGCCCCAGAGTTGGTTTTCTGATCGTTTCTCCCTGCTCTGATCCCCAGGTTCCACAAAAACAACTTTCCCCTGCAGTCTCTGAGAGTGTTTTTAATTGGGTGATCCTATATACTGGACTTAGTAATCAAAAGCAAGATTTAAAGAGAAAAAAAGAGCCAGAGTAAGTGTGTGATCTGGAGACTGTTCTTCCCCAGCAAATGTGTGCAACTCTGCTCATGTATCTGTGCACGTCTTTTTCCCCTGCCACAGCACAGCTGGTTTATGGGTAAAGCGTCAGGCTTCCTTTTGTGCCCAGCCCAGCTGTGGGTTGATTTTTAGAGTTGCCTTCTGCCAGCAGCCCTGTGGATCTCCTTCCACATTTGCAGAGTACACTGGCCCCAATGTCCGCGGATTTTTGTGGAGTACTGACTTTCTCTGAACCTCTAGACCACATGTGTCAAACACAAGGCCCGCGGGCCAAATCCGTCCCGCCAGGCCTTGCAATGTGGCCCGCACTGCGCTGTCATCACTGCACTCCGCTGCGTTTCCATCACAATGACAGTTTATGACTGTTCAGTAAACCATTCGGCCCGCGATTTAGGCTGAATTTTAGATTTTGGCCCCTTCTCTGATTGAGTTCGACACCCCTAGAGTCTAGAGTCTAGAGTCTGCTGCATGTATTTCTCCCTTCAGCTGGGATTGCAGACCTCACCTTTCTCTGGGCCAAATCTGACCTTTCAGTGAGAAGGTGCAGAGCTTGTCCGAGTCCGCATATTCGCTCTGCTTGAGACCTGATGTTCTTGGATTTGCAGCTGGTCCCTGGGTGTTATGGTTGTAGGGTTTAGGGAGGTATCCAATTCTTCCTGGTTGAAGGTAAGGCTAGGCTTCCCATCACAGCCACTCCCCCCTTCAAGATAGCGTAATCTCTGTGGCAGAGGTGGTTGCTCTAGGAGAGATTTCAGCAGCAGTGGAGGCTGCCTGGTCAGAGGAGACCAGTCTGGCAGACCCCAACAGTCCCTTGGAATATAGCTGTCCCTCAATCACAAATATATACTCCCCATAGGTCCACACACTCTCCTTTCTTCTCTCACTCCCACACTATCTTGCAGCCATCTTCCTATCTCCCTAATAGTAATCTTGATATAGTTGGATTTTTTTCATGACTCATCTTCTAAAAAATTCGTAACCTAAACAAAATTAAAATTCCTCAACACTTACAATTCTTTTGACACTAGAGCATTTTTAGAAAAGGTAAGTCAAAGTCAGTTGATTTTGAAATGCTTAAATTAAAAAAAAATGATTTAGTCTGCTCAATTTTTAAAATTGTGGTAGGATTGTAAGCATAGAATAGGAATATGAAATAAATATAAATGTTATATTGCCATTTGATTTGTTTCATTTTTTTGAGTTATGAAGACATAAGAAGTAGAGTGTTTTATTCTTCTTTTGGTATTGTCTCTAAATTAAGGGACATAAATAGGGTAAGGAACAATGAAGACAACATTTTTTCCCCCTCAAGCTTAATTATTTTGTTCTTCAAATCATTTTACAGCAAACATAATTATATAAACAAATCAAATTGCATTTTCCTAATGCAATAAAGTGATTTTTAATTAAAATTTTTAATGTTGACATTATTGAAGATGTCCCCCATTTCCTTCCCTTTGCGCACCTCCATTTACTCTTGCCTCCTCCTTACTTGGCCTTCACCAAAGTATTATCCATGTCCTTGGGATATGTATACACTAGTGTGTTCTCTAGCTAATCTCTTCAACTTCCTTATCCAGTCATTCTCACCCCTACTCTTTTGCCTCCTTCCAGTCTGTTCCACTTTGTCAGTTTATTTTGCTCTTTAGTTTCCACATGTTAGTGAGCTAATATGGTATTTGTCTTTCTCTGCTGACTTGTTTTGCTTAGTATAATAGTCACCAGGTCTATTCATTCTGTTCCTTCTTTTTTAAAGTCACAAAGTATTCTATTGTGTATATGTACCATAGTTTTTAATCCTCTCAACTGTTGATGGACCACCTGGGGTGTTTACATATCTTAGCTATTGTGAATACTGTTACTATGAACATAGAGGTGCATATATTCTTTCTGATTGGTGTTTCAGGATTCTTAGGATATATTCCTGGAAGTGGGTTCACTAGATCAAATGGCAGTTCCATTTTTAATTTCTTGGGGAAACTCCATATTATCTTCCATAGTGGCTGCACCAGTTTGCACTCCCAGCTACAATGCAAAAGGGTTCCTTTTTCCCCACATTCTCACCAACATTGATAATTAGTGACCTTGTGCATTCTTTCATATGTCTATTGGTCATCTGTATGTCCTTAATTAAAAATATGTTTTTGCTTCCCAATGTATTTGAAATTAATAAAATACATTATATATACTCTACATCTCAACACAAAGCATTCACATTACTAAAAAACAGTATATTAATTAGATAAAGTTCAGTTTACTACAAACAACCTCCTCCTTTCCCATAAAAAAAAATCAACAGGCATGACCAAAAAAAAAATTCAGTGCAGATCAGGAAATCAATGCTTTTACCCTCACTACCTATTTTATGTCTTTAGACTTAAAATATTATACCTTTCTAGCCTTAATTTTGACTAATCACTTCTAAAATTGTGGGCTCTGCTTATGGGCTTCTCAGGCCTTTGGTTTCCTGGTAAAATGGAAATTAGTCCTTTCAGTGTCTACTTGGCATATGTTTGCCTCAACCCCTTGCTTTAACTTCTTTTGTCTAACCCAACTTCACACAGACTCCTCAGTTCTTCTGACTTTCATTTAATCCAACTTCTGTATACTCTGTTTTTCCATGGGTAATTGCTAGCTAATGATTTCACATGAATTTTTGTCAATACTATTTAATGATTTAGTATGGCATTTTGTAGATATTTTGACTATTGCAGATTGAGTTTCTTAATTTCCTTTATTTTCTAAATTATCATATGGACATTAGGTACATGGATATAATTTTGCATTTCTGTCACAAAATATTTAAAATACTACAAAAGTAGCACAATTTGAAATTTCTAGTATTGATTTTCATAGTAAATATTGACTTTTCCCACCCTTGAACAGATTCTTATCCAGCTTGTGGAGGTGATGGATCAACTGCATTTAGGGGAATCAGTTGCTGCAGTTCTCCGTAACAGGTATATTTATGGAAAAAATTTACCTTATGAGTTACATAATGTCTTTCCTGCCCATTGGTATATCTAACATAGTTGCTACTCAATAAGTATTTATTGGATATCTGAAATGAAATAAAAGTATTTGCTATATGAATGAATAAAATTATTGACAAAGTGAATGATGAACGTGTTAGTGATCATATGTTCTGAACTAATGAACAAATAAAAAATATACATAGAAATCATAATTAGTATAAATTGTGAACATATAGAATTCAGTCAGTGGAGCTATTGATTGAAATTTTAGTTTTAAAGCATATCAATGAATGAATACTGGTATCCATTGCATAAGAAAAGATGTCTCAACAAGTATTTTAAAAATAGTATTGCTCTATGATTGTGTGTATGTTTCTGTTATTTAAATTTCCAATGAGTCTTACCATTATTCTCAACACCTGAAAATAATATAAAATTATATTGGATGTCAACTGTAATTGAAAAATACAATTTAAAAATATCCAATCAAAACTTTTACAGGGAATCATGAGAATTTCAGAGCTTCCTCTGACACTTTAGAGTTTTAAATTCATGGGTCAAAGGAACATACATAGCCTTTGCTTTGTAGGTATGGAAGACTATCCCTTGTTCTCAATAGTTTAGTTGTATGGTTTGGGTGAAGCATTTGAAATAATGTGATGGAATTGTCTATATCATGGTTTTGACACTCAGTAATGGTGTAACGTTGGGAAATTTTCTTCATTGCTCTGTGCCTTAAGTTCCTTATTTATGATATGGGGATAATAATAATAATACCTACATTTTAGGATTATTTTGAGATTAAATAATTGTCTATTGTGTGTACATAGGAGGGGAGAGAAATAGAGAAAAGGAGGGTGGCACAAATAACACATGGTATATCACTGGAAGTATTGAGATATCAATGTGGGATTTTAACTATTTTGAAAATATAATAATTGTGTTTTTGACATTTAAGATACTTTAAAATATAGGTGTGTCTTAAAAGAATATAAAATAAGTGGAAAGGTTGAAGTAGGAAGTGGACGTATATAAAATCATCATTGCTTGTCAGATACTACACTAGGATTTTCACATAATAATCTCATTAGGCAAATATCATATGAACGATGACTATTTGTTGGAATGTGTTATCTCATCTGGGCATGGGGTTGTAAGGTAGACTTGCTCAGAAACCCAGAAAGCAAGAAAATCATAGCGGGATAATGTATGGGCATATTGAGTGAAAATATAGAAGACAATAATAATTGGGAGATGTTGAATTCATAATGAAGAATTCAGTATGCAGAGTTCAAGCACTGTTGAATAGGAAGATCAGAAGATGAAATGGTAAGACAGATTCAAGTTAGTAACTGACATGGTTATAGCATACTTGAATTTGTTTCTCTTAGTATAAGTGGAGGGATATGGACTAGAAATGGGCACAAGGGAATTCTCTGGTAGGATGAAATTGTTTTACATTTTGAACTGGACTGTGTTTATTTTAGTGTATGTAATTATACCTCAATAAAATAATGAAAAGAAACAAATTCAAGTATGCTATAAAAATATATTTTATTGATTTTTTACAGAGAGGAAGAGAAAGGGATAGAGAGTTAGAAACATTGATGAGAGAGAATCATCGATCAGCTGCCTCTTGCACACCCCCTACTGGGGATGTGCCCACAACCAAGGTACATGCCCTTGACCGGAATTGAACCTGGGACCTTTCAGTCCGAAGGCCAACACTCTATCCACTGAGCCAAACTGGTTTTGGCAAAACTTTATTTTCATTGAGCTTGAATTTTGGTGGAGTTATTGGTGTGGTCAGAGAAAAAAACAAAAATATATGTACAGAAGGAAATAGCTATGAAAAATTAATAAAGCAAGTGGAAAGATAATTAAAGGTTGCAGAATAGCATTAACTTCTTACTAGTCTTAGATGTTTTTCATCTTGCAGTCTATCACTCACCATATTTACTATATTTGAAGTTCTATTCCAGTGATTTATGAGGTACAGAGAGAGATCAGCTATATGTGGCTTGCTTTGCTGCAAGGAGCATCTTGTTCTGAGCAGCATCCTTCTGCATACGTTATAGTAATGTCTGGGAGGAGCGCATTGTGGTAAAAGTCACCCATTTGGTGTTGTGATGGTGTTTTGTGATGTTCCTATCTCTATTAAGGATTTCTATAAGAATCTATAAAGCTCTGTGTTCAAGTTTTCTAAAAGTATTCTTTGACAAATAAAACACAGCATAAAATATTCTCTTGTATTTGGAATACAGGAAAAAGAATTTGAAACACAATGTAATCAGATTTTCAGCCCTTAAACGAATATTTATATCACTTACCATCCAAGGTATTAGGGATGTAGCCATGAATGGTGATACCTGGATCCTTGCTTGTTATGTTGCTACTGTAGTAAAAATAAGAAATGAGGAGAGTCTGAACAATGGTAATAGCAGTGGATCGGGGGGAATGGAGTAATGAAATATTTAAGGATAAATTTGACAATATTTGGCGTTCAACCAGATTCTTCACACTCTAGACAGTGATCTTTTAAATTTATTAATCTAATAATGTCACCCAGATTGCCCTTTCTTTCCTCTGACTATTGAAATCCCACCTGTTCTTTAAGACCCATATTAAATTTCATGTCCTGCCTATACTAAAGCCTTCCACAATCAATCCATAGATTACTAGGAAGGTCTCCTTTGTCTTTGAGCTGTTTTACCCCTGCAATGATTTTTATCACACTCAGTTCTGCATTGAATTAATTTGAATGTGTCTTTGCTTACAACATCATTAAGAGAGCTTTTTTTCTTTAACTTTATTGCTGAAAGTGTTAACAGTGCCCCCCTTTTCCCCTATTCACCCCTCCACCCTACCCTCATCCACTCCCCAGGCCTTCACTGCACTATTGTCTGTGTCCATGGGTTATGCATATATGCATGGAGCTTTTTTAGAGAACTGTATCTAATCTATATTTATTTTATATTGTATATTACACAGGATTTTGTGCATAATAGATGTTCATTAAAAATTTTTAGTCCTAGCTGGTGTGGCTCAGTTGGTTGGGCATCATCTGATGCACTGAAATGTTACTGGTTTCATTTCAGATTAGGGCACATGCCTGGGTTGCAGGCTGGATCCCTGGTAGGGGTCATGCAGACGGCAACTGATCGATGTTTCTCTCTTTCCCTTCCTTTCTAAAAAGTCAATGAAAATATTAAAAATACAATAGTAATGTGTAGAAGTTATTACATTTATCAGCAATTATTTGTTACTAATCACTTTATTTGGTCAAATTGTTTAGGTAGTTTGGTTTCCCAAAGTCACCTGTTATATTTAAGTAAGTGAATATTAAGTGATAGTTATTAAAATTGTAAAATAGATTAATGAAATTTATTACAGATTCTAGGAATAAGCTCAGAATTTTTTCTTTTTTTTTTCAGAATTTTTTCTTACCAAAGTAATATGTAATCTCTCCTTAAGAGCATATGATGTCAAGGGAATGCAGGATTTTGAAAGAGGTCATTTGATATTTTACAATATTGAGCCTTTACTATTTGTTAAACACTGTCATTATTTGTAAAATTTAAGAATTGGAAGATCCAAACTTTCTTTTTAGTTTTAAAAGTCTGTAATTATTCTTTAAACCTAAGCACATAGTAAATGATAAATAAACACATCTTGGATTAAGTTTGATGATGACTAGTCATTGAGGATAAGTCCTTTTATAACAGTTTTCATAAGTTGGTTTCAAAAACTTTTTTAAAATGTTGAGTTAAAAATTATTGAATTTGTTGGGGTGATGGCTTTGTAAAACTTTAATGAAGATATGTTTGTTATACACTTTTTAAGGATTAAGAATTTATAAGGATCTAGTTTTACCTTTGCTGAAGGAAGTGAGGCAATGATTATAATATGGTCAAACCTTAGACTAGAAAATTCCTATAAGGATTCTGAGGGCAACACACAAATTTCTGTATACTTTATTCAATGACTTTTATTTAGGCTCAGAAATTCTATAGGTTTTTGTTACCCATTTTTTTTATTGTCCTAATATATTGAAGTAAGGTATTGTACATAGTGCAGTTTATCAGCATATTTGTTCCTTTCACTGAAGAGTTACATGTTTTCATACAAAGGACATGGAATTGTTAGTAATGTTGCATGTGATTTCTTTAGAGGAATTTTCCAAGCCACAGAAAGTGTTTATGTTCCTAGGGAGAGGAGTCACTACTCTAATTCCCCGTCTGCTACCTCCGTCTTAAATGTTGTTGTTCATAATTCTGGACATATTCCTCATGTTCTTTCTGAGTAATCTTATCTACAGTCATTAGTTCTATCCCAAACTATATGCTGAAAACCTTCACATTTATGTCTTGAGTCTATGTCTTTTTTATGAGCCCCCAAAATAAAAGTTTATTTATTTCTTTTCTCTACCACTTTGTTTTGAGTTTACAAGTAATGCATACATAATATAGAACACTAAAAAATAGAAAACTACATATTCGCAGGGAAAATAATCACCTAAAGTAATATTTATTAATCCCTTTGGTACATGTTTATTCTGTGTTTGTGTGTGTATGTATGTGTGTGTGTGTGTGTGTGTGTATTTTAAAATATGTCTGATGTAGTGATTATTGGACATGATTTAGTTATACTGTTGTGGTTAAGAGTAAAGGCTTTGAAGTCTGTCAAATAAAAGTTCAAATCAAGTTCTGTTACTTAACTAATCTCATGAACTTGGAAAAGTTTCTTAACCTCTCTGAGTCTCTTTTCTTACCTATAAAATTTAATAATACTAGAGGCCTGGTGCATGAATTTGTGCACAGGTGAGGTCCTGAGGGGAGGAGCTGGGATGCGATTGGCCCTCCAGGTGGGCAGTGGATGCCCTTGCTGGCCCAGGATCCGGATCCATCCTGCTGACATTTGCGCAGGTTCTTAGGAGCCACCTAGCAGCTGCTTTTATATCCTTTCTTCTTTGTGGAGCATCTAGGGAAGGGAAGCAGCTGTGGTGCCCAAGGCCAACTTTCAGGAGACAGGTGGCACTGTTGGGATCATGCTGGTGGCACTGATCCATTGGTGACTGGCCCATTCTCTGGAGATTGGACCTGCAGAAATACTGAGGAAGTGAGTGGTTGCCTCCAGTCTAGTAGACTGCCGGGATGGGTCAGTCAGCTGAGTGGCACTCTCACTGTGGGAAGCTCCTGTGTTGAGCATCTGGTGATCAGTGTGGTTGACTGGTCATTCCATTCAATCTGGTAAATAGTTTGGTTGCTTAGGCTTTTATATATAGAGACTAGAGGCCCGGCACACAAATTTCGTGCACCGGGGGGGGGGGGGGGAGTTTCCTCAGTCCAGCCTGCACCCTCTCCAATCTGGGACATCTCTCTCACAATCTGGGACCGCTGGCTCCTGACTGCTCACCTGCCTGCCTGCCTGATTGCCCCTAATTGCCCCCCCCCCTCCGCCAGCCTGATCACCCCTAACAGCCTCTGCCTGCCTGATCATCCCCAACTGCCCACCCTCGGCTGTCCTGGTCACCCCTAACTGTCCCCCCCTGCTGTCTTGGTTTCCCCCAACTACCCCCTTTGCCAGCCTGGTCACCCCATGCAGCCTGCTGTTCAGTCATTTGGTCATCCCTCACTAACCCCCTGCTGGCCTGGTTGCCCCAGACAGCCTGCTGTTCGGTCATTACTGTTACTGTGATGGTGCCCTGGACAATTTGCTTATTTCCCTATTATTAGTATAGACTAGAGGCCCGGAGCATGAAATCTGTATACTGGGCGTGGGGTTCCCTCAACCTGCCCTGTTCCCTCTCGCAGTCCAGGAGCCCTGGGGGGATGTCCGACTGATGGCTTAGTGGGCTAAAGCCATCAGTCAGACATCCTTAGCATTGCCACATAGGCGGGAGAGTCTCCCACCACTGCCCCTGTGCTCGCCAGTTGTGAGCCTGGCTTCTGGCTGAGAGGCGCTCCCCCTGTGGGAGCACACTGACCACCAGGAGGCAGTTCCTGCACTGAGTGTCTGCCCCCTGGTGGTCAGTGTGCATCATAGTGAAGGGTCATTCCACCATTTGATCATTTGCATATTAGCCTTTTATTATGTAGGATACACTGTAGATGACGCCCCTAGAACCATAAGAAATGCAAAAAATTCACTGTTAACTCATTCTCAAATTGCCCCCACTTAAAATCAAATTGCCCCCCCTCCCCCGGGCATGTGCTGTACCTTGGGAACCACTGGGCTTGACACTTTTCCTCTCTGAGCTTTATATCTGAATACATATGCATATACCATGGGAATTGCAATCTCTCCTCCACCTACCTCACTGGGTTGTCACTAGGAGATTCTGAGCTAATAAACCTAGAAATTTTTCATCAAGGAAGTGATGTCTAAATGGGAAGGGATTGTTATTTTTAAGCCCATGGGTACCCTCGCAGGTAGCAGGTGCTGATTAGGGGAGGAGGGCATAATTGTTTCCTGGAACTGCAGCTATGGAAACTTTGAAGAGGGTTCAGCAGGCCTTGGAGGGGCAGGCTCTGGCCAGCAGCCCTGTAGCAGTGGTCGTCCCTGGACGTGCTGGAGGGGATCAGGGAGTTAGGGGGGTTGTGAGGCTGAAGGGGGAGTAATTGTCAAACCTTCTCGCTTGGCACTATTCTTTAAATTGTACTTGGCTGTTTCACAGTTGTACCTGCTTAGGGGGGGCTCCAATCTCCTAGAGTACGGTGGGAGTGGGCCAGTTCACTCCCTTTCTATGCCCCTGATTCTATTATCAATATATTCACCAGTTTATTCTGTTCCTCAGATTTTTAATTCACTTTATTTTTAGACTCACTTGCTGATAGATATGTATTTGTTGTTTGTAATTTTTATCTTTACTTTTTGCTTCTTCCTCTTCTTAAAGAATACCTTTCAGCATTTCATATAATACTAGTTTGGTGGCGATGAACTTCTTTAGCTTTTTCTTATCTGTGAAGCTCTTTATCTGATCTTTCATTCTGAATGACAACTTTGCTGGGTAGAGTAATCTTGGTTGTAGGTTCTTGCTATTCATCACTTTGAATATTTCTTGTCACTCCTATCTGGCCTGCATAGTTTCTGTTGAGAAATCAGCTGACAATCATATGGGTGCTCCCTTGTAGGTAATTAACTATTTTTCTCTTGCTGCTTTTAATATTGTCTCTTTGTCTTTTGCTCTTGGCATTTTAATTATGATGTGTCTTGGTGTGGTCCTTTTTGGATTCCTTTTGTTTGGGGTTCTGTGTACTTCCTGGACTTGAAAGTCTATTTCTTTCACCAGGTGGGGGAAGTTTTCAGTCATTATTTCTTCAAATAGGTTTTCAGTATGTTGTTCTCTCTCTTCTTCTGGCAGCCCCATAATTCTGATGTTGGTATGCTTGAAGTTGTCCCAAAGGCTTCTTACACTATCTTCAACTTTTTGGATTCCTCCCCACTGTCCTCATCGATAGGTGTACAATTTTTGTCCAGAAAATAAATCTCCCCTGAAGAATTCTAAGCTTCTGACCACCAGAACTATAAGATAATCAATTTGTGTTGTTTAAAGCCACTAAGTATGTAATAATTTATTACAGCAGAAAGAAATAAGAAATGAATACATCATGTTTCCAGAGGCTTGCTCATATATTCCAGGGGTTGTCATCTTTTACTTAATATGAACACAGAGGAGTATCAGCAGTGGCGAAGGTGAGGTACCATAGAAGGGAACAGACAGCTCCTTTGCCAGTTCTCCATTTCCCTGTGAGAGCTAGTTTTCCTCACTTTTTGTCTACACAATATTTAGCAGGAAGTTGAGGGAGATACGTTATTTAAAATTGAACATTCATGTATTTATCTTGAAGTTTTCCATACATAATGTACTCAGAGTGAAGTATTTGGACAGTATGATCCCACTGCTCTGAAAGCACTCTTAATATTTTGAAGTTCATAAATAGAAGTATTTATTCAACATAAATTCCCCAGTATTGCAAATACAAAGTGTCTAAATTGATCTAGTCCTATTCCCCAGCACCTGTTTCTGTATCTGTAGTCTTGGCCTCATTTAACAACACCATCATTCATTCATTCATTCATTCATTCATTCATGCCTGAGTCAGAAGCTTGGGCCTCATCCTGGACCTTTCTTTCTTCCTCATTGCTCATATTCAGTCAGTCACCATGTCTTATTTCTCCTTCCCAATTATTTTTCCAATCTGTTCCCCTTGCTGCTTTATTCTTTTTGTTTGTTTGTTTTAATCTTCACCTGAGGATATTTTCCCATTGCTTTTTAGAGAGAGTGAAAGACAGAGAGAAATATTGATGTGAGAGTAACACATCGATTGGTTGCCTCCTGCATGAACCCTGACCGGGGTCCGGGCTGGGGAGGAGCCTACAACCAAGGTATGTGCCCTTGACAGGAATCGAACCCAGACCCTTTGGTCTAAGGGCCAATGCTCTATCCACTGAGCCAAACCAACTATGGCTGCTTTATTCTTATTACCACATTATTATTTCAGGGTCACATAATTTGTCATCTGAATCATTATAAAGTCCTTCTGAACTAGGGCCAAGACAGTTCTGCTGGATTTTGGGTGTACAACATTTTAACTGTTAGGTTAACTACTCTAAATGAATTGGGGGCCTGTAAGTTGGTAAAAAAAAAAATAAGTTTTTCTTTAAAAATTTTTCATTTCTCTCTCTTTTTCCAATCTTTAATTCCCCCTTCCCCATAAACTTCCCAATAGATGCCATTGCAGGGATAAATTAAAAGACTATAACATTTCCACAGGGTTGCAAACCACAGTTGGGTGATGTTCTTATTTGGGTTACATGTGACAAGAAATACGGACCTATGAGATAATTCAGAGCCTTAATTAATGTGGATGCTTTTTAAAAAATATAGAGCCAGAAAACAAACTTTTGCTTTGTCCTTTTGGATATCCATGCTGTGTGATATTTAAACTCGGAATCTCTTCACTTACTCCATTTTTAATTCTCTAGCTCTGAGTTAGTTTCCTATGGTTACTAATTACAATAAACTGGGTGTCTGGAATATCAGAAATGTGTTTTCACTCTGTTCTGGAGGCCAGAAATCTGAAATAGGTATCCCTGGGCGGAAATGGTGTCAACAGGACCATGCTCCTTTGGGAGGCTCTAAGGGATAATCTGTTCCTTGACTTGTCCAGTGGCTGTCAACGTTCTGTGGCTCCTGGCTACCTCTGACTTCATGTCACCTCCTCTCTTTGTGTCTCAACTCCAAATCCCCCAATCATTATTTTCTTTCTACCATTCACAATGAACAGAAGAATATATATCAATATATATCAATATATATCAATATATATCAATATATATCAATATATATATATCAATATATATCAAATATATATATATATATCTTGTCCTGGAAGCTCTACACTACTAGTTTCTGTGCTGGCAGGTTTTAGCTATGGCAATTTCAAGCTTTGTGTCCCTCAGACAGCCCCACTATGAGTCTCCACTGAGAGCCCAAATCCTTAATCTGCCATCAAAGGAAAGGAAATGTGTTTTCTCTTCCCCTCCTGAGGATCTCCTTATCTGTGGTATGTTATGAAATGAATTCTCCTGAAAATAAAGACTTTTTCCTGCGTCAGCACAGCATGGCATAGAAACAGGCTATAGATAGCTAGAAAGAAATCCTCTGGTGATCTTAGCAGTCTGTTTTCTGGGAAACAAAATAACAGAAGCAGCAGGGTGAATTCAAACTAAACCTGATGTTTTTGACAGGAACTATGCCTAGATATAGACAGTGTTATTTATTTTTTCCATGATACATAATTGAAAATACTATCATGTAATTTTGTCCAAACTTGTCTGAGACCAGCCATTGTCCAGAGTTGTCAGGTCTGTCAGGCATGGCTTAAATCCCACTTTTGCCTTCTCAAACTTGGGTGGCTATTGGAGTCAGTGAGAGGCCACCTAGAACATACTTTTCTCTTTTGGATCTACGAGGCAGTGCTAACACTGATAAGGCCTCTAGGGAGGGAATAGCTATTTGATCTCCAGACCCTACAGTCTGCCCCTCCATACTACATTATCCTTTGACCATGTGACATGAAAAGAAAATTACATAAATATAAGCTTTTGATCATATATTCCTACCCATTATCCTTAAAAGGAGTTCATTTACCTGATTGACTCTTCTGTTGAAAAAGCAAAATGTAATACTGAGTTTGGAGTTTTAAAAATACCATTTTTTTTGGATCTGGGTCTGCTAACATAACAGTGTCAATTTATTTAATCTTCTACCAGTTTCTTTCTTTATCTTTCTCCTTTTTTTCTGGACAGAAATACTTTCTCTTATCTTGAAAATTAATGAGATGATATGCTTGAATTATTTTGTTTTTCCAGGAAGGTAAACCTGAATCAATTCAAGTTGATTTTTGAAAGAAGCTGAAAACAGAATTAAGGCTTTTGTTTTGCTAAGAATAGTGTGGTTCCACAAATAACAGATTACATTTCTTTAAAGATAGAAAAAAATATTGTAGAGATAGTGTTCACCCCTCTTAAATGTAAAAAAGACAGGGAATCTGATATGCAAAGGGGAGAGAACTTCACATTAGTAAAGGAAAGACCCAAGACGTTTTCTGGTATACAATGATATTTTTATCCCAGAAACCTGTACTTTGCATATTTAAAACATCTATGAATATATGTATTTCATCAGATCATCAGTATTATATAGTGCATGTGATAACTTTAATATTTACAGTTAAATTGGGGTAGCTTTTATCATTGTTTTATGTGTAAAAAACTTTTTTATTGGCTAAATAATCCTAGTTTCTTTACTGTGGGTTGGATAAATATTAATCAGGGAATTAATGCTTATATTAATTATAATTAAGAAATCAAATATTAATATAGTAATCAGTGAGGATTAGGAAGATGGATAAAAATATAATAGAAAGAGGAAACTGGTTTGGCTCAGTGGATAGAGCGTCGGTCTGGGGACTGAAAGGTCCCAGGTTTGATTCTGGTCAAGGGCATGTACGTTGGTTGTGGGCACATCCCCAGTAAGGGGTGTGCAAGAGGCAGCTGATCGATGATTCTTTCTCATCGATGTTTCTAACTCTCTATCCCTCTCTCTTCCTCTCTGTAAAAAATCAATAAAATATGTTTTTAAAAATATAATAGAAATTCAACTGAGTCTGTATCCTAAACTTTATTGTGAGTGCTATTTTAGTGTATTTGGTCTTATATATATACTCAATGACACATCTACATCCAGACATAACTCTTGCTGTTAACAACATCATTAATTTCAACTTTCCAACTTTCTTCCCTCAATTTTATTGTTTTCTCTAAAACAGATCGCTAAAATCATCAATTTCTTTACATTTATCTATAGTCCCATGTATTAGTTTCCTTTTGCTGTTGTAACAAATAATCCTAAACTCAGTGCTTAATACACTGATTTGTTATCTGGCAGTCCTAGGCTAACCTCTTTGGCCCTTTCTGGAGACTCTAAGGGATAATCTGTTTATTTGCCTTTCCCAGCTTCCAGAGACTACCTGTATTCCTTTTCTCTTACCTCTGTTCTTCCATTTTCAAAGCTATAACAGTGGGTTGAGTTCATTTGACATTTCATCACTTGGACAACTTTTGAGTCTGTTTTTCTTTTGTTTGTTGATTTGTTTTGTTCTTTAGATTCCACATATAAGTGAAATTATATAGTTTTTGTCTTTCTCTGTCTGACTTATTTCACTTAACATAATACCCTCTAGGTTCATCCATACTGTTGAAAATGGTAGGATTTCATTCTGTTTTTATGGCCAAGTAATATTCAATTATATATCTATACTATAATTTTTTTAATCTACTTAACTACTGATAGGCACATGGGTTGCTTTCATATCCTGCCTATTTTAAATAATAGTCAAGATATATACATATATATATACATATATATATATATATATATATATATATATATATATATATATATAATTAGTTCTTTGGGTTTCTTCAAATATATTCCCAGAAATGGAATTGCCAGTCATAAGGAAATTACAGATAATGGCTCTTTTTCAACTTAAAAATTATTTTCTAAAAAATTTAACATAAATTATCATTTTAGTGCCTTTCATATATAAGTATACATCTATCTACATAAAAGCCTAAGCGACCATTGCAACCGAATAGACGACTGAACAGGCTGTGTGGGTAGACCAGGTTGGCAGGGGGATTAGTGAGGGGTGACCAAATGACCAAGCAGCAGGCTGTGAGGAGGGACCAGACTGGCATGGGGTTAGTGTGGGGTGGCCAGGTCGGCAGAGGGGGGCAGTTGGGGGCGATCAGGCCAGCAGGCAGAGGTGGTTAGGGGTGATAATGCTGGCAGAGGGGCAATTAGGGGCAATCAATCAGACAGGCAGGTGAGTGCTTAGGAGCCAACGGTCCAGGATTGTGAGAAGTATGTCTGAGTTCTGGTTTAGGCCTGATGCCCAGGACCAGGCCTAAACTGGAAGTCAGACATCCCCTGAGGGGTCCAGATTGGAGAGGGTGCAGGCTGAGCTGAGGGGATCCCCTCCCCCTATGTATGAATTTTGTGCACTGGGTCTCTAGTATAGTATATAATATGGAAATGATAGAAATTTTGGAAAATGCAGAAAAGAAAATAAATTCCACATTATTCCACTTTATCCAAGGTAAACCAGTTATTGTAGTGGTATACTTTCATTCCACTGTTTCTGCCTGCATATCTTTTACATCATGGTTATCATAAGTCTCTACCATTTTATATTTTGGTGATGCCATTAGTACTTTCCATATTATTAATTATCTTAATAAACTAATCATTTTCTCTAATATTAATGCAATGTTAACATTTTCCATGTTATTATATATTGTTCTAAACAGTAAGCTTAAAAATAAATTGAAATGAAAAATTAACACGTAGTCATTATTTTAAAAATTAAAATGTACTGATATGGAGTAAGAAAATTTATATAATTTATAATCCAACCACTTGGTTAATATTTTAGTCTATATTCTTAGAAAAATATGTATATATAATTATTTTTACAAAATGGGTTCATATTTTAAGTATTATTTTTGCTTTTTTCACTTACTATATCAAAGGTACCTTTCTGTGTCTTCATTTCGCTTCAGCATCACTTTTGTGACATGCTTATAAAATGCTTTAAACACTCTTTGGAACATAATGAGCACTCAAATGTAGTTGTCATTAGCCTCATCATGAGAATTATTGTATGCATGTCTCAAAATTTGCATTAACATTTTCCTATTTGAAGTATTTTTATTCTGAAACAATGTCAAATTTACAGAAAACTTGTTTTCTATTGTTTGAACTATTTAAAGAGTAAATTGCTGACAGGTTGCCCATCAACTTCAAATTCTCCAATGTATATAATTCCTGTAAATGGGAATGTTCTTCTATATAACCTCAATTTAACCATCAAAATCAGGAAATCAACATTAACACCTTACTACATTGTAATCAAAGCCCAGATTTTCCCAATTATTTAAAAAATGTTTTTGATATAAAAAAGTTTCAACCCAGAATCATACATTGAATTTAATTGTAAGGTCTTTTCAGTTTTTTTCCATCTGGTACACTTTCTCAGTCTCTCCTTCACTTTCATGAATTTGCCACTTTTGTAGATTACATGCCAGTTATTTTTCAGAATATCCTTTGGTTTGCATCAGTTTTAATGATTTGTTATGATTATATTCAGGTTTTCCTTCTTCAGCAGGAATCTCATAGAAATGATATTGTATCATATCAGGTGACACATGATTTTCATTTGTCCCATGTTGATAGTCACCTTGATTAAGGTGGTGTTTGTCAGGTTTCTCCACTGTAAAATTACTTTTTCTCCCCTTCCTAATTAATGACATTTCTTGATGGGAGGCTGGAAATACATTGAGACTGAATATCTGCTTTTCATTAAAGGTTTAATATTTCATTCTATCATCATAAAGTCATAGGTTCTTATTTTATTCAAATAGTTACGATCCCTTATTTATTTGATGCCAAATAGTCCCAGATTTGGCCAGTAGGAGCCCATTCAGATTATTTTCTGTATCCTTTTGACATGTCTCCATTATTCTTTCTTTCATTTTGAATTTATCTTTTATTTTTTACATGCTTCTTTACATTCTGGTTCATTTTATACTCTCTCTGCCTTAGCCCTAAAATCAGTTATCCTGGATCCTTTTAGTAGAGAAAAGTATCTAGAACCAAAATCTGTATATCTGTGTGCTACATGTGTTCATTGTTTTTGGGTATTGCTGATCCTAGGCCCTTTCAATGAACAAGGCTAAGAAATATGTGTGTGTGTGTGTGTGTGTGTGTGTGTGTGTGTGTGTGTGTGTGTATCAGAACTCGGACATACTTATCACAATCCTGGACTGCTGGCTCTTAATCGCTCACCTGCCTGCCTGCCTGATTGCCCATAACTGCCATTCTGCCAGCCTGATCATCCTTAACCACCTCTGCCTGCTGGCTTTAATATATATATATATATATATATATATATATATATATATATATTATATATACACACACCCTGTGGTCGGTAGGCCAGGGCTCTATCCATTGAGCCAAACTGGCTAGGTCAGGATATGACATTTCTTTGCCCCTCCAGCAGTGAACCTTCATTTTTTCCTCCAGGAATGTGGTGAAAATCCTAGATCACCTTCTTAGATTCTTATAACCCAAGTTACCAAGAACACTGCAAGTTGTGGCCTACAGGGAGCTTAGCCAATGAGTCAGAAAATGTGTTTATGTTCGAACTGATTTGGCTCAGTGGATAGAGTATCAGCCTGCAGACTGAAGGGTCTCAGGTTTGATTCCTGTTAAGGGCATGCACCATGGTTGGGGACACATCCCCAGTGAGGAGTATGCAGGAGGAAGTTGATTGATGTTTCTCTCTCATCAATGTTTCTGACTGTTTATCCCTCTCCCCTCATCTCTGTAAAAAATCAATAAAATATATATTTTTTAAAAGAGAAGAAAAGGTGTTTCCTCAGCAGCTCATGCGCAGTGGACCCCTTGCATTGTGTCCACTGGGTTAGGGGCGTGTCTACACAGCCTGGGGCAGCAGGCACCTGGTTTGGGGCATGCAGACCCTGGCCTGCATGGCAGCCACCAGATCTGCATGACCCCAGGGCTGGCAGCCCCCAAGTCTTGCAGCCAACCTTGCATTGTGGGTGCCAGGCTGGGGGGCATGGACCCAGGCTTCTGGATGTTCCTGCCCTACCCCCAGCCACTTTGCACCTGTCCCGTAGGCCCAGAGTGGCTGGGGGCATTCTGGGACCTCGGCCGTTCAGGGCCTATCCGTGGGCCCACAGGCTAGGAGCAACCTGGGACCTGAGGATATTCCTGGGACCCAGGCCACTTGATGTTTTCATATGCAAATTAACCTTCCACCTTTGTTGGGTTAATTTGCATACTCGATCCTGATTGGCTGGTGAACATAGTGGAGGTATAGTCAATTTACATCTTTCTCTTTTATTATATAGGATACATATATATGTGTGTATATATATGTGTATATATGTGTATATGTATGTATGTATGTATATATATATGTGTGTGTGTATGTGTATGTATATATATAGATATGTATGTATACGTGTGTGTATATACATATATATCCTACCTAATAAAAAAGCAATATGCAAATTAACCATAACTCTGCTCCACAAGCCATGCCCACAAGCCACGCCCACTAGCCAATCACAGTGAGTATGCAAATAAACCCAACCAAGATGGCTATGGCCACAGAGAGCAGGAGGGAGGCATTTCCCCAGCAACAGAGGAAACCAAGCTTTCCACCTGCCCTTGCTGGCCTAAGCCTCCACTCAAGGCTACAAAGTTTCAATTATAGAAGGTAAACAAATCCAAACAGAAATGGCTGCCACTGACTTGGCTCTGCTCCAGGCTACAGATTTTCAATTGTAGAAGGTAAATAAATTCCAGATACCAGGGCCTCCACTTGGGTTGCTGCAGGGCATGGCTGGTCTGCAAACCACCACAGGCCTCTTGCCCAGGCCACTCCACCCCCCAAGGGAATCCCCATCCTGATCCTGGATACCCTTCAGGGCAAACCAGCTGGCCCCCTCCAATGCATCAGGCCTCTATCCTATCAAATAAAACAGTAATATGCAGATTGACCATCACTCCAACACACAAGATGGCTGCCCCCATGTGGTCAAAGATCTTGCCCCTATGTGGACACAAGATGGCCACCACAAGATGGCCAGCAGGGGAGGGAAGTTGGGAGGGACCAGGCTTGCAAGGGAGGGTAGTTGTGGGTGATCAGGCAAGTAGGGGAGGGCAGTTGGAAGTCACCAGACCTGCAAGGGAGGGCAGTTGAGAGGGACCAGGCCTGCAAGGGAGGGCAGTTGAAGGCGTTCAACCCTGCAGGGTATGGTAGTTAGGAGTGACCAGGCCGGCAGAGGAGTGAAGTTGGGGGCAAACAGCCTGGCATGGGAGCAGTTAGATATCAATCAGGCTGGTATGGGAGTGGCTAGGGGTTGATCAGGCTGGCAGGCAGAAGCAGTTAGGGGCAATCAGGAAGACAGGCAGGTGAGCAGTTGGGAGCCATCAGTCCTGGATTGTGAGAGGGATCCCAGATTGGAGAGGGTGCAGGCTGGGCTGAGGGACAACAACCCTTCCCTGCCCCCTTGCAAGAATTTCATGCACTGGGCCTCTAGTATATATATATATATGTGTGTGTGTGTGTGTGTGTGTGTGTGTGTGAATAATTTATTGTCCTGTTTACACATATAGATAGTGGCCCTTATAGGAGAGATTAAAGGATCTTAAACTGTCAGACATCTGATATATATATGAGCTATACATATTTACATTCATATTAACTATCTTTATATATTGAAAGCCACGAGTTTCAAATTCTAATCCAACATCAGAGAGCTTATTCTACTTTTCTCCTTTTCTATGTGTTTATTTAATTTCTAACATTAAGAATCATGTCCACTTTTATTTGATCAATGTTCCTGTATGTAGCCTATACTCTGCTGTGCCTTTGCCCTCTCTCAATCCAAGTGTTGGCCTCCAACAATTTTTGCCTGGCTGTGGCTGCTTTTCCCCTGCATGAAAATTCTCATTTTGTTTGAGCTTTAAATGACCATGCCAGGCCTCTACTGATGTTGCCTTCCTGCAGTGACACCTTCCCTATTGTCTGAAGCCCCATACATGGCCTCCAGAATACCCTCCCTCCCCTGACCCTACCAGAGAATAACTTCTTTATGTGGCCCACTAATGGCTTGCAGACTAAACTCTTCAGGAAGATGAAGGGAATGAACTTTCTCTATATTTTGACTTTTGAGTTACTGTCATTTTTTTCCTTAGGAACATGATTTTTTAATGATTACTACACTTCTATTGGATGTTTAGTTATCTCACATACTTTTTGTTGTTATTAATATAAATAGTCTTTTCATGTAGTTAACATCCATATTTCCTCAATTATATTTTATGATATTTTTGCTTGTCAAGTTAAATACTTTTCTTCATATTAATATTAATTACCTTAGTGATTTATTATTATTGCTGATTTTATTCTTAATTATATTATAAAACTAAGCTGGGATAAAATGAGGCAGTTGGGAGTAAGATGATTTTTCAGATAATCTATATATATAAAAGCCTAAGTGACCTTCCAACCATTCGACCGTTTGACTGGTAGCTGTGATGCACAATGACCAGCAGGGGGCAGACACTCCAACCAGTGAAGGAGGGAGCCTGATTCCTTGCAGAATAGGTTGCTGCTGGGGCACTGTTGGCCCCAAATCTGCTTCACCCACACCCTGAACCCAAAGAGGAGGGAACCCGATTCCAGGGTGCATCACCTGGGAACTGCCCTCTCACAATCCAGGATCCCTTGGGGGATGTTGGAGAGTTGGTTTTGGCCTGATCCCCACAGGCCAGATTGAGGGACCCCACTGGTACACGAATCCATGCATCAGGTCTCTAGTTATAGTATAATTTATAGAATCACTACTTTCTCAATATAATCAGTTTTTGAATGGTGATGATTTTAAAAGCTCTTGCACAGTAACCTGTTCCTGCTTAATTGATGTTAAGAACATGAGTGGGAAAAGTCTGATTTTCTTAGTCTGGAGAGAAGAAATCCCTTCATATTAGGCTCCCTTCTAGCTCTACTTTCTGCCATTTCTCATTTTGGTATCCTATGCTGTTGCTGTAACTACATTATTTGTCCTTCCCCAAATATGTCATATTCTTTTGAATGTCTATGATAATATTGGATTACCTAACAGGCAGATTAAGCACATGCTGGGGGCACCAACAAGTCATAAGCACCAAGTGATAAGGGGAAAAAGAGTATTTGACATTTCCTGAGCATCAGATTTGTTCTTATCAAAGTAATTAGATCTTTGTTGGATTTCCTTTCCCTAATACAGAGTGTAGAGCTAGTTCTGTTTCAAAATACATATAAGGATGAACGTAAAGAGGCAGTATGCAAGAGGAAATACAATAGTCTTTTCTGTGAGTCAGGCTTCTTAAGGTTTATTCAGACACTCTGTGTCTTTGTCTTGCTAGATCTGTGAACTCTGCTCCCTGCCACCAACAGAATTACATGACATTTCATCCCACAGCATTTGATTGCACATTTATTATATCACTTAGCACATTGTGTAATAATTACTTTTTAATAGTTTCCCTGGCTAGACTATGAAGTCCATGAGGAAAATAACATGTTTCTATCTAGCCATTTATTTCCTGCATCTAACCCTGTGACTTATGCAAAGTAGAGACTCATTAAATGTTTGAGAACTGAATAATTTATTGTCCTGTTTATATATGCAGATAGTGGCCCTTGTAGGACAGATTAAATGATCTCTCTTAAACTGTTGGACATCTGATCAATAGCATCTACCAAGATAGAATTTGACATGTCCTAGTAGTCCCATTTTGTTAATCCATACACCAAACTGTTCAGGGAGGCAGTGCTCAGAAATAAACAATCTGAAAAGGCCTTAAGATTCTTAAGCTACAAAATGGTTTACTGGTGGATTTTTCTCTTAGCTTGTCAAGTGTTCTAACAACATGGATACATCTTTAGATTTTCTAGATTTATTCTTATACATACATGATCATTCAGTTGCATTAGTTCTTTAAAAAGCAAAGAACCTTCTCAGGTAAACCAAAGATTCAGGCACCTTCTGATCTGTTCACTAGAGGCAGTTTTAGGGGGGATATAATTATAAAATTCTGTTATTGGATGGATTCCACATGAACATTTTTCTATGGCCTATTGCAGTCATAGAATGACTTAATTTATTACTGTCCTAGAGTGACATTCCCCGGAATACAAAACGATTCCAAAAATCATCTTTTGAGCATGGAGCCATCTGAGTAGAATGTCTACCAATTGGTAGTGGTTCCCAGATTCCCATTAGTACATGAAAGCAGGTTTGTTATGGCTATTGTCACAGGTCCGAAATGAAAAAAGCAAAACAACAATTTAGTGATTTTTCCTCCCAGACAAATAAACCTATTGATTATAAAGAACCATCTTTTAGTCTTACATTGCCCTTTAGTTTTTGGTTGTTAAATTGTCCTTTTAGCCTGGCTGGCATGGCCCAGTGTTTGAGCATCGACCTATGAACCAGGTCAAGGTTTGATTCCCTGTCAGGGCACATGCCCAAGTTGCAGGCTTGATCCCCAATGTGGAGGGTGCAGGGGGCAGACAATTAATGATTTTCTCATCATTGATATTTCTATCTCTTTCTCCCTCTCCCTTCCTCTCTGAAATCAATAAAAATATATTTTAAAAATATCCTTTTACCCTTCCTTTAATGAAATTATGGTGATAAGGGATGGTGTACCTTATTATTTGAAAGCCTTAAGGCAAGATATGTTTTAGAATTTAGGTTCTTTTTGGATGTTAGACAGGAATAAAGTGCCTGTAACCCAATAGTACTTAACTTCAGCCTAAGTTGAGTTGGTACTTTGAAACCAGTTACAGTAATATTTCTGCAGTGAAATGGAAGAATATTTATACAAAGTGAGATAGAATTAGCCTGTGGATAGCTTCGCATTTGTTCAAGTCAGAGTTTCCTGCCAGATGAGTTCAAATGAGTTCAGATTTTTCTGCCAAATGAGTTACAGGCAAGAAAAAAACGATGATTTGATCTTCAATTATTTGGATTTTGAAATTGTGGATAAAGGGTCATGGGCTTATAATTGCCTTTAAAATATTATTTCTTTGAAAAATAAAATTGGCTACTCTTTGTAAGACCCCAAGATGTTTTTGAAATTTCTCTGGTCCACAAAACACTCCCTTTGAAAGCTATTGAAGTGAGTATCACTTAACTCATCCCTAGCAAATGATAATGTAATCTTTGAATGTTGCAAGATTCCTCAAATATACTTTTAATCAAAGTAAGTTGAAATTACATTTATCTTGTAGCAATTTAGGAAACTGGAGCAAGAGAGAAAATTGTAGAAACCACCCACATTTCCAGTGATAGGTTGGGATTATCTGTGGGATTAGTTTTAATAGAAAGATCTTCTGGGATGCATTTTTTCTTTGGCCAATAGATAAGTGAACTTTAGACTTTGGAGATAGTTCTGTGTTGGTGCTTGCTTGCTTACAAACAGTATTTCTCTGTTAAAAAAAATATGCCACATCTTGATTTATTGATACTCAGCTTCAATTTCACACTTTTTGCCTGCTCTTTGAACATGGACCCAAGCCCTTTAAATATTTGTTTCCTTGACCAACTGGTATGAAAGTTCTGTCAATAAGAGGGTGCCAGAAAGGCAGATCAGGAAGAGAGGGTTTTGCTACCTGGTTTCTGTAACTCATACATCTTCTAGTACTCAACTTCTTTACCTAATTGTCAGTAGCTTTTCCTTTTGTCCCCTTAAATAGTGTTTTGGCCTACCAGTGCTTCTGGTAAGGCACTTTCCAGAGGCTGCGTTTCAGTATGTTCCAAATGGTAAGCTCATCTTTAGAATTTCTGGAAAACCCAAAGATAAGCACCAAAGGAAATTCTCTGCCCTTCAGTGAGCTGTGCCTTCTCCAAATAAGGCCAGGATCTTGGCTTTAGGTAAACAGGGAGCACTTCCTTGAACCCTTAAACACTGCATCTCAGCCCTGAAAGAGGGATCTCTTCATAATTGTTCTTTCTCAGCCCTAGGAGTAGTTGTTTCTGATATCTGTGATTCCTCTATTTTTTAGAATTTACTTATTACTAGTCAATTGCTTATCACTCCAATTCCATGTTATTACAATTTCCTGTTATAGTTAACAATTCCTTATGTGAAACTCTCCCAGTTCAAATTACTATTTGGTTTCTCTCTCCTGATTAGACCTAGACAGAAGCAATCAGTTAAAGGTTCCTATGATATCATTGTGCCTAAAGGTGAAAAAATTAAGATAAGACATTTTAAATATCTTTTAGGAAAATATCTTAAAATACCATAAAGTTGAAATGTTCTTGCCGTGGAGTCTCTGTATACCTGTGTATTTATCTCTCCTTTCCCTCTGTCCCCCAACATTGCTCTTAGTTGTTAGCCTTCTCCTGTTCTGTTCCCATTAGCCTTTTTAAAAAATTACTTTATTGATTAAGGTATCACATATTTGTCCTCATCCCCCTCATTCCAATCCCAAACCCCTCCCTATGTATGCTCCCACCACCCTGTTGTCCGTGACCACTAGTTAGGCTCATATGCATTCACACAAGTCCTTTGGTTGATCTTTCTCCCTTATCCCCACCCTCCCCTAGCTTCCCTCTGAGGTCTCACAGTCTAATCCATGGCTCCTTATCTCTGGGTCTGTTCTTGTTCATCAGTCTATGTTCATCATTTACTCTAGATGAGAGAGCTCATGTGATACTAGAAATACACTTATAAGAACGGAAATGAGACAAGCAATAATGGTTATGCTGAGAGGCAAATGAATCAGTCTATAGTAAGTTTCTTTCTGGGCCAACAGTTCTTTTGAGTCCAAATTTCTATGTCAAACAGTTCCTGTGTATATGTGTACATGTTAGTAATGATATTTTAGTTCTGGATGGTGGACAAATGAATCAGTCTATAGTGAGTTTCTTTCTGGGCCAACAGTTCTTTTGAGTCCCAATTTCTATGTCAAACAGTTCCTGTGTATATGTGTACATGTCAGTAATGATATTTTAGTTCTGGATGGTGGACAAATGGTGGTAATGCAGGTCCGACCCTCTCTGGTTTGGTCCTGGGCAACCTGCAGCGACACACAGCTGCTCACTGCTAGGATGGCAAGGCATCGTCTGCATCTTCCATCTCTGGACTGTTTCTCTTCTGTCTTCATGGCTGGAACAGTCCTGTCAATTCCTCTCTTGCAGGAATCCACATGGTCTAGGAGTTGTTTTCTGAAAATATACAAACATATTCTCAACCAAAAGTTAATAAAGGAACCTTCTCTATAAATTTGATTTGTGATCCTTTTTCAGTTTTTGCCCAAACGATTTTCCTTTGGCTTGTTTTGACACCATGTATGTTTTATATGGGTGTCTTGCTGTTAGCATTACATTCACCTTTAGAATCTTTGTTTGTAATCTCAGTTTTTACTTGAATAAGCTATCAGTTGACCTCTCTGGGTTTCAATTTCATTCTTGGTGAGGCAGAGATAATAAAGGATCATAAATTAATTAAATCAATGACAAGGAAGTGCTTTGTAGTTAGTAGGGCATCATACAAATAAATGTGACTATGTGAAAGTTTATTCTTGTATTATTGTTTATTAATTACTATTATTTTCCATGTGAACAACTCTAAACGTGCTTTCCCCCCACCCAATATATAATTTTTAGATGAAGTAGAATGTTCTGGGTGCTAAAAATGGAGCAAATAGGATATGGGACTCCAGAAAACTATAATTTCATTGTGGCCTGAGGATTTGTAGTTCAGTTCCAAGGAATGCTGCCTGATCTTGAAGGATCTAAGCTGCCATTTGTTAAATTGCTGTGACACAAATGGGCTTTGTGTGAGGCACTTTACATATATTATCATATTTAATCTTTACATTTATTCTTATTTCTTCAATTTTTTTTATTATGACTTGGACTTATTTTCAAAATCTTTCCTGTTAGGGCAGAGTTACAGAGTTTTATTCACTTATTTTGTTTCATTAAAATCCTCCTGTGTTTTAGTTAAATGTAGGAATAATCAATGGCAGTAAAAGTCTTCAAGACAGAACATTTTAATTTTTATGTAGCTTTTCAGGTATGTTCTGTTCTTGTATATATCCATGGACACTTTCATTTGAACAATTGGTTAAGTGTTTTTACCTTAGATCAAGAATTAAGATTCACCATGATAATTTCTATATTAGAAAAGGGAATGATTTGTTTAAAAATTATTCTCTCTTGTTTGTCAGGAGATAGTGTCAGTGGGCGTAGAACATTCTAGGGGGTAACATAGTTGACTACAGGAGGAAATGTAGCATACTATAATATTTAAATTAGAGATGGGTGCTCTTTGAATGCAAAGTATTCTGTCAAATTACAGAATGAGTGCATCTCCCAGTGGAAGATGTTGCAAAGTGCACGTGACTGTGAATCCTGAAAGCACTTGTCTTCACAGGTTGGATTCTATGATATGTCCACCAAAGAGAAGTCAACTTTCTCTTAGAAGTCAAGTGGTATGAATCTTCAGATTTATTAGAAACCCCTTATTTAGTTTTGAATTCCTTTATGATGAGTTGTGTACTCTTCCTGTGTCAGTCTGCAGACAAGATGGAAACTTCCTGTTTGTTTGGCAAACAAATATGAGAGCATAGCCTGTGCTGCTTTAAGAAATAGCTCCTATTAGATTGGTGTTTTCTGAAGTATGCTGTGCATGTTACCGAAGTATGCAGACTGCTGACAGTACACAGGCTTATACTTTAAATTGGAATTGTTTTCTTATTTCAAGTCTTAATGCTTATTATAAAAAAATGCCTAGTGTATTACACTTGTGATTTCATGGATTTTATTGCTGAAGTCAACACAGAGCAGGTAACAACATCTCGTTCAGACCAATTGAATTACTGATGCAGGGCTCAGATATGCCCAAGAATGCATTGCTGCAATCTTTTAAGGTCTATAGCAAAATTTCACATCCAGAAAATGGAAATTTTCAAATATACAAAATATTTATAGTATATGCAATTGTGAATTGAAATCAGGTTTGTGCTCTATTTTTTCCTGTTTTGTTGTTGAACTAACATGATCTGTAGATATAATGGAATTTTTAAAATGTAAAGATTCCAAACTATGATGAAAATCCTAATACTAAGGCATGATTTTGATGAAATCAATCATGTACCTTCAGATATGAAAACCTAATTTAGTAATTGCCTGAACCATCTGCTACTGATGTAAAAGGACCAACTGCAAAGAAAATCACACAAATATAATGAAAATTATTCTAACTTTGTGTTTTACATAGACATAATGAGAATGAATCTTTTTTCTTATATATCATATGTTTGGAGAAATGTTCTGGTATGAAACCTTCCAATCCCACCTGCTATTTTGAAATATACAAGTGGTACTGTAAAAAACCTACTTCAGAGGTTCCTCAAAAAGTTAAACATAGAGTTGCCATATGACTCAGACATTCCTCTTCTAGGTATATGCCCAAAATAACTGAAAACAGGTATTCAAACAAATACATGTACACGTATCTTCATAGTAATACTATTAACAAGAGCCAAAAGGAGAAAATATCTCAAAATGTCTATTGATAGATGAATACAGATAAATAAACCATGGTATATACATATAATGTTATATTTAGCCATAAACAGGAATTAAATACTGATAACATTATACATGTTCAATGAAAGAAATCTAGCACAAAAGATCACATAGTATATGATTTCATTTATGTGAAATATCAAAATAGATGAATCCATAGAGACACAATACATATTGGTGGTTGCCAGTGACTGTGGGGAGAGGAGAATACGGAACAAGTGTTTACTAGATGTGAGTTTTTATTTCGGGGTGATGACAAAATTTTGAGATAAGATAGAGTAAGTAGATAGAGTTGGTGGTTGTCCAAGATCTGAAATTCACTATGTGCCACTAAACTGATGAATTAAAAATTGATTTAATATTATGTGAAAATCATTTCAAAAATACCTCAAAGGAAAAAAACCCTATCCCATAGTGTAGTGAGTGTGGCATTGTGTGGGTAATAGGATGTTAAGCTGTGCACAAACATTTATTGCTTTAACAGGGGTATAAAAACATGACTTTCCTTCCACCTTCTAAGTTTTTCTAGCTGGGCTAGTCAAATTAACGGAGACAGATTAACAGGAGAAAATGCCCAATGTTTATTGTATGAATGTACATTCAGGGATACAATAAGATAGGAAATCCTCAAAGAGGTATTGGTCAGTTGAGGTTTTTATGCCACACTGGACAAAGGAGAAGGGGTGCAGGCATCTGAGATTACAAAGAGAAATTAGCAATTCATAGTTAGAAGAGAAAGAGGGAACAAGTGGCAAACACATTTCTGATAGAACACCCAGAAACAATGTGACATGGGGGATTTTAGTTAATACATCCTTGTGTGGATCCTTTCTATCTACCATACTTAGTTAGGCTAAGGTGAAAATCCTTATGCTAAGGATTTCCTTAGCATATAAAAATATTTAAATTTTTTTAATCTTTATTGTTGAAAGTATTACAGGTATCCCCTTTGTTTTTCCCCCCACTGACACCCTCCCCTCCCAGCCCTTCACCACACTATTGTCTGTGTCCATGGACTATGTATATATACATATAAGTTCCCCCACTAATCATTAATCTCCCCCCCTGCCCCACCACCCCCACCTTCCCTCTGAAATTCATTAGTCTGTTCCATGCTTCTGTTTCTTGATCTATTTTGTTCATTCATTTATTTTTATTTTTTTAATTAGTTTCCACATATGAGTGAGATCATGTGGCACTTATCTTTCTTTGACTGGCTTACTTCACTTAGCATAATACTCTCCAGGTCCATCCATGCTGTTGCAAAAGCAGTTAGGGGCAGTCAGGAAGGCAGGAAAACAAGCAGTTGGTAGCCAGCAGTCCTGGATTGTGAGAGGGATGTCCAACTGCCTGGTGGGTTCGGGCCTAAACGGGCAGTCAGACATCTTTGTATTTCAAATCTTTGACTTGATTCTTGCCATCCTCTAGTCTGCTGTTGGATCTCTGTATATTATTTTTTATTTCAGTCAGTGTGTGCTTAATTTCTAGTTGGTCCTTTTTCATATCCTTAAGTGTCTTGCTAAATTTATTGGCGTTTTCTAGATAATTCTTGAAAATCCTTATAACCATGGTTTTGAACTCTATACCTAGTAGTTTGCTTTCCTCCATTTCTTTAAATTTTTACCTGTTTCTTGGTCTCCACATTTTGGCTGTTTCCCTGAGTTGATAGAATGTCTTTGTGTGCTAGGTGTCCTATAGGGCTTAGTGGCTCAGCTTCCCTAATTAGCTGAGGTGGACACTTTGGTACACCCCTTTGTAAGCTGTGTGCACAGTCTTATTGTAGTTAAGCCTTGATTGCTGTTGGTATCACTGGGAGGAATTGACCTCCAGGCCAATTGGCTGTGAGGATCAGCTGTGTCTATGCTGGGAGAACTTCTATGATGAGACACCCTTATGAGACAAGACTTGCAAAAGCCTCTGTGCTCAGCTTGGATGGAGCAGAGTCTCAGGGCAGAACAGACAGCAGTGGCTTCCTGTTAGCCCTGCCCTAAGCGGCCCCTGGGTATCAGTGTCCCAGGGTAACTGCTGCAAGCACCATTGAGAGAAAGCCATTCTCGAGTTTTGCCTACTGCCAGACAGTCCAGTTTCTCCCCGAATGAGTCTGGGTCTCCAGAGCCTGGCCTGGAACTGAAGTTCAGAGCAGTTGGGAGCTTTTGTCTCCTTCCTAATTGAGAAAGCCAGCCGAGTACTCAGTTGCCAACCCTCTCCATGTGCGTGCCATACCTCTGCCTTCTGCAGCTCCTGTGAGTCTCAGTGTGCTCTCCTCTTTCCTTCTAGTTGCAGAATTTCCACTCAGCCAGCCTTACTGTGGTTCTGTATGATGTCTGTTTTGTCTTTTAGTTGTAATTTTGAAATTGTTGTGTGAGGCAGCAGTTCAGGTGTTTACCTACACCATATTGGTTTCTCCTTCCTGCTTGTTCTTAAACACTCAACCCAGGTGTCGCCTCTGTGAAACTTTCCCTGATTCTCTGTCCTAGCCCAGCTAAGGCTCTGCACGAACATTAATAGCTCCTTGAGTATACATCCACTGTAGTGCATCTCACATGGTATTGTGACTATACTTGATATTCAATGGGCTGTGACCACTTTGAGAGTAAGGAACTGAGTTTACTTGGGTTTCAACTTCCAGCCTAAACACACTTGTTACAAATTAGATGCTTATTAACTGTTTGGGTAGATGAATGAATGACCTCTTCCTATAGAAAGTTAGCTTACAGACTTCATTTTGGAAGTTGGGCACCATAAAGTGAAATAAGAACAATATGTGGTAACTACTATAAGAGTTTAGAAAAGAGGGCATTTATTGACTGTCAAAGACATCAAATTAGGTTTTAAAAAGGTAGAGCATAATTTGAAATTTAAGAACAGGCAGAACTTATGTGAACAAAGGTGTGGCCACAATTTAGGCAAGGGGGATGGTTTATGAATTGAATGTGGATGATGACAGCATTTAGCATCTCGAAAACAGAGAAAAGATCAGCTTAACTGGAGTGTGTTTGGTGGGGGGAGGCTAGGAGATGGAGTGGAGTGAGGAGGAGGCATATGTTCATATGTTGAAAAGTGCAGACACCCATCTAATAATGGTGAATGTTCCAAAGGTTTACTTAGAAATCATTTGCTTGGACATGACACATCATATACCGGATGACGAGGTTTCTGGCCATGACCCAAATACTGTATTTAACCAATTTAAGTGGCTGATATTTCCATGGACAGTACTAGCTCGAGTTCCAAGTTAGCAGGAGGGTCGGGAAAGGCATGGTAGATTCTGGGCTAGGAGATACTGAGTAGAAGTTGGGCTTTGTGGTTCTCCTATGACCCTTTTTTTATATCTCAGTTTTATTTTCTCTATTTCTAGATGTAGTTTCTTTATCCCCCAAGTCCCCCCCCAACTTCGTTCAAGTAGCACACCAACCATGGTTACAAGGATTCCAAACTGCAGACTCTCACCACCAGCCTTTCCCATTCCATGAGGGCAACAGCTCTTTGCTATTTGCCAATGTGAGAATAAACTGATAGGCACCTCCTCCTGGCAGCTGTACTTATAATTTTAACAGGCTTCTTTTTAGCTCAAATGAACCTGCAATTGATGGAATTTCTGGCAGTAGTACAGAGCAAATAATGAGAGGTGGAAGGAGATAGAGTGAGGGAGAAAAAAGAGGAGAAGGGATGGAGAAATTTTATTGCTGAGAGAAAGTTGGCACTGTAGGAGAAGATATTTGGGAATAGAGAAAACCTTTGTTAATTTCCCTTTCTACTCTACCCTCCTCTCCCCAAATTGTTTTTACATATTCTTCTCTTGAATCCACAGAAATAATAAAGTGCACTTAAAAAATTATAGCTCCCATGGCAATTTCGGTTAGAAGAGTCCTGTGTTTTCCAGTTGTGTACAAATATGGGATGGCCTATAATGGGAAATAGGGTTGAATAAATAAAGTGTGCTGGGGCTGAGGGGACCTTGAAAGTAGAATTTACAAATACATCCACACAAATAAGGAGCAATAGAAGTTTTTTGAATAGATAATTGAGATGATGAAAGTAATAACGAAGGCTAATTAATTCTAAAATTTGGATTAGAAGTGATGGGGTATTGAATTCACTTTTGACTTGGTTAATACATACATAATCCCAGTTTTTGCTACTTTTTAAAAAAAATTGTATTGGGGCTTCTTCATTTAACTGTTAGTGTTTGCCTGCCTTGCTTGCTATCTGGCTGTTCTCTGTGGCTTCTGAGCCAATCTTTCCTTTAGGATCCAGAACACCAAAGGCTTTTTATGACTCTTGTGTTTCCAACTAGCCCATGAAATTTATATACTATTTCTGCGTCCCAATAGCAAAATTCAAGTCCAGTGTTAGCAAAACACAGCTCTATTTTATAAGGCCACTTTTGTTGAAATAAAAACCTCCAGCCTTTCAAACACTATCCCAGTACACACTAAAGGACAGTGGTTAATGATCTGCATAAGTTAGCCCTCACAGCTGCAGAAGCCTCTGCCCCCTGTGCATATGTGAAACATTGTTGTGAATAGGGTCTTCCCTATGGGAAACCTTTTATTCTTTATATTGTTCATTATGTTAATATCCTTGATATTTCTACCCTACCAGTTTGCATAAAAAGGGAGGCCAAAATATGGGGTGAGATAGGGATCTGAGACATTTCCTTAACTTAAATTATAATTCTCATATTGGAACAGAAAATTCATAGGTCTTTGTCAAATATATATATATTTTTTCTTTTTTTTCAATTACAGGGGCTTGTTAGTATTGGGCCCTCCTGTGTTCGTTTGTGTATTTTCCTCTTGACTGCTCAGCATACCATTTGAGTTACTAGGTATTGGTGATGTGCCATGGCTTGCTTGGCTGAATTCACTGTTATTTTATATTTTTGTTAAATCTAGTGGAGCAGTTATTGACAAAATTGGATTTTGTGGTATACTTTCATTATCACTAGATACAATAATGTAATAGGATATAACAGTCCAAAATATGCTTTTATCCTTTTCACTTAGCAGTCTGTAGAAACAATTGGTTTTAGGAGATGATATTTCATATTTCAATGTTAACTGGTCTTGTTGGTGACAATCTATCAAAAAACATTTCTTCAGTTTCTAGTTTTACCAGTTCTACTATCGTGACATAGACAAATGTTCTCTCAGCAGCTATGTCACTTGAGTCAAATCATCTAATAACTCTGTTTTTTTTCACTTGTAAAATGAGAATATTAACACCTGCATTGCCTACCTTGGGATTGGGTGAAAATGGAAATGAGACTCTTAAAAATTAAAAGGTATAATAAACTTTTTTATTTGGAATTCTGCTCGCTAAGGCTATCACTTCACATTTAAAACAAGTAATTTGTGGAGTATCTGGATTGGAAAATTAGGTTGGAAAGTAATTGACAAATGGAAATATTTTAACTTCCTCATTAACTCCATATGTCTACCCTTCTGTCTGTAGAATGTCATTTAACTTATTGCCATGTTTTCAAATATACATGATAAAGTTTTCTTCTTTCCAGTGATCTGTCATGTGTACCTTAGGTCCTTTCAGAGTCTCACTATAGCTATTTTTAATAGTAATGGGTAGAAGAAGACTTATGAGAGGACATATTTTATAGTCAACCTAGAATAACTGATATCTATTAGGTCATTTGAATTGCGCATGAATTATTCTCAGTCATTTCTATTACCTTATAGTGGTATGATCTGAGTTTTGTTACATTTTAGATATATGTAATAAGGTTATGATTCATTCAAATAGGAGTGGGAGGTTGTATAACTGTGGCCTTCTACTTCCTTTTCCATTTTTTTTCTAATCCAGTGACAGAGTTATTAGTAACAGGAAAAGGCGCTTCAAATCATTTTCTTCACTTTGACCCCATCTTTCCCATTAGATTGACTGCCAGTACTACTGGAGTCTGATAATTCACTTGAAATACGGACTTCTGGGATGTAGGAATATGAGCTACTGCTCCCAATATAAATACCCCTGACCAACCTTTCTTTAGATCTGTTTCTCAAAATCTGTCATCTAAGGATATTACTGCATGATAGAGAACTCTAAAAACCACTTAACTCTCCCTGCTTTGAGCCATCTTATATACACCAAAAGAAAGGAAAAGAGTACCATGGATGAGATAACATGGTAATAGTATTGTACATGGAATGTAAATGAATTATTTATACTAGAGTGATATAGGCTCTGTCATTGAAATTGCTAATAATATGAGACTTACTATGGACTACCAGGAGGTAGTTACTCCAATTTTTTCTCCTTTTACAACTTCTAGATGAATTAGTTAGATAAAATACCTATTCTAGTTTAAAGTATAATGCAAAATAATTTTTGCTTTTTTCCCCTGCCACACCTCAAGGAAATAATCAGGCAATTGTGCTGTTTCTCACAAATCTAAATGAGGAAATGGTTTTGTTTATTTTCTCTTTGTTCTAAAAATCTATGATACCATTGATACATAGCTTAGAAACATTCTTCTGAATTCTCAGTGGCTTAAATTATTTTTATGTCCTCTAAATACTACAGCTTTTTAAAATATTTCTTGAGAAACGTGTGGCATATATCCAAAATTACATTCTTGGTTTTATTTTTGCATTTGAATATTTTCTTTATAAGTTAATAGAAAGGAAAGTGGTCAAGTTATGTGCTCAATAAACTAGAACTGTGTAGACAGATAAATCTGGGAAATTTTTAAGTCATTGAGAAAATATTTTCTAGTATCAATGACTTTTTGAAATTATTGGCAAAATCCTCTTAACGCACTTTAACATTAAGTGGTTGAATAGATGAAAATATTTTTCATTGTCTACATAAAATAAAGCACCATGGTTTTTGCATCATTGCATAAATCTAATAGATTATGCATGCATAAGGAGGATGAGACAAAGCTGAATGCTAAATGCCAACATCAAGGAAAGCTTGTCTGGGTATTTGACACTGAGCATAATGGGGTGTGGTTCTACAGGGAGAGAACACTAAATATTTATACCCCAGAACATGTTTCTCTGATAAAGTTTTTTGTCCTAGATTAATTTCCCAGCTAACACTTTTATCCCTTTTTTAACACTTCTCCTTCTTACACTTGGATTTTCTCACTTAATACTATGGGGGAGGAACAAACTGTCCACCACCCTCAAGGTTCTTCTGGCTGGTCTAATAATCAAAGAGACAAGAGACAGATCGGTAAGAGAAAATGAGCAAATTAATACATTCATGCCAGTATGTATAGGAACCTCATATACACGAGAGAGTCAGGGATCCCACATGCAGGAGAGGTTCAGAAAAGGGAACTGTATTTAAGACATTCTGAGCTAGCTCTAGCCGGTTTGACTCAGTGGATATATATAGTGTCAGCTCATGAGGACTGAAGGGCCTAGGGTTTAATTCCCATAAAGGACACATACCTAGATAGCAGGCTTGATCCTAGTCCTGGTCCGGGTATGTGCAGGAGACAACCTATCAATGTATCTCTCTCACATCGATATTTGACTTTCTGCCTTCTTCCCCCCTCTATAAAAATCAATGGAAAAATATCCTCATGTGAAGATTAATAACAACAAACAAAAAAAGACATTCTGAGCTAGGGATGAAGTGATGCACATTGGGCTTCAGATGGTAACTGCAGGGACAGCACATGTTCAGTAATTAGTAGTTTGTCCTGCCATAAGATAGGTAAAAAGTCATTTTTCCTGATAACTCTTATCCTGAGCCAGGCTCCTAATTTAAATTCTTCTAGACAGTCAAGGGAAGAGCAGAAGTTTCTCTTCGGCCAGCAAGGTCTCAGTTTCCAATAGACAAAATGATTTGCACAGCACTAAGGCACATGTTGGGGTGGCTCTTTCTGAACCTGCACAATTCCTTATGAGATTCTAAACCTTCTGCATCCAAATCCCCGATCCTTACTCCCCCATTTCTTTCTGTGTTCTTCATAAATTCTTTGTATTTCCTGTATGCACCTTCAGGTGAATTCTCTTGGTCTACTGCAAATAGTAAAACACAATCATAGTCCCCCACCTCAATAGTTTCTGCTATTGTGTTTGTATCCCTTTCTCATAATTTCTCTGGAATTTTCAAACCAGAGTTGTGATGTATACAACCAACAACGTTGCATAGTAATGCAGAGTTGCTAACTAATACAGATCCATTTCTTTTTGAAATTCATATCCTTTCTTTTTCAGACTTGAGAGTGGTGAAGGAAGTTACTGAAGTTAGTATATACTGTGAAGTCTGGGAAGTTATGCTTTCTCAGGCCATTTGCTCTCAGGTTCTGACTTTTGCCTTAGTATTACCTCCTCACCATCTTGTTTCACTTTATAGGCAAAGGACAAAAAAGTTTCTTGAACATTGTGTGCCAAACATTAGACAGAAGGAATGGTTTAATGAAGGAACATTTAATCACTGTAGATTCAAATTGCAATGAAATATATCACAGAAAAGAATGGCATTTGAGTAGAATCTGGAGAGATGAGTTGTGTTTAGAAAGTGAAGAGATTTCATGCAGGAGGACCTCTGGAGCAAAGGTGGGAAAGAGCAAAGATTTGTAATATAGAATGGATTGCTTCTCTGCCTTTTGTCTAAGTCCAAGAGATATAGAATAGGAAGTTGGCTTAGGGGATACTAGACAGTGAATTCATTGGAAGACTAGATTGGCCAGTTTGTAGTTAGTTCTTAGAGCTGGGCATATATGTTTGATTAATTCCTTAAGTGATCCATTTATTCAACAAATGGCCTCTCACAGCACATAGTGTAAAATTCAAACCTCTTCACAAGCATATAAGGCCCATATACCTTAAAATCTACCACCTCCCTCAACACTTTGTACCCTAAACTCCTTCCAGTCATACTGAAGACTTTCCTGATCCTCCCAGCACATTGTACTCCCTCAAATTTCCACTGAAGTTTCTATATCATATCATGGATATACACGTCTGAGTACATGTCTGTTTGATCATTCAACTAGGATCTTCCTGCAAGCAAGGGTTTGTGTCTTATTCTCTTTCACATCAATTATATCACCTAGCAGAATACCCACCTATTATATAGCAAATACTTAACATGTGTTGAATAAAATATTTATTGACCACTTAATTTATATCATGTACAGCAGTATTTTAAGAGAGCTATCTAGAAGCAATATGATTGATAGATTGAAGATTGTAGATGCAGGGAGCAGTTACAACTATTTTTTGAAGTAGTTCATTTGTTTAAAACAAAGAAACAGGAGGGGGTAGGTTCCTAGAAAATAAATAAAAAATAAAAGGTAGGACTTAATGACTAGCTCTTAGGGACACTAGAGAAAGGAGACTTAAAGATAATAAATATTTAAGATTACTTTCAGGTAAATATGTTTTTTTTCTAAGTCAGATATATTTGCCTCACCCTGCCTCTGCTCCGAACTGAAGATTAACACTTTGTTTCCATTTGTTGTTGTGGAGCTAAGCTCGAGATTCATGTCGTTATGATCTTCTATCTGGCCAGGAATTAAGATATGGAATATAAATAGTTCAACCATGCCGACTACAGTTTCCTATCAAGGGAAGGTGTACAGTGCATTGGTTTTTGAATATGTAAAGCCTGTTTCTGCTTTTGGGAGCTATAATTGAGGTGCTATACCAGGAAGAGGCACTGGGGTGCGCTACTGTGTAGCAGAGCCTAGCTGTGCATCACAGCTCTCAACTTTAAAACTCCAGAGAATTTGATGAGAGAGGGATCCACAAGAACATGACAAATGATGAGAGTTCAAACCTTAAGAGAAAAATGGGCTTATTGGTAAGAGACCTTTCTTTTCCTTTATTTACTGCCGTTACTTATTCATTAAAATAGCAAGCCTGTTGTTTTTATGTGTGGCTGTGAAACGGTGTACAAAAATCAATTTTATATGTATTGTAGAATTCAGGAGACATATTGGTAACCATGCAAAAATCATAGGAAGCATATATAAAGCTTTAATGTAAAAAGAACACGAAGGGATTTTTACTTTATTTCAGAATATGCTGTAGATTTATTTATATAGCTTAAATGTAATACATGTTTAGAAATATATATATATATATATATATTTTAAGTTAAAATAAAGGATAGTGACTTGTGTAGATACATAATTTCATTCAGTTACCAGAAGGTGGCACACCAGATTCTTCTTAAACACACAAAGGAAAGGGATAATATCAATAAGAATATGAAATAAACTGTATTTAAAGATACTTTAATGTATTTTAAAGCAAAAATTATATATAATTGTTATCTGCTTGGTGAAGCGTAGTGTTAAAAGATGAAAAATATGAATTTAACCAATTGTAGCTTTTTTATTATTCAAAAATAATGATTTTTGAATATATAAAATTTAAAAGTAGACTTTGAAATTATATTGTCATTAAGGAGATACTGTGTTGAATTTACCATTAAAAAATAAATAAAATACTTGCTGCATACCTTTTGCATAAGAAATCAATAGATTTAGGATAGCGTTCTGTATAAGTTCTCTGCCGAGGTTTTCCTAAAGATACTATTAGACTATGACTTTGATTTAGTTGTGACTTTAATAATGCAATAGTGCTTTGTGAGATGACCTAGAAAAAAGCCAAAACTGTTTATTTTTAAGGCAAAATTATATGAGTATTGCTTAGTAATGTTTACCTTCTATAAGAGAAAAATGACTTAAGTGTAAATAAATTCAATTTGCATTAGTGCGCCTGAAACACCTACCAGCTTTCTTTAAAATGTTTAAGAGAGTTGACTGTATATACTGCAATGCTTCTGTAGTATCATAGTCTTTATTTTTTAAAACTGCATTCTGGAGGCAGTACCAGAAGTATGTTCACTATTGCCTTTTGTATTAGCTCAAAGGAGACAGATATATAACAGAATTCACAAAAACAAAATTTTTTGTTTGAAGATAGATAGTACATCTCTTTATATGTTTTTATTAATTACAAGCACTATGAAAATAAGAAAATTGCTAGTAAATGAACCTAGAAGAACATTAGCCATCTGTTCTCTGAAAGCTTGTAATGGGTGTCATTTGTGTTCAGGTTTTTATGGACAAACAGTATATCAGCAAATAATTTAACTTTGGGCTTACAAAGCTAGAAAATGACAAAGCATTCCAAGGTTGAATATATATTTACTGGAAAAATGTTTTCTTGTGTCCAAATTTGGCTAGGTTAGTGTTTTAGATCAGCTGCCAATAAATGTTGTATTTAATGTCAATCTTTATGTCAGACTTTCTAAAACATTAATAGAGCTTCTAAAAACAGATAGAGTCTTATGGCTTTTAAGTTAAGTTTTTAAAAAATGTTAATTTAGATATTTTTTAATGGTTTTGTGGTCTTAACTGGTTAGGATTTATAAACATGACTTATTAATTTACATCTAAAATATTTGCGGAGTATGCTTTGAAAAATGTAAACAAAATACAATAAAGCCACAATTAACCAGATTTTTTTTGCACTCCACTTTTAGGAGACGGAGACAATTGTCTTTAAAACAAGCCGATTTCAAGGATATATTCAAAAAATCAACTTCAGGGTATGTCCAAGGGTCTGCATTTTCCTTTACCTTTTTGTCAGTGAGAATTTATTTTCATAAAAAGACCCTGAGATACTATGACATTCAGTCTCATGAAAACTTTCAATGATATATAGGTTACTGTGTTTATTATGACAAAAAAAATGAGAGAGAGAGAGAGAGAGAGAGAGAGAGAGAGAGAGAGAGAGAGAGAGAGAGGAATTATTCTGCTAAAAAGCACCACGTGTCATTGTATTGTGCTTTGTATTTCCAATGTGCTTTCACAAATACAAGTTCAGTTGGTTTTCATAACATTGCTGGGAGTCTGGCAAAGAAAGTGGCAACTTCCCTATTTTAGGGATGAGGGAACATAACACCGGAAGTCACAAAGCTAGTTGGTGGCAAGGCTGTAGTCAACCACAGGTGCCTAGCTCTGTTGTCTTCTGCATTCTTTCCTCATCAAAAAAAGTTTGAAACAAAATTTTAACTTTTCAATTTATATTGCACATCAATGTAACTGCTACTACCTTTGTTTTCTACTTGCTATACTTCACAGTTTCCAACTTTACATTTATCTGCCTTTGTGCCTATCTAACAGCCAGATGGTGACCTAGCTTTCAGACTTTCCCAGACCTGGAAGAATCTGGAGTGTGGGAGGGCAAGATAATAGCTGTGGACAGTGTGGCTTGACAACTAGTGGTGAGCAGCCAATGTTGATATACTGAGGAAGGCCAGGGGCTGAGAAAGAAAACAGAATCTCACTATAGCTGGGGTTATCTTGAGTGGGGGTTAACGACCTTGACTTTTAAAGCAGTATTCCTCCAAGTTTGTAAACTAGGCATGAAAATCACCTGGGGTGTTTGTTTAAAATGTATACTACTGGGCCCCACCTCCAGATTTCTATAGACTTCCACATTTTAAATATTCACCCCACATGATTCTTATTCATATTTTAGTTTGAGGGCACCTGCCTTCAAGGTATAGTATGTTTTTCTTGTTATATACACTGAGTGGCCAGATTATGATGATCTCTGAATGCATAATAATCTGGCCACTCAGTGTATGTATAGCCTATATAATAAAAAGATAATATGCAAATTGTCCCCTTAATCAGGTGTTCAACCTGCAGGCAGGCCAGCCAACCACCCATGACCCATTCCCCTGGCCAGGCTGGCCAGACTCCTCCCATGTATGAATTCATGCACTGGGCGATATAGATATAGATATAGATATAGATATAGATATAGATATAGATATACACACACACACACACACTGACTGGCCAGATTATTATGCATTTAGAGATCATAATAATCTGGCCACTCAGTGTATATTGGAGTGTAAAGAAAAGAGCCACTTTTCTCTCAGTACCATCTATCTGTATTCCTTGTCAAAGCATATGGGGGTAGGTGTCAGGCAAGGGTGAGGAATGACAGATGTTACTTGCACATTGCTATATCTATCTCTGAAGTACAATAGCTGTTGTATGATATGTTCACTAGGAGATATTTTTAAAAGGCTTGTGTCCATTTTTGACTTGAAGATGATAAAGGGAAGAAAGATTTCTACTAAAAGGTGAAGAATAGTGTAAGGATCCTCAGAGGGAACAGGGGATAGAGAGGAGATCAACCAAAGACCTTATATGCATATATACATAACCCATGGACACAGACAACAGTGCAGTGAATGCCTGGGGAGGGGACAGAATTGGGGAGGAGGGGAATCAATGGGGAAAAAAGGAGACATCTGTAATTCTTTAAACAATAAAGATAAACTTTTTAAAAAAAATAGTAAAAAATAAGTGAGTTCTGATAGTCTAAGAGTTAACTGATCCCAGTTTTAAATTTAAATTTATTTTAAAAACTGGCTAGCATACTATGCTATCCAGGATTCTGGATAGTTAAGGCTTATTGTCATAAATATATATATATATATATATATATATATATATATATATATATATATATATATATATATGTACTTACTTGTGTTTTATATGTGAATATGCAATCTGCCTGATTCATTTGTAAAGGATCTGTAGCCAGGGAATATTTGTAACATCTAGCAAAGTCGGAAGTTCTCACTACTTACCAATGATTGAACTAATTCAGCATTCACATCTCTACATGTTTTGGGGTAGGCATAGTGAGTTGACCAATTTTGGTGTTTATCAAGTTCATGAAGTCTACCTTACATTGCCAGTAAAGGTTACTATACTCCAGTTTACTGCCATGAATCTAAAATGGAAACCATATTCACATGCCATGATATTTTGAATTTAATTTAAAAAAATTTGCCGCTTACATCTATAGATGCTTATGGAATACAAGGGGATACTGGAGGTCTCAGGTTAAACAAATACATATTAGTTGACAAATAGAAAACGTGATCCAAATTAATCAATTTGCTAATGCTTGCTACTTGTTAGAGTATTATTTTAAGCTTGATTCTGCTGTCTCTTCACTCTTTTTGGAATAAATTTATGTTGTTCTGTGCTTTACAAATCTGAACCTCAAAAATTGGTAATTCTGAAAGCCCTCGAACATAGATATTTTCACTCAGTGAATGGATAGTATTATTGGAATGTAAACAAAATGGCTACATACTGTATTGGAAGACTCATAAAAATCCTGAGTAGCATCTCTGATTTGGATTAAGCTGAATGAGGAATATATGCTAGCTAAAGGGAAGTTATATTTTACTTGTATTATGTAGCTTCAGAATTCCACGAGAAATAACTGATTACTTAAAACATATATTTGATTTTGAAGACGTAAGTGGTTAGTTCTGAATTTACTGGTTAAAGCAGAATTAAAAAGGCAGTCATTAAACCCAAATTTAAATTGCATGTAGCTTAAACCTAAGGTCACCCTAGAAGATGAACTGGATTTTTATTTCCTCTTATCAGAATCACATTTACTTTAGTTAGTAATAACAGAACATGAAATAAAGGAAAATAAATGATTCCACCCCTCTCCCCTTCCCCAATTGGATCACCACTGTATCCAAGTAAGGAATAATCCTGGGTTAGTTTGTAACGCATAAACACTTTATATAACACTAGTGGCCCAGTGAATGAAATTCATGCACAGGGGCAGGGTGTCCCTCAGCCTGGCCTGCACCCTCTCCAATATGAGACCCCCTTGGGGGAGGTCTGACTGCTGGTTTAGGCACGATCCCATTGGGCCTAAACTGGCAGTCGGACATCCCTCTTGAAATCCAGGACCACTGGCTCCTAACCACTGTCTGCCTGATCACCCCTAACCACTCTTCCTGCTAGTCTGATTGCCCCCAAATGCACCCCCACCAACCTGCTTACCCCCACCTGCCCCCCCCCACTAGCTTGCTCACCCCCAACTGCCACCCCCCCAACCTGCCAGCCTGATCGACCCAACTTTCCCCCTCTGCTGGCCTGATTGCTCCCAACTGCCCTCCCCTGCTGACCTGATTGCCTCTAACCGCCTCTGCCCTTCTGCCTCAGCCCCGCCACCATGGCTTTGTCTAGAAGGACATCCCGAAGGTCTCCCAAAAGGTCTCCCAGTCTAATTAGCATATTACCCTTTTATTAGAATAGATGAGTTAATGATGTCTTAGAACATAGATTATCATTGAATTGCTAAATATGTTTTCAGGCATTGCAATTTGAAATTATATGCTTTTTGGCTAGTTTTTATAATTTAGACTTACCACCATATATTTGACATATTTCATTGTAACTCATTCTATACCCTCATTTTTAAAGACAAAATAAATGAACAACCTTTCTAATTTAAAATCACTGAAGAAAAGAATTCTAAATTTGAAAATGAGAAGTATCTCAAAATAGTCATGAAAATAAAGGTATTGAATTGGTTGCTAAATCTCTTGGATGTCACCATAGTAGGCAAATCCCATGACCATAAACTATACTTCTATGAAATTGTTAAGCCCCATGTTATGACATTGGATCTCAGGCTTCAAGTTTGATGTTGAGCTTCTTGGGAATTTAAGATATTTTTCATTCATTATATAGTTGAAACTTTTTATTTTTAGTCAACAATAGTTTCTTCAGGAAATTTAAAGTTTACATGGTTAAGCTTGAGGAGTGGTAAAAAAAAATTAAAGCAATTTAATATAAAGGGCCCCTTTTCATGGAAACTTTAGTATTATCTTAATGAGTCATTAGGATTGGCTTTCCATGAAAGTGTTTGCTTCTGGTTAGCAAAACATTATTGTGATTGCTCTATAAGTATTTGAAACCAATATTTACAAATACTCAGGGGGGGAGACTAGGTAATCCTCCAGATCTCATTTTTAGTTATAACATTTATGATACAGATGTTAATGGTATAACTCCTCTTTGGGTGATAGTATATAATTATAATTTTAAAAAACAATAACATAATTTTTTTTAATTGGAATATTGAGGAAAATGTCATATATTATTCTAAAGGTCTACTGGTAACTCAGATTTTTACACAAGTATAAGTAATGTAAAATATAGCAAATGATGACTTTCTTTAATTGGAATGCCTTTTGAGATTGGGTATGTGATGTGCATATTATTGAAAAGTGTTTTATCCATCATTGGTAAACATTATTAGAAATTGTTTACTCATTAAAATAGTTCAGGACTTATAAAAATTAAGATTCTCGTATTGCTAACTACATTGTCTTCATGGAACTTCTTTAGTTTTGCTTCTATATCTGATGCCACCAAAATTAAAACAAAGTCATAAAACTATTTGAAAGCTTCAATTAATGTACTGAGGGCCAGGTGCACAGATTTGTGCACGGATTCATGCATGGGTGGGGTCCCTCTGTGGGGGGATTGGACCAAGGCAGATGGGCAGGGAGGAGCCTGAGCCTGAGCCTGGTGCCACACTGCTCTTACTCATCCCAGCCCCACTGCACTGAGTCAATCCCGATAGGAAGAGGCTCACATCACCTCAGCTGCACTCACCAGCTGCGAGCCCTGCATCTGGTGCCCATAGGTCAGTTGTGCGGTGTTCCCACTGTGGGAGCACACTGACCACCACGGGGCAGTTCCTATGTTGAAATTAGAAATATATATATATATATATATATATATATATATATATATATATATATATATATATGTCAGAAGTTGTAAGTCATGAGTCCTCAGCAATTGGATATTACTTGTTATCTGTTCAGTCCTTCTGTTTTTTTGTCTTCCCACGCCAACTTCTATCTTAGTTCCATAACCTCATGGATTTGACCCCAAATTATAAAAGATTCTATGTAAATATCAGAAACCACTTCTGGGTTTCCATTCTCCTTTCAGTCATTAATTTTTTCTCTCCTTTGGTCCCATTAACTATTGTTTTTTGTCTTATCATCTTTCCAACTCTTCTTATTGTTGTATCTACCCAACAAACAAACAAGCAAACAAACAAACAAAACCAAATAAGTCAGTACTTTTTCTCCTATGGAAATGTTAAAGATGGGAGAGTACATTCTTTATGCCATTATGGCATGAGGAATTCTCCATGCATATACATATGCATGTCCATGAATTGCGTTTTTCTACTTGTTAGTATTGTGAAGGCGATAGGTACTATTATGCTATTCCAAGACATAGCCATAATTACAGTCGTCTATGTAAATCCTTTGTGGAGCTATAAGGATATACAAAGTTCTGTTAATGAAATTGACATGTGAGAAGTTGCTTATAAAATAAAATTATTATTTTTCAATGTAATTTTATTTAAGAAACATCTGTGACTTTCATTTTGGTTTTAGCAAGACCATATCTGAATATCTAGTAAAAACTTTAATGTATTTGGTATTCAATTTCCTGAAACAAATAAAAGAAATACAGATGCACACTAATATATATAGCCATTCCTGTGAAGAGTTCTTTTCTTGTATTAAGGAGCATTGTATGAATAAGAATTTTGCTGGTGTACAGAAGTTAATTTTTTATGTTCTTTAAAGTATTTAACCATCTTACTCAGTTGAATGAGTAGGATGGTTAAATACTGATTGGTAGAACATAAACAGAGCACACAATTTGGCATGATCTACAGTCTTGTCTGAGCAATGCTAATAACATGGATATCCCAGATTAGTCTGAAGAGATATTGTCAAGGCTGATGAGAAGATTACACAATACCTGCTCACACAAACTGTGGCTAGTGCTATTAGTCTTTAATTGTACTCACTACAGAAATAGCCAAAACTTGCAAGAAAAAGGTAGGTCAGTTCTATATATATAATTGATTTTTTACAGAGAGGAAGGGAGAGAGATAGAGAGCTAGAAACGTCGATGAGAGAGAAACATCTACCAGCTGCCTCTTGCACACCCCCTACCGGGGATATGCCTGCAACCAATGTACATGCCCTTGACCGGAATCGAACCTGGGACTTTTCAGTCCACAGACCGAAGCTCTACCGCTGAGCCAAACCGGTTTTGGCATGTAGGTCAGTTCTTAAAGAATATCAGGAAAATATGGAAAGATAGGTCATATATACAACATATTCGTAAATTCCTTTAGTGAAGAGGTGTTACTGGAGATAAATTGTAACAGTCCATCAGCAAGTTAAACTTTCCTATAAAGTTATTTAGAAATATTTACATTGAGAAAAAATATATTACTAGATATATATTTCATTTTTCTTCCATACTATGACTGGCTTAATTTTTATTTACCCTTTTCTCCCTGATCTTTCCGAAAACACCTTATGGAATTAAGATTTTGGATATGGTCTTTCTTTACCCTTTTGTAATTGTAGGAGTAAATAGCTCTTTGTAGTTCTTGTTTCTTTATAGTACATTCAGATATTTACAAAATGAGGTTCACTTCATATAGAAACACACATCTTATGGAATGGTCTTATCGAGAAGGAGGAACAGTAGGAATTCTAAAGCGGGAATCTTGGGCTAGGAGATGCAAACTTTGTTTCTCGTTCCAATTCTGCAACTAGTATGACATCAGCAAGTTAACTTCTCTGGGCTTTAGGTTTACTTATTTTTTTCATCTATACCATGAAGGTGTTGAGCAAGATGGTTTATAAGAGTTCTTAATATTATAATAATGTTCTTTCTACATTGGGAGCCAGAGAATTCTGTGTTGTAAGATTTGGCCAAGAATGTCTCTTCTTATAGCCTTGGCCAAGTCCCAGAATTGCCCTTTGTTTATTACATCTCTGCATTTCACAGGTATTTTTAAGTGATTAGTTAGCGTTCACAAAATGCTTTGAAGAGCTTTTGTGAATGTTGTCTTTCTATCCTGTTTATGAAGTTGTCCATAATAGAAACCAAGTGCTCTGTAAATGAAATAAGTGTTTCCTATAATGTGAATTAGGGTATTTGACATTTCTTAGTCTCAATATTAAAGTAGTGGGACACTGAACCTGCATAAAATTATATTTAAAACACACATTTAATTGTTTTCTTCCTTTCACTCTGAATTGAAAACAATTTTAGTTACGGAATGCAATGGTAATTACACTTCGTAGTTGCTACTGGAGTTGCTGTCAGGTAATAAAAACTGATTAATTTGGAATTTGCTAATTTGTAATTCCAGTGATTTTACCTGGCTGAAGTGTATTTCTAAATGATGAGTAATGGTGTTAAACAAATTAATAGTGTAAAGTATATTTAATGGACTATATTTCTACTTAAAGGAATTATTTTTAAAGTCTTTGGCATAATAGATGTTTGCTCATGAGAGATAACTACAGATCTTGCCTAGCAGTTTATTAAAGTGAAAGATCTGAATATAAGTAAATGTCCATAATCACATATAATGATTTCAGGGTTTGAGGATATTTAAGAGTGCTGAGGATGGGGTGGAGGAAGCAGCCTTATTTTCTTTTCCCTTTGAACAAATGCTACAATTATAGTACCATAAAAACAGGTTCTGGACATTAAGACTAAAAAAACCCACATTAAGTATAAGGATAATGTAGACTGAAAATTAGCATAGATTATTTGGTGGTATTGGTTGATTTCTTTGGAGCCTAATGAGATTAGTTACAAAGAATATTGCTTTTTTAAATCAGTTGATTGTTCACAGAAGAATAATAACTTGAGAGCCTTTGCAACAAAGTGATCTTTACCTATTTGTGAGGGCTACCCTCTTGGAAATTTGGAAAATTCTATATTCACCCCATATCCCACTCATAACTGTTGAGTAGTTTTATAGATAAACTGCTCAGAACACTTTACTATCATATTTTTACATAGGTTTTGGGTTGTTTGTTCTCAGGAGAAGTTACATTTGCAATCACTGCTTTGTCATAAGTTGGAATGTGGTTGAATTTCCTTTCTAAAACACTGCTTCCTTTTGGTGGGGGAAGGAAGCAGTGTTTTAGAAAGAAAATTCAACCCATTTCTTGGGGAGGGGTTTGGGATGGGAATGGGGGGGATGAGGACAATTATGTAATACCATAATAAATAAATCAATAAAATAAAATAAAATAAAATACAAAATAAAACACTGCGTTCTTGCTACAGATAGCTAATTTGGAGCTGTTTTATGTTTTATATTTTAAATGCTTGAGAATGCATTGGGTTTTGGAATAGTACATTCCAAACTTGTTTGAGTACGTGTGTGTGTCCTTCTTGGGGTTTCCAATAGATTGTTACTGCTGATTGTACCTGCAACCCTTTTACTCCATAACTATTAAGGATTATTACACAGAACCTTCTCATGCAAAATATTAGCATGGCTTATTTGTATTAATGGCGGGATTTTTTAACTATTGAAATATATTTTGGTGACCAAGCTATGGATAAATACTCCTTTCTGTGATTCCTTTGAAGATGTCTATGAGACAGTTTTGTGTGTGAGTACTAAAGAATTGAAAATATAATTTAATCTTTTGAAATGTTTGACTGTTTTTTTTTGGGGGGGTGTTAATTGTGTATTCTAAAATGAATAAAATTAGTTGTGAGGTGGTGATGGCTGATATCTATTTAATATTTAATAAAATTTATGCATTACTGGTCAATATTTCAAAATAGTCTTTTAGTCTCTTTGTATATATGAATGTTTATATGCATATACAGGGTGTCCCCAAAATGTACACTGAGTGGCCAGATTATTATGATTTCCAAACACATAATAATCTGGCCACTCAATGTATATGCTATATAATAAAAGGCTAATATGCAAATTATCCCCTCAACCAGGAGTTCACCAAATGCCCATGTCCCCTCCCCCTGGCCAGGCTGACTGGACTCCACCCATGCATGAATTCATGCACTGGGCATCCAATATATATATTGAGTGGCCAGATTCTTATCCATTCAGAGATCATAATAATCTGGCCACTCAGTGTATATAAACTGTAACAGCTGATAGCTCAATTTTGAAAATGAAATATATTTTAATAAACACTGCCTTTATAATTATTCAAAGTGTGTGTATACATTTTTGGGACACCCTGTATATGAATGTGTGTATGTATATACTGCATAGCTACTATAAACCTACTTTTGCCCCACCCTGTATATGTTTGGGTTTCATAGGAAAATACTTTTTGCCTGAATGTTGACATGTATCTTAAAGGAAGGTACTTGTGATTTACCTTAGCTGATTTGAGTCTGTATTTCTGTGATTTTTGAATACAAAGGAGAAATCATCTTAAGGAGTAAGTCTCCTTAAGAGTAAATATTTTAGAAACTAGTAATAACTTGGAAAGAGTATCTGAAGCCCACTACTCAAGTTGGAAGCACAAGTTTATTGTTTAGATACAAACTTGAAAGTAAATACGAGCTCTTTGTCACTACAGTGATTTTTTTTAAAGGTACTGGGTTTTGTGTCAATGGTAGTCTGCCTTTGCTAAGCTTTCAGTGTTGAAGAGAGATAATTCTGCTTTTAGGTAAAAGTGGAAGGGTGCTGTAAAGCTAGATATTTAGTGATGGTGACTTACCTGCATCAGAAGTAAAATACTTCAGCCTGAAAATAAAGAGTTCAGCACAATACCAGTTGTCCTATTTTCCTGTCTTAGAATTGTGTAGAAAATTGCGAGTTTGATGCTTTAAACAGACACTTAAAACAGTCACTTTCAGGTCACTTAGGATAATATTTTCTGGCAGCATTTTAAAACAATATAGATGAACCTTATATTTCCATTGCTTTCATGAAATACCTCAAGCTGCCTTTGACAGCAGCTTTAATTTTTTAACCTCCTTGTCAGTCATTAAGCCCTAGAGGTAACGAACCGGCTGCTGAGATTCGGAATGGCCCCTGCTGGACACTTGCTTGGCCAGCAGCATTGGTCTCTCCTCTAGGCAATTTGTGAGCTGTTTGGGGGCGGGGGGAGGAGTGAGGGGGGTGAACCGGGGGGGGGGGGGGAAAGGGGGAGAGAAAGGGAGGGCAGCATTGAATTAGATTGTTGATAGCGTCCCTCTGAGGACTGCTATTCAGAGCACGCTACTCTGTACTTCTCTGCTGCAGAAGACAGAGTGATTTTTGTGTCACCACAGCATGTTTTAAATGTATGAGATTTTGCTCATCCCAGCTTGGAAATAAGAATAGGGAAAGGAGAGCAACTTGAATCAGAAGCTACTAGAAGAATGTGCAGAGTTCTGCAGCAGTTTATATTTGTTCTTACATTTTGCCTTCTTCTAACTGGAAAACAGAGAGACTGGCATTTTTAAATGGGCTTTTCCCATAATGGCATTCTTGTATTGTGTGGCCAGAGCTTGCACAGGAGGAAAGCAGGCTGCTGAATTTAGTCACTGATCTCTATTAGCTGTGGCCTAAGGCTATGCTGAGGTTTATATCCCATTTGTATTGTTGCAGCTCAAAAGAAGAATGTTCAGAGGATGACAAGTGTATTCTGAGTAGGTATGTTGTTTCATTTTCATATGAAACCCATCTATTTTTTTTTCCTGCTACTATTGGTCAGAAATCAGGTTAAGAGGTGCAGAATATAGTACAGTGCTGCAGTATCCCGGTTAAGGTAGAACAATGGCAATGCAAGCTTAAAACAATACAATAAAAAGCAAAACCCTAGCTGCTTTTATTAAATAAAGCTGCATTGTGCCGTATGCACAGTGCAGTCTTAAAAAAATATATACTGCAGTCAATGCTTTCCTAACGAGGTGGCACTATTGTTGAGTTAGAACGATAGAATCATCATTTTGCTTTAGGGGACAGGAGGATTTAAAGGAGGTACCTTGTAGCCCTATCTTACAGATTGGAAGCATCGGTTTAAGGGCGCTGGCAGAATCCTTTGCTTGTTCTCCGCGGCAGCCACTGCTGTGTCAGTACAGTGTGGAATGGAAGTCCTAGTTGGTAGTCTGTTATGGAAACGCTGTTTACTGTTATTGTAGTACCGTGGTGACAACATGCCATTGAAATGGAAAACGAGCTCTCCTGCTATCTGGAAATTCCCAGTTCCTGTGCTTAAAACATCCAGGTCAACTCCACTTTCTCCAGCATACATGTAAGTGAGAGAAAATAGGATATTACAGTGGGGTTTCATTCATGAATCAACCTTGTGACAAAAGGGGGTAAAAATCACAAACAGCAACATCCAAAAATGCACAAGATTAAAAACTGAAAGCTTGCTTATATTTAAAGATATTGGCATGCCCACATTTTACCTTTGTTTTGTTTCCTTAGGAGTTTTTTTTTAATTTTTATTTAAAGTGCCTAATGGTAATTTAATTACTAATATGCAAGTCTAGAGATATACCTAAGGAATTGCACAAGTATGAACTTTAATGTTTTACACTGTTTTTTTTTTTAATTTTTGTATATCTGAAGTATTTAAGATGACTTCTTTTGTGCAGCGGCACCAAAAGCTGCTGATGCTTGCTTGCTCTTGTGTTGTGTGAAATATGGAAATGCTTTATATAATTTTTTAATGAATTTGAAACATTCAGAGTTAACATATTGATAATAAAATGAATATTTTAATCAAGACTTTTATATTTGAGCTGTGTCTGAATAGTAATCAGTTTAATATATCTTTCCCAGTTTTATAATTATGGTTCTGAAGTGTTAGTTTTAATTTGTACAAATTACAATTGTACAAATAATTATTTATACATGTGAATTTGAAAAGTACATTATTCAAATGCCTATTTTAGAAATTTATTTTAAATAAATGTACACTGAAATATATAGGTAATTCTTGCTAGAATTTTTGGAAATATTTTTAAAATTCACAGTGTTGCTTTCAAAACAAATCCAGGAAATGTAATAAAATATTATTTTAAAGTATTATCTGTGATTTTTTTTTTGGTGGAATAAGGAGTGAAAGCTGGACCTTTTAAAAAAATAAATACTAGTATTGAGAAAAGCTTTTGAGCATAAGTCTATCTTAACTGTCAGCGTTCCCTTTAAAATATTTTTCAGTAGGAGAGATGTGGAAAATTCTTCCTGCTTTAGGTTAATTGTGTGTTTAGAAATCTGGTGAGTTGCCATTTTATTACTTAGTTGTTGTTTTTTATGAAATTCAGATACACAGTGGCATCTATCTAGTTCTTTGAAATGCTTTCAGCTGCTAAGGAAATAAGTGTGCTTGTGCTCTCAGTCCCAAAGAGGTGATTCCCTGGAAAGCGCTTGAAAACGAGGACATTTTAGTTAAATCCCGTCATCATTCCATATTTCTGATTTAAAATATCTCTTTTTATAGATGCTTCAGGTGATGTTATCTGTTTTGGAGTTAAACGCTTTTCCTATAAAGAAAGTTAAATTTTAAGTTATATTTGTAAATAAGAAAAAGGATCAGTTATATTTGTTTCGCAAAAGCTGTAGTTGTCAAAAGCACAAAGTAATGGAGGTGTCAAGTTAATGGAGTCCCTTCAAAATTTTTGAGAAAATGTGATGTGCCTGTTGACTTTATGAAACTTAGCTGGTGAGAAATGACTAAAGATTTACCAAAAGGAAGTTTATCATCAAAACAAAACAAAATACCCCCCCCCCCAAAAAAAAAACACACACAAAAAAAAAAACTAAAAATCATTAGGCTACAATTAATAATGTTTAATTATTCTAGTATTTATACAATGTTTTACTGTCCAAAAGATCCAAAGTGCAACTCCAATTGCAGCTGGTTTAAAAATACATTTGGTTAATTCATAATAGCCAAAGACTCAGATACAACCCAATATAAGATCTTTAATGAATTACTTTCTTCCTTTTACATATGTACTCACCTCTTTGACCTGATGTTATGAATGACTTGATTTAGAGGATAGAAGCTAGAAAATTTCACAGACTTTGCATGTTGACAGTTATTATTGGTAGCATAAATAGGTACAATAGAAAAATATATTCAAAGAGGTAGCATTAGCCTAGACTATTCTGACATCGTGATGGTCTACATTATTAAATTTGCCTTAATTTATTTTTCTTTATAAATAAATACAGGTTTAAAATATTATGTATTATGTATTTAATAAAGGAAATATGTTAAATATAGGAAAAGACTAGCTTAGGGTGTTCAAAATCAGGTTTTAAAACAAATTTAGAGTTCATTTACTTACTTGACCAGAAATAAAAATATCATGTTTAACATGTTGTTCTTGTGAGTGCTTCTTTATATTCCATGACACTTCTACATACAAAATAATACTTAAGTTTAGTATTATTTTTGCTTTTAAAAATTATAATAGAGAATACTGGGTCAAGTAACATCATATTTGCCTTCACAATCTTTCTGCTGGCAAACAGATTAAATGGTTGTTTGTGTCTTTTGGGTCTAAAGTCTTTGCATTAAAATGGAATAAATTCTGACACTGGTAAGATGTGATTCTTTAGAGTTTACTTGTATAAATAGTTAAAATAGTATCTTGAATATAGAATCCTTCACAGTTAATAAAGCATATTTTTGTGGGTTTGCTTATGTACCAGAAGCATTGGTTTGCAATGTTTTATCAGTATGTACTATGATTTATCAAATACACATTATATGGGTTTCACTTTTTCAAGACTAAAATTTCCATATGAAATATTTTTGGTTGGAGTAATTGAGTAAGAATGGAAAAAATATAAAGGCTCTTTACGGCCTCTTTCTAAACTCAGTCTAGGTGCTACTTAGCTAGAGAGAGCCTTTCATTGATGCTGTGGATAGGGCAATGCTGCTACACTAGTGAAAGCTACAATAAGGAATGTTTTACTTACTGCAAACATTGAACAGAAAGGCTATTTTTCCTTGTGGGTTTAAACTACAGAAGTTTTTCTTTCTGCTGCTTTAGAATTTGAATGACAGTTGAAACTTCTCCATATTTTTAAGACTTATTGATGACTAACAATATTTTTTATAATATTAGGGATAATAGTTTTTATATAATGCACTTTTCAAATTGTGTTATAATATGATTTGGGAGGAGTGGAGTATTTTAAAGACAACAGATTTAGGAAACTAATTCTTTGGCCTCTAGATAGATTTATTATGAAATGCTTAGTATTTATTGGGTAGACTTAGCCTTCCTTCAGCTTCACTTTTGAAAAGTGGCAGGGTGATATGACATCCATGTAGAATTTGAAGGGATTGTCTTGATAGAAATCTGAGTGAAATGTTTGTGTTACACTCTTTTCAACAGTAGATTGAAGTTCAACCTCAGCCTGAGGGAAGATCTTCTGGTCAGTGTAAACTGAATTAGTAAGGACTCTGCTCCTGACAGGTGTGAATCATATAAATTAACCTGTCATTTTGCCTAAATTAATAAAGCTTAACAAACACTCCCATCTTAGTGGGTTTTGGGTGTTTTGGTATTGATAGTTTTAAAATAGAAAATGGTTCCTTCTGTCTAATGTTATAGGATTAATGTATTGCTAGATTCTAAGGACACACTGAAATAGACCAGGATTAGCATTAGTGATCCTTTTATCTTTTCTTCATAAGCAGAACATTTTGATAATGGTTGTGTAACATTAGGGAGTAAGATAATAGATAAGAATTAACCAGCTCATTATAACAAAGAATTCTAGCAAGACTGACATTAAGAGATGCTTTCTTTAGAATTTTGCCCTTCTCAAGGTAATGGACAATGTGTGTAGAATGAGTATTGGTGAATTAGACTTTTTCTCTTCTGGCCAATGAACTTGCATTCACTTAGCTTCCTGTTTACAATGCTTTTGTTTAATATGCAAAATATATTTTATAGTAAATATCAACAGTATAGTATTTTATAACAATTGCTTTCTATAATTTCATCATTAAAATTCAATAGTTAGATTTCCTGAGAAAAAAGTATGCATAATATATAAATGTATTTTTGTTTGTGGATGATTCAAAGGATAGAGTCAATTAAAATATGCATTTGTGTGTTCTTTTCACCAGAAAATTTAATTAAAAAAACTTGTATTTGCCTAATGTGATGTATTTTCTAGCTTCTAAGATTGTCTTTTTTCTAATTTGGTGAATAAAAGAAAACTTGTGGTTTTGATATCTTTTTTATTTAGCAAAATACTTATTAAATTGATTATCTCATGTTAGAAAAGAATATACTTAGTCATTTTCACAATTAACATAGACATAAACTTTTGTCTTGTGTCTGCTTAATTTATTTTCACTACATATAGTCATTCAAACAAAATTATGTGGAGCATTAACATAAAGAACACCTAAGAACAATTTAGTGTTAGTCTGTAACTTTTGTGGCATATTCTCTGGGAATTTCTATTGTCTGAGTTTGCAAAAGGGCTAGCTTTGCCCTTATTACTAGAAAACCATGGAGATAAAGTGACCTTAGAGATTATGTAGAGGATCCAATACCCACTTTAAAACAAGAATCCTTCCTGTGACACTTCTGAAATATGGTGACACATCTCCTCCTTGATGACTGGCAGCAACAAAGAGCTTACTACCTCATCAAGGCAGCACCTTTCATTTGTGGACAGCTCTTCTTGCATGGAGCAAAATCAATTCATATCTTTTATTTCCTGTTCCTAGTGTGCCTTATCAAGCTATATACTAAAAATATCTATTTTTTCCATTACATACAAGTCTGGAAATCTTCTCTTTAGCTCATGTGACATGTTTTCCTAACCTTTCACTCTGCTGGTTGTCCTCACCCAGATATTTTTTTAATGATAATCTTTACAGTATATGAGATACTCCATCTGAATGCAATGTTTTTTATATGGTCTGAATAGAAGAAAAACACCTCTGTCCTTTTATACAGATGTTTTACTTGTCTTATAGAGCCTGGGACTGTATTATTTTTTAATCATAGGATTCACACTGGACCATGGTTAATTTAGAGTTTACTAACTTCCCTCCAGAAAATATGCTCTTCATATTCAGTGTTTATTCTTTTAGCTACTTGAGATCTTTTAGTCTGAGTAAGTGTGGCATGTGGAAGTGAAGTTAATTTTTTGTTTTAAAGCCTATTGTGTATGTTTGTTTTTTTTAAAGATCTCATAACCACTTAATCTAACTGAAAAATGTTGCATACAAGAAACTTGCAGTACAGGCAGCTAGTGTTTTTGATACTTTCAGAAATTTCCAAGGATTTTACTTGTTAATAATTTATCTAGATTCATTTTTTATCCTTAAATGAATGTTAGTTCCAAGTACCCCTCAAAAACAGTTGCCCCACAGGGGAGAGATATGAAAATGCAAATATTATACCATCATGGGAAGTTTGGTGTTACTAAAAATTCTCAGGATTCCAGACATTCTCCTTGAAACTCAGAATATTTAGATGAGACCTTAAGTGGGTCCAATTTAGAGGGAGGGGAAAGAAAGAAGAAAGAGATAATAAGCAAGTGTTTGTGTTAATGACTTTATTACTTGTGGTTAAATAGTCAAGAATTATAAGCATTGTGTGTGATACTTTAAATTGAAATGGCAGTTAGAATGTATTGCTTTATTTTCTTAAGACTATGAGAAAGAGTGGTATAAAGGTGATATTCTTGGAGAATCCTATATAATAAAAGCCTAATATCCAAATTGTCCCCTCGACCGGGAGTTTGACTGGTGCGGAACATGGTGGGCATAGGCAACGTGGCACTGGCAGCAGTGGCAGTGGAGGTGCTGCTGGCCCAATGGGCCCCAACCATGGTGGGATGATGAAACAGATGAACAGGCTGCGCTAGGTCAAGGCATGTGCGAGTGGGGCCTGATTGCCCTACCAGTTGCCCCATAGGTGGTGACCAGCAGGCCATCTGGCCCTGATCACCCAATTGGGTCCAGGCCCTGGGCCCGGATGGGGAACTGGGGTTAGGCAGCAATGACCAACCTCCAGAGGTGCCCAGACAGGGGCCTGCGACCTCTCTCTGGCTATCTGGGAGTGGGAGAGAAGGGGATGGAGGTGTGGTGAGAATGCAGGTTGTCCACTGAGTTTGCTCTCACTCCTCCTGCTACCCTCCCCAGAACGCCAGGGCTTGCACACTGGGGAAGCTCCTCCTCATCCCTACCCCCCTCCCACACACACACACTCAGATGCTGGGCACTGCACTTGCATGGCCTCTTTCCGGTGAACCAGGCTGCAGCCACTGGGACGGCAGGGGCTGTTGGGGCTCCCCATGGGTTCGCACAGGAGCCTGTCTGCAAGGCTGGCCAGGAGAGAGTGTGCTACCCACCCTGCTTCCATGCAGCACTGCTGGGCAGCCCAGAGGCCCATGCTGCACTGGGCCCATGGCATCCGGCTACTCTCACTGTATCTCCACGTAGGGTCTTGGGCACTGTGACTGAGGTGGAGGGGGTCATGTGGGGGCCTGGGGACCCAGGTGCTGCACAGGGCCCAGATGTCAACTGAGACCTGCCCTTCCACTCCAGACGCTCACGCTTCAGTCGCTGGCCAGGCCTAGGGACTGCACCTGTGCACAATTTCATGCACCAGGCCTCTAGTTGGTGCATAAAGAAGTTAATGAGTAATTTTTGAAAATGCTTAGTTCTTTTTCAATCACCTTATATAAATGAATTTATAATATTCAAAAGTTATTTACTTTCTGTTATGTACCAGGCTAAATCTTCTGAGTACTAGGGGTATAGTCCTTACAGTCATTCAAAATGACCATTCTTTGTCTTCCATCCTATCTTTATTCACAAAAAATTTAATTGCTTAACTTTATTGTTGTGAAAATTATTATCTAAGATAATTAAGTTAAATAACATGTTTGTTTACTGTACCTTCAGTATGGATAACAAGTTTAATGGCAATGAAAACACTACAGAAATGTGTCTGGGCTAGATGAGGAGAAAGGAATTAGGGAGAGAGAGTGGGTTTTAAAGTGCATATTACATAGGATGGAAAATAATGCAATTTATGTTTAAACTTGATAGTAACCTTTTTAAACAAGAAGAATGGAATGCCATACTTTAAATTGGATAAAGTTTAGGTGCTTTATAGTGCACAAAGATACACATTGTGTACCTGGACTATAAAATGTAAACTTGGTGAAACATAAAATTATATCATGTTTCCAAGTTTAGTAAAAGATTTCCAATTAGAAGACTTCCTACATATAGATGTTCCTACAGGTAAACGTTTTTACCCAATTTTGCCACATTTATGGTATGGTAAGACAAGCATGCTCTACTTGCTTGGAGAGTATACTTCTTATGGTAAGGTTCAATGGAGAAATGAAACAAGTTATCCTTCCATAAGAAAAAACAGTTAAAAACAACTTTGAGAACTCTTAGAGCTTAAATCTTAAATCTAGTCTATAGAACAGATGTTGTAAATTTCATATGAAATTTATTTATTTGCAATTTAAAAAATTGCCCTGGTTCACATAGTTAAATATAATATGATTTATTGAGTATTACTATAAAAGTGTTGGGTACTTTTCAAGCTGCCTCCCAAACATTCTATAAGGGTAAGTCTTTTCCCTGCTTTACACACAAGGGCACAGTGCTCAGGGAGCTTAATTAAGTTACTTAATGTTACATTTTAAGTAAGAGATGAAATGAGAATTCAAACTCAGGTTTGCTTGATTTCAAAGCTCTTAACTTCTCTAATACCTTTTTGTTTTTATAAACTTTTGCTACTTTCATGCCATGTATTAATTAGGTAATATCACACTAAGATTATATGAACAAAGAATATGACAGATGAGATATTTTTAAATTGGATGGGCTATGGAGAGAAGTTAGTTTATTTGACACTATTGTCAAGTGGTGAAGCTGTAAAAAAAATACTGGGGCAATTATCTTTACTTGCTGGTATATCAGAATTAACCTTAGTGTTTCATATTTCTCTTGAAACATTATTTCAATTTCAGCTTCCAGAGGGTCTGCATCCCTTGGCTTGTGGTTCCCTTCCATCATCTTCAATGCCAGCAATGGCAGTGTTGTTTTTTTCCACACTGATCTCTTTCTGACCTACTCTGCTTTCCTTTACCATTTTTAAGGACTCATGTGATTAAGTTGAGCCCACCTGGATAATACAGGATAATTTTTCCATATCAATGTCCTTAGCTTAATCACATCTACAAGATCCCCTTTGTCATGTAATTCCATATTCACATGTTCCAGGGATTCAGATGTGGACATCTCTGAGAGGCCATTAGTCTGTCTACCATGCTATAGTTGAACACAGTTAGGCCTATTGCATGAATTGTAAGAAATTATTCCAATTGGCCCAAGTGGTTCTTGTTATTACACTATATACTCTCTGGATCAGTAATTTTATTCTTGAAAATTACAAGTTTAAATATAACATAGGCAATTCTTAAACTTTGCAACAATGATTTACTGAAAATATTATAAAAAGTAGAATTATCCAGTGACAGAGTTATAATCTGAGGTTGTGTTAAAAGTTTCATGAAGACAAGCTCTACTATTAGAACTTTTATTATGCTCCAAGTCCTATAAAACAAGCACAAATGAATTGCATACAAAAAATTTGCTAGTATACAGAGACACATAAAATGCAGAAGTGAGTTCAAACTAAGATTGAAAAACTTTATTTTTTACTAGTACTTGCCTTCTTAAAAATTCAGGCTGTTTTTGAGATGGTTTGTATGGTCCAAGACTCCTTTTAAAAGTTAATAAGCATTAGTGATGCCTTTTGAATAAAATCATTAATTTGTTTTATTTTTATTGTATTTTTATTGATATCAGAGAGGTAGGGAGAAGGGGAGGGAGCTAGAAACATCAATAGTGAGAGAGAATCATTGATCAGCTGCTTCCTCCACCAGGGATTGAGCCCGCAACTGGGCATGTGTCCTGACAGGGAATTGAATTATGACCTCCTGGTTGATAGGTTGACACTCAATCACTGAGGCATGCTGGTGTGGCATGAATTTGTTTTCTTAATAAAGTTTTGGGTAATAAGCAAAAGTATCCCAAATTTCTCCACTGACATTAGAGCTGTCTAAAAAGTGCTACAGTGAGTGTGTAATACAAGTTGGTTGATATTGATTATTTTTTATTGTGTTGGTGAATTGAAGAAAAAATTTTAAAAGATCCCTGCATTTTCACTTTCTCCAAACATTTTTAGTATATACAAAGGACTGTTCAGAATAAAACAAAGTCCACAGGAAAATAATAGTTAAATAGCAAGTCCTCACATATCTATGAAAAGTCATATGGACAATACAGGTTGTTCAGAGAGAACCATTAAAAAATCTTCAAAACCTACTACAGAATCAGTGACATATAATTGTCTGGTTGTTGTCTTAATAATGCCTTTCACTGCTTTGTGCAAGGGAAAAATACACAAATTTGGGCATTAGTTAACATTTATTGAGTGAAACAGGGACAGTAAAATAACAGGTGAGTACTGTCTTTATCACTCAATTATTGATCATAAAACCCGACTGTTCAGCAAATTACTGTAGCCTGAAAAATGACATTTCTAAACTTGGAGGTGAGTGGAGGAATGTTCCAAACTCAAAACCAGTTATTTAACTCTCTGAACACTGTTTGCTTCCTATTATAGAATGTGCAAGGGCTTGAGCTTTTTATTTGAAAGGCATGGATTACTTATTTAGAGCACTAAATTTTTGAGAATTAAACATGAGAATAATAAATTGGAGTGGCAAATTCAGTTGAATGTTTGTGAACATCTGTGCTAAAGTAGTGCTTATGTCATCCATTTGTCCCTTCCATATCTCCCCCTTCTTCCCTCCTACATCAGTAAAGTTTTCACTGCAGGTGTTTCTAAAAATTCAAAATGAGGTTTGTTCTTCATTTACAACTTGTCCTGTAACATCTTCTATTCTCACTTTTTGTTTCTGGTTTCAAAAATATAGTGGTTTTCACTGGTCAATGAGATAAAACCATGACATCTCAAAAACATAATTATTTTAATCAGGGTTCTTTTAAACCAAGACCTGGAAGGAACCTTAGAAATTACTCTTTGTCATACCATTGTACCTTGAAAAAGAATTGTGGTATTTATGTTGGATGATTTTTCCTCCATCTGTGTATGTTTGTAAGTAATGATTTAATCAATTCCTTTTTATTACTTTTCCCATTTCACTGTATTACAAATTAATTATTAAGATCAATTTACTGAGTGAGAAGAGATCAACCAAAGAACTTGTATAGGTGTATGTATATGCATAACCCCTGAACACAGAAAATAGGGTGGTGAAGGTCTGGAGTGTGGGTGTGGAGGTGGGTTAGAAGAGGCCAATGGGGGAATGTGGGGACTTAGGTAATATTTTTAGCAATAAAGATTTTTTTTAAAAGACCAATTTATTAAAAAACCTCAACTAGATTTCTTTTTATACATGTGATTACATTGCAAATTTTCTCTTGTCCTACAGTGAACCACGTTTTTAATGAACTCAGTTTGATCTAACTTTCATTTGGGTAACCCCAATATTTTAAATATAATTTTGAAAAGTATATGGATGTTCTTAGTTGTGAATAGATCATCCAATCCCTTTGCATCATCAAATTGAAGTGATTTTCATTCATTATGAACACTTTCCTATAAGGATTGTGTGTATGTAATTATTTCTAAATAATTCACAAATAAACGATTGTGGAACTGCAACCAAAATTTTGATCTTAAGTGGACTCAAGACATGGCTCATTAGAATATTTTCCATAGACAGATTGTTGAAATACATGGATAGATGCAGTAAGAAACTGCCTTTTTCTCAAATGATGAGATGTACCATTGCATCACCATAAGTTTGGCTTTCTTTTATATAATTACTAAAGGCTTGGTGCACGGATTCATGCACCAGTGGGGTTCCTTGGCCTGGCCTGTGGTGGATTGGGCCAAAACTGGCTCTCCAGCTTTCTCCGAGGTGTCCTGGATTGTGAGAGGATGCAGGCCAGCCCGAGGGACCCCACAGGTGCACAATTGGGGCTGGGGGGGGGGGGCAGCAGGAGGGCTCCAGGGCATGTCTAGCCTGTATCACCCAGTCCTGATTAGATGGACCCCAGCAGAAAGCTAACCTACCGGACAGAGCATCTTCCCCCTGGTGGTCAGTGCACGTCATACCGACTGGTTGAATGGTCAAAAGGTTGGACACTTAGCATATTAGGCTTTTATTTTATAGGATAATTGCAGATTATACTTTTGAATAGTGGATATTGTTTGATTGCTGACTCAGCCTTGTAAATAGCCTGACCTGGGATGAGTAATTCTTTAAAGTAAAATAATAGTAAGGGAAGTTGATGTTATTTATCTTTTTACTTGGTGTAGATGCTAAATATGAACTCATACACTTCTGTATTAAGGAGCAAAATTCTCAATTAGTTTTGTTACTATGGTTTATATAAGTTATACAAAGTGATATTTATTAATAGACAATGTTGATAATTTATTATTACTTATATATCATTTAGTCCTTTGGAAAGTGTTTGTTTCTTTTATTGTGATTTTTTGCAAGCAAGTATCCAACCTGCTCTTTGTTTACCTATCTCCTTGTGAGATACCTGGAACATAGTAGGTCCTCAGTAATTGTTGAGTTGATGCATTAATTTAGGAAGTGTAGTTTTGAGGTCTGTAGCCCTGTGCAAATCACTTCACTTGAGTGCCGAATTTCTTTATTTGATATATGCAGTAATCTAATATGTACCAGTATTGTTAGAGAGCAAGTTACAGCTATCTTTGCTATGATAACAACTAATCCAAAACCCTGATTCTATTAATTGCTTGCTGATAAATACCACTATGTGGTTACAGACTGAAAGTAGTTTTAGTAGAAACAATTTACCAGTGACCAGAATACTTTAGTCATGGTTCATCAAATTATAATTTGATAAAGAAAATAAGATCACAATATGTTCCAAGACAGCAACTACTCTTAAAGTTAAGAGTTTTTTTGTTTGTTTGTTTGTTTTTAACCTATTTTTACATGTATTTTACCATAATGGAGCAAATTGGATAAATTTATGTTTTAAAGCAAATGTGTTTGCAATTAAATGATAACATGTTTTGTATGCATGGTTTGAAAAAAGGAATAGTCTGACTAGGAAAAAGGAAATCTGACCTAGTGTTTAGGAAAAATAAATTTAACATTACTAATGAAAAATCATTCGTGTTTACTTATCTTCTGAATTTTTTATATTTATAACAGTTTCAACCCAATTGCAAATGTTTAGCATTTATTCCATTTAAATTCAGTAAATTTTCCTTTTATCAAAATGTTTACAATTCTTGGTTAACAATAGAAAAAAAAAGGCATAGATGTAAATAAATATGAAAATGACATATCCTAAAGCAAAAAAAAAATGATAGTTGTATTCTCTAATCATTAAATACTAGTATATATTTATTTTGAGTTATTTGCTGGAATGTATGATTAATTAAGAAGGGCTAGTCCAAGAAACCTTGAATTCCAGAGTGTGACATTAGGTGTTTGTTTAGCAAGTAGTGAGGAGTCATTGAGTTCTTTGAGAAAAGAAGTGACTTTCAGAGCTATAATACAATGACAGTTTGTTAAGAAGATATAATATAAATATACATAATTTATATTAATGACAAAATCCAAATGAGAAGTAGTAGATACCAGAAGTTGTAAGGTCAGTGAGAGTGGAGAGGTTGTGAAAGACAGGAGCACAGTAGAGAGACAGTCAGTAGTACTTTTAACAGTTGATTGGACATGGAATATGGTGAGGAAGCAAAAGTTCAATGTGACTGAAGTATTTTGATGATGACAATTTTCTTTTATAATCCAAAATATCCTAGCTATGTCTCTCTTGAATGCATGACATCTAAATACATTTGAGATGCCTGAACTTTATTCTGACTGACCCAGCTTCCAGAAATGATTAAGAACTATGTCATTGAATTCATTTCCATTGAGAATACTTTCAAATAAATCAATTTTCTCATTAAATGTGATATATGAAAAGATTGGATATTGGAGATTTGTAGGTGGGGTGAGGGTAATACCATTTAGAGTAGCATTTTACAACTAGATGGACAAATGTTTAAAACTTTGATTCTTTTCTATCCTCAGATATGTGGTGATGCTTCCCAGTCTCCTGCTCACTTGCCCTCTGAGGGTCAGAAATTATAAATTGGTTTTTAATGACTGTGTAGAAGGAAGGAAATAACTGCTTTTATCTTTCTTGGTTAATATATCTTTCTCCTATTTTTCTTAAACAGATCAAGTTAGTACTTCTTTACTTCTTCACAATTTATAGCTTCTTCAAAAACACATACAGTCTGAAAATGACCCAATTACGTTCTACTTAAAATTTCAATTTTTAAAAAGATTTTTATTGATTATTTACAGACAGAGGAAGGGAGAGGGAGAGAGAGAAAAAAAACATTGATGTCTGAGCAAAACATTATTTGGCTGCCTCCTGCACACCCCCTATGGGGATGTAGCCTGCAACCTGGCCATGTCCCTGATGGGGAATCAAACCAGCAACCTTTTTGTGCATGGGACAATACTCAACCAATTGAGCCAAGCTAGTCAGGGCAAGATTCTCATTTAAATAACCAAGAAGTGTGAATGTTTGATACCTACTGTGTCATATTGTTTAAATTATATACCCTTGTTGAGTTCCACAAAAGTATACACACATACATACTCTTTAAACCAGAGGCTTCAATGTTCCTAAAAAGAAGCACTTTACCCAAGTAGCAAATTCCTCAAATAATTATAATTTGCATCTACCCCCTCAAAAAAGGTCTACCTTTAAAAAATAATTACCTGTTTTATTAAGAATATTTAATATTTTGGATATGCAAATATATGGTACATAAAACATTTGCCCAGGATTCCTTCCTTAGTGTTACTGAACAATGGACAAAAACTCATAAAATTATTTTTGTAGAGCAATTTTTGTTATATTACCAGAGCTGTTTGTAGCTAGATCATGGAATTATGTTGTGATATGTAGAGAGCTGGACATTTTAGTGATCTTAATTAAAATAATTTTCTAGTAGTGTAATAAACTGATGAAGCCTGATGGCATTTCAGGAGAAAAATCAGAACTCATTTATGGGGTTAAAGACTATATTTATACTCTTAGAATATGATACTTGAATGTATAAATAGTGGGTTGTAGGTGACTATAGGTTTTTTCCATCACCTAACAACCTGAGAATTTAGGATCAACAATGGCTATGTGTTTTTTTTTTTATGGTAAGCATAGTATGAGAAGAATAACTTAAAGTCTTATAGCAAAGTTTAGTGTAAAAAACCTTAATGGTGATGCAGATAGTTATGTACAAAATGCAAAATAATTTAATATGGGAATTTTTGCTTGAGTTAGACTCTTTGCTTCTACAAGCTCCATAAGTGTGATTAGCTTGATAGAACTATCCTAAATGTGATTCCCAGACTCATTGGGTTAATAATCTATCTTCTGATTTTTCTTTTTGAATTAACTTCTCCTGTCTTAAAAATACTGGTCATCATATTAAAATATTGATCGAATCATATTAAACATTCTATTAAAATATGATTGATTTGATACTGAAATTCTTACCACATTCATTGAACTAGTTAGATATGCCTCCAGGTCATTGCAAAATCAAGGTTGAGATTTATCATATCTACTAGAGGCTTTGAAAATATAGAATCAGTGAGGCTCTTAGAACTGCCTGTTATAATTCTTAAAACATGGAATGCAATTGACTATTACTTTGAAGGTCTTACTCTAGTTTTTTTGTTTGTTTTTTAAAGATAAATAAACATTCCCCTAAGACCTGGTCATGCTTTATTGACTTTGTGAAGTTGAATATAATTGGGAAATTTTTCTAAATTTAGAAAAGGATATGATTTTTACCTCTTGATTAATGATTCTCCTTCCTGTTCACAAAGAAATTTGTCTCAGTGATTTCTTTTTTTAAAAAATTATTGTTTAAGGTATTACAAATAATAGGACATATGTCTTTTTCCCCCCACTGACCTCCCCCTGTCTCCCCTACCCTTCAGCACTTGCCCTTATTCCCCCTGCCCCAGCGTCTTGCATCTGTTGATTGTGCTTATATGCATGCACACAAGTCCTTCCATTGATCTCTTAACCTCTCCACCCCCCGCACCCTTCCCTACTTTCCCACTGTTTTGACAGTCTGTTTGATGCTTCTTTGCCTATATTTTTGTTCAACAGTTTGTAATGTTCTTTATTATCCATAAATGAATGAGATCATGCGGTATTTATCTTTCATTGACTGGCTTATTTCACTTAGCATAATGCTCTCTATCTCCATCCATGCTGTTGTAAATGGTAAGAATTCCTTCTTTTTTTAAAAATATATTTTTATTGATTTTGTACAGAGAGGAAGGGAGAGAGATAGTTAGAAACATCGATGAGAGAGAGTCATCGATCAGCTGCCTCTTGCACACCCCCTACTGGGGATATGCCCGCAACCAAGGTACATGCCCTTGACCGGAATCGAACTTGGGACCCTTCAGTCCCCAAGCCGACTCTCTATCCATTGAGCCAAACAGGTCTTGGCAAGAATTCCTTCTTTTTTATAGCAGCATAGTATTCCATTGTGTAGCTCTATTACAGGTTTCTAATCCACTCATCTATTGATGGGCACTTAAGCTGTTTCCAAATCTTAGCTATTGTAAATTGCGCTGCTATGAACATAGGAGTGCATATATCCCTTTGTCTCAGTGATTTCTAACTGGCTTTGAGTTTGTGGAATCTGGCTTTATAATCTCAAATTAGATAACTTGGAGATTTGACTATTTAATGAACTGAAATTTTAGGTAGGTGATACCAGAATTCTTTAACATGCTTTCCCATTGAATTGCACCATAGTGCAATAGTCAAATTTCAAAGTTGGTGAGCTAAGAGTAATAGAAGTAAAATGACACCTTGGTTAACAAATCCTCTGGGAGCAAAATGTTCCTTTTAAAAAAGTTGTCCTGAGTGTCGGATCTCCCATCCCAGTTTCTTCATTTGGGGGTTGAAGAATGTTCCCTGTCTTAGGTATTGTTAAACTTCTCAAAGGGCAAAGCTGGTGCTTGCTGAAGGGTGATCATCCTTCCAGAGAACTAATATGCAGCCAGAGGATTATAATTATTTTCTCTATGCACTGGGAAGAGGGCTAGTAACAGTGATGGGAACACAGTCTGTTTTCCTCAAACTACAAGTACATATTACATCTCCATCCCACCACTACCACTTGCATACTCTCACTATATGTAGCTTCTAAAGGTTGGGGAGCTTTAACTTAGATTTTTTATATAGTAGTAGGTGTGGAATCAGAATTTAGAAATTTATTCTTTTGGTTACTCTTTTATTTCTACTTCAGGTATCTACCATCTATCTATCTATCATCTATCTACAGTATCTATCTATCTATTATCTATCTATCATCTATCATTTATCTATTTTTTCATAAAAATATTATAAGAAATGTGAAGAATAAGAAATAGGATATAAAGTGAGCTTCCAAACAGAAGAATTTTCCAGTCCAGATGAGACTTGATGTACTTTAATTGGTGTATGGATTTTAAAAGACGAAGGAAGACAAAAGTTTTGAAATATAGCAGATAGAGGGAGCAAACATTAATTTTAAAGGCTTTCAGGGACAGGTTTGAGATATTCAGTGCAAATGCTTTATGGTTTGGATAATTAACTTTCATCCTGTTATAGTTATCTAATGGAGTATCATTTGTCATTCCATTTGTTTAGCTCCATTTCCTCATCTGTGTCATAGTGCTATTTCTGTGATTATGATGGGTGACTTTGGAATTAGAATCTGTCCTTTTAAATTTTGATATCAGTAATACAAAGTTCTCCTTAAATTTGACTTGAGTTACACCCTAAGATATGCTATCCCTTTATCCCATAAACATTGGGAGAAGATTTTTAGCCTGGTATTGTTTTTATGGAAGTAGTAAAAACGGCTAATTTTAAACTGAATTAATTCAACCAGAAAATGACTTGTCTATAACAGAATGTGTCTCTCTGAGATCCAACTTGTATTTATAAATTAAGCATTAAAATGTCATTTGCTTTATGGTCTCTACTCTGCTATTTTTCATTTTTAGGCTTGTTGTAATGGGAACAATGTAGGCTCTGGAATCAGACTGGAGTTCAAATCATAGTTACCACACTCATAGTGAGGCCTTAAACTCTCTTCAGTTTCCTGTCTTTAAAATGGGATTGTTATGAGGATTAAGTAGTGCAGAGAATGTGTCTGGCAAAATGCCTAGCACACAGCAGGTGCTGGGTAAACGATCTTATTCCTGTGTTAAAACTGACATCAGCTATTTATTAATGTGATTTTATTTTAAATGTGTCAGGCATATGCATATAAGGAAACTTCTTTACTTTGGAAAATAATTTGAACTTCTTTTGTGTGTGTGTGTGGGGGGGGGGGGTTGGGCTCTGGTAATGCTGCAGCAGAAAAGAAAGCCTTGGAAAGATTAGCAGCTATTTTATATCATGTATGCTAAAGCCTTCTATTTGCGAATTCAATGTAAGTGGACAATAATATAAAGTTGGGTCTCTGTTTCCCCAGGTTTTTCATCCTCAGGTTCAACCAACCATATTTTCAGTCTAAATCCATATGTTTGTGTGTGTGTGTGTGTGTGTGTGTGTGTGTGTGTGTGTGTGTATATATATATATATATATATATATATATATATATATATATATATATTCAGAGGTCGGGAATCTGAGATTTGGGGGACTGACTGTATGCATTGTTCTATTTGATTTTATATAAGAGACTTAAGCATCTGTGGATTTTGGTATCTGGGCAAGGGAGGGGAGGAGTGTCCTGGAACCAATCCCCTGCAGATACTGAGGGACAACTGTATGTCATTAAAAAATACAAAAAAAAAATACAAATAAGTAACCAAAGATTTATCTTTTTTAGTTCCTTTCAGGCAAGCACTTCATTAAGAAGATATATCTTCCACAGTTTCTTAAACAGCAATTAATTTATGTCTTATGAAGAGAACTTGCTGTGATATTTATAATTTCCTTGTTCAGTGATACTATAAATGACATTTTAGTTAGGACATATCTTTCAGTATTTTAAGTTCTAACTTTTTTGTGTGTCTTTCTTTTAATGAAAACAGCAACTTATTTTATACATGTTAATTTCATGAATTGGAAACTTCCTTTCTGATTTTTAAATTCTTTCCCTATGTTTTTCTTAATGGGAACTTAAATGAGAGAGGGAGAATATAATTCAGTTTTTGTTTGGGAGGGATGTAAAGGAGAATCCAGATTCTAAATGTTGTGATGTAGGAAGGTTATTAATACATTTGGAATTCAATATAGTATGAATAATTTAAATCTATAGACAAATCAATCGAAAGTTATTTCTACTATCTTAAGTTATTTCTCAAGAATAGAAAGAAATACCTTGACAGATTTAGCACTCAAATTCAACTGACTGAGAACAGGTGGTTAAATTTCTCCTCCACCTGCTATGCAACTTTATCATAAGAAATATTTCATTTTGCAAATGCTACTGCTAGCAGACACTTCTCTGTTTCAGAGCAGAAAACCAAATGGAAGGGGAGTACTTCTTTGAAGAAAACCATTTTCTTGATTTTCTTTTTAAATTGTGAGTGTAAGAAGTATGTACTTTGTTTTTCTGGGGGAAGGTTGGTGGAAAGCATGAGTGAGGGCCTTGATTAACCAACCATATTTGTTATACACCATTTGTTGTATACCATTCATGGCTCTTATTTTTAATTTTATTGTTTGTTCTGTTTTGTTAGTGTTGCTGTTCTTGTATACCAACACTCTGGCACTGACTTTCACTTATGATAACATTGCTACTTTGGGCAATAACAATTTTTGTATAATACTTTTGACACTAACTCAAACTCCTGTTATTTTGTTACAGTGGAATTATGTTATTAGAATGCATTGTTAGGTTTAACTACGTTGTAATGTAATGGTTGCAAGCAAAAATACGTGCTATGAAACTAATTGTGAACTAACTAGAGAAAAGTTAAAGGTGTTGTTCAAATACTTTTACCTTCTTAGCTTTTCTCTGATTCATTTACTTTCCCCTTCAGAAATTAACAGAAACACAGGAAAGTCAAGAAAATAACGTGACAAATACTTTGATAAGCTTAATCTGTATTTTTTTCTGAGTGTATACAGCTCCTACTAGCATATTTTATTCACAGCACTGTTAATGTGCTGCTCTTCATTGAGTGTAAGAAGTTAACATACCATAGCATGCATACACATATAACTTCTCTAGCATGGAAAGGCAAGCATTACATGTGTTTTCATGCTATTAATTTTAAAAAGCACTAAAATGTCCTCTTTTCATTGATAATGAAATCTGACCTCACCTGCCTTTCTGTATAGTATTAAACTGATGCTTGACATGATAGAAATCAAGAATTTGAAGTGTGCAGTTTATGACTTATGAAGTTGATAACTTATTTTTTAAACACTAAGTACTAATTTCAGTGGATTTTACAGGAGTCATTTTTTTTGATATGTAGATGGATTACTATTGGATTTGAGACTTTGAGGCCAAGTGATAAAATTGTATAATACTCTTCCCTTCCCCAAATAGCATGCCACCAAACACGATTACTGTAGTGAATTCTAGGTGTTTACAATTCTTTATAGAATGCCTGCTAAACTATTACCTTTATAAAACTATTCATTGTAGAAAACGTATTTGAACCAGGTTGACAGAGAACTTTTGCTACAGTCTACCTACCAGATTGTACACATAATACACAATCCTACATTGTCATGGTGTTCAGTATAAAAGGAAAATGATTGTACACTTGATGGTTTTGAAATTTCCATTAAAAAATCCATTTGGGTGAGCAGACAGCATGGGCTTAATACATGTTTGTATTAGCAATGTTGAGAGTATATCTTCCACTCTTATTCTTTTGATAACTTTACATATTCAAAGATGGAATCTTTGCTTTAATTTGCATATTCTGGAATACTAATGAGGTTGAACATTTTTCTGTTAATCATTTGTACTTTTATCTTTAAGAATTTTCTGCTCATATCATTTACACGTTTCCCTTGGGAGTAATTTTTAAAATATGGAAGTTTTTGAGGTAAGCTTACAATGTTAACATCACCCTATTAACATATGTCAATTGCTTATACTTCCTATTTCTTTTGTCTTCAAATAGCAGTACAAAGAAATGCCATAGAGTGTGTATGTTCAGTTTGACCGCCTTTGCAATGCTTTCAGTGAAATGATCAGACAGTGCTCTTTGAAAAAGTAATTGTTCTCTTTGAGCAAGCCCATTTCGCTTATTCATGTATACTTTGTGAAAGATTGCTTTTGCACTCTGTGGTTGGTCATTATTTAGAAAATAAGATGTGTTCAGTCGGTGTGATGGGTGGGTGTGACCTGGTGGCAATATACAGATATTGTAGGAAAAAGATTTGATTTTTAGAAAGAAAATTGATGAACACAATCTCTCTTGTGATAAATTTTATAGTGCTCATGGAATTATCTGGGCAGGATTTGCTTGATTCTAAATTAGCATGTAAAAGTGAATCCAAATAACAATTGTTTTAAGCAGAATTAATTATTCTTATATGAGTTTATATAGAACAAAAGCTTTCCTGAATAATTCTTACAAACTTCAAAGCCATTATCTACCTTTCTACTGTAAACACTTGACTTTTCAAATTGATGGGCCATTAATTAATAATGTGAAAGCCAGCCATATTGTCTTGCCAAGAAAGAACAGAGGTATTTTATTGTTAGGTAGTCTTGGTCTTGGAAGAGTTGCTATTAATAATCTTACTCTATTTCTTACTGCCAGCATTACCTCCTGGATTCAACTCTTGCTGGGAAGTTATTTAGAACATGAAATTGCTTTAGAAATTTTTCCTGAGGACCTTAATCCCTCTGTATCAGGGTTTTTCAACCTTGGCACATTTGATATTTTTGATGTGGAATTGTTTAGCAACATCCCATTAGACACAACCCCTCCCCCTTGCATCAATGAAAAATGTCTCTAGACATTGCCAGACATGGGGGAGGGGAGGCAAACATCCTTTTGGCCCACTTCCCCCTATTGAGAACCATTGGTCTTTATATTGCTTTTAACAATATGCCTTGAAAAAATGATTTAAAATGTTATTTGTTTTTGTAATCACTCAGGTAATAATTCCTCTAAGGATAGATTGATAGAATTGTGACCTGGGGGTTGTAGAGAGATTTCACATCCTTGCAGTGTTGAAGACCAGTGCTCTCCACATCCATTAAACTTAATGGAAAAGAGAAGAGAATATTGAATCTGCTGAGAAGGTTGACATGGCATGTAGTGATGCAGAAATAATATGGAGTATTCTGAATGTTAAAAAGTCAAACGATGCTGATAAAAAGTCATGAAGAAGATGATTTATTGAAGGTTTTTCTTCAGCTTTTGAAGTAATTAATTAGAAAGTTAGTAGTATTATCTTGCCAAGAAAGGGCTGTATCTTTATACTCTGCTTTTCAGTTTTAAGAGCAAGAAATAAATGGCAAGTAAACAATTGTTTTATGTAGTTTATTTTTTAAAAATAAATTTTCAGAATATGTCATGGGGGCAATGTGGTTTTAGCTATACTTCTGTCCCAGTTATATCTGTGGTTTTATAAAAATGATAATTAATGATCATTTAAAGCACTGCAAGATAAAGAGATGTCTTTGGAATGATCCACAAAAATTTGATTCTGCATTCATTCAAATGACATATATTAAACCTCTTGTGTGCAAGGTTCTGTGCAGGGAATCAGAAAATAATAAGACATTCTGCTTGAATATCTCATTAAAATAATTCTGGTTGAATGGAAATTTTAAGGATACCACTCACCTTCTTTCTATTACCCGTTTTTCCAGTTGATTATGTAATTTTAAATATCTTTTGCAAAAACACTTTAAAAGTGTGTGTGAATGTGTGTATGATATATATCCTGTATATAATTTAATTCTTTTAAAGCTATTTCTGAAAATAGAGGAATGCTATATTCATTTTCTTTAATGCTTGTTAAATTTTTATTTAAATTATTATCTTTATTAAATATCCATGAGAGTTGAATAAAACATGGTACTGTATTATTAATTCATTTTTATTATACTGTGGCTCTAATATTATTAAGAAACATTGATGTCACCCTCAAGGCCAGAAGTTTTGCTAATTATTGCTGGTTGGTATCAGAATTTAAAAAGCAGGATCTTTATGAAAAGTCCAGTAGAGTTTTAAAACTTTTTCATTAAAACTGATCATATTAGATTATAGGTATGACAAGGAAAAAAGTGAAATCTTTATGATATTGGATAGACTGGAATTAGTATTACAAATAATTCAACATTTCAGATAAGTGGGAAAATTACAGAGTTCTAGCACTTGAAAATCCATTCTTCCTTTCTGATTTCTAATGTCAATTTTAGCAATCTACATTATGAATACACAGACCCATTCAGAACCATGAGCTCCCTGCTCCTTAGGCAGGTGATTTAGAGACAATTTTGACAATGTATACCCAAGGAAACACAGCCAGTCTGGTCTAAAGAATAATGAAAGGCTGTACCATGATGATTGTTTTTAGTGTAACCTACCTGAGATAGCTATGAAATATTTGATATATTCTCTACTGACTGCTGTTCAACCTTTTTAAAAATCTTTTTTATCACCCCTAAAAATTACTGATATAATATACATGGATATAACTTGTATTTATTATTTTTATTGCTTCTTTTTTTTAAAAAAAAAAAAGATAGAAATGGCACTACACTATAGCTGTTTATCTAAATAATCCCCAAATGATGTAAGAGATATTGCTAGAAAACAAAATATTTTAACATGCAAACATTTTCGTTCCTTTTGGGTTGATTAGAACTATAACAACAAAAGAGGAAATAATCTTGTAATGTAACAAGGTTAATCTTTGCCTTTTATTAATGGGGCTGTTGGAGTTTAGAATAAGACTAGACTTACATTCAAATCTTATCCCAACCACTTAAAAATCTTTGTGACCTTAGGCCAATTATTTTTTTAACCCTTTTATAGCTCATTTGTCTTATACTTAATAAAAAGGACAATCAGAGTACCTATTGCAATGGATATTTTTAAATATATTTTTAAGGATCATGTGTGTAAATTTCTTGGCAAGTGCCTAATGCATAGTGACTATTCAATAAATGAGAGATTTTTAAAAAATCTTTCTAGAAGTAGGTATTCCAAATTTATTTTAACTGTGAATAGCATAATTTGATTGTATTGCTACCTACACAGTGAAATAAATACTAAAAGCAATTACTCTGACACTAAAAAATCTGAAATCCTCTGTGATTATAGTTTTGAACCAGCTTGTATGTTGTTTTACCAGTTCTCATTTATCTTTACTGACCTTGGGAAGCTTTATGCAAAAAAAAAAAAAAATGTTTTTCACCCTGACCAGTTTGGCTCAGTGGATAGACCGTCGGCCTGCAGATTGAAGGGTCCCAGGTTCGATTCTGGTCAAGGGCATGTGCCTTGATTGAGGGCACATCCCCAGTAGGGCGTGTGCAGGAGGCAGCTGGTCGATGTTTCTCTCTCATCGATGTTTCTAGCTCTCTATCCCTCTCCCTTCCTCTCTGTAAAAAAAATCAATAAAATATATTTAAAAAATGTTTTTCTTCTATAATGTTAGAGTGCCATGAGCCTTTTAAACTATATTGAAACAAAATTTAGTATATTCTATAGACAGATAATTAGTACTAGATTATTTCTTGAAATAATATCATTACTGTGAATTTTATGACAACTTTTAATTTGCCTCTTTTTCTGATTTAAACACATTTTTAGATCTCTTGTGGAAGAGGAAGACCAACACATGAAATTGTCCCTTGGAAGCAGCGAAATGGGCCTCTCATCCCATTTGCAGTCTTCCAAGGCAGGAGCAACTCGTATCTTTACCAGCAATACCCACAGTTCTGTGGTGTTACAGGTATTCTAACCTGTCCTTTTTCTAATGTTTAATGGGTTTATAAAGCACTCGCGGTTTATGTGGTGTGGGCACCTTTGAGAGTGGGGTTATATGGGAGCTCTCTGTACTTTCTGCTCAAGTTTGTTGTGAACCAAAAACTTCTCTAAAAAATAAGGTTTATCAATTTAAAAAAAGCAAACAAACAACAGAGGAGAAACTTTGAGGGGAAAAATGCATACCTTGCTGGTGTTAAAAAAAAAAAAAATCCCCAGAGTCCATTCTTTGCTTTGATTGTGCAAAGGAAGTCTTGCTATCATTGCACTTTATTAGAGAATGTTGTATCTGGCAACATTAACTTTCCACTATATTGCAGCCAAAATAAATATCACAAAGTCTCTATCCTAAATGTTCTAGTTCTTCACGCACAACTGATTTTACTGTCACCTTTATCATAGTTCTAAAGGTTTTATTTATTTGATGTCTCAAGTCACATTGGCAATGTGAGGACTGCTGGATGCAAATACACTGGTAGATGTAAGAAGTAATAACACATCAAAGGAGAGGACAGAAAAAAACAAGAGAAAGTAAAAAGAATACATAGAACTTTAATATGGAGTTATTTAGCATTCGGACTTCGTGAGTCCAAGTACTTCTGACCCTTGTGAATACTCCCTGACCTCTACGGGCATTGCTGAGTTAGAGAATCATATAATACAGGATATTCATAAATGTCTTCTAGATATAAATTATATTAGTGTTCTCTGCTTAATAAGATAAGGAAAAATAAATATTTCTAAATGTATTTTTAAAGAAATAGTTGAATTTCATGTATATAGTTTGTCAAGAACCATTAAAAATAAATCAATATATAGCATAAAGTATAGTATTAGCATAATATATATAATAGATAACATAGTGAGGAAATAGGCTTATCTTTGCTGTGTGGCCTTACTGTGTTATTTCTCTGGGCTTCATTTTTCTTAATTCCAAAATATGGATCTTGACTAGAAGATCTTTAAATTCCCTTCTAGTTTCCATCTGTGTGATTCAGTGAAATCACATTTTCCCAATGTTTCAGTTTCTAATGGGAGCTGGGTTTTAGAGTTCATTGTTCTGTGGGTATCAGAAATGTGAGGTTCAGGAAGGAAACAATTTCTATCTACTGGCATCTGAAGTTTATGTAAATGGCTTAATTGTTGGTTTTGGAAAGTATGGATGGAGAGAATAATGGGTCAAGCAGATAGGAGAAGCATGAGAGGAAAGACTTTTTGATATTCAAGTACTTTCTCTAAAGAAAATACAAAGAGACTCATGTACCCCTCCACTATACTTCTGCCCTATCCATAACCATAGTCATGTGTAGATTCCAATTTTTGTGGTTCTGCTAATTTTTAAAATGTATTTTAAACCAAATAATAAAAGCCACTGCAATGAAATGACACAGATTTAAAGCAGCGGTTCTCAAATTTTAGTGCATATCAGAATCACTAGGAGGATGGCTGTTAAAACAGTGTGAACTGGTCCCCACTCCCAGTTTTCTGAATAAAAAAATGGGGGGTAGGGTCCAGAAATGTGCATTTCTAGTAAGTTCCCAGGTGATACTGAAGGTCTGAGAAACATACTTTTACAACCATTGTTCTGGAAGAGGCTAAGTCTGCCTTTCACCAAGACAGATGACATCTCCCTTCCTGAAACCCTTATATCATATGGAGATAAGTTAAAGTTATAATGAAGAAACAATGGAAGTACTTTAATTATCCATCCATAGGAAAATGGCTACCTAAATTATGTTCTGTCAACTATTTAATAATGTGCAATCGCTAAAAAAATAGAGACAGATCTGTATGCACTGAATGGATAGATTATATAAAATGAAAAAAGTAAGAGGACAGATGTGGTATATTCATATAATGGGATATTATATGGCTGTATAAAGGAATGAAGTACTGATACATGCTACATTTGGATGAACCTTGAAAACATTATACTACATGAAAAAAAGCTGTTTATAAAGTACCATCAATTATATGATTTCATTTATATGAAATGTCCAGAATAGGGAAACCAATAGAGGCAGAAAGTGGGCTAGTGGTTGCTTAGGGCTGGAGAAAATGTGAGGACACAAGATTGATAGTTTAAGGGTTAGGGTTTCTTTCTGAGGTGATGAAAATATCCTACAATTTATCTTATACTATGTTGCACATATTATTTGTGAGTATACTAAAAAACACTGAATTGTACATTTTTAAAAATGTATATATTTTATTGATTTTACACAGAGAGGAACTGAGAGGGACAGAGAGTTAGAAACGCCGATGAGAGAGAAACATCGACCAGCTGCCTCTTGCACACCCCCCACTGGGGATGTGCCCGCAACCAAGGTACATGCCATTGATCGGAATCGAACCCGGGACCCGTCAGTCCGCAGGCCGACGCTCTATCCACTGAGCCAAACTGGTCCCGGCTGAATTGTACACTTTTAATGGGTAAATGGTATGGTATGTTAGCTATACCTCAATAAAGCTATTAAAACAGTAGTAGATCAATATATATTGTACAATTCCATCTGTTTGTAGAAAAATATGTGATATGCGTACATATACATGAATGTAAGAGCAGGAGAACCTGATGAAGGTTGTCTTGCACTTCGTGTTATGTATAACACTGCACTGTTTAATTTGTTTTAAATGGAAATATTTTTGCACATTACCTTTGTAATTAAAAAAAATATATAATGGTTGACAAAACAAGTGTAGCTGTGTCTTAGAACCTTTAGCTCTGTCAAGTTTTAGCTCAGCCTTTGTTGGTCCAGGCTGATTGTAGGGACAGTGATGTGAAAATAACCTGAGAGTTTGTATTAAGTAAATATAATCTTTTCTAAACTTATTTATAATGTATTAATATTATATGTTCTGTGGTGGCATAGAGCTACCAATTTATATTGCTTTTGAAAACTTTTGTATACTCTTTAAAAGTCTATTAAAATTATGTTCTCACAAATGGAGATTATTAAATACAAGCAGTAACAGGGACCTTTGTTTGGTATCTAATCTTAGGTGTGTGGTTGTCAAGGGAATGAGCTAGAGAAGTGTTTAATGTGTAAATGCTATCATTGTTTTAAAATTAGCAATCACACAAACTCCAGCTTCAAATGCATTGAAAGTACCTGTCAGGGGAACAGATCCAGGGGGAAAGGCTGCTTCAAGAAGTTTCATTCTGAAGGATTACCCACTGCATAATTGTAGCTGGAAGGATGGAAGGACATGTGTTTAGGCCATAACTGGAATCCTAGTTTTACTACTTACCAGATAGTTAAGCAACTTTGGGAAAGTCATTTATCCTCTTTAGGCCAACGTCCTTATCTGTAATATGGGTAAGAGATATGAGGATTAAATGTGACAGTTTATGGGAAAGTAAGGTGCATGATTTATTTCCCTTCCATTTGAGCCAAACAGGGAAGGTGTCAGAGAAAATGTAGCTGATCAAAAGTGATGGGTTTGCCAAATAAAGTGTCCATCTGGTGGGCCTGATCTGCTCTAACAGATTAGTCGTCTCCATTAAGTAGGCTTTAGAAAACTAAGCTGTCAAAGAAAGTGCCTGGAAAGAATTTTGATACCTAACAAGCTTGGACCTTGAATAAATCTCAGGGGAATCCAGGATGGAATTAGCAGTGCAAAAGACTTACTCAAGTAAGGAAGATTAAGTAGTAACAGGTAAAAACAAACAAACAAAAAAACAAACATGGATTATTCCATTTTCCTCACTCCTTTCCTGCTACTCCAGCTGTGGGTATTATGAACAGTTTCCCTCCTTTGACTTCATTCCGTTACCCAGATTGTCATCATCTTACTAGTACTTTTACTACCCCACACTATGGTAGGTACTTCATTGACTCAAACCCTTCCTAGCACCTTCATTGCTTAAAAGTAACAGCTTTATGAGATAAAATTTATATAGCATGTATTCACCCATTTAAAGTGTACAATTTGATGGTTTTTACTTATTTATTTATATCAGACATACATTTAAATATCGTTGATTTTTTTTTAGACAGAGAGAGGAAGGGGGAGAGAGGGAGAGAAACACCTGTATGCACCCGATAGGGGATGAAATCTGCAACCTGGGCATGTGCCCTGCCCAAGAATCAAACTGGCAACACTTTGATGCATGGGTTGATACTAAACCAATCACACTAGCCAGGGCCAATTCAATTATTTTTAATATATTTATAATGTTTTCCAGATAGCACCATAATCCATTGTAGAACATTATCATCTCCTCAAAAACAAACCTGTATCCATTAATAATCAACCCCCATTTATCCCCAAACCCTTTCTCCAACCCTAAACAACCATTAATCTACTCTCTGTCTCTATAGATTAGCTTATTCTGAACATTTCATACAAATGGAATTATACAGTATGTGGACTTTTGTGACTGATTTCTTTTACTCAGCATAATGCTTTCAATATTCATCCACATTGTAGCATGCATCAATACTTGTGTACTTTTTATGGCTGAATAATATTCCATTGTATGGATATACCACATTTAAAAATCAATTTTTCCATTGATGGACATTTGTGATAGTTCAACCTTTTGGCTATTATCAATAATGCTACTATGAACAAAGTGTCTGTGTGGACATGTTTTCAATGATCTTTTATGTATACCTAGGAATGGAATTGGTTCATATAGTTATTCTTAGCCTAATTTTCAGAGCATTTTCCAAAGTGACTATACAATCTCACATTTCCTTGGGCAGTGTATGGGGGTTCCAACTTTTCCACTTTCTTGCCAACACTTATTATGTCTTCTTTATTATAGCCATACTAGTATGTGTTAAGTAGTATCTTGTGGTTTTGATTTGTATTTCCCTGATCCTAATGATGTTAAGCATCCTTTCATTTGTGTTTATGGCCATTTCTATATCATCTTTGAAGAACTATCTATTCAGATCCTTTGCCCAGTTTTTAATTTGGTTATTTATCTTTCTACTAGAGGCCTGATGCATGAATTCCTGCATGGATGGGATTCAGCCGCCTGGCCCAATGGGGACCAATTGGCTGGCAGTGGGGAGGGACCACAGGAGGTTGGCCGGCTGGCCCTGCTTTCTGATTGGGATTGGGGGGTGATCAGGGGCAGGCCTGGTTCTGGGAGGGGCCGTGGGAGGTTGGGGGAGGCTGATCGGGGCCCCAATGAAGTCAGTTGGCCGCTGCAGTGAGCATCATAGCAACTGGTCATTCCAATTGTTCTGTTGTTCCAGTCATTTCACACAACATATATATATATATATATATATATATATATATATATATATATATATATATATATATATATGTATATATATATATATATATATATATTTCAGTTGGAAGAGTTCTTTATATATTCTTGGTACAAATACCTTATCATACACATGATTTATAAGATTTTCTTTCAGCAGCTTTGATTTTAAAATCCTTGTTATTCTGCCATAACTCCAATCTTGCCAATCTCTAATCCATTATCCATTAAGTGATATAATCTTTGCTTCTGCTTTACCTGAGAATTAATGGGACAGATATTAAAGGCAAATGCCTGTAAAACTTTTGATTTTTTTTTTTTTTACTATTCTCTATACATATATTATTCCTTCACACTTCAGTGTCTTTGCACCTATTTCCTGTCCCTGAAATGCCCATATTTTACTTTTTCTGTTTGGTAAATCCCTATTCACTCATACTGATACATCTTAAGTAAGTGGTAAAATTAGAGTTCTAGTTTTGGCCTAATTACATGTCCTTCCCACAATAGTTATTCAGTGCATAATCCTGCATAGTGAGACTTTTTTCTCCCCCACAGGCAAATATATATTTATTATTATTTTTATTTCTTTATTGATTAAGTAATCACATATTTGTCCTCATCCCCCCATTCCTATCCCAAACTCCTCCCCACACATGCCCCCACCCCCTGTTTTCCGTGACCACTGGTTAGGCTTATATGCATGCATACAAGTCCTTTGGTTGATCTCTCTGCCTTACTCCCACCCTCCCCTACCTTCCTTCTGAGGTTTGACAGTCTGATCAATGCTTCCCTGTCTCCGGGTCTGTTTTTATTCATCAGTTCATGTTGTTCATTATTTCCCCTAGATGAGTGAGATCATGTGAGACTTCCTAAAACAGTCATTTTTTATGGATACATTCCCTGATAGCTACTTTCAATGCCTTTTGAAGCTGGAGTTTGTGTGACCCAGGCAGAGTTAGTGGCTTCTTCAGTCCTTCCCTCTTAGCTGTTAATATCACCTATTTGTGAGATCTAAGATCTAAGATCTAATTTGTTGTTTTTGAATGTCTATGATCAATGAATAGGATACATGGTAAATACTTAATAAATGTCTATTAAGACATTTACTTTTAAGCTTTATGAGGTATAACCAGAGTAGCATTTTCTCTAAGACAAATTTTCCTCAGTACTGAGGCAAATACTTTAGAGAACTCTATCTAAAGCCCAGGAATTGTAAAGTTTCTGCCCTTGTAGGTTGGATAGGAACTATTCTCAGTTCTTTGTGAGCCTTGGATAATGATATTTGTTCTTGCAGATGTCTCTTTCCCCAGACAAATGCACTTAGAACACTCCTGAATACTTGAGGGGAACTGGTTTTAGATTTCTGTCACTCTGTGAAGATTTCTCCTCTTGTATTCTGCGCTACAAGCCTGGCTGACTTAACTTCCCCAGACTCTCAATCTTGGGAAGATGCCAGGTTTCACCTGAGCTCATACTGCCTGTAATTGGACAGTTCAGGCAGTAAGAAATCATGGGGCTCATCTAATTCATTTCTCGCACAGACCCTTCTCTTTTATACACTCTTACTTTTTTAAAAAACTTTGTCTGGTTTTAAGTTGTTTCAAGCAGTAAAATAAATCTAGTCCCTATAACCTCATCTTTGCTGGACACAGAAATCTATAGGATATAATTAAATGCTAACTTATGAGACCCACTACAGGCGTCTAATTATTCTAGCGTTTTGGATAGAGATAGATTTACAAAGGAGGACAATTAAAAAAATTATTTTCCAATTACAGATGTTATAAAATGTCATATTAGTTTCATATGTATAACATAGTGATTAGACATTTATATACCTTACAAAATGGTCACCCCAAGATGTCTGGTTCCCATCTGAATCCATCCATAGTCATTACAGTATTATTGACTGTATTTTCTGTGCTGTACTTTACACTCCTATGACCATTTTTGTAACTGGCAATTTGTACTTTTTAATGCCTTCACAATCTTAGCAACTCCCATGCCATCTGGTGACCTTCAATTTGTTCTATTATCTATGAGTTTGTTCCTGTTTTGTTTGTTCATATATTTTGTTTTTCAGATTCTACATATAAGTGAAATCATATGGTATTTGTCTTTGTCTGACTTATATTTCTTAGCATAATACCCCAAAGGAGGTGAAATTTTAACTAATCTTTGAAGGAGGGAGGATATTCTAAGTGAAAGACAATGGCATAAAGTTACTAGAAAAGGAGTAAGTCTGGGTTTTTACCAATCAGATAGTCTGGAGAACAATCTGATAAGATGAGTTAGAGTACTTAGGGACATAATGAAAAATAAGGTTGAGCAGTTAAGTTGGATCAAGATTAGAGAAGTCTTTAAAGTCTTACATTGTGATGTAATGCAATGATAGAAGACCATTAGAAGGTTTTTTGTTTTGTTTTGTTTTGTTTTGTTTTGTTTTTACCTCCAAGAAGTGTTATATAATGAGAGCAGAGTTTAACATTAATATAAAGTTCTATATTCAATCTATATATCTATTTATCTTACATGTGCACCTGTTTCTTTTCTGTCCCCTGAAATAAATCAAGAGCAACCTTATAAAACATAGAGATTGTATTGTTTTGATAAAATACATTACATTTACTTAAAGACTGAAGTAAACCCATTGTTTAATTTTTTCTTTTTTAATTCCTTAACCTTTGTTCATAAAACATATTTTTCATTAATAATTTACATTGTTCTTCTCAAGATTCACTTTCTTTTTATTCCATTTATTTTTTGAAATGTCACTGATCAAAACTAGATAGAATATACTAATAAGTTATTTCCAATGCAGAATTTAGTGGAAAGATTTGCTTATCAAATTTTTTTAATGCCTGAGTACCAGTATCAATCAAGCTTTTTTCACATTGGCATTATATTTAATTTAAAAGTTATTGATAACCAACCATTTTTTGGCATTAATTATTTGTAGCTCATCTGATTTCTATACTATGGTTGTGTAATGTCAACATGTATCCTCTTCTGTTTTAATATGGCCATTTTAAAATTTATCAAACTTATTTAAAATATTCAGTCCTTCAGTGTATTACATATATACCTAACTCTATTTAATAGTACTTGAAGTTTTGGTACACTGGGTAAGTGTAAAGCTTTTAAAAATGCTCAAATCCCCCTCTCCCCCTTCCTCAAAAGGATGTGAAGAAAAAGACAAAACAGAAGATATGGGGATATCTATAGAAGAGGGAAAGGAAAACATTAGACGTAAGAAATTGAGAACGAAAACAATAGGTTCATAAATGAAAGCCAACATCCAGAAGAAATAGAAAAATAGAGAACTAAGATAAAGATTAGGGCAGAAAAAACTTGAGTTTAAAGCAAAAGAAACAGTTTTGAAGACACCCTAAAAGACTAATTGGAAACTTTAAGCAATTTTGTGTAAAAACAGAATTGTATTTGTATAATAGTGGACTACCATATGGAAATAGACAGGAATGTTCCTAGAATTCTGACAGGAGGAATCAGTAAAGTTTGGTGGAAAAATCATTTTATAATAGAAGAACACATTTTAAGTGTGCAGGGTATCTTTAAGAGTTTTTTATAGAGTTATATAGGGAAAATATATATGAATGAACAATATAAAATATTCTCTTATTCTAAGGGGATATGTTCCAAGGCATCTGATGGATGCCTGAAATTGCAATTAGTACTGAACCCAGTATATACTATATTTTTCCTATATATATATATATATATATATATATATATATATATATATATACCTATGATAAAGGCTAACTTATAAATTAGGCACAGTAAGAGATTAACAACAACCAATAATAAAATATAACAATTATAATAACATACTATAATAGTTAGGTAAATGTGGTCTGGTCGTCTTCTTCCTACCCTCCCTCCCTTCCTTTGTCCCTTTCTCTCTCTGGTGATACTGTTCTGATAATGGAGATGACTTCTAATGACTAATGGGTGGAGACCATATACAGCCTGGAGATGCTGGACCAAAAGGGATGATTCACATCTCTCCCGGGCAGGACAAAGCAGAGTAGCATATATTTTCATCACATTACTCAGAACAGCATGCAATGTAAATTTTATGAATTGTTTATTTCTGGAATTTTCCACTTAATATTTTAAGATTGTGGTTGACCATAGATAACTAAAACCATGGAAAGCTAAACTGTGGATAATAGGAGACTGCTATATAGAGGGCAGATGAGAATTGTGGAGAAGAATGACGCCTTACATTTCTTTTTTATATGTGCATTCTCTACAAGATTAGTGTACAACATCCTGGAATAACATTGCTTCATTCAACATCATTTTGTTATAACGTTGATGAGATGCCATAGAAATTTAATTCTTGTTTATATCAATTAACCTGTATAAAATTAGTTTTGTTATATGTTGTTCACTTTAAGTCAAAAGACCTATACAATGTTAAATGACTATTTAACTATAGAAAATTTGTTTAGAGAAATGACTGCCTGCTTCTGTACAACAAATTATGTTGTAAAAGTAATTTTAGTTTTTTTTTTCTTTAGACAGAGCTAGGATATCCAGATAACCACATGCAAACAAGATATTTAGAATCCGTATGAAAAAAGTTTGAATTGACACATCTTATTTGGATAAATATAGCAATAATCAGGAATAAAATTAGTAAATATGGAATTGGAAAGTGAGATGATTTATTTATGTGTATGAAAATAAAGGCTGTGAAACAGATAGAAAGGGAAACTAAATGCACTGAAAATAAATGCAAAACCTCACAAAAGTAGACAGTTTGCCAAAGACAGATAAATTAAATTTACAAGATACTCAGAATGTGCCAAAAGTGATATAGATAATCTCATCTTCCTTTTTTTTTTTTTTTTTTTTTTTTTTTTTTTTTTTTTTTAGGGTTCCATATTATATTGAGAAAGATTAGATGTGAGTTTTTTTTTTTGTTTTTTTTTTAAGATTTTGTAAAGAGAAGCAAAATTATCAAGTTTGTGCAGAGGGTAAAAGCTCCTGGTGTCTTAGCTGAGCTGTTCAGAATTTGAGGATTAAATATATACCTCAACAAGTAGTTTTAATGGAGTATGGGCAAATGAGAAATGACATACATCATGTTGCTCAATTTCCAGGAGTGGAAATTGTGAAACACAGGAGTGCTTGTGAATAAGCCAAGACATTTTTATTTTTATTTTATTTTATTTATTTTTTGACAGAAGAAAACAAATCATTCCTTTAAGCTGAATAAGCTATGATTACCTTTCAAAATATTATCTACATATATCTCAGAGAAGATTAAAAATTATTTGATGAATAAAATAAAATAAGGCAGCATCCAGTACTTAGTTTAATTTCATTGGTATTGTGACATCTCTCTTTTTAGCCAATACCTAAGGTGTAATAAATTCACAAGATAAAGCATATGCTTTTACTTGCTAGTGGCTATTAATTCTTTAAAAGTGCATATTCTTCACCCAGCTAGTGTTGCTCAGTGGTTGAGCCTCGACCTATGAACCAAGATGTCATGGTTCAATTCCTGGTCAGGGCACATTCCTGGGTTTTAGGCTCGATCCCTAGTGTGGGGCATGCAGGAGGAAGCCTGTCAATGATTCTCTCTCATCGCTGATGTTTCTACTTCTTTCTTCCTTTTTTTTTCTCTCTGAAATCAGTAAAAAATACAAAATAGTAATTTCTGTGTACATACAAGCCAAAAATAGGTATCACACACACACACACACACACACACACACACCTAGAAATACATTTGATCTTTGAACAACATGGGTAAGGGGTGCTGACACCCCTATTTCCCTAGCATTCTCACAAATCCATATATAACCTGATGCCTCCAAAAACTTAATTACTAATAGTCTACTGTTGACTAGAAGCCTTACATATAACATAGTTGATTAACAGGTATTTTGCATGTTATATGTATTATATACTGTATTGTACAATGAAATAATCTATAGAAAAGAAAATGTTATTAAGGAACACATAAGGAAGATAAATACATTTGCAGTATTTATTGAAAAAAATACAGGTATAAGTGAAATCATGCAGTTCAACTCCATGCTGTTCAAGGGTCAATTATATATGTACTAGAAGCCCGATGCACTTAGATTCATGTAAGAACTGACCTTCTCCTGGCTGCCAGCACTGCCTTCGCTCTGGCCAGAGCTGCCTTTCCCCTTTCCCATGCTGCCAGAAGCCCTGAGCAGCTGGGACAGTGTGGAATGCCTGCATCGTCACCATGGTGATGATGCAAGTGTTCCATCCCACCCTGGGCCACTCAGCACCTGTGTATGCAAATTGACCGGCCATCTTTGTTGGATTAGTTTGCATACTCACTCCTGATTGGCTGTTGGGTGTCACAAAGTTATGGTAAATTTGCATCTTACTCTTTTTTAGTGTAGATACTAGAGGCCTGATGCTTGAAATTCATGTAAGAGTAAGCCTTCCTTCTTCCAGTTCCCGGCCAGATTCCCTCTGGCACCTAGGCCCAGGGCTTCCCTCTGGCTGCCAGCAGGCACCTGGGACCCAGGCTTCCCTTGCAGCCCGGGTTTTCGACCAGAATGTTGTCAGTCTAATTAGTATATCATGCTTTTAATATTATAAATTAGACTGTTAAAAGTAGTTACACCTGGTACTTAGAAGAGGTGGACTTTTACTTTTCTATTTATATTTTTTCATATTTTTATAACAAGTAGACATTTAATTTTTTAATCTGAAATTTAATTGAGGGAGAAAAAAAAAGCAAGCCCTTGGGAGCCAACCTCCCCCCGCCCCCCAAACCTTGATTTAATTCCTTTTGTCTTATTTTGGCTTGTACAGTTTACCACAAATAAATTCTATAGGTACAATTTATTTTATTATTGGGAGAAGTTTCACAAATAAAGTTCCTGGTTTCTAGTAAGCTTGTCATAAAATTATAATTCTTCCCATTGTGACTACATGGTTTTGCAATACCAAATGGTGGTTTATGGGGAAAATTTAGTTTGTTCATTTACTAATTGAACATTTATTAAATTCCAAACAAGTGCCAAGCAGTGAGGAATTTAAACATGCTAGTCCCTCAACTCTTCTAGCTGATGGTTCCTTCCCTCCTTCTGTATTGATTGACCATCCCATCAGGTCCACAGTGCTTTCATTCAGTACTTCCCAATGCTCATCTACATTTGAAAGGCAACCCCCTTACACTTATTGCAATTTAGACTGCATATATGAATTTTCAAAAAGCTACTTCTTGCCTTCTGCATTAGAATATTCCCCTAAAATTGGCATCTCTTTCTACATCTACTTTTAATAAGTTACAGGAATAGGAGATGATTTAACAATGAAAATAGCGAGGGTGGGTATATAATGTTTATGTTTATAAGGAAAGGGTCATTTATGAAAGATTTGATATTTGTGAACAAAAACATATCTCAATCACTATTGGAGAGAGAAAATATGATACATATGTATGTTGTATAAATATGTTTTATATATATATATATATATATATATATATATATATATATATATATATATCTCCTGAGAGAAATTGGCTGGATCATATTATCTCTTTGAAGTCCCAGTTCTGTAGATCCAAGCATTTCTTTAAAAAGCAATTTAAAAGTTATCATGAAAAAACATTTAGACTGAGGTTTATATTACATACATATGTGTAGGATCAATATTTCTAAAACTGCATTTTTTGGTATGTCATGCCTTTTGCTTTGTAAATCCATGAAACACAATTTTAAATAAAAGTTTTATTTAAGGTCATTAAAATATGAAGGGGCAGAGTAATCTTTGCTGTTAGTTCCTGTTGTATTACATTCCATATTATATTACATTCTATTATTAGAAAGTAATTTGTATGAGTATCTTATGATTTTTTATAAAAATACATTCCCATTTTTGAAACTGCAGACTCAATATTGTCAAAATTTTCATTTTAAGCCTCACTATTAGATTGTGTATTTTTGCTTTTTGTGTGCATTTACTCTCCTATTATAAACTTAATGTATTTCATTCTCCCTAGAGAGGACCAAAGAAACAACTGCCTAGTTGTTCTGTGGTTGCTAGCCTATTAATTCCCCACTAGACTTTAGATATTTGGGAACAATTATGTCTCCTGTGCTCCTTTTTCTAAAGATAATTAAATCCCAAACTTGAAAGATAATTGATCAAGCAGCAGCAATGCACAGAATACAAGGATACCTAAGATACCATCCCTATTCTCAAAGCGATGAAACATTCAATTTGGTAGAAAGGAACTCCTATCTTGCAGCCAACACAAATGCTCTCTACCTTTATTTCTCAAAAACAAACAAACAAACAACTCCTCAAACAAAAACAATGTATCTCAGTAAGGTTTGTAAAAGGATTCTTAATAAATATATTATTATAGAAAATAATGGTGGTCTAACACCATTATGAGGAAATGAAAGTATACATGGTAATTGTTTTCTAAAATAAGGTAAAAGCCAATGTTTGTGTAAAAAAGTGAATGAATATAGCTTTCTCATTTGTTCTTAATTTAAATTAGTCTTAATGTTATATATTTTATCTAGAGTGAATTAAATGTAATAAAATATAAAGTAAGCTGTTCTGTTTTTGTTTTTTGTCTTCTGAGTAATCTATTGTCTTTACTTTTCAAATAGATGGCACTCACATTAATATGTAAACAGAATTTTAGCACATGGAGATTTGTATACCCATTTTACCTTGATTAGTGGTGCAACTCATGTTCTTGTTGTAGGGCTTTGACCAGCTTCGACATGATGGCTTGCTTTGTGATGTGTCCCTGATGCCAGGTGATACGGATGATGCCTTCCCTGTGCATAGAGTCATGATGGCCTCTGCCAGTGATTACTTCAAGGCTATGTTCACAGGTAGGTTGCCTTTTTGAACTCTGCATCCATGTTACAACAATATGAAAAAATATATGTTCAAGTTTTTTTTAATTTCTAAAGTGCATTCAGGTCTTTTGGTCTGTGTCTTTATAAGAAGAAACGGTTTAAAAGGGAATATATTATACAAGTAAGTGTGGTTGTGGGTAGTGCTTTTTAAACTTGAGAAACATATGTACCTTTTTCATACTTCTGTCCTCCTTTATTTCACTGCTTTTATTCCCCCTAGACATATATATGAATGGGCATCAGAGACTCTGGGTCCCACTACTAGAATCTTTCAGTTATCAAAAGATACTGGGAAACATTAGTATAGAAATACTTTTAAGTATACTCTTTTAATTATAAATTATGCAGAAGCCAAACTGACATGAATGCTCACACAGAATAAAACTTGTTTTTATTTTATTGTATCTAATTAGCAGCAGAAGTGAGTTTGACCTTAATTAAATGATCTGTTTTCATTTAATTGAATGTCTTTTTATTTAAGGTGGAATGAAAGAACAAGATTTAATGTGCATTAAGCTTCATGGCGTGAGCAAAGTTGGTTTAAGGAAAATTATTGATTTCATTTATACTGCAAAACTTTCTCTTAATATGGACAACCTTCAAGATACACTGGAAGCTGCCAGTTTTCTACAGATTCTGCCGGTTTTGGACTTCTGCAAAGTGTTTCTCATATCTGGGGTAAGACATTTTCAAAACCTCAAATCCTTTTCTGCAATATACTCTGATATCCCCTGTTTAGAGAAGACTTATGAATCTTTTGTTTACACATGTAACACTTTGGCTATTAGAGAGGGGTGTTACATAGTATGTGGTTTGGAAACAAGATGAGATGAAAGCAGTACAGCTGTATATCTATAAAAGACAGTCATTTAATAAAAGCCTTCTGTATAATCAGATGACACCAGACAGTAATAATATTTGACAACAATATATACCTTAATCTTTTGGACAATCTATACTACTGTAATACAAAGGTAATATGCTAATTAGACTAGATAGACCAGACACCTTCTGGACATCCTTCCTGACATCCTTCCAGACAATGCCATAGTGGCTGCGAGGGCAGAGAGTCAGCAGCACGGGAGAGGCGGCAGCATTGGAGAGGCAGCAGGAGAGGGGGCTGTGTGGTCCTGGTCCCAATGCTGTCCTTTTCTCAGAGGCAACCATAGAGGCAGCAGCGCGGGCCTGGTCCCAATACCATGCCTTCCGCAGATGCTGGACAGGGTGCAACCTACTATGCCTCAACCTCTCAAATCTCCTCCCACAACCAGCCTGGCCCCAGATCACTCTCTGTCTACTAGTGGGTGGGGGCGGGGCCAGCACTAAGCAGTGAGGGCTGAGGAGCTGTGGTGGCTGGAGTGGCAGCAGCAGCAGGATGATGGGGACAGCACCTTACCCTGATCGGGTCTGGTTGCCTCCCACAAAGGGAGGCCAGACTATGGCTTAGGACATCCCCTGAGGGCTCCTGGACTGTGAGGCTCAGGCTGGTCTGAGAAATCTCCTCCCCCAGTGAGCGAATTTTTGTGCATCAGGCATCTAGTCTATAATAATAAGAGGGTAATATGCTAATTAGAGTGGATGTCTTTCTGGACATCATTCCAGGCATCCTTCCTGACGAAGCTGGGGCCTGGGTGCCTGTGGGCAGCCAGAGGGAAGCCAGCCTGGGTCCTAGTAGCTGGAGGAGGGAAGCAGCCTGGGTCCTAATTGCCTGCTGGTGGCCAGAAGAAGGAAGCCCAGGTCTTGGGTGCCAGAAGGAACCCTGTGCTGGCAGCCAGGGTAAGGAAGGCCTACTCTTGCATGAGTTTTTGTGCATTTGGCTTCTAGTCCTATATAATAAAAGCCTAATATGCAAATTGTCCCCTTGACTGGGAGTTTGCCCACTATGATGTGCACTGACCACCAGGGGGTTGCATGGAACATGGCGGACATCCACAATATAGTGCTGGCAGCAGGTGGTAGTGGAGGTGCTGCGGGCTCTGATGGGCTCTGATGAGAGCAGGACTGCTGTAGGATGGTGGAGCTGGTGAGCAGGTGGCGCCAGGCCAAGGGGGGTGCAATCGGGGGCCTGATTGCCCCACCAATCACCCTGCAGACAATAACCAGCAGTGGTAGCCTGGGGTCTGGCCCCAACTGATTGCCTTGCAGATGGCTACCAGTAGTGGTGGGGAGTGGGACTACCACACAGCTCTGAGATGCTGAGGGAGCTGGGTGGGGAGGCCCCAGCCCCAATCTAACAACACACAGGCAGGATGGTGGAGCAGGTGAGGGGGCAGTGTGAGGCCAAGGCAGGGTGCCAGATGGGACTGCATGGTTGTGGGGCTGCAAAACTGGGGGCTGTGGGTCTGTGAAACTGAGGCCCAATCCCCACAGGCCACTCCAAAAGACCCTACCCATGCACAAATTCGTGCTCCAGGCCTCTAGTATTATATATTTTAATTTCGATTTATTCACCTTAATGATTTTTTTACAACAGAAGTTAAAAGAAATTCTGTTGAAACATAATTTGAGCTTCTAGAAGTCTTTTCAAATAGGCTCAGCATTCTTTCTTCTTCCTTTAAATATGGAATCTAGTTTTTTTTTTAAACTTAGCGCATTTTATTCTTTTTATTTATTGATTGATTACAGTGTTAAATATGGGTCCTTATTCCCACATTACCCCCCATCCCCACCCTTATGCCCTCACCCCCCTGTTGTCTGTGTCCATTTGTTAGGCTTATATGCATGCGTACAAGTCCTTTGGTTGATTTCTCCCCCTTACCCCTACCCTCTCCTACCTTCCCTCTGAGGTTTAATGGTTTGATCGATGTTAGTCTGTATCTGGATCAATTTTTCTTCATCTGTTTATGTTGTTCATTATATTCCCTAAATGAGTGAGAGCATGTGATATTTATCTTTATCTGCCTGGTTTATTTTACTTAGCATAATGCTTTCTAGTTCCATCCATGCTGTTGCAAATGGTAAGAGTTCTGTCTTTTTGTACAAAAGCATAGTGTTCCATTGTGCAGAGGTACCACTGTTTTCTAATCGACTCATCTACTGATAGGCACTTAGGCTGTTTCCAAATCTTTGCTATTGTAAATTATGCTGCTATGAACACAGGGGTATATATATCCTTTGTGATAGGTATTTCTGTTTTCTTGGGATATATTCCTAGAAATGGTATTACTGGGTTAAATGGCAGATCCATTTTTAAATTTTTAAGGAAACACCATACTGTCTTCTAAAATGGCTGCACCAGTCTGCATTCCCACCAGCAGTGCACGAGGGTTCCTTTTTCTCCACATCCTCCCCAGCACTTGTCATTTGTTGATTTGTTGATGATAGCCATTCTGACAGGTTTGAGATGGCACCTCATTGTCATTTTGATTTGCATCTCTCAAATGATTAGTGACTTTGAGCATGTTTTCACATGCCTCTTGGCCTTCTTCTGTCTTCTTTCAAAAAGTATCTATTTAGGTCAGTTGCCCATTTTTTGATTCAGTTGTTTATCTTCCTTTTGTTAAGTTGTAAGAGTTCCCTGTAGATGTTGGAGATTAAGCCCTAATAGGTGATAATATTTGCAAATATATTTACCCATGCGGTGGGCTTTCTTATTGTTTTGTTGACAGTTTTTTTTTTTTTTTCTGTGAAAAAGCTTTTCATTTTGATGTAGTCCAGTTTGTTCATTTTCTCTTTACTTTCCATTGCCCTAGAAGCAGTATCAGTGAAGAAATTGCTTCAGCATATGTCTGAGATTTTGCTGCCTATGGATTCCTCTAGTATTTTTATGGTTTCCCATCTTATGTTTAAGTCCTTTATTTATTTTGAGTTTATTTTTGAGAATGGTGTAAGTTGGTGGTCTAGTTTCATTTTTTTTGCATGTATCTGTCTAATTTTCCCAACACCATTTATTGAAGAGACTCTCTTGACTCCATTGTATGTTCATTCCTCTTTTGTTAAATATTAATTGAGCATGGTGGTTTGGGCTGATTTCTGGGTTCTCTATTTTATTCCATTGATCTATATGTCTGTTCTTGTGCCAGTATCATGCTGTTTTGAGAACAATGGTTTTGTAATACAGCTTGATATGTGCTATTGAGATCTCACCTACTTTGTTTTTTTGTTCTTCTTTCTCAGGATTGCTGTGGCTATTCAGTGTCCTTTTTTCTTCTTTCTCAGAATTGATGTGACTATTCGTTGTCCTCTTTTTTTTTTTTTTTTTTTTTTTTTTTTTTTTTTTTTTTTTTTTTAATTCCAGATGAATTTTTGGAGATTTCTTTCTAGGTCTGAGAAATATGCCATTGGTATTTTAATGGGGAGTGCATTGAATCTATATATTGCTTCGGTAGTATGGACATTTTAATGATGTTGATTCTACTAATCCATGAACACAGTATGTTCTTCCATCTGTTTATGTCTTCCTCTATCTCTTTTCAGTGTCCTGTAGTTTTCTGTGTATAGGTCTTTTTACCTCCTTAGTTAAGTTTATTCCTAGGAATCTTAATTTTTTTGGTGCAGTGGTAAATTGGATTGCTTTTTTAGTCTCTTGTTCCTTAAGTTTATTACTGGTGTATAGAAATGCCATAGATTTCTTGGCCTTAATTTTGTATCCTGCTACATTGCCGAATTCATTTATTAAGTCAAATAATTTTTTGATGGACTCTTTAGGGTTTTCTATATACAATATCATGTCATCTGCAAATAAGGACAGTTTTACCTCTTCTTTTCCAATTTTGATGCCTTTTCTTTCTTCTTCCTGTCTCATAGCAATGGCTAATATTTCCAGTACTATGTTGAACAGGAGTGGTGAGAGTTGGCATCCCTGTCTTGTTCCTGTTCTTAGGGGAAATGGTTTTAGAATTGCCCATTGAGAATGATGTTGGCTGTGGTTTTGTCATATATGGCTTTTATTATTTTGAGGTATGATCCTTCTATTCCCACCTTGTTGAGAGTTTTTATTTTAGGGGAAATGGTTTTAGAATTGCCCATTGAGTATGATATTGGCTGTGGTTTTGTCATATATGGCTTTTATTGTGTTGAGGTATGATCCTTCTATTCCCACCTTGCTGAGAGTTTTTATTCAGAAAGGGTTTTAGATTTTGTCAGATTCTTTTTCTGCATCAATTGATATGACTATGTGATTTTTATCTCTCAATTTGTTTATGTGATGTATCACGTTTATTGATTTGCTGATATTTACCATCCTTGCATCCCTGAGATAAATCCTACTTGGTCATGGTGTATGATCTTTCTGATGTACTGCTGGAGATCTGATTTGCTAGAAATTTGTTGAGGATTTTTGCATCTATCTTCGTGAGAGATATTGGCCTGTATTTCTCTTTAATTATATTGTCTTTATCTGGTTTTGGTATTAGGGTAATGCTGGCTTCATAGAATGAGTTTGGAAGTGTTCCTTAGTCTTGAAATTTTTGGAATAGTCTGAGGAGGATAGATTTTAGTTCTTCCTTGAATGTTTGGTAAAATTCCCCTGTGAAGCCATCTGGCCCTGGGCTTTTGTTTGTTGGAAACTTTTTGATGATTGCTTCAATTTCTTTAATAGTTATTGGCCTATTAAGATTTTTAGTATCTTCCTGATTAAGTTTTGGAACATTGTATTTTTCTAGGAATATGTCCATTTCCTCCAGGTTGTCTAGTTTTTTGGAATAGAGTTGTTCATAGTATTTTTTAACAATTCTTTATATTTTGGTGGGGTCTGTTGTTATTTGACCTCTTTCATGATTTTGTTTATTCAGGTCTTCTCTCTTTGCTTCTTGGTTAGCCTGGCTAGAGGTTCATCAATCTTGTTTATCCTTTCAAAGAACCAGTTTTTTGTTTCATTTATCTTTTGTATTTTTTTTTTGTCTCTATATAATTTATTTCTGCTCTGATCTTTATTATGTCCTTTCTTCTACTCTGGGCTTTTCTTGTTGCTCTCTTTCTAATTCTTTGAGACATAGAGTTAGATGACTTATAACCATTTTTTTTTTTTTTTTTTTGAGGTAGGCCTGTAGAGATATAAACTTCCTTCTCAGGACTGCTTTCATTGTCTCACATAAGTTTTGGATTATTGTGTTTTTATTGTCATTAGTTTCCAGGATGTTTTCAATTTCTTTTTTGATCTCTTTGGTAACCCAATCACTGTTTAATAGCATGCTATTTAGCTTCCAAGTGTTTGAGTTTTTTGGGCTGTTTTTATTGTCGTTTATTTCTAATATTATGCCATTGTGGTCTGAGAAAATGCTTGATATGATTTCAATCTTTTTGAATTTGGGGATACTTTGCTTGTGACCCAATATGTGGTCTATTTTTGAAAATGTTTCATGTGCACTTGAGAAGAACTTATATTCTGTGGCTTTGGGGTGAAATGTTTTGAAGAAGTCAATTAAGTCAATCTGATCTAGTGAGTCATTTAGGATTGCTGTTTCTTTGCTAATTTTTTGTGCTGAGGATTTATCCAGTGATGTCAGTGGTGTATTAAAGTCCCCTACTATGATTATATTGTTGCCGATCTCTCCCTTAATATCTTCCAGAAGGTTTATTTTTATTTTTATTTTATGTATTTGGGTGCTCCTGCATTGGGTGCATATATGTTTATCAGGGTTATATCCTCTTGTTGTAACAATCCCTTTAGTATTATGAAATGGCCGTCTGTATCTCTTGTTATGGCCTTCATTTTGAGGTCTATATTGTCAGATATAAGTATTGCTACCCCAGCTTTTTTTCATTTCTATTTACCTGAAAGATACTTTTCCATCTTCTCACTTTCAGTCTGTATGCGTCTGTTGTTCTAAGGTGGGTCTCTTGTAGACAACGTATAAATGGCTCACATGTTTTTTTATCCATTCACTCACTCTATCTCTTCTGATTCAAGCATTTAGTCTATTTATGTTTAAAGTTATTATTTAAAAGTAATTGTAGCCTTGTCTATTTATTTATTTATTTATTTATTTATTTATTTAATTTATTTATTTTGGTTACATTTATTTATTTATTTTAAATTACTTTATTTATTAAGGTATCACATGTTTGTCTCATTCCCCTCCTATTTCCATCCCCCCCCCCACACACACACACACATGCCACCACGCCCCTGTTGTCCGTGACCACTGGTTAGGCTCATATGCATGCACACATGTCTTTTGGTTGATTTCTCTCCCTTATCCCACCCTCCCCTACCTTCCTTCTGAGGTCCAACAGTCTGACCATTGCTGTTCTTGTTCATCAGTCTATGTTGTTCATCATTTCCCCTAGAGGAGTGAGCTCATGTGATACTAGAAATACACTTATAAGAACTTAGCCAAAACCGGTTTGGCTCAATGGAAATACACTTATAAGAACCAAAATTGAGACAAGCAATAATGGTTATGCTGAGAGCCAAATGAATGAATCAGTCTATAGTGAGTTTCTTTCTGGGACAACAGTTCTTTTGAGTCCCAATTTCTATGTCAAACAGTTTTTATTGTGTACATGTCAACAATGATATTTCATTTCTGGATGGTGGACAAATGGTGGTAATGCAGGTCCAACCCTCTCTGGTTTTGTCCTGGGCAACCTGCAGTGATGCATAGCTGCTGACTGCTAGTATGGCAAGGCTTCATTAGCATCTTCCATCTCTGGACTGCTTCTCTTCTGTCTACATGGCTGTAGTAGTCCTGTCAATTCCTCTCTGTTGCAGGAATCCACATGGTCTTGGAGTTGTTTTCTGAAAATATACAAACATATTCTTTCGACCCAAAGTTAATAAAGGAATCTTTTTTATAAATTTGACTTGTGATCCTTTTTCATTTTTTGCCCAAACAATTTTCCTTTGGCTAGTTTTGGCACCATGTATGTTTTACCTGGGTGTCTTGCTGTTAGCATTACAAATGAAAGTTAATTTTCTAAAGTAAAACTTTTCTAGATGTAATTTACTTACGAGATATTTTTCCTCACATGATATTCTTCTACTATCCCCTCTTTTTTGATTTAAATACTAGGAGGCTTTTGGAAATTTTATAATGTAATATTGATAGCTTTTAAATTTTAATTTTTTGCACTAAAATATGACTGCTTTAGGTTCATTACATGTTACACAATTTTACCATGATACCAACTACCAATAAAAACTTTAGTTAACACTTTAGGAACAGCTTTTTTTTTCTTTTTTTTTTCCCCAGAACAATTGATTTTTCCAGAATATTCGTTTATTTCAATTAGCCAATTCAAATTAGCCTGAAAACTTGACTACTATTTTACCATCAAATTTAATGTTCTAACAACCATCTTATTTTACCCTGTAAATATTAGTGGAAATGATTATTTCCCTTCTTGAGTAGGCCCTGAGCATTCCTGTTGCTAGGCTAGGTTTAGATATCAAAAACCCCAGTTCCCCACATCATGGTTATAAGACAACTCACACAAGTCTTGTTGCAGTGAGAGGGCAGCCGCTGTTTGCCAAGTCTGTGTTACCTGGGTCCTGATTTGAGCTGGCCATAGGAAGCTAAGCAGCCATGGGGGCAGGAGACCTCCCTTTCTTACCTTCTCGTTTCTTCTTTTTACACCAGTCCCTTTTAGCATTTCTGGCATTTCTGGCTTGGTAGTGATAAATTCCCTTGGCCTTTTTTATTTAATTAAAAAAATTTTTTTTTTAATCAGTGCAGCTCCTTATTTCCCCTTCAATTTTGAATGATAGCCTTGGTGCATAGAGTATTCTTGGATTCAGTGCTTTGCTTTGCATCACTTTTTAAATTTTCTTCTATTCTTTTCTGGCCTAATGTGTTTCTGTAGAGAGATCATTTGATAATTTAATGGGAGCTCCTTTGTATGTAACTTTCTGTCTCTCTCTTGCAGCCCTTAAGATTCTCTCTTTGTCCTGAACAATTCCCATTGTAATTATGATGTGTCTTGGTGTGGGTATTTTCAGGTTCATCTTGTTTGGGACTCTCTGTGCTTATGTGATTTTTTTCTTCCCTATATCAGGGAAGTTTTCTGATATTGTTTCCTCAAATAGGTTTTCTAACCCTTGTTCCTCTTTCTGTTGTTCTGGCACCCCTATAATTTGTATGTTGCTTCATTTCATTTTGTCCCATAGCTCCCTTAGGCTCTTCTCCTGTCTTTTAATTTTTTTCTCCAATTGCAGTTCAGTTTGGGTGTGTTTTGCTTCCATGTCTTCTAATTCGCTAATTTGGTCCTCTGTTTCTTCTAGTCTAGTATTGAAACTTTCCATGGTGTTTTTTATTGCAGCTATATCACTCTTCATTTATTTTTGATTCTTACATAAATTGTTGATTTTTTCCCTTTCATCCGGTTTATGTACTGTAGGACCCTTATTCTGAATTATTTTTTCTGACATATTGCTTGTCTCTGTTTCGCTTAGCTGCTTCTCTGGCGATTCCTCCTTTTCTTTCCTTTGGGGGTTTCTTTGCTCATTTTTAGTCTCACAGAGGGATTGACATGTTGAATTCATGCAGGGGCTGCTCCTTGGGTGGCAGTGGCTCCTTGGGCTGCTCTTGTTCCTCAGGTGGTCACTGAAGTGACTGCTCCTCAGTTGGCAGAGGCTCCACTGATGGGTGCTGTTTACAGAAGTGGTGTCTCCTCTGGCTGGTGTGGGAGGGTACTCTCACAGCTGCTGTTCCTTGGACAGGGGGTGAGCTACTCACATGGCTGCTGCTCCTCAGACAAGGGTGTACTGCTCACGTGGCTGTTGCACCACAGATCAGGGCTGGCTGCACACTGCTGCTGTTCTTCAGATGAGGCGGGACTGCCTCTTCTTGGACAGGAGCAAGTTTATTGCCAGACTGGTGCTCCTCATATGGGTGCAGGCTCCTCGTGCAGCTGCTCTCCTCAGACTTAGAACAGACTTATTGCTTGGCTCTTGCTCCTCAGGTGGGAGTGATTTTTACATATAGATGTTGTTCCTTAGGTGAGGCGGGGGGTGCTGACCATCTGCTGCTCGTTGCACAGGTGCAGATTATGTATGGCTGCCACTCCTTGAACCAGTGCGGGCTGCCCAGGACTGTTACTCCGTGGAAGTGGGCGGTCTATTCATGTGGCTGCTGCTCCCTTGTCTGGAGCAGGCTGCTCAGGCGGCCTCTGATCCTTGAATGGGGATGGGCTGCTTGCAGCACTGCTGTTCCTTATATGGGGGTGGGCTGCTCAGGGCACTGCTGTTCCTTGTATGGGGTGGGCTGCTCACACAGTTGTTGCTTTTTGGACAGGGTTGGGCTTCTTGTGTGGCTGCTGCTCCTTGGGCAGGAGTGAGCTGCACCTGTGGCTGCTGCTTCTCAGCTCTGGGTGGGCCGTTTACCCAGCTGCTGTTCGTTAGACCGGTGTAGGCTGCATGTGGCTACTGATCCTCGGACCAGTGCAAGCTGCAGGGCTGGTCCTCCTTGGATGTGGGTCGGCTGCTTGGGCGGCTGCTGCTACTCGAATGGCTGCAGGCTGCTTGTGGTGCTGCTGTTCCTCATATAGGGGCATGCTGCTCACACCACTGCTGCTCCTCAGATGGGAGCAGGCTGCTTTTCTGGCTGCTGCTCCTTGGACAGGGGCAGGGGCTGCTGCTCCTCGGACAGGGGCAGGTTGCTCATATAAGTGCTGCTTGGTTATGTGCAGGGTGCGGGCTGTGTGCACCTGCACCTCCTCAAATGTGGGCAGGCTGCTCTTGCGGCTGCTGCTCCTCAGATGGGGTGGGCTGCTCACATCATCCCTGCTCCTTGGATGGGGGAGTGGAACATTTATACAGCTGCTGCTTTTTGGACAGGGGCAGGGCACATGAGGCTGCTGCTCTTAAGCCTGAGGCAAGCTGCTCCTGTGTCTACTGCTCATGTGCTTGCAGTGCCCTGGGCTAACACTTTGAGCCAGTCAGAGTGGAGCCTGCTTCTGAACTCACAGGAGCTTCCACCCAGGATATCTGGATACTCATTGACCATGGGATCGCAGCCTAGGTAGCATATCCCTGGCAAGGGTTGCTGTAGAGTCCCAGGTGTTCTCTGAGGGCACCCAGGTTAGAGGTGAGGCTGGGCTCCCAATTAAAGCAGCTCTCCCCTTCAAAAAGGCTAGGCCTCTGAGTACAAGCTGGCCTTCCGGTACTGGTACTGTTTGCAATGGTAGCAGAGGCTTCCTAGTTAGGCGAGCCCGGTTAGCCTTCCCCCAAATGTCCTGCAGAATCTAACTATGCCTTAATAACATACACACACACACACACACACACACACACACATCCCACATGATCACACACTCCTCTTTTGCTTCCTCCGTCCCTCACACTCTCTCCCTTACTGCCTCCTTCTTCCTGCCTCTGTAGCTGTGTCTGGGGTGTTATTGACCCATTTGTGGATGGAGTCATCTCTAGGTGTCTGGTTAATGTGGCTTGCTCTCTAGCTTCTGGCCAGATAGGATAAAATTCACCTTTACAAGACACAACCCAAAGGGAACAAAGCACAAATGTACTCACAATACCAATGACCCCACTATAAGTAACCACCTGAAAAAAGAGAACTAAGGAACAGAAAAGTGAGTACAAATGATATCATAGAGAGAGAAAATATGAGAGAAAACAAAAAGGAGAATATATATATGGAAAACACCACAGAACCAATAGATAAACCATAAAGAATACAAACACCAAACACCCAACAAAGAGGGTGGGGGCAGAATCTGTAGCAGTTGAGCTTATATACAGAAAATAAGGTTAAGTATTGGATGAATATGGGGAGGTCTTCTGTTCAGTATAGAGGAAGTAGAAAGGGGATGGGTAGATAAGAAGAAATAGAATGAGAAGAAAATAATAATGATAACTCTACAAAAAATTGATTTCAAAATTAATATAAAAATAAAAAAATAGTAAATAAAAATAAAATAAAATTGAGTGATGGAAAAATAATGGGAAAAGAAATAGAAAATTAAGCATCAAATAACAACATTGAAACAAAGAAAAAAAGAGATAAAATAATAATAATTAGAAAATGAAAATGAAAAAGTGAAGTGTTTTTCCTTTGACTGGCTTAAGATCCCAATCTTCTGTACTGTCTGTCTTTAGGCCAGTCTTTTTGGACTCTCAGGGATTATTTGGATTTTTTCCCCCTCAAATCCTTTTTTACTATTCAGGGTGGGATCTGGGTGTGGCTGTATTGGTTGCCTGGAGACTGGAGGGAGGGGCTATCTATCTCTTCAGTACAAAATGGCTGCCCAGGTGTGGGGCTCAGGTATGACTCAGCACCAGACACACTGCCATTTCTCCTGGACCCCCCACTCTTCCCAGACTCCAGGGGTCCAAACCTTCTCCCTCACCAGAGCCACTGGTAAGTGTATGTATCCAAAAGGTCCTATGAAGTAGGCTCAGTGGAGAAAGGCTCAGGCCACAGAGAGGGGAGAGACTGAGTCTCTGTGTGCTCCTCTCCTGCCAGTGCTGCACAGTCTGCCCAGCCCTTCAGGCTGCCCCCTCTTGTCCAGTCTTTTGTGACTGTAGACCCAGTTCTAGAATCCCCTGCAGTCCAGAAGTCCTGTGGCCGTTCTTTCCACAGTCAGAAGCTGTGCCTGTCCCCAGAGACGCCACTTGGTGCTGTGCGGGTTCTTTCTGGGGTCCGGCAGACTCTCCTGCCCAGATCCTTGATTTTACCTTTTTCCAGGGATTCTATGCCTTTCCCAACTGCTGAGTTTCCTTCGCCATTTCTGGTTGGATGTTATTCCTTTCAGCTGTTCTTTCTGTTGACTCCAGAACAAGGGTTGGGACATGTCTGTTTCACTAACGATTTTCTTAGCTCTGGAATCTGGGTCTTGTAAAGAACTAACACCTATATGTAAACCTTTAAGAATATGAGTTTTGAGTCTATCAAAACACTTGACCCATTGAACTATTTTTACCTCTATTTAATAGATAATATAGATCACATACAACTACTAACCAATAAACTGTTTAGTAGTCATCTGGTTCCTGAACACAGTGCCTTATTTTATAGTTGCAATCCTTAATTTTTCTTCTAGGAAACAGAATATTTTGGTTGCAAAGAAATATTGCCAAGAAGATTTCTAGAGTTTGCTTTTCTTATTGAGAATTGTGACAATAGTAAATTTTGATAGAAAATACATTTTCCTATAATTGATTATACCTCATACCAATTTTCATATTGGTAAATAATGTTCATTAAGCCTTCAAATTTACATTTATTAGGCATGGAGCCTTATCTTTGAAACCCTAAGTTTCAAGAGAATGTGTCCTTAATGGTTTTATTAATAAGCTGCCCCTTATCTTTTAAACTCAGCCAAAAGTTCATTAACTGGCCTATTAAAAGTGTGTTTTGTTTGTTTATTGTCATTCTAAAGTACTCAGACTGGTGTCTCACAGTAACTTTTAATCTTTTAAACTAACTGCTATTTTTAAGGGTTTTATGGCAGCATGGTGTAGTTTTGACTCATATTGTCTTCCCCATTGCTCAACTAGCCTAAGTGAAGTTTGTTTATTTCCCAAGATACTGCTTGTCGTCATTATTGAATCTGGGTACTAAATGAATTTTTAACTTAGTCATACAAGGCCATTCCCCTCAAGAGCTATAAGCATCTTTCCTCTAGTTTTGTGCATTGACATCATATAGCAAAGTCATTTCAAGAAAAAGTAAATGGTATTGAATATGCTTTTTAAAAATGTATGTCTAATCTAATAATAACACAATGCTTACATTTTTTATTGCTCTACACCGATCCTAGCAACATATGGTCATCCTGAGGCAAACTAGGCTTAGTGTCATGATTTTTTGGAACTAATCATCAACAAGCATTATCATTGACCTATTCATTCTCAAATACCAAAGTTTAGTCCTTATAATTTAGACATTGTTTGTGATCAGTTCCTTTACCTTGAAGAAAAATACCAAACTGGATAAAGCACAATTTATGAAAAGGTATAAAAGTCTATGATTATAAAAAATTAACAGTATTAGAAAGTATTTTTTTTTTCTAGATGGCTCTATTTAGGAAGGTGGGGAAGGGTGGGAGGTAATTAACCGAAGATATTATATGAATATTTGCATAACCCAAGGATGCATACAGTGGGGTGGCGAGGGCCTGGTGCCTGCAGGGGAGGGGGCTGGAGGGAAACTATGGCCTATGGTGGAGAAAAAGGGCCATATATAATATTTTCAATAATAAAAATGTTTAGGTTGATGCTTAACCACTGAGCCATGCCAGCTGGGCATCAACAATAAAGATATTTTTATTTTATTTTTTTAAATATATTTTATTGATTTTCCACAGAGAGGAAGGGAGAGGGATAGGGAGCAAGAAACGTCAATGAGAGAGAAACATGGACCAGCTGCCTCCTGCACACCCCCTACCAGGGATGTGCCCACAACCAATGTACATTAGCCCTTGACTGGAATCGAACTTGGGACCTTTTAATCCGCAGACCGATGCTCTATCCACTGAGCCAAACAGGTTTCGGGGATAAAGATATTTTAAAAAATTAAAGATGCAACTTCCTTATCAAAAACAAAAAAAAGTTTATTTGAAATTGATATCACAGTAATTTTGCAATATAGACAAATTTCCTGTAACTAGAATGTTGATTTTTAGCCTATTTGAAGCATTTATTATAACCTATATTTTTAGCCTATTTGAAGCATTTGTGTGTTTGACCTTTTGGAAATTAAATATATATATATATATATATATATATATATATATATATATATGTATATTATTGATTTCAGAGAGGAAGGGAGAGATAGAAACATCAATGATGAGAGAGAATCATGGATCTTCTGCCTTCTGCATGCCCCTATTCACAACCCAGGCATATGCCCTTGACTTGAATTGAACCCAGGACACTTTAATCCACAGGCCAATGCTCTATCCACTGAGTCAAACCAGCTAGGGTTATATATTTTTAATGAACAGTTAATATTGTCTTAAAGATTATATTCTTCACTCCTAGTGTCTTCTGTAGACATCCTAAAACCCCTTTTAAGGCTTGTCCCTGAAAGCTTACTTGTGGTATAGTTGACTCCTATCTCCAATGGTTTTAGAACTTGCTTGCCTATGAGCTTTGAGGAAACATCACTTTTCTGACCACCATTCTACAGGTGTCCCCCAAAATATATACATACTTTGGATAATTATAAAAGCAGTGTTTGTTAAAATACATTTTATTTTGAAAATGTAATTGAAATCAGCTATTCAAGTATGCCTACTTTTTTTTTATGACACCCTGTATTTACTTATCTTTCATCCTGCGCTATATCTGTGTGACTTTACTGTGAAAATCTTCCCTCTTAGAATCCATGAGAATTTTTTTTAGAAAAGTTGGTATATTATTAGTTTAAGGATTGTGTAAAATCCAATTTTTCCTTTATTCCTCTTTCATGCATTCCATTTCTTCAATGTTTAGGCTCATTTTATTTATTTCCTTTTTCTTAGCAATCAAGTGAATCAGAAAATAAAACAGTAGCCTTGGGTGCCTTTTCTACTTATAAGAACTGAAAGTTTCAAGATCATATATTTTTCAAAGATAGATTTGGTTTTAATTTTCCCACAAGCTAAGTTATAATAGATAATTTTTAAACCTAACAAAAACATGACAATCTCATGTTTTAAGGATTCCATGCTTAAACCAAACATTTTGAGGAAGTAGGTTATATATTTAATGATATAGGGTGATTATAATTCACATAAATGAAACAAAACTTGGAGCTCTTAGAAAGAATAATTAGCTCTGATACAATTCTATTCCATCCCATTCTTAATCATTTGTAGGGATGATGAGGAGCACTGGTACATTAAAGATTGCTCAACAAATAACTCACAAAGCATTATATATTAGTTTTGAATTATAACTTTGAATACTTTGCTAAAGCCACACTTGCCTTTGGTGGGATAGAGACATTGGTTTTCTGTTAGAGAACACCAACCACTTTCCTCCTAACTTCGTCATCCTTTGCGGTAATACTTTCTTCTTAGGGTGGTAATTATTATTGTAATTTATAAGATCTGGTGCTTTTGTTCTTGCTATGTTATATTTTGGGTAATTATAGGAAAAACTATGAAATGAATACAAAAAAACGACAGTGAACCATATAAAGCAGAATAGGTAAACCTTTCTGTAAAACTAAAAATGTTTACTTTCATATATCATGGAGATAATGGAAAATAGCCTTTGTTTAGTTATATGCCCATTAAAATTGCATCTTTTATCCTTATGACTTTGCATAACTACAGCATGCTAAATACTATGCAGCCATTCCCTGATTTACAAACAGGTTGTAGTTAATTCTTTTGTTTATTATATTTGTTTACAAGTTAGAATTTGTAACATCTAGCATTTGCCTCACAGAATTACTATTATAGAAGATTACAGGCTGGCCCACAAAACCCAATTTAAAGTAAGGTTGTTGAAATAGGACATTTGTAATTGAATTGGAAAAATTACAATTTAAATATACAATTATACAAAATAAACAATACTGAATGAAAGTGAGCAAAAAACCATTTTATTTTTATATAAAGTCATATTTAAACAGAGACTAAAATAAATTGTGCTTTTGACTTGGTGATACTTTCTTTAATTCATTTTTAAAAATTTATCTTTATTGTTCAAAATATTATAGATATCCCCTTTTTCTCCCATTAACTCCCCTCTACCCCACTCCCAGCCCCTCCCCAGGCCTTCCCTGTGTTTGTTTTTATCTTGATACAGGTATGTAATTGGTTCTACCAGTGATTTATTATTGGGTTGGGGAGCTCACAGTGAAATGCAGAGGAATGTTATTGAGTTAACTCAATAAAAAAAATTTGGAGATGGTATATTTGTGGAAAACAAATTTGTGGAAAACAAAAGAGGTATATAATGTGTTGAGGCAAAAGGCAGAGAAAGGGGTCTGCCAAGGAAGAAAATGAAGGGAATCAGATTTTTCTAGAAAAGATAGTTTCTTTTGCTGCTTGGTGCTGATATCAGCAGCAAGCTTTGGGAATGTTCCTGATGTAAGGATTTCCTATATAGTACATATATTTACATTTTTTATTTAATCTAAATTGGACTTATCCATAACTATTATAATTCCAGATAACTTTTTTTGTTGTTGTTTGCTTTGGGAAGGTTCAGTGTGAATTAGAGAAAAAGATGCATAGATAATTTTACAATGAATCAAACTGTTTCCCTCCCTACCAAACCAAACATGACTTACTTATGCAAAGGCTGATATTGAACAGGTAATACCCACCTATTGCTTATTCATGACTGAGCATCTATTCTGACTAGTTTGTACCCAGACTGTATTGTGCTGCTTGTTACACATCATTTCTGCCTATAGCTTTAACCATCATATTCTTCTTCATTTGTCATGTGAGGCTCTATAAGGGAAGAACAGGCCCAGCCTGGGTTCAAAACAATTCTTCCTCCCAAAAGACCATTGAGATAGCTAATATTGTAGCCAATAAGAGAAGTGCATTCTAAGTGTAAAGGAACAAGAGAATAGGATTCTCCAAGTTGGAGATACTATCAGTATCTACCTCAAATGGCATTTATAATAGAACCTGAAGAGAGACAAAAATTGAAAGTTTTTGTTTTTTAATTATCCTTTTGTTCTTCTTACCAAAATGTCCCTTCCCTATGTCCTGCAATGTCCTCACCTATGGAAGGAGGCCCAGGAGAAGATATCCTGTGTCCCACAAAGTAGCTTCTTTGATTTGTTCCCAGCCTTTTTCTGTGGACATGCTTTCTCTCTCTGCATTAGAGGTAATTGATGCCAGACTGACATTTTAAGAAACTATACAGCACCACGGAGAATTTGGTGCATTGAATGACTGAGGAGTCCCTCAAAATTTGCCAGCTAATTTCTTAGTTTTTGCATTTCCTTTGAGGAGATACTTGTTTACTTTTGCTTTGAGAGTTTTTTTCCTAAATGGGAATTTATTTGTATAAGATACTGAGCTTCAACAAAATAATCACAAATTTGTTTTTTTAAAAATATATTTTATTGATTTTTGTATAGAGAGGAAGGGAGAGAGATAGTTAGAAACATCGATGAGAGAATCATTGATCAGCTGCCTCTTGCACACCCCCTATTGTGGAGATGCCCGCAACCAAGGTATGTGCCCTTGACCAGAATTGAACCCGGGACCTTTCAGTCCCCAAGCCGACGCTCTATCCATTGAGCCAAACCGGTTTCGGCAATAATCACAAGTTTTTGATGAATCCTGTTATTAAAATATCAAATTATGTTAATGGCAATGTTTGGGTGCATTGTGTATGATTTTAATTTTAATTTAGGTTAGGTTATTTAAATTTAATTTAAAGTATATTAAATTTTATTTAATTTGAATTTAATATAGCAGCAATGTGTACCAGTACATTAATGAATATGCCACATTAAAAATGATGATGCTTGGAACTGAAAGTTGTTTTATTGCAATAGAATAATTTATATCAAGGAAACTTACATGGGTAATTGATTATTTTGAAATCAGTTTTATTGGCTCTCATAAGTGGTTGAGAAATTTTCTTCTTTTTTCTTCTCTGTCCTTTAAAATGTAAATGTAATTATTTGAATTAACTTCCATAATAGCTCTTTGGAATTTTTGGCCAGGAATTTTACATATTCAGATGAAATTAGAATTATTTTACACTTATAATTTTTAAAAAGTATGCTTTAAACTTTATATTTTGAAAATGTAATATATTCTAATATATCTGTGAATTACATGTCCATTATGTTAAGTCAAGATAGGCTACACATTTGGGGATAGCTAGCTGAAGTACGTTTAATAATGACTAAGGAGTAGATTGAAATGAACAATCACTGAATAATCCTGCATTTTTCCAAAAATTCTTTACCATTATTCTATCATTTTTTATCTGCTTATATTAACTATTATTTTAATGATTATTTTAGACTTTGCTTCTATAGTCTTTATAGTCTACAATTATCTTTTACCTTTGATTACATGTACTTCATACAAATTAATTTTTTATTACATATTTTTATCTGAGTCTCTTTTTAAAATTAATAAGGTTCTAGTAATTTACTCTCAATTCAACAATATTCTAATTTTAGTTGTATCTATAATCACATCTTTAATTTTTATATTGCTTATAATTATAGTATTTAACCTTTGTTATATGCCCACAGTGTGGTTGGTAGCTGTTGTACATGAGCTGTAGAAACTGTGTAGTCTGTCTATCAAGAAGATAACAAATTGGAAGGTTATGAAATTCCATTCTCTGGTGATTTTTAAGAAAAGAGTAGATAGCTATCTGTACTGACTAGGTGGTCTGTCAAGGTCTTTTCCAGTACTGTGTATCTGTATCTAAGCAAACTCATATTTTTCAAATGCCCTTAAATAAAAGGTAGATTTATGTATCCTGTTATTTTAGTACTTATTTACTTATTGGACAAAGTTGAATAGGAAAAGAGAGAAGGAACGAAATACCTTGATACCATTTCTAAATTACAAAGTTCAGTTTTTTAAAATTTATTGATTGTGGAATTACATATGTGTCCTTATTCCCCCATTACTCCCCACCCCTCAATTTACCCCCATTCCCCTGTTGTCTGTGTCCATTGATTAGGCCTTTATGCATGCATATAAGTCCTTTGATTGATCTCTCTCTCTTATCCCCATCATCTCCTACCTTCCCTGAGGTTTGACATTCTGATTCATGTTTTTCTGTCTCTGGATCTGTTTTTTTTCATCAGTTTATGTTGTTCATTATATTCCATAAATGGCAGTATGGAGTTTCCACAGTTCCGTTTTAATATTTAAAAACAAAACAAAACACATTTTTATTGATTTCAGAGAGGAAGGGAGAGGGTGAGAAAGATAGAAACATCAATGATGAGAGAGCATCATTGATCGGCTGCCTCCTGCACACTCACTACTGGGGATCAAGCCCGCAACCCTGGCATGTGCCCTTGAGCTCTATCCACTGAGACAAACCAGCTAGGGTTCATCTTTCATCTTGGCTTATTTTATAATGCTTTAAATTGGATGACTAACAAATGATGGTATCATCTTTCCTATGTAAATCACCCAATTTTTGTTTGTATTTGCAATCATATCAATAATGATGAGAATCTGCACATTTGGGAATTATTTTTGTGTTGTTATCAACTTTTGTTTATCCTTACTAGCAACTGTGTATAAAAATAAAAATCGCCCTTGCTCTGGGAAGGGCTATTTCTTACTTGCCTCAGAAAATAGAGCTGTTAAACCAAGCATGTCAAACTTGTGGCCTGTGGCTGTATGTGGCCCACAACAAATATTTTTGCAGCCCAGCCCATTATAATGGTATGTAAGAAACATTTTAATAAACATTTTTAACTTAATTTTTACAATATCTTGCTATACATACTTATTAATAACAAACTACAATGTTTGCTAATGACTGATTACTATAATGGTGTTGCATTCATTTCCCTTATGCACCTTAACATGCAGAAGCACCATTTCCCTCTACTGATACTAGTAGCGAAAATTTTAGCAGCCGATTGCCATGTCATTAGTCTTGGACTGACTTGTTTGATGTGCTCAACAGGAAATATTTTGCTTTCAGAGAACAAGAAAAGTAGGTTTATTTGCATTACATTTATTAACTTGTGCAGTTATTTGGTGCCTGGTAAGTTAATATTCAAGAAAAAATATTAATTGTTATTAAAATGTTCTGTTATTTTATGTTAATGATTGCTTGTTTATTTAAGCCCTTTGTATTCAGTATATCTCTATAAAAATAAACCTACATTTCTATGAAAATTGAAGCTATGGTTTTTGTTGCGGCCCACATAAACTTAAACCTTGTTTATTTGGCCCATGTTAACCTTTGAGTTTGACATGCTTGTATTACACTAAACAGGAATCTTTTCTACCTGAGGTATTAATAGTTTGGGCAATTTGGTATTAACTGTAACTTGACTTACACAGTTTAAAATTTTAAGAGACACCAACCTGTCCCAGTTAAATTGGATTACAATAAAATGGACTTTTTATTAACCACTTTAGAAATCCAAGGTATTGAACAGTGTTGAACTAACTATATTTCAAATTTCCATAAATGGTTAATTTATTTTTCTAGTAATTTTGACTTATAATTCTATTTTAGATGTTTTTCTAATACATACTAGTAGCTATTAAGTATAACAAGCAATTAAAACTTTTTGGCAACTTCTGTAAAGCAAGTCAGTTGCTAAAAATAGTTCAAATTTTTAGCAATAAATCTGTCTTGTGTGTGGGTTTACCTTAAGGCTGCTATTTTATGCAGAGGAGTAATGATTTTAGTCTCATTTCAGCTTTTAAATAATAGAATAATAGAAGGATTAGCCAGTTTTCTCTTAACTATCTGCCAATCTTTTAACCATACAGTTGCATTAATGAAGTTTATGTGACATTTGTGAACACATTTCCTGACTAAATTAAAAAAAAAACATTTGAATACTTTGCCTGTTACATATCTCTGTGTTTGTATACATACACAGACATTTGTATGGTAGGCTTCTGTTTTGAGTTATTTCTTGCATAATATTATATTTCCTGATATTGATACCATTGTAATTAGCTATTCCTATCTAATAAAAGAGTAATATGTAAGTCAACCAAAACTCCACTATACCACAAGCCATGTCTACCAGCCAATTAGAAACAAGTATGCAAATTAACCCAACCAAGATGGCTATGGCCACACAGAGAGCAGGAGGGAGGCTTGTGTTTCTCCAGTGATGGAGGAAGCAAAGCTTTCTGCACCCTCTGGCCTGCCCAGGCTTCTACTTAAGGCTACAAAGTTTCAATGATAGAAGATAAATAAATCCCAACGACAGAGCTGGAGAGAGCAGGAGGCTAGGGTTGCTCCTGGTGATGGAGGAAGCCAACTTCTGCAGCCCTCGCCTGTGTTGGCCTCCACTTAAGGCTACAAAGTTTCAATTATAGAATATAAATAAATCCCAACAAAAATGGCTGCTGCCACAGAGCGAGCAGAAGGCTGGGCTCCACTCCAGGCTACAAAGTTTCAATTGTAGAAGATAAATAAATCTCAGATACCAGGGCCTCCACTTGGGTTGCCCAGGGGGCATGGCCACCATGCAAACCACCATAGGCCCCTCGGCCAGGCCGTCCCATGCCCCAAGGGAACCCCCACCCTGATCCAGGAGACCCTTCAGGGCAAACCAGCTGGCCCATACCCATGCACCAGGCCTCTATTCTATCTAATAAAATAGTAATATGCAGATTGACCATCACTCCAACACACAAGATGGCTGCCCCCATGTGGCCAAAGATCCTGCCCCCATGTGGACACCAGATAGCCACCACAAGATGGCTAGCAGGGGAGGACAGTTGGGAGGGATCAGGCCTGCAAGGGAAGGCAGTTGTGGGTGATCAGGCCAGCAGAGGTGGACAGTTGGGAGGAACCAGGCCTGCAAGGGAGGGAAGTTGGGGGTGATCAAGCCTGCAGGGAAAGGCAATTAGGTGTGACAAGGCTGGCAGAGGAGAGAAATTGGGGGCAAACAGGCTGGCAGGGGAGCAGTTAGACATCAATCAGGCTTGCAAGGGTAATTAGGGGTGATCAAGCTGGAAGGCAGAAGTGATTAGGGGCAATCAGGAAGGCAGGCAGGTGAGCAGTTGGGAGCCAGCAGTCCTGGACTGTGAGAGGGGTCCCAGATTGGAGAGGGTGCAGGCTGGGCTGAGGGACACCTCCACCCCCATGCATGAATTTTTTGCACTGGGCCTCTGGTTATTAATAATAGGGAAGGAACAAAAGGAAGTCCAAACATTATGAGCATGACCATCTGGGCAACTTCACCAGGAAGCTGCAACTTTATACACCCCAGGGAACCATCAGCCTATTCCTTACAAATCACTGGGGTACCGTGGATTGGCAAGAATGGGTGGACCCAATGCAAGCCTGCAAAAACTTGGGCATACATAATCCCCCAACCAAAGGAATTCATTCTCTTTTGCTCTTGGGTCTTGTGCCTCTTGGCTCTCTTGCTCATGTGGCCCACAGCCATGCAGTCCCCACATGCAATGGACTAATGGAATACATTGGGGAACACAAGCTAAGCTAGCCTAAGGCAGTACTGGACATTGTCCAGTTATGGAAATGAACCTCTGGACACTGGTTCTAATTTTAGTTCTGCTGAAGACACAACTACACTCCTATGGCAGGGCATTGGGAAAGGATTTAATTCCACATAAAATAAAAATTACTAATTCTCCATGTAAGTCTCAGTAAATTCTTTTTCTCAAGATATTGTAAAAATTTCACTCCTCTGAGCAACGTGGGGATGAAGGCCTCTCCCCACCATTAACAATATAAATTTTCTCCTTTCACTTTTGACTAGCCAGTTATCAGAGTATTGAAAAGAGCTTCTGCAGAAGAGGGGCCTCTCCATAGCTCCTTTCCTTTTTTCTGATTTCCATTTTTGGCATATTTTGCTCTGTGTTGGGAAGTATTTCTCAGCTCATTTTGACTTCAGGCAGAGCTAGAGTAATGCTAAGAGTAATAATAGTGGCTAAGATAAACTACATGGCATATCATAGATACCAAAAAATAACCAAACTCCATGAGTAATTTGAGGTACACACACCTATTCCAGATATCATGAAAGTGTTTCAGTTGCTTATATTTCCAGATAAATAATGTGGAAAATAAAATTCTTCTAAGAATAATTGTCTGATTGAATTATTATTTTTTCTATAAGCAATTACTTTTGAAGGAATCAAAACTAATAGTAATGAATGAAGAAATAATAATGAATGAAGCTTGTTTACATGAAAGATAAATCTAAGAATCAGGTATTAGAACTTTTCTGTTAGTGGATCTGCTAGCTGTGTTAATTTTTAGAATCATGACTGAGGAGAGAATTGAGATGAACCATAATAGAATAAACCTCACTTTTTAAATTAAATTTATTGGGGTGACATTGGTTAATAGGACCATATAGGTTTCATGTTTACATTTGTATGATACATGATCTATATATAACTGCATTGTGTGGCCACCACTCAAAATCAAATCATCTTCCAACACCATATATTGTCCCCTTTACCCTTTACTAAACCCTTTCACCTTCCCTCTGGTTGTATGTGTTTATGAATTTCAGTTTTATATTCTACATATGAGTGAAATCATATGGTTCTTAGCTTTTTCTGACTGACTTTTTTTTGCTTAGCATAGTATTCTCAAGGCCCATCCATGTTGTCCCAAATAACATTATTTTATATTTTCTTGTGGCTGAGTAGTATTTCATTGTGTATTTGTACCACATCTTTATCCAATCATCTATTTCAGGACACTTTGTCTACATGTCTTGGCCACTGTGATTAATACTGCAGTAAACATAGGGGTATATATATCCTTGTGAATAAAGGTTTTTTTGTTTGTTTGTTTTTTTGTTTTGTTTGCTTGTTTGTGTTTTAGTTTTTCAGGTAGATACCCAGGAGAAGGATTTCTGGGTCATATGGTAACTCTATTCTTAATTTTTTAGGAGCTATCAGACTGTTTTCCATAATGTTGTACCAGTTTACATTCCCAGCGGCAGTGAATGAGGGTTCCTATTTCTTTACAACCTCTCCAACACTTGTTATCACCTGTCTTGTTGATAATAGCCATTTTAACAGGTGTGAGGTGGTATCTCATTGTAGTTTTGATTTGCATTTCCCTAATAGCTAGTGAAGTTGAACATATTTTCATATATCTGTTGGCCATTTTTATGTTTCTTCGGAGAGATGTCTGTTCAGGTCCTCTGCCCATTTTTTAAAAATTAGATTGTTTGGTGTTGAGTTGTATGAGTTCTTTATATATTTTGGATATTAATGTCTTATTGGAACTGTTGTTTGCAAATAACATCTCCCATTCAGTTGTTAGCCTTTTTGTTTCATTGTTGACTTCTTTTGCTGTCCAGAAGCTTTTTAGTTTAATATAGTCCCATTTATTTCTGCCTTTACTTCCCTTGCCTTTGAGATCAAATTCATAAAATGTTCTCTGCAACCAAGGTTCATAAATATAGAGTCTATGTTTTCGTCTATTTAATTTATTGTTTCAGATCTTATGTTTAAATCTTTGATTAATTTTGAACTGATATTCATACATGGAGCTAAACTGTAATCTACTTTTATTCCAAAAGTGGCTTTCCAACTTTTCCAGCACCATTTATTAAATAAGCTTTCTTTTCTCCATTGTGTATTTTTGCCTCCTTTGTCAAAAATTATTTGCCCAGCTGAAATCGGTTTGGCTCAGTGGATAGAGCATCAGTCTGCGGACTGAAAGGGCCCATGTTTGATTTCTGTCAAGGGCATGTATTATACATTGGTTGCAGGCACATCCCTGATAGGTAGGGGCTGTGCAGAAGGCAGCTGGTCGATGTTTCTCTCTCATCGATGTTTCTGGCTCTCTATTCCTCTCCCTACTTCTCTGTGAAAAATCAATAAAATATATATTTTTAAAAAATTATTTGCCCAGCCCTGGCTGTTGTGGCTCAGTTGGTTGAGCATCATTCTGTGCACCAAAAGGTTGATGGTTTATTTCCTGATGGGGCACATGTCCAGGTTGTGGGTTCCATCCCTGGTAGGGGTGTGTAAGGGAAGCAGCTGATCAGTGTTCTTCTCTTGGATTGATGTTTCTCTCTCACACTCTCCCTTCCTCTCTCTTTCAAGTCTCAAGTCAATAAAAACATTACACTTATTGCTCTATAAATATGTAGTTTTATTAGCATTTCTGGGCTCTCAATTCTGTTTCGTTGATTTGTGTGTTTGTTTTTCTGCCAATATCATGCTATTTTGATTATCGTAGTTCTGTAGTATAATTTGAAGTCAGATAGTATAATACCTCCAGATTTATTTATTTTTTTCTCAGGATTATTTGACTATTTGGGGTATTTTGTCCCTTTTCACTAAAAAAATAGCATTGGGGCCAAGCGTGTCACAGTTTGATTCGCAGCCAGGGCACATTCCTGAGTTGCAGGCTCAATCACTAGTGCAGGAAGCAGCCAATCAATGATTCTCTTTCATCCTTGATATTTCTAGCTCTTTTTCCCTCTCCCTTCCTCTCTGAAATCAATAAAAAATATGTTTTTTAAAAATGACATTGGCATTTTGATCAGGATTGCATTAAATCTGTATGTTGTTTTGGGTAATACGGACATTTTAACTATATTTATTTTTTTTCCAATCCATGAACATTGAATAGCTTTCCATTTTATTATGTCTTTTTCAATCTCTGTAGTTTTCAGTATACAAACCTTCACATCCTTTGTTGTTGTTGTTTTTTTTCACATCCTTTGTTAATTTTATTCCTAGGTATTTTATTTTTTGGTTGCAATTTCAAATAGAATTTTTTTTCATTTCTTTTTCTGAAGTTTCATTGTTAGTATATAGGAAAGCAGTGGATTTTTGTACATTGATTTTTTTTATCCTGCAACTTTACTGTATTTTTTTTTAATTTCAATAGTATTTTGGTGGCATCTTTAAACCTTTCGATATATAGAATCATATCTGGGAAAATTGACACTTTTACTTTTTCCTTCCCAATTTGAATGGCTTTTATTTATTTCTCTTGCATTATTGGTCTGGCTAGGACTTCCATAACTATGTTGAATAAAAATGGTGAGAGTGAGCTTCCTTGTCTTGTTCCTGATTTTTGAGGAAAAGCTTTCAGTTTTTCACCATTGACTATGATGTTGGCTGAGTGTTTGTTATACATGGCCTTGTCGTATAAGAATAAAGTATTAGAACTTTTATATTAGTGGATCTTCTAGCTGTGTTACTTTTAAGAATCATGAATGAAAGGAGGATTGTGATGAATTATAATAGAATAACCCTCTATTTTATCAAAATATCCATCTGGCCAGAACTTAATTAATATTTCTTGAGGGAGGAGAGTACACATTTTCCAGGAGAGAAAAATACAACAGGTCCTTGAATAATATCATTTCATTACGACATTGATGAGATGCAGTAGGAATTGAACTCTTGTTTATATCAATTAGCTTGTGGTAAAATTAGTTTTATTATATGTCTTTTCACCACAGTTCCAATTTTGTTCCAATAATTGACAATATTGAGGACTTATTGTAATTTTGACCATAGTCAACTAATAGCATAGGTGTATTTTTTTAGAGTAACTTCTAACCTACTGATTTTGAATGATTATATGTTTTTAGTCACCCTTCTACTGGATTAGGTAAAGGTGGTTTGCAATTTTTCTTTAGATCATTAATGTATTTAGTTACAAACCTTTATTAGCATCTATATGGACAGTAAAAGCATCATTTATTCTTCTTCCAGAACAGGTATTTATGTTATCTGGATGTGTCATGAAAGTAGTCATGTTTTCATTTTTTCTTTTGTTGTTGTTGGCTTAATAGGTCACTTTAGACAATTGTGTTGAAGTTGGGCGGATTGCCAACACCTACAATCTGACAGAAGTGGATAAATACGTTAACAGTTTCGTCCTGAAGAATTTTCCTGCATTGCTGAGCACTGGGGAGTTCTTGAAACTTCCCTTTGAGCGTCTTGCCTTCGTGCTTTCCAGTAATAGCCTTAAGCATTGCACTGAACTTGAGCTCTTTAAGGCTACCTGTCGCTGGCTACGATTGGAAGAGCCTCGGATGGACTTTGCTGCAAAATTAATGAAGAACATACGATTCCCACTGATGACACCACAAGAGCTGATTAATTATGTGCAAACCGTGGATTTCATGAGAACTGACAATACTTGTGTGAATCTCCTTTTGGAAGCCAGCAATTACCAAATGATGCCATACATGCAGCCAGTTATGCAGTCAGACAGGACTGCCATTCGATCTGACACCACTCATTTGGTTACACTAGGAGGAGTGCTGAGGCAGCAGCTGGTTGTCAGCAAGGAATTGCGCATGTATGATGAAAAGTCCCATGAATGGAAATCATTAGCCCCTATGGATGCCCCAAGGTACCAGCATGGCATTGCCGTCATTGGAAATTTCCTCTATGTCGTTGGAGGACAGAGTAATTATGACACAAAAGGAAAAACCGCTGTCGATACAGTCTTCAGATTTGATCCTCGATACAATAAATGGATGCAAGTTGCATCTTTAAATGAGAAGCGCACCTTTTTTCACCTAAGTGCCCTCAAAGGATATCTGTATGCAGTTGGTGGTCGAAATGCAGCTGGTGAACTTCGTAAGTTTCTTTACCCTGAAATTCTTGTCAAATAATAAAATAAACTGTTCTTCTAAAATGAAAGACAAAAAATGTATTTAGGGTTACATTTCAAACTGTTTTTCTTAGAAAATATCAGATGCAAACAGTATGCCTTATCTGGACATCTATTATTGGCCATGGTACAAATTGTATCTCATAAATACATCAATATGTTGCAGAATATTTGATTTGCACAGTATGTATGCTTTTCATCTTGAAGTTTTAACTACAAAGTGCATCCTGCTAATTAAAATTATAATAGAATCTTGGACAGAAGTTTGGCATGTTCCCTAATTTTCATTTTTAAAAGGCCATATACTATTTTACCGAACAGGTTAAAATTCTTCTTTACAGAGCAATGATTTTTATTGTGTGTTTTTTTTTCTTTTACATAATCTGTTACCTTTCACAGGTTACATAATAATTTTCTTTTTATTTATTTTTAAAATATATTTTATTGACTTTTTACAGAGAGGAAGGGAGAGGGATAGAGAGGTAGAAACATCAATGAGAGAGAATCATCCACAACTGCCTCTTGTATACCCCCTACTGAGGATGTGCCCGCAACCAAGGTACATGCCCTTGACCAGAATCGAACCTGGGTCCTTTCATTCCTCAGCCAAACCAGTTCTGGCATAATTTTCTTTATTGATTGAATGTATGAAGTTCAATGTTATCCAATGTTTATTTACTGTGAATATTATAATCTGTTACTATTAGTTTTAAAAATAATTCTCTCTTCCGAAACTGGTTTTGGCTCAGTGGATAGAGCATTGGCCTGCAGACTGAAAGGTCCCAGGTTTGATTCTGGTCAAGGGCATGTACATTGGTTGCGGGCACATCCCCAGTGGGGGGTGTGCAGGAGGCAGCTGATCGATGTTTCTCTCTCATCGATGTTTCTAGCTTTCTATCCCTCTCCCTTCCTCTCTGTAAAAAATCAATAAAATATATTTAAAAATAAAAATAATTCTCTCTTGGTGAAATACCAGTTTTCTTCATTGTAAACTGATCCGGTAAACTTTATTTGATGGTCACTCTTTTTTTTTTCTTCTAATCTAAGATTGGTTATATGTACAATTAACATAGCAGTACTTTGGCTATATAAATTAAAAGCAGAAGGTATATATTTTTGTTATTTTAGATAAAATTGGAATAAGATTGGTGTTCAAAAGAGAAGTAAGGAAACCCACATTTTATATCATGCCTTACATATCTGTCATGACCATCATTGTTTGGCTTTTCCCCCCACCCCTCTTTTTTATTTTCTGTTATAGAGTCCCTGTAGTTATCCAGTAGTCCAGGTTCCAGAATACTAGGAAAGTTTAAAATATTGGCTTGGGATAAATTAAGAGTAATTCTGAGAATATTTCTCTTCAGTAGTCTAAGATAGAAAAAGTAGTTTAATGGATTTGAGAGTAAGCTATTTATCAGAGACAAAACTAATTGCTCTCAGCTCTTACACTTTTTAGCTTCTCAGGTCCTCACTTGTTAGTGACATGGTTTTAATGGTACTGATCTTTTCTACCCAGTTTTTTCCTCCTTTGTTGTTACAGTGACTTTTTTGTTTCAAAGACAAAGCTTTCTAGATTGTTGGACTAGGTTCTATGACACATGTGTCAAACACAAGGCCCGCGGGCCAAATCCGTCCCGCCAGGCCTTGCAATGTGGCCCGCACCGCGCTGTCATCACTGCACTCCGCTGTGTTTCCATCACAATGACAGTTTATGACTGTTCAGTAAACCATTCGGCCCGCGATTTAGGCTGGATTTTAGATTTTGGCCCCTTCTCTGATTGAGTTTGACACCCCTATGACAATGAACCACACAGGTTTCCCAGTATATTGGAATAATATTACTTTTAAAAGCATTTGCGGCATTAGTAGCCTTAGGGTAGAATTTCCATTTTAGGTTGCTTCAGTCAACTCCTACACATTATTTTCATGTTATTATATTATTTTAAATTTATGGTATCTAGAAATATTCACAAGATACAAACAGTGACTTGGCACTTCCTTAGAAAAACCATGGGTCTAAGATAATCTTTAAGATTTCACAAATTATTGCTCATCAACCCTGACAGTCAATGGTCATTTTGAAATAGTTTTTTTTTCCTCAAAGGAAATAGTTCAATTTTTCAGTCAGTGCTTGCTTGTTGATGTTATCACCTTTGTTAATATGCAGCTATTAAGTTTTCAGTATATGCTCCTTATATTAATTAGAAGCCTATTGTCCTGAGAATCTATAATCTTCAGGCCAAGAAGAATCATTACATACAACCAAGAAGCTAGAGGTTTTATTTTTCTGACTTGATCCCCACCCTGTTTGAGCTCTTACCATCTTAGTGGAGAAGAAGAAGCAGACTACCCTATTGGGCAAGTGTCTGGCTTCCTTGTTCATAACTTTTAGAAATCACCTCTATCTCTTATTAAAAATTACTGTGTTTCAGTTTGAAAGTGAAAAGAAACATTTAAAGGCCAACTATTTGATATTCTTTCCCATTAAAATCTTCTCCTATAATCTGTAGGTAACTAAACTTTTTTTTAAAGAAAATTATTGCTTCCCTTAAAATTAGCATACCCAGTAAATCCAGTATATACTAAGTATTTTAAGTATATTAAAGTTGTTTTTAAAAATTATCGTTCACTTAACAAGTTCACTAAAATTCTTGATTCCAGGAGAACCTTCAGGCCAAAAGAGATATTACATGAAACAAAGAAGCAGGAAGCTTCATTTTTTTTTTTTTCTGGACCCATCCCACTTCCTTAATGTGCCTTTTATGCTAACCACAAGTGGGAGCAAGAAGTGAACTTGATATAACCAAGCCTGATGTAACCTGCCCTGATTACATCCCAAAAGAACAGTATCAATAAGTTCTGGATTCTGTTAATAATGTTTCTCTTTGCATAATTTAAAAAGTATATGTGCCAGTTCCCCTTTCCAATTATCTTGGGCCCATTATTTGTTTGTTTGTTTGTTTGTTTTTTTAAATATATTTTACTGATGTTTTACAGAGAGGAAGGGAGAGGGATAGAGAGGTAGAAACATCAATGAGAGAGAAACATCTACCAGCTGCCTCCTGCACATTCCCCACTGGGGATGTGCCCGCAACCAAGGTACATGCCCTTGACCCGAATCGAACCTGGGATCCTTCAGTCTGCAGGCCGACACTCTATCCACTGAACCAAACCAAACCGGTTTCAATGGGCCCATTCTTTTTGCATAATAGCAGGTTTTGGTTTTAAAGAAATTCTTTAAAAAAAAAGTATGTTTTTATTGAGTTCAGAGAAGTGGGATGGGGAGAGAGATAGAAACATCAATAATTTAACAGGTTCATTAATACCAGCACATCAATATGAAAAGAAATGTGACAGCATTTGCAAAGCATCTTAGATAATTTTAATGCATTTTGGCCTTTTAAAATATTTTCATGGAGTGCATGATACCAAGTCCACAGTTCATCAAAATGATACTACTACTGTGTGTATGAGCCTGGAATTTTGATGAAATATAACTCCTTAGAACACTGCCTTACTTTGACACCAGGTACAATGGAAAAGTAGGAGAAGCATAAGAATAACTGTCACTTAAGTGAAAAGGGAGTCTGTTATTTCTAGCATCTTTCAAAATTATGTCATATAAGCAATTGATTTTCCATTGAGGTTTTCTATATTGAAGAGAAATATGACAGCTCAGATAACTTTCTCTTCAGTTTAATATTAATGAGTCAAGATTTCAAATAATGAAAGAACTTAATAGAAAACAAGTTAGATTGTTTTTTTCAAATAAATGTACAATAAACTTGCTGAAATTTATCAAATGCCTCCATATCCCTTAGTGGATTTAGGGTTTTCTTCATTAAGCAACAAATCACTAGCTGGTACTTTAGGATTCTAGAGCCCATCCCCCCCTCTTTGGGCGCCATTTTTGTCCAAATGGTTTTCTTCGGGCCTAATCTCTTTCCTAATCTCCAAGAACAAGTAAATTCTACATCACCTTTTGGGACCAATTCTGGACTCCAGTAGAATCGCCTGAGAAAATAATATTCCTGTTAATATATGTAAAACAACCAATCTAAGTGTAATTCTTAAATTGGATATAGTCTCTAGTTTATAACAGGCCACCAGATTACTGAAGATGAGAGGATTCAACAAACTTTTGTAAAGGGCCCGAACAAATATTTTCAGCTTTGCAGGCTGTAGGAACTCTTCACAACTAATCAACTCTGCTGTTATATTGCAAAAGTAACTATGGACAATTTATAAACAAACTAGTAGCCCTGCACACAAATCTGTGTGCCAGTAGGTTGCTGCCACCTTCCTGTAGCTCCACCTGCCCTCCCCCCATAGCTTGCTGCCCTGCCCCCTCCTGTAGCTCTCCACCACCTGCTTGTATCGATAGTTCGCTGCCCCACCCTCCTGCTGATCCATGATCAGGTCATTTGGCAGTTGGTCATTATGCCTCATGGTGTAATGGCTAATTAGCATATTTCTCTCTTATTATATAAGGATGGATGAGACTGTATTCTACAATACTTAAGCTTTGTATATGAAAACAAAAATGTGAAATGTATAAAATTTTCATATATTCTTCCTTTGATTTTCTCCAACTTTTAAAAAATGTAGAAACTTTTCTTAGTTTTATCTTGTGGCTCATACAAAAGCACATGGCATACTGGATTTTACTTCCTAGCTGTAGTTTGTCTGACCCTGTTGTAGATTTTCCCAGTTACCACATTACCAGTCCCAACTCTCATATACTATGATGGAACCACTGCTTTGGGGCTCCAACTCTTTGCCATGCTTGTTTCTCTCCCTATTGAATTTGTGGCACTAAACTTGTAAATATGGAAAACAGAAATAAGGGAATGTATATATACTCTTTAAATATATTCTAAATTAAAACTACTATTTATTTTACTAATAACAACAGCAATTCTTCATGAGGAAATTAGAAATTACATGATGGGAAGAGTTAAAGGAAATGGATTAGTTAGAAGAAGATAAGTTTATAGATGATGAACTATTATATATTATGTTATTGGTAGTTAATAGCCATCTTATACTTAGGGGCTTCTGTATAAGAAATTATACATATGTATTGATGGATTATATATGTATAGATGTATGTATAGATGGATTCTTATAGCCTCTATTAGGAAAATTGCAATTAACTTACTGACAGAAAAATAGCATTATCCTTATACATGGGTAAAATTTAATGATCATATAGAGTGAGTAGTTATTCGATGTCTAGCTTCACTATAAAAGGAATAAGGGGAAACTAGTGGAAACTGCATCAAAACAGATTGAATTAGACATAAGTTAAAGCTGTTCCACTCTAGAAATTTCAAAGTTCAAAGCAGAGTTCTTCATTGAAAAAAACCCCATAACTACAGTAAAATCTGTCTTTGACCTCAAGCAGATGGAAAAAATAATCTCTGGAAGTCTTAAATTTTTAAAACTCTTTTACTGACAGGATGTGTGATTAGACTCCTTTTTTATCAGCTAAAACTCTACCATTAATTACCTTGCTGATACCATCTACCAATCAATCTACTAGATTTTCTATAAGTGTAGGAAGATAATAATGTCCATTCAGTAGGAGTTTGCTTGTCAAGTAGGTGCAAATCATGCTAAAGGCAAATGGAAATGCACATTTAAAGACATTAGTGACTGGACTTAGTAAAAAACAGTACTGCAAAAATATGGCAGTTTTAGCTCATTATTAATTGTGAAAAAATCCCCTTCCCCCTTATTTTTGGGGAAATATTTTGCAGGATTTTGCTACTTTATAGAAATGTTTAGAAGAAATAGAGTTATTAAGGGTTCAAGTCTGAAGCAAAGAACAAAACTAAGAAGGGAGTAGATCAGAATGAGAATTGTAAAAGGCCTATGGAGTAAGACTGAAAACTCAAATCTAAACTTAGTGAAAAGGGAATTAGTAAAAGGTGTTAGAGGAGAATTAAGTACTTCACATAGTGAATGTGATGAAGAAATTAAAGTATTGAATAGAGTAGAAAAATAGTCTCTCAATTTCTTTCCAGTTTTGCCATGCTATTTCTTAAATAGAAAACCTTGTTCAAAAGATGATTCATCAGTTAAAATTTCATTTGGCTGCAAGTAGCAAAACCTTATTCCAGTGGCTTGATCAAATAGCTCTACCCAGTAGACTTCTGCTTCCGTTTCATTGTCTAGAACTATTGTATATTAAATGGTCATCTCCAGCTTGAAGGGGGCCTCATAAGTTGAATGTTATTTTAAATTTGGCACAGTGCTTCCCTTGAGAATGTTATGGTTTTGTTAGTAAGAAAGCAGGTTTAAGGGAGACAAGAAATTGGGTAAGCAACTGGCAGTGTCTGCAATAAATTATATAAACTTTTCAAGTCAATCTAGATTCTGAGCTTTAAAAAAGGCTCATATTTTCTATTTGTCTGGATTGTCATTGTTCTATTTTTGAGTTTATAACAAATTGACATTTAAATAAGTTGAGATCACTTTTCTAAAATATTTTTTTAAAATTTATAAATTTATTACTGAGAGGGGGAAGTATTGCTAGTAAAAATCTTAACTTCATATTATGCCGCCAATCATTTTCAAGTTAAGAGCAGTATTGACTGCAACATTGCTGGGTATATACAAACTATTGAATTTAATGTATAGTTGTAGAAAAATTATTGTCAGTGTCCATTTTGACACTGACAATAACTGAAATGATATGAAATAAAGCAATAGGCACAAGAACATACACCAACTAGTGTGCATACTTTTATTCTCAACTTACAATTTTGCTTTATATCTATTAGCCTTTTTTCTAAATGGTATATAAACTTGGGGGCCTAGAATTGAAATGTTTTTCTTCCTTATGATTATTATTTTTTCTTTTCTTTCCACATTTTTTTAAATTGGGAGAAATTTCAAATTATAAATATACAAGAAAAAAAATCCTAATGATTTCTGCAGTGACAGAAATGTGTTAGATTATTACACTAAGTATCTAGTTTACTGTAACATGTAGTTATGGTTCAAATTATTAACATAATATCAATAATTAATATGATCCCCCAAAGAATATCTCATACCTATAATAGATATGTTTCAGTTATTTTGGATATTATTATTCTTCCAGCTAAAAAATAATTAATTGTAAAACTTGAAATTGTAAAATTATGAATTATTTTGTAAAATTATAAAATTTGAAATTGTAAAATTATAAAATTATGAATTATTTTCTGTTCTTTTTTAAACAACAGCTACAGTAGAATGTTATAATCCAAGAACAAATGAATGGACCTACGTTGCCAAAATGAGTGAGCCCCACTATGGCCATGCTGGAACTGTGTATGGAGGAGTAATGTATATTTCAGGTAAGCACTTATAATTCAAGTCCTATTAATATAATACATAAATTTTTAAATGTCACTATATTTCTATATAATTTTAATAAAATAATCCAGAAATGAAAAATAAAAATATAATTTATGTTGATTTTAGAAGATAAATGCATTTTGGCCACACACATATATTATTCTTATAAAAAATTCATGAATCAGCTACAGTTCACTTACAGTGTCCCAGTAGCAACTTTCATTCTCAAACTTTGATATTTAAATCATCCTTCTGTAGAATTTAGAAAAGAGTCTTATTTTAAATGTAATGTTCACCTCTGGAATTGAAATGTTCTTTTGTTAGGCAGGTTCTTATCATTTGGCTGTGACACAGATTACCTCAGACAATGTGTCCTCCTTTTGAGGGCCTGCCAGTGTCAGGCCAGCAGTTATATTATGAGAACAAAGATGGTGTTTGTGCTCTGAGTCTCTGAACACTGCCCTCTGAAATCTGTAATCAAGAAAGACCAGGGAAAGGCCTGGAGTGTGTGATTGGCAGGTTTTTTGTTTTAAATTTATTAGTAACTACGGGACGTTGTGTATTGAAAGTCATCCAGAAAATCATATGCTCCACTAATCAATCATTTATATGACCTATCTATTTGCTGTGTGTAGATACCATGCCATTATAATGAAAGCTCCAAATCCTCTGAGGAAAATGACATCTGAATTGTTCTAGTGGTGGTTTGGTATAACTATCATACATTGCATACATGATCTTCATAATCAAGAATAGGGTAGGAACCATAGCTGAGTTTTTAAACCAAAGAACACTGTTTTGCCATCTGATAATTCTGTAAAGTACAAAAATAAAAATAAAAAAATAAAAAAGGAAGAAAAAGCAGTGATTTCTATCTGGCCACCAGATAGTGGAGCTTTGATATGATATAGCTGAAAATTAGTTTAGTTCTCTCCCTAATCTGCAGAACATATAGTGTGATTCTTTTATTGTAGAGACCAATTTATTTGTGATCTAAGAATACACTTGGTACATGATATCAACTCAATCGATCAATAACCAATTATCGCACATACAAAATTATATATATATATATATATATATATATATATATATATATATATATATACACACACATGTATATTCGGTTTTCTAATTTTTTAACTTTGTAAATGTCCCTGCTGATAGAATGTGACATTACCCCCCTCGACCCACCCACCAAAAATTCTACAGAAACAAATAATTCTGAACATTCTTATAAGCTTGTATATCTGCACAATACTTTCAACTTTTCCAAAGCATTTTGATTTATTTCAATTCATAGTCATAGTCACAGTTCTAATGAAATAATTAGCATACATACTTTTATTTAGCAAGTGAGGAAATGGGCACCTAAAATTTAAATGCCCCAGCCCTGTGCTCAACACCCAGAGGGTGACTGCTAAAAAGCATTAGCTGTGAATAATGCTTTGTAGATGGAATATACTGCAGACCCAACTCTAAAAGGGGCAACTTCCCCCCCCCCCCATTCAGTAAATCCTCTTAAATCCCATGGGTCTCTATTTGACAAAGTCATTGTAATAATATAAACTATATTTTTGTTCTTTAAGAAGATGAACTTATTTTCTTTTTAATCCAGGGAAAGTATTCAATATATATAGAAGGCAGACATTTGTAAGAAAGATACTATTCATAAGCTATAAAATCTCATAACTGAGGCTAGAAGTTAATTATCTAAAATAGAGAGCCTTTTATTTACTTTTGCATTTTTATAATAATCTCTTTTCCTCATGTCTATTGGTTTCATTCTTTAGGAGGAATTACTCATGACACTTTCCAAAAGGAGCTCATGTGCTTTGACCCTGATACCGACAAATGGATTCAGAAAGCACCAATGACCACCGTCAGAGGTCTGCATTGCATGTGTACAGTGGGAGAAAGGCTCTATGTTATTGGTGGCAATCACTTCAGAGGAACAAGCGATTATGATGATGTCCTAAGCTGTGAATACTACTCACCTATTCTTGACCAGTGGACCCCAATTGCTGCCATGTTAAGAGGGCAGAGTGATGTTGGGGTCGCTGTCTTTGAAAATAAAATCTATGTGGTTGGTGGGTATTCCTGGAATAATCGTTGTATGGTAGAGATAGTGCAGAAATATGATCCAGATAAAGATGAGTGGCATAAGGTTTTTGATCTCCCAGAGTCCCTTGGTGGCATCCGAGCTTGCACACTCACGGTTTTTCCACCTGAAGAAACCACACCATCACCTTCTAGAGAGTCCCCTCTTTCTGCACCTTAAGATCACCCCTACAACTAAGATGCTAAAGTCCTGTCTTTGCAATGTGTTATGATTCTCTTCTTTTGCTGCCCCCTCTTAAATAGTGTATGCTAGGATTAGCCTGCAGTAATTGATGCAGATATTGGAAAAAAGACAACATTGATGTTATTTGTGCTGTTTGTTTGACTTAGAGTGTTTATAAAGTGGTAACAAAAACCATTCTGGAAATGTATCCCATAGAAGTTGATGTTTAACATACAAAAAGAAAAAAAAAGTTATTGTCTTTAAAATGTTTCTTCAGTGCTTTTTTGATGCTGTGTACTGGGTATGAAGTATTTGTCATCTTACATTAGAAAGCCCAATAAATCACATTGAAGGTGGATTGTAGTAAATATACAACTGTGCTAACTAGGTTTCAAATAAAAAGTTTTCCTTTCATCTTGATTATAAAGTGTCAAAGGGAGGCAGCCTGCTCCAACAGAAATAGACAAAGGTTGTCAACTCGCATGAGCTACCTCCCTCTTTTCATAAAGCATTTTTGACATATCTGTCAACTCACCTGTCTGTGTGGGTGCATTGAGAACATATAAAGTTTCTTAGATGCACGGGAGAAAGAGTAACTGAAATTCGCCAACATTTTTAAAATGTAGCATGCCCCTCTACTTATAAACAAGGATTGGGAGTTTTAAAAGTGTGTATAAATACATCCATACACATAGAAATATCAAGTGTGAAACTTTAAAAATTGAGTGGCATGTCAAATATATGTTAAAAATTAATTTTCCCCCCAAAAAGCAGTTTCCATTGAGATGGGAATTCAGTATGTACATACTGAATGCACATATGTAGAGTCATGCTGAATTTAATGGATGAGGGCTAGAAATTTTGATTAAAAAAAAATCTGTCACTTGACCCAATTTTACCTTCCAAAACTGTAAATTACACCTTCTCCTTTGCTGTTGAGGTAACTTCCATATTGTATGTATCCTGTATACTCTCAGTCCATAAAGTTATTTAGCACAAAGTAAAGCAGCTTCACCTGGCAAGCTGCTTTTTCTCAGTGAATTCAACTTTCATGTTTTATCTTTTTGTTCAATAAAAAAACACATTTAATGCCATTTTGGTCTGAAGAATCTCATTGTTGTTTGATTTGACTTCCTTTTATTAAATACTCCCCCTTTTGCTATAGCAAGATTCAAGTGAGTAGAACTCAGAGCATTGGACAGCTTGAATTAATTCATATTAATGACTCATTCAAGGGGGAAAAAATTATTTGACCAGATCTAGCCTCATTGTACAAAACTCGTTGCTGGTTGTCTTTGTGGAATCGGTTCATGGCAGATGCTAATTGGCTCTTCTTCATTTCCACGGGAATAATGCCAGATATATATAAATTATAAAGTCAGTTTCCTGGATCTTTAAGAAGATCCATCTTGCTTAATGAGAAGGGATTGTGTAAAATGATGTAAGATATTTGTTCTTGAGCTAAGATGATAAATGAAAAATGTTTTTGTAAAAGATTGTTTGATACTTATGTTAGGGCCACATGCATGACCTTTCCTACTTTATCTGAAAATGACCAGATTGAATCTGAACCCAAAATTTCAAACCATAGCAAAACAACTAGCGTGTCACCAGATTTCTTCCCTAGTGGGTAACTATCAGTGCAGATGTCACTACCACTGTCTTGAATTAAACATAATGAAGAAAAAACAGTTTTTCCATCAGTGGTACTTTTGCATGTTGGGAGAAGCCTGGTATGAATTTGAAAGATCCCTTTTGGCAAGATAATTCTGAACTGAGAGCACCTGGTCTAGTAACTTCAGTTCTCTGCTTACAGGCAGAGAATATTTAGCCATTTGCTCATAGTTAATTTCTGCCTAAAAAATAGGAGAGTTTTAGGACAGAATGATGGTCTCACCACAGTCCAATGTGGATGTTCTTGGCCAGGCAGCTCTCCTCCAAGCAACAGTGGTTCTTTCCATCTTGTGGCCTTTTCTGTCACTTAGCTCCGCAGCATCCTCTCCATTCAGTCAACAGAAGAAAAGTAGAGCATTGCAGGTGTGAGAACTGTAGAGGTCAGGCTTGAAAGAGGCATGCATCACTTCTACCCACAACCCACTGGCCAGAAGTCAGTCTGTGGCACATATAAACACAAAGGGGACAGAAAAATATCAGATAGCTGCGTGCCCAGAAAGAAGAGGAAATTGGGTGGGTGATCTGTTAGCAGTTTGCCACAGGGAATAACAGAGCATACACAATTCTCTTTGACAGCTTACCTTTTCTGCCTCCATGCCATATGTTATTTAGAATAGCAATTAATGTCACACAAGTGCTATTATTACACAATTTCAACAGATGGTAAACTGTTAGGCATTTTTCTTCACAGTGAATTAAACTGTTTTTCTTTAAAAAAAAAAATATCTGCCAGACATTGGTTGGCTTTACAAGCATTTCTCACATTTACCTTTCTTAGGTTTTTGATATATTTGAAAAAGGAATTATGAATATATTAAATCCCAAAAGGTTCATAATTTTCCTTCTTGGTTGAGGTTGGTAGGGCAGGAAACATAAATAAAAAAAAAATCTACTTTGCGTATTTCTAGAATTATAAAAAAATTCATCCTACAACCAGGTTTTTCCCTGAAAAGTGGAATTATGACACAAAACTATTTCCCAATAGTGCTTTAGGGACTTTTAAAAATATATAACTATGTAATGTTTTTTTGGAAGTTGCTAAAATACTTCCCTCACTTTAACCCCTGAGAGAGTGCTCCACTGGGCAATTAAGAAGTATTTTATTTAATTTGTTCAACCATGTGGCATTTTGTCCATATTAAGAGCCTTCATGTATCCACCCCCACCCCCTAAGAACAGTAAGCAGACTTTCTTGCATGGAAAGTTGGTTCTGCCTCTAATTTTATTCTTGGCTCTGGTGCCTTTCCTTTTGTTTTTCATTTTGATGCCACTAAACCTCAGCTTTAGTCCTTCCCACGTCAGATGGCTCTTAAGGTGTGTGGGGAGGAAAGTAAATTTGAAGAAACTTCATAAGAGTTAAGGGTATTTTGTTTTAAATTGGTCAAATAGTACAGAATTTGAAAACTTAATAATTATAAAATGCAAAATATAGAAAAATTGAAAAATACAAAAGTGAAGAAAAAAGTCATTTATCTTCCCCATGTCAGGATAATTTTTGTTAAATTAGTACATTATTTTTACACAATTATAATTTAAAACCAGTATAATTTTGCACACATTATATATACATCAATGCATTAATTTCTGATACAAAATACATTAATGTGATATTTAGATTAAGATTTTCTAACCCATGTATTAAGTGAGGTTTAACTACTAAATGTCAGTATAAAATACTAAAATATTAATGTGGTCAAATTGGATATCTGCAAGATTAAGAAATAATAAGCTTTTGAAATATTTATTTCATCAGTTAATCTAAGTGATATAACTCAGATATCTGGGTGGCTATTTTATTTTCTATTTAAATTTAGTGTTTATTTCTGTCTTCACTAATGATGTTTTACTAAATAAGAGTCAAATGCTATTTCACCTTGCATGTTTTATTTGGCAATGTGACTAAGACAAGCAAACATTGATTTAACAAATGAGAATAAAGGCCATAACTCTATAAAAACAAACAAGAAACACTACAACAGAAATTGGCAAACTTTTTCTGTAAAACAACAGTAAATATTTTAATCCTTGTGGGCCATATGGTCTGTCACAGCTATTCAGCTCTGCTGTTGTAATACTAAAGTGTAGGCAATATGTAAATAAATGAACATGGTTGTGTTCCAATGAAACTTTTGTTTTACATTGAAATTTTAATTTCACTTAGTTTATATGTGTTACAAAAGAAACACTTTGAGACTCTAGCTAAGATTTCTGGTAGATTTTGTCATTTTTCTTATGCTTCTCTTACCTGGATCATGCTAGAGGAATTGAGAGGATTGCAAGAAAAGCATTGCTACATTTGGAAGGTACCTGGATGTATGCATATAAGTACCAAGTCTTCACCAATTTGGGGTACAGACTAACATACTTGGAACAACTGATTCAGGAGTTGGAGGTTTCCAAGGACATGACAATATCAGGTGGTGTGGTGGTGGGCTGGCATTAAACTGGTCCTGTGTAGTGGGCAGGGGAAGTCACATCAGGGATCTGCTCTTCCACTACCTGAAGTCAGTGACTTGCCCAAAAGGTTTGCCTTTTGCGCATGCACTGTTAGGAAACACCCCGTCGTCTGCTTTCCTCCTCATGCTAGAAAAATCACTTTAGTTTTAAATATATGTACTGAAGTATTTAGGGGAGAAATATCATAAAGTCCATAATTTAAAATATTCTAACAAATGTATTAGATGATGCCAATGTGACAAAATGTTTACAGTTGTTACCCATAAGTAATGGTATGCAGATGTTCATTATACTATTCTCTCTACATATTAATAACTGAAATTTATGCTAAAAATAAAATGATAAATGAAAAGTCTTCATTCCTTGTAAACAGCTCTGAAGTTGAAGACTTTCTTGCATAATCAAAATTGAAAGAAAAATAGCATGCTCAACTTTTGATTATGGTCATTTTGCTTTTGGCCTCACCTTAGAATAAGAGGCACAACAGTTTATTCAAATAGGTAGAAGGACACAGCAATCTAGTCCCCCTTTCCTACTAACCCCTGATGACTTTGATCTTGTGCTTCCTAAACTCATTCAGACCTATGTGGAATGTATAGGACTCATATTGTTCTGAACATAAATAGTAATAAATTCAACAAAAGACCATCAAGACCACTATTATGACAAGCACAAAACACTACTGAGATTAATTAAAGTAGATGAGACCAAAATAATTGACAAGATATGCCATATTTGCAGATTAGAAAACTCAAAAAAAATTTTTTAATTAAACTTCATTGGGATGATATTGGTCAGCAGGAATATATAAGTTTCATATGTGAATTTCTTAGTTACAAAATCTGTATGTGCCCACCACCCAAAGCAAAATCTTCTCCTGTCACCTCATATTAGGAACCCCCTACTGACCCCAACTTCCTCCTCTGGCAACCACCACACTGCTGTTTGTGTTCATAAGATTCAGTTTTATATTCCACATTAGAGATCTAGTGCATAAAATGCATGCGCTCCAGTGATGGGGGGGGGGGTGTGTCCCTCAGCCTGGCCTGCACTCTCACAGTCCAGGAGCCCTTGGGGGATGTCCGACTGCTGTGGAGGCAGGAGAGGCTCCCACTACAGGTGCTGCACTTGCCAGCCATGCTCTCAGCTTCTAGCTGTGTGGTGCTCCCCCTGTTGGAACGCACTAACCACCAGGTCACAGCTCCTACATTGAGCATCTGCCCCCCTCACCAAACCACCCCCCCCCCATGCTCAGTGCACATCATAGCAACTGACCGTTCTGCTGCTCAGTGCACAGCATAGCAACTGACCGTTCTGCTGTTCGGTCAATTTGCATATTAGCCTTTTATAGTATGAGTGAAATCATATGGTTTTTAGCTTTTTCTTTCAGACTTATTTAATTTATATAATGTTCTCAAGGTCCATCCATGTTATTGTAAATGACGCTATTTTATCCTTTCTTGGAGTATTCCATTGTGTATATGTACCACATCTTCTTTATCTAGTCCTCTATCTCAGGGCACTTTGGTTGTTTCCAAGTTTTGGCCCCCTTAAATAATACTGCAAAGACCATAGGGGTGCATATACACTGAGTGGCCAGATTATTATGATCTCTGAATGCATAATAATCTGGCCACTCAATATATATATTGAGTGCATGAATTCATGAATTTGTGCATGGGTGGTCCTGCCAGCCTGGCCAGGGGAGGGAACATGGGCGGTTGGCTGGCCTGCCTGCTGGTCAAATTCCTGGTTGAGGGGACAATTTGCATATTAGTCTTTTATTATATAGGATTATATAGGATATACACTTACTGACCAGATTATTATGCATTCAGAGATCATAATAATATGGCAACTCAGTGTATCTTTGTGTATAAATGATTTTGAGTTTTTTGGGTATATACCCAGAAGTAGGGTTGCTGGGTAGTATGGTAGAACAAATAAATGATCCAATCAAAAAATGGTCAGAGGACCTGAAAATACACCTCTCCCAAGAAGACATATAAACAGTCAATAGAAATATGAAAAGATGTTAAACTTAATTGGCAATTAAGAGAATGCAAATTAAAACTACAATTAGATACCACCTTACACCTGTTAGAGTGGCCATTATCAACAAGACAAGCAATAGCAAGTGTTGGAGAGGTTGTGGAAAAAAGGGAACCTTCATTCTCTGCTGGTAGGAATGTAGACTGGTAAAACACTATGGAAAGCAGTCTGGTGATTCCTCAAAACATTAAGAATGGAGTTACTATATAACCCAGCAATCCCCCTTCTGGCCCTCTACCTGAAAATTATCCAAAGTTATCCTAGTCAACATCTCTGCAGATCCTAATGAGTAAGTGGTGGGGTCCCAAGGATCTAGATCCACATCTTTTTAGGGGAACAGCTGAGAGGAGGTGTGCCTGATGCCCAGGCTGCACCAAGACCACTGTTGAGGTGGCGTATTTCATCTATTGTCCCTCAAATGCAATTCTGCCCAGTAGAACTATAATGTGAAACACAAATGCAAGCCACAAAATCTTTACTCTCACCAAAAATGGTAGTGAGGAAGCCTATGGTGAGAGAAAAGAATGGGGTGTTTAGAAAGACTACCACAAGTCTTTATACCATTACTAGAGGTCCGGTGCACGAAATTTGTGCATGGGGGTGTGGGGGTGTCCCTCAGCCAAGCCTGCACCCTTTCCAATCTGGGACCCCTTGAGGGATGTCCGACTGCCCATTTAAGCCCAATCTAAGTAGGATCAGGCCTAAAAGGGCAGTTGGACATCCCTCTCACAATCCAGGACTGCTATCTCCCAACTGCTCACCTTCCTGCTTTCCTGATTGCCCCGAACTGCTTCTGCCTACCAGCCTGATCACTCCCTAACCACTCCCCTACCAGTCTGATTGATGCCTAACTGCTTCCCTGCCAGCCTCTTTGCCCCTAACTGCCCTCCCCTGCAGGCCTGGTCACCCCTAAATGCCCCCCCTGCAGGCTTGATCGCCATCTTGTGGTGGCCATCTTGTGTCCACATGAGGGCAGCTATCTTTGTGTGTTGGAGTGATGGTCAATTTGAATTTTACTCTTTTATTATATAGGATGCCAAAGAATTTTATTAACTTTTCAGAGGACTCACTTTTATTTTATGCAAGATCCTCCTAAGCAGGTAACCCACAAATGTGAAGACTACCTAGAGAGGAAAGGCAGTTAGTCTGACTCAGGGACCAGTATAGGCAGTTATTTAAAGATTTCCAAACAGCTAGATATTGCTAAGGGAGTCTCTTTACTTGAGGGACACATGGGGAGATCATTGATTGGCTGCCTCCTGGATGCCACACAAGGGGAATGAAGCCTGCAACCCAGGCATACGCTTTGACCAGAAATTGAACTGTGACCTCAAGGTTCATAGGTCTACATTCAACCACTGAGCCATGCTGGCTAGGCTCCAAAGTGAGTTTAAAAAATTATTTTAATTTACTTTTACCATGTCTATAATTTTCACAACATAATACTCATCACTACTCACAGGTGAGAGACTTGGATATTTTCTGTTACCACTTAAATTGCCTGTTGTGACCCTAGAAATTATTTTATTACCCTGTAAGGAAAGACGATTGGTGCTTTAAAGAGAATTGGACTGGAGGGACTTTAAGATATTTTCCTGCTTAATGTTCTTTAAAAATTAAAGGGGCTAAATTGGAAACATGGCAAAACAAAATAACATTCATCCATAGCCTCAGTCTTGTTCATTTTTACTTTCCTGTCAGCAGTTATAGAAGAAGTCAGAAAATCTGTTTCTCTAGGCTACAAGGTTTCCCAGAAAATGGCCCAGGCTTGATCCCTCTTGAGATACACACAGTTAGGTGTAGCCTGTGCACTTAACATTTCAAAACCCCAGTGTCCTCATCTATAAAAGGGATATGGTAATGTAGACCTTACAGGTTGTGATGAAGGTGAATGAGACTCTGGATGTGAAGGGCTCTGCATGTTCTTCAGGCTGAACTTGACCTGTAGGCATGATTTGTCAATTCCCTATCACTTGCATTGTCTAACACCCTCTGCAGCACATTTAGGTAACTTGCTGGACCTCTAAAATCATTTGAGTTTGTTATTCTTGGCTAATCATAAGACTTGGGGAAAATTTGGCATTTAATTTAGGTCATTCTCTTTACTTTCACTGGTCCTAGCACTGTAGAAATAACTTAAGTCATGCAACCTCAGACAGGTCATTTAAACTCTAAGTCAAGTATGTCAAACTCATGGCCCAAGGGTCGCATGTGACCAACAAAATATTTTTGTGGCCAGCCAATATAACAGTATGTAAAAAAGATTTTAATAAAAAATTTTTGTAACTTAATTTTTACAATATCCTGTTATACATAATCCTATATAATAAAAGCCTAATATACTAAGTGTCTGACTATTTGACCATTTGACCTGCTGCTGTGATGTGTACTGACCACCAATGGGAAGACACTCCAACTGGTAAGATAGCTTGTTGCTGGGGTCTGGCCGATCGGGGTTGGGCGAGAAGGGCCAGACATGCCCTAGAGCCTTCCCATGGTTTCTCCCCAGCCTTGATTGTGCACCGGTGGGATCCCTCAGCCTGGCCTGCACCCTCTCACAATCCAGGACCCCTCAGGGGATTTTGGAGGGCCCGCTTTGGCCCAATCCCCACAGGCCAGGCAGAGGGACCCACTTGTACATGAATCCATGCACTGGGACTCTAGTTATTAATAATGAACTACAACGTTTGCTAATGACTGATTACTATAATCATGTTGCATTCATTTTCCTTACATGCCTTACATGCAGGCACACCATTTCTCTCCACTAATACTAGCAGTGAATATTTTAGCAGTTGATTGCTATGTCATTGGTCTTGGACTGACTTGTTTGGTGTGCACAACAGGAAGTATTTCACTTTTAGAGAACAAGGAAAGTAAGTTTATTCACATTACACTTATAAATTTGTACAGTTATTCAGTGTCTGGTAAGTTAATGTTCAAGAAAAAATATTAATTTTTATTAAAATTTTCTATTATTTTATGTTAATGATTACTCATTTATTTCAGCCCTTTGTATTCAGCATGTTTCTATCGAAATAAACCAACATTTCTATGAAAATTGAAGCTTTTTTTTTCCAGTCCACATAAACTTAAACCTTGTTTATTTGGGCCTGTGTTAGCCTTTGAGTTTGACATGCTTGCTCTAAATCTCATTTTCCTATTAAAATGGAAATAATACCTGTCCTGCTTGCTCTTCTCGTTTTGTGGAAGGATCAAAGGAGATACAGTTTTTCCTTGATTCATCACTCATTAATTCATTTGGCCAATATTTATTGATCACTGTATGTCCCAAATAGCAGCCTTGTCCTTCAGTGTTAAAGAAGACAGACCTGAAAAAAAGATGCTATTACTGAGACCATTCAAAGGGCTGAAGTACCAGAGGAGGGAGAGCAAGTAGTCTGATGATAGGGGCCAGAATTCACTGTCAGCAATACTTGTGTTGTTTTGTGGGAGTGGGGCCTTATCAGAAGAACAACATTGTGGTGCCAGAGATAATGCTATCAAATCATCCTTTATGCAACTCTGCCATGGTAACTCTTTATGATGTCTAATACATTTTCTTTATATACTCTAAATTGTCCTCCCTTCTTTACCACAACTACCAATATTTCAGTGACATAAAGGTAATTTATCCAGGCAGGTGTCTTCCCAGCTATCTTCTAAAGGCACACATCCTTTGTTTTACAATGGGTACTCTATTTTATGATAAGAATATGATATAGCAAAGGATGGGTGGAGTATGAAGTATTTATTGCAGTACATCATACCCAACATCCCCCAGAACATGAAGCTTCTGATGGTTTTGGGCATGACTGGCTTGAGTTAACATTATCTGGCCCTCTTATGATTTGTACTTCCAGAGCTTGTCATGTAACACACACATCTTCTCTTCATGGCTTTTGATGGTACCACTGTGCTCAGTTTTTCAGCTTCCCCACTGTACTCTGTCATAATTAAGCCAGGCAAGATAACAACCTAGATGTGTGATTAACATATTAATCAGCCTCACATCATCTGTTCTGACAGGATTTCTCATTGCTCATGATGCATCACAGGGTGATTCTCTAGAGATGCCCAAAGAATAGTAAGTCTAATTTTGGCAAGTGAGTAATGACAGATTTGGTTTCATTCATCTAAGGGAATGATCATAAGTAAAACAAATAAACAAACAAACAAACAACACATACACACACATAAAGAAAAACAGACAAACAGGTACTAAAGTAAATCATTAAAACACACACACACACACACACACACACACACACACACACACCACAAAGGTACTAAAGTAGAGGTGATCAAGATGTAAATTGAAGGCTCCCCATTATTAAACCGTGAGATTTGGATGTCTCTGATATTATCTGAAGGCATTTCAAAAAGTAACTGGTACTCACAGAAAGTGTCAAAATTATGAAAGATAAAGAAAGGCTAAATAAAGGACTATCACAGACGGGAGGAGACCAAAGAGACACAACTACTACAACATGGGACCTGGATTAGATTCTAGAACAGAAAAAGGGACAGCAGTGCAGGAAACATGGCGAAATTCAAATAAGATCTGTAATTTAGTTAGTAGTAAACCAATGTAATTTCCTGGTTTTGACAATTTTACTCAGGTTAAGGAAGGTGTTTACATTAGGCCCGTAGGGGTGTCGAACTCAATCAGAGAAGGGGCCAAAATCTAAAATCCAGCCTAAATCGCGGGCCGAATGGTTTACTGAACAGTCATAAACTGTCATTGTGATGGAAACACAGCGGAGTGCAGTGATGACAGCGCTGTGCGGGCCACATTGCAAGGCCTGGTGGGAAGGATTTGGCCCGCGGGCCTTGTGTTTGACACATGTGCATTAGGGGAATCAGGGTAAAGGGCATATGTGAACTCTCAGGATAAAGGGCATATGTAAACTCTCAGGACTACTTTTGCAATTTTTTATAAGTGTAAAATTAGTTTTAAATAACAAGTTAAAAATAATCTGAAATATATAAGCATAATCTTACTGGATGACATGAAATGTATAAACTGTCTATATCAAAGCTAAACTCAGCATTTGCTATGGGACATGAGCCTGGTCCATGTTTCTTCTTTGGCCTTACAAATCAGTCACATATATGCAGTAAGAAGCTTAGATCAGATAGAGGGATGATTCTGACTGAGTTCTATGAACCTAACACCTTTGTACCTCAGTTTCCTTGTTTAGAAAAAGTAGGATTGGGTTCTATTTTTTTTAAAATATATATTTTATTGATTTTGTACAGAGAGGAAGGGAGAGAGATAGAGAGTTAAAAACATCGATGAGAGAGAGTCATCAATCAGCTGCCTCTTACACACCCCCTACTGGGGATATGCCAGCAATCAAGGTACATGCCCTTGACCGGATTCGAACCCGGGTCCCTTCAGTCCCCAAGCCGATGCTCTATCCATTGAGCCAAACTGGTCTCGGCGATTGGGTTCTATTTTTAAGAACTCTTTCAAGTTCTGAAATTTTATGGCATTACCTCTAACAATGGTCAGGATGGAGTAAACTCAACCTTGAGAAAAGCTGAAAGAGGGATGTCAAAGAAGAGATAGCTTCTTTAGAGGTAGTAGGACTTGGCAAACATTGTGGAGATACTGGTGTCTTGTGAAAGCCCTTTGCAATATAGCCAGAGCTAGTCCTTGTTGGATGTTGGGGGTAAGGGATGCTGGGAGCAGATTATGAACAGGTCAGTTTACACTTGGAAATGGTAATGGATGATCTCTCTTTTGTCTGGGTGTCATTCACTCACAGTATGCCTATAGACTTTTTCATACAAAGCAACATTGTTGTCAAGGAAAGTAGGAAAGCATGTTAATTATAAGTCATGTTTTATTCTAGAATTGTTTATAAATAATCCTTTTCATTTTCAAGATGGGGAAATTTCAGAACAATATGTTTCTATGGCTTTGCCTGAAAGTTACAATAATTCAGTGCAGTGGATTCCTAATCTGTTGCATAAACGAATAGTAGTCATCATTGGTCAAGGGGTACATGCAAGATGAGTAAGTTCTGGAGATCCATTGTACAACAATGTGACTACAGTTGACAATACTACTCTGTATTCTTAAAATTTGCTAAAGAGTAGATCTTAAGTCACATACAAAAAAAAGTAAAGAAAATGTTAACTGTGAGGTGATGATTATGTTAATTAGCTTGATTGTGGTGATTGTAGTATCAAAACATCAAAGTTTACACTTTATTTTATGATTAATCCTCACTGGAAAATATTTTTCCATTGACCTTTAGGGAGAGTGGAATGATGGGTAGAGACAAAGAGAGAGAGAAACATCAATGTGCAAGAGGAACATCTATTGGTTGCCTACTGAATAGAACTCAACTGGGTCTGGAATCCAGCCTGAAACCAAGGTACCCGCCATTGAGCAGAAATCAAACCCATGATCCTTCAGTCTGTGGGCTGACACTCTATCCACTGAGCAAAACTGACCAGGGCAAAGTTTACACTTTAAATATGTATAATTTTTTATTTGATAATTATCCTATATAATAAGGAGGTAATACGCAAATTAACCATCACTCCAACACACAAGATGGCCACCCCTATGTGGACGCAATATGACTGCCTCAAGATGACTGGCAGGGGAGGGCAGTTAGGGATGACCAGGCCTGCAGGGGAAGACAGTTATGGGTGAATGAGTGAGCAGGGGAGGGCAGTTGGGGATGACCAGGCCTATAGGGGAGGACAGTTAGGGGTAACCAGGCCTGCAGGGGGGGGACAGTTAGAGGCAAACAGGCTAGCAGGGGAGGGAAGTTAAGGGTGACCAGGCAGTAGGGAGGGCAGTTAAGGGCAATTGGGCCAGCAGGGGAGCAGTTGGGTGTTGATAAGGCTGTCAGGGGAGTGTTAAGGGGTGATCAGGCTGGCAGGCAGAAGTGGTTATGGGAAATCAGGAAGGCAGGCAGGTGAGCAGTTGGGAGCTCGTAGTCCTGGATTGTGAGAGGGATGTTCGACTGCCCATTTAATCAGACATCCCTAGATGGGCCCCAGATTGGAGATGGTTCAGGTTGGGCTGAGAGACACCCTCCCCCCACGCATGAATTTTGTACACTGAGCCTCTAGTATAGGGGTGTCGAACTCAATCAGAGAAGGGGCCAAAATCTAAAATCCAGCCTAAATCGTGGGCCGAATGGTTTACTGAACAGTCATAAACTGTCATTGTGATGGAAACGTTGCGGAGTGCAGTGATGACAGCGCGGTGCGGGCCACATTGCAAGGCCTGGTGGGATGGATTTGGCCCGCGGGCCTTGTGTTTGACACATGTGCTCTAGTACTTTAATAAGGCTGGAGGGGGAGAAATGTGAATTCAAGCCATTGTTGTTTTGCTCTTTACTATTCACCCTATGTCCCTGATGTGGGTAAGGTAGAGGTGACTGGTATTGCATTTTACAAAGGAGGGAAACATGCTTGAAAACATTGATCCATGGGTCATACAAGAACCTATGTGCACAGGAGGTCTGTGAATTCTCCAAAAGGGGTGCTCATTGATAGTAAGATATGTTTGCATATTTCCCCCAATTGTTACCCCTGGCTGGAAGAATGTTATCATTGGCTTGTTATTTGAACATTTTCCTATTTAGGAAGATTCAGACTTTTTAGAAAGTAAGTCCACTGCTTTTAACTATCTCAAGTTATCACAGCTGTACTTCATATGAAGCCACAAAGGATAAAATATTTTTTTGTAAAACTTGGTATTTTAAAAGAATTAGCAGGGTAATCGGGTGAGAGTAATGGAAAATGTTATTTTATATTACTATTAAATTGAATATTTTGCCATTTCTTTTTAAAGGCCATTTTCTACTTGATTTTCTGTGTTAAATTTTTAATTATTAAAACCTACAATAGGAGAAACCAAATTGGCAGCACAGGTAAACACCTAAACTGCTACCTTGCACAACAATTTCAAAACTACAACTAAAAGACAGAACGGATATCATCCAGAACCACAGGAAACCTGGCTGAGTGGAAATTCTACAACTAAAAGGCAAGAGGAAAGCATACCGAAAATCAGAGGAGCTGCAAATGACTGAGGAACAGAGACACGCATGCAGAGAGGAAAGGCAGCTGAGTGCCTGGATGGCTTTCTCTGACAGGAGAGGGAAGGAAGACCCCGACTGTACTGAACCCCAGTTCTAACTGCACTGAACCCCAGCTCCTGGTGAAACCCCATGGACCCAGGCTCATATGGGGGGAGTCTGGACTGTTAGGTAGAGAGAAAGACATACAGAGACTTGGAGACTCAGGGAAGCCATGGCAGGCAGGACATCCCCTAAGGGGTCCCTGATTGGAAAGGGTGCAGGCTGGGCTGAGGGACCCCCCCCCCCCAACTCCAAGCACAAATTTCATGCACCGGGCCATGTTTACTATAATTGCTATGCCAACAGCCCTTCTGAAAATATAATTATCATAACCATGATCAGATAGTTGCAGGAAATCATTTGTGGTAGGCCAAATTCTACGAGGGCTCTCCAAGACTACCCACCCTAATCTCCAGACTGTGAATATGATGACATATCTGCATATGGGATTTTGTAGGTTACTAATAAGTTGACCTTATGATAGGGAAATTAGCCAAGTGGAACCAATCTAATCACATGAACCATATAAAAACAGAGATTTTTCCTGCTTCAGAGAAAAACAGGACATTCAGATGGATTAGAAGCATGAGAAGGATTTGATACACTGTTGCTGGCTTTGACGGTGGAGAGGAAAGAGGGGTCCACGTGTAAGGAGTGAAGAGTAGCCTCTAGAAATGAAGGCTATCCCTGGCTGACAACCAGAAAGTCACACAGAACTGGATTCTGCCAACAACCTGAATGTGGCTAGAAGCAGATTCTTATCACATCCAGATCAGAGCCTAATCTAGTTGAGAATTCAATTTTAACCTTCTGAGACCCAGAGCATAATACCCAGGTTGGCCTGTTGACTTCTATCCTCCAGAACTATGAGATAATAAATTAATGTTGTTTTAAGCCACAACATTTGTAGTGATTGTTACACAACAATATAAAACTAATACATTATTCCCCAAAGTTGAAGAAAGTAGTACTATTTATTCTTGATGAGAAATGACTGAAGGGGAACATTGAATAGCTTTTCTTGTGGGAGAAGTAGTAGACATTCTGTTTTCTAAAGAGCAATGCTGTCCAGTTAAACTTTTGAGATAATGGAAATGTTATATAGCTACATTGGTCAGTACAACAGCCACTAACCACATGTGGCTATTAAACACTTAGCATATAGCTACTCCATCTGAGGCACTGAAATTTAAATTATTTTCATTTTAAATTTTATTTAGTAATAACGACTTTAGATTCAAATAGTCATATAGATCACTGACTGCTGAATTGGACAGTACAGTTTAGAAGATTAAAGCAAGCAAATGCACAGAAGTACCAGGGTAGCAGATTTAATTCAACATAAGCAAGAGCTTTCCACTAATCGTATCTATTTATGAATAGAATGTCAAGCTTTTAAGTAGTGGGTTCTCAGTGACTCGAAGTATTAAACAGAAGCTGGATGAATATGTATCAAGGATTATTACCAAGGACGCTTATATGTAAGGAATGTTTGGTGTTTTCTAATTCTGAAGTTCTAGGTTTTAAAGAGTAGAAATAGCTTTACTGAACTTCTCTGTGTGCTATCAGGAAATTAACTTCAAAAACTTCTCTTATTCTCTCCCATATCTTTATTTTCTCAAAGTGCAGGGAAAACATTTCAATAGAAAGTTTCCATAAATAAGAATAGCACCTTAATTTCTTTTTCTGGTAGTTCATTGTTTGTATTTATAAACATGGCTGATTTTTGCATGTTGATTCTGTATTCTGCAACTTTGCTGAATTTAATAATTCTAACATTTTAATAGTTTTTATGTGGAATCTTTATGGTTTTCCATGTATATGATCGTGTCATCTGCAAAAATAGATAATTTTACTTTTTCCTTTCATTTATTTTTCTTGTCAAAGTTCTCTGAGTAGGGTTTCCAGTACTAAGTTGTAAAGAAGTGGTGAGACTGCGCATTCTTGCCTTGTACCAGATCTTAAAGGGGAAGCTCTTAGTTTTTCCTCATTGATTAAAATGTTAGCTATGGGATTTTCATATATTGCTTTTATTGGGTTGAGGTACATTTCCTTTTAGACCCATTTAAAAAATTATTTTCTTTATTGATTAAGATACCACATATTTGTCCTCAATACGCCATTCCAATCCCCCCACTCATGCCCCCACCCCCTATTGTCCTTGACCACTGGTTAGGCTCATATGTGTGCACATAAGTCCTTTGGTTGATCTCTCCCTTTTATCCCCACCCTCCCTTTGAGGTCCAACAGTCTGATCCATGGCTCCTTATCTCTGGGTTTGTTCTTGTTCATCAGTCTATGTTGTTCACCATTTCCCCTAGATGAGTGAGATCATGTCCTACTGGAAATATACTTATAAGAATAAAAAATGAGACAAGCAATTATCATAGACCTATTTTATTTAACGAATAAACACCAATGGATGTTTAAATACATTAAATGATTTTTCTGCATCTATTGAGATGATCATGTTAGTTTTTCTTCCATTTAGTTTATGTGGTGTATAAGATTGATTGATTTGCATGCGTTGAAACATTCAATCATCCCAAATAATAATTAATTTGCATATGTTGAAACATTCAATCATCCCCAGAATAAACCCCACTTGGTCATGGCATATGATCCTACTAATGTGATGTTGAATTTAGTTCCCTCATATTTTATTGATAATATTTATATCTATTCATCAGGGTTATTAGCCTTATAGTGTGTGTGTGTGTGGGGGGGTGTCTGTCTGTTTTTAGTGTCAAGGTAGTGCTGGCCTCATAAAATGAGTTTGGAAGTGCTCTCTATTTTCTCTATTTTTCTAATTTTTTTGGAAGAGTTTAAATTTGATTAATATTAATACTTATTTGAATGTTTGGTAGAAGTCACCCATGAAGTTATCTGGTCCTGAGCTTTCCTTTGTTGAGTGACTTTTTTTTAATTTTTAAAAATCAAATTTTACTCTTTCACTACTCTTTAAATTACATTTTATAACATTATATTACTTTCATGTGTACAAAATAGTGATTAGACATTTATATACCTTAGAAGTGATCACCCCATTGATTTAATATCCACCTAGCCCCATACATAGTTATTACAATATTATTGACTCTATTCTCTATGCTGTCCTTTACATCCCCATGACTATTTTATAGCTACCAATTTATATTTCCTAATCCCTTCTGCAAAGCATAGAAAACAACCAACAGAGTGAAAAGGCAAATTACAGAATGAAAAAAAATATTTGCATACCATATATTTGCTAAGGAGTTTACATCCAAAATTTATAAGGAATTCATGAAACATAATAGCGAAACCTGATTTAAAATGAGCAAAGGATCTGAACAAACTGTTCTCATAAAAAAGGATATGAATGGCCAAAAATTGTATGAAAAGGTACTCAACATAACTAATCATCAGGGAAATATAGGTCAAAACCATACTGGGATATTACCTACGCCTGTGAGAATGGCTATTACCAGAAAGACAAAAGATAACAAGTGTTGGCAAGGATATTAAGAAAAGGGAACCCTTGTATACTCTTGGTGGAAATGTAAATTGGTGCATCCATTGTGGAAACCAGTATGGAGGTCCCTCAGAAAGCTAAAAAAGAATGTTACTGACAGTATTCCCTATGCTGTACTTTATATCCCCATGACCCTTTTAATAACACAATTTATACTTCTTAATACCTTAATGCTATATGATCCAGCAATCCCACTTCTGGGTATATATACAAAGGAAATTAAATCAGGATCTCTAAGAGTTATCTGCATATCCATGCTTATTTTAACATTATTCACAATAGCAAGATATGGAAACAACCATATGTCTGTCGATGGTTGGCTAGAGAAAATATGTTATATTGATGGAATAGCATGCAACCATCACAAAGAAGAAAATCCTGCAAGTTGTGAAAATATGGATGCAGCTGGAGAATGTATATTAAGCAAAATAACTAGATTCAGAAAGATATATGATAAGTAAAATAGCCCATTGATTTTATCTGTGAAATCTAAAATAGTCTATCTTATAAATAGTAGAACGGTGGTTACTAACTAGGGTCTGGGTGGGAGGGGGAAAAGGGTGATGCTGGTTAAAGGGCACCAAGTTTTCAGTTATGCAAGATGAATAAGTATTGGAGAACTGGTATACAACAGTGTGACCATAGTTGTATTTTGTATTTGAAATTTACTAAGAGAGTTGACCTTGGTTGTTCTATTTCACAGTGTATACATAATTTGGGTCATTAGGTTGTATACCTTAAATATATATAACTAGAGGCCTGGTTCATGAAATTTGTGCACTGGGGCGGGGGGGTTCTCTCAGCCCAGTCTGCACCCTCTTGCAGTCTGGGACCTCTCAGAGGATGTCTGTAAGAATGGGCCTAAGCCAACAGTTGGAAATCCCTCTCGCAGTCTGGGACCCCTCGCTCCTTACCCCCTGCCTGCTTGCTGCTCCTTACCAATCGGCTCACTGCTCCTTAGCAGTGCCATGGAGGCAGGAAAGGCTCCAGCCACTGCCACTGCACTCATCAGGCGTGAGTCCTATCTTTCTGTGTAGTTGTCTGTGGGCCAATTGCTCTCTTCCTCTCACTTAAGGTGAGAAGCATGTGAGGGCAGAGTGCACTGTTGTGGAACACAGAGAGCTGCCCGGAGCTGAGGGGAACTGAGGCCAGGCCCACAGGTAAGAGATGGACACAGAGGACGCTATCTCACCCAATTGTGGGGTGGGCTGGCCGGCCTTCATCTGCCTGACCCCACCCAGGGAGGGACCTAGCAGGGTGTCCGCCTCTCTATTCTCCATCCTTCCATCTGTGACACCTGTCACCCTTGCCAGTCCTCCCCTAAAGTGAGTTCAGTTCAATCCCTGAATGTAAAAGGCATGGGGAAGGGCTTCCACTCCAGTGCACCCTGATACTCAGTGACAGGACCTGGTTGACAGGACCTGATCTCAGGACGGTCCCCATAGCTGCCGAACATAGATCTGTCTCAAGAAAAGTTGGAAATGCAGACTTTCCTATGAGCCCCTATTGCAAAATGTGGCAGTTTATTCACATTGTGGCAAAGACACCTTCAAGAGTAACATAACTGGGTAAAGTCAGGGCCAAACCAGGCCATTTCCTCATCCAATCTCTCTGAGGTTCATGAACCAAGTCTCAGCTCTTTGCAGGACACTTCCGTTTTTTTTTTTTTGTTTTTTTTTTTTTTTTTGTTTTTTTTTTTTTTTTTAAGCCTAAATAGCAGTAATCTGTCTCCATTCTAATTCTTTGGGATTTTTTCATGGTTGGATAAAAGGAAGTGTACATCAGGGCAATCATCTTGAGATACAATATTCCAGTTGAACCCATGTGATGACGACATGACCCTTAGAGGGAGAGAGCAGACAGATGGGGAGCAGGGAATTCTGAAAACCAAAGCAAAGGTGCAGAACACGGAAGAAGTCCTTGGTGTTCTGCTGAGAAACCCGGACTCCTTCATCTGTGGTCACATGCCAGGCAGTCACTCAGAAATAGCTTGGCATTGGCCAACTTACGGAATTCTCCCTTTTCTCTGTTCTCCTGAGCCAGACTCCGGACGCCGACTCAGGCATTCTCTTGGTCATCTTTTTTTCCAAAATGTTACACGTTTATATGGATATAACATACAAAGATGCAGCCTCCTTTGTAGGAACAGGGAAGGAAGGGGTGGTTAAGTAAGGCACACGGAGCTGCAACAATCACCAGCTGTGGGGAGGGCCCAGGGGGAGAGGAGGCTGGCACAGGACTGAGGCCCTAGAGCCACTGCTGAGGAAGTAGGGTTCCCCTCTGAGTGCCACGTTCTGAGGCTGAACTAATTGGTCAAGCTGAGGCAGAGGTGGGTGGCCATATCAGCCATCTTTGGTGCTGCTTAGCCTTTCCCACCCCAGCTCTGTTATAAAACCCCAGAGCCCTGGATTCCAAAGGCCCATCCAGAGCAGAGGCCCTGGAAGTGGGTAGGAGGGAGGAAGTGAGTAGGGCAATTTGAAAGCCGATATGCCGGAGATGGTGAGAGGTAGCAGGGGAAGGGCTATCATACATTCCCTTCTGTGGGGGCCACAGTGGAGGAGGCCAGGAGAGTAGGGTAGGGATGGGGCACCACGGCCCAGCCTCTTAGTCATCCCGATCTGTGCTCTGCAGTGTACATGGAGGAAAGGGCTGCCTCTGAGGAGGGGCCAGGCCAGGTGACCATCTTGAGTTCTGGCTGAGGTGATGGTCCTCACCCTGAGATGCCTTCTAACTGGTGATGGACCCAGGCCTGATTCCCGCCACTGTGGGCACCCAGGAACCAGGCCTGACTTCAACTACTGTAGGCACCTGGGACCCAGGCCTGACACCCCTTTCTGTGGGCACCAGGACACAGAAAATCCCCCTGCTGCGTGAGCAGCCTTCTGCTGTCCTGTTAATATGCAAATTGGTTGTTAGGACCAATTTGCATATTACCTCTTTATTATATAGATATTTATTGTCAGCTGTACCCACATAAAGCTGGGAAAATACTGAAAATTATTTCTCAATTACAGGTGTTATTTTTATTGGGGTGATATCCATATAACAACATTAAGCATTTTAAAATGTCTACAATCTAGTGACATTTAGTACATTTACAATGTTGTATAACTCTATCTAAAAGTATATTTATATATTAAACATAGATATAGTTGGGTGGGATAATCTGTTAAAAGAGAGATAAATTATTGGCAAGAACCATCAGAGGTATAACTTTTCTGTAGAGAGTATGTAGAATTTTATTAGCAATCTGTGTTTTATGTCCTTACTTTTAAACTTGAGTTATCACATTACTTTAGGTTATATAGGCTTTTAGCCTCTAATTCCAAGAAAAAAAATAGTTAAGGAGGTGGACTCTGCAGTCATTAGCTAGTACCTAATCCTTACTCATCACTCACTAGTCCTGTAACCTCAGGCAGTTGCTTTATCTTGTTGAGGCTGTTTCATTACTTGTAAAAGTAAGGTATAATAATTTACTCATAGAATTTGCCTCATAGAATGCTATAAGGATGAAATGGACTGATAGGAATTACCTTGAACAAAGTAAGGTGTTCAATAAACTGATGAATTATCACTGTGATCAGAATTATTATAACATTCAGCACCAGCATCTGAAATAACATGAGATTTTTTTTTTTTTTTTTTGCATTCACTGTCTTTGGATGGCACACCATGCCTGTTGACCAGTGAGGTAGAGCAGGATGGAAGGACTATATGGGCTGTGGTCATTTATTTCTTTGGTTATATGAAAAGAGGTGCTGCCTCAGCAGAAAATATTTCTAAAATTTAATTTAGTTAGATAACTGGAGAATGTCAATCTCTTGAATGATTGAGCTGGTCCTGAATTTCAAGGAAAGAAAATAAATTGTTTCTGTGAGAGTTCCTATTAGTGCCTTGTTATAGAACACTTCACTGACCTCTTCACCTTTGCCAAGCCTTTTAGATGCTGTCACTGGAACTTCATAGGTGGTTGAAAATAGGCTTCATTGAGTGTGTTGTGCTGCAGACTCCTCAGAGACCATTTGAGGAAGCCTCTGTTCATTATTTCTGCACAGCATGATGTCATTAGGGAAAACCATATCTGTGAGTTAAGTGACTCCAGGGCTTTGAAAGAGTGTCAAGTGAGATGACAATGTTTCTATACAGCGCTTCATATTATTCTCCAGAAAAATCATTATATTTGGCCAAATATTCTGCTTTGTAGTTGCTGGGCCTGGTAGAATTTTTCTGGCAATTTAACACATTCGTGGGTTTTAATGGTCTTTGGTTTACAAGGCCACTTCTTTCTTTTTTTAATTCAAATACAATTTTATAAAGGTAAGAGGAATTTTATTGTAGTTTCTTTAAATGGCCCCAGAGAAATAAATATATAATTGAACACATCCAACTCTTGGTACTGTTTCAATGACCAACATACCAGTAAACTATTAACAGACGATTTATAATAAGTCACTTTTATATGTGCATTAGGTTATAATCAGATAAGGAAATATAGTTATTTTATTTATGAAAAATACCTAAGGAGTGAATCTTGTAAACAAAGACCCCTTTCAAAATGCAATAAAATAGGTGGGACTGAAGCTTAGAAACATAATGGAACAGAGAAAATTCCTATAATGTGAAGAGAGCTGGAAGGAGTCAGAGGATCTGATTTTGCTTCTGAATCCCTCACAAAAATACTGTGTTGCTTTGCCAAGGCACTGAACATTTCTAAGTCTCAATTTCATTATTTATACAAAGATACGATTGGACCAAATGAACTCTAAGATCCCTCTAGTTATATCTGTGCTCCAATAACTTATTATAGAAAAAAATGAAGAAACAATTTTGTCAGATTTGGGTGACTAGAAAAGTTAAGAATGAATGCTACAGAAAAACTGAATTGTCTGTGTTTGTGATTTTGTAAACATTAGCTTAGAATGACTATTTGAGTTGCCAATTATCAACAAATACATGATCCTGAGCCTTGAGCTAATACAAGATCTCAGGTCACATCTTATCCTTTACCTTCACATTCTCTCATCTAATTGAAAAGAAAGAAAGAAAGAAAGGAAGAAAGAAAGAAAGAAAGAAAGAAAGAAAGAAAGAAAGAAAGTTTAAACCTTGTATATTCTAGTTGTGAATATATCATTGAACAAATCAGACAATCTCTGTTCTGATAACCAATATGACTTTAATTTTACTATGTATGTTAATCTCCTTCTTTAGTTGAAGAAGCAACCTCTTTCAAAGGTTGCTTTAATGAGTATGTGACAGTGAAAACACTGGAGATGGTAGGAGCTAAGGAGGTCAGGTTAGGCTAAGGTGAACTATTATCATCTTCAAGTTGCAGGGCTTTAGCTTTAGTGCAGCCCATCCTTTACTGAAGTCATGCATTGTGGTTTTCGAAAAATGTTCTATTCCAGTTGCTTGCAATATTCTTTTTTAAAATTTATCTTTATTGTCTAAAGTAATAAGATGTCTTTCTTTTTCCCCTATTGACCCCCTCCTCCCTTTGGATAGCCTCGTCCTTTCCCTTAGTTCAAGCCTCTGTTTAACCATCCCTTCCTCAGAGGGGAATTATCCAAATAGCACCCCCATTTTTCTAATTCCATATTCTGCTTTTTTTTTTTCTCCTTGGCACTTGTCCCCACCAGAGAGACTAAATGTCTATTTAGTCATTTGTCAATTATCTCTGTCCTATAGAATTTAAGCTCCATTTAGGCAGGACTTTTGTCTGATTTGTTCAATGATATATTCACAACTAATAGAATAGGGCTAAGCCTATAGTATCTACTCAGTAAATATCTGTTTAATGAATAAAAGGGAGAAAGGCAGTGAGGTAGTAGTGGCTAAGAATAAGTATTTATATATGAACATGAAGAAGGGCCATTATAAATTCTGTCCACTGTCAGGAAACCAAATGGGTTGTCTAGCTGGGAAAATAAAAATGTGTTGAAAGGACTTAGCTCTGATTATATTACCAGTAAAATCATCTAGCTTTAGGTTTTTAAGTGAATGGATCTTCCCATTTCAGTTTCATCCATTGCTTCTGATATCTTACAACTTGATTAGATATTTAAAGCTGATCCAGCCCACCTCCATTATAAGAAGAATGAGACTTGCATAAGGGAAATAATTTGCCCAAGATCAAACATGGCAACTTAGCTGACAAAGTCAAATGGAAGTGTATAAACCTGAGTGGTCTTGCCCTGAAAGACATTTTTATAAAATATGATGATGGGCTGGGTAGTTATTAGTCACCAAATGGGATTCTAGTAATGTGCCATTATCTTTTGACCTTTATGATGTTTTTCTATAAATGATCCATATTAGAAGACCAAGGATAGATTGCAATATTATGATTTATGAGAAATATATATTTGCAATTCAGATGATGAAAATATGTTTCTCATATATGTTTGGCCTTTCTTCATAGTTGATGGCTCACAGCTCTTAGAACCCTTGGAATTTTCTAAGTGATGAAAATTATAAAGTATGGAGGCTGGTTGCCAGGGGAACCAACCATGTGATTAGTCTCTTCCTCTAGACATCTGGGGAGGGGAGAGGGGCTGGAGGTTGAATCTGTAACCGATTGCCAATGATTTAACCAATCATGCTTATGTAATGAATCCTCCATAACAAAACAAATGAACAAACAAACAAACAAACAAACAAAACCCCTCAAATGGATGGAATTTGGGGAGCTTCCAGGTTCGTGAACATGTAGATATCGGAGAGAGGTACCCCCGGAGAGCGCATGGAAGCTCTGCACCCTTTGCATCTCTTCCATTTGGATGTATAACTTATATCCTTCAGTAAACTGGTAAATGTAAGAAAGTGTTTCCCTGAGTTCTGTGAGCCACTCTAGCAAAGTAATTAAAAGTATAAAGGGGTGTCAATAGAACCTCTGCTCTATAGTCAGTTGGTCAAAAGTACAGGTGATAGATAACCTGGACTTTCAACTGGCATCAGAAGTATATGTGGGGGAAGGGTAGTCTTGTGGGACTGACCCCATTACTTGTGGGATCTGACACTACATCCAGATAGTGTTAGAATTAAATGTAATTGTAGAACACCCAGCTGGTGTGAAGAGAATTGCTTAATGCGAGGTGGGGTGTGTAGGGGGGGGCGGGGGGGGGCTTTCACACATTTGCACATTTGGTGACCAGAAAGAAGTGTTTAGTGTGAGTAACAAAGAAGGCTTAGGTAGAAAATTGAGTGTTTTTTTTTTTAAATACAGAAATCTATAAAAGTAACCAAATTGTGCCATAAATATTTTCAAGAATAAAATTTCATTAAAACTTTAGGAATTTTCTTGCTATATTGAAACATCTGTGAGTCCTATAAAATTTTCTGATGTTTGGATCCACTTCTAGAGATATAACTTTAATTGTGATCCTAATGTGCAGACTGTGTTAAGAATCATGAGCTTGGGGATCAGGAGTATGAATCTTGCAAGTAGACAAAGTAGATTTCAAATTATATCTCTGTCAATTATCAATTGCTATAATTTGGCATAAGTTAATCTTTCTGAGCCTCAGTTTACCCTTTTGTAAAATGAAAGTAATCTGATGAGAGTTTTGCATGGATTAAATGAGATAAGGTTCATAAAGCATATAACATTTTGCCTACCACATGTGTCAAACACAAGGCCCTCGGGCCAAATCCATCCCGCCAGGCCTTGCAATGTGGCCCGCACTGCGCTGTCATCACTGCACTCCGCTGCGTTTCCATCACAATGACAGTTTATGACTGTTCAGTAAACCATTCGGCCCACGATTTAGGCTGGATTTTAGATTTTGGCCCCTTCTCTGATTGAGTTCGACACCCCTAAACCATATAAGCACTTGAGAAATGATAGCAGCTATTATCAATATTATTACTATCATGAAAAATATTAGTATTATTTACTGAATAATGATTTTTCCCTCTTGGTATTTAAAAATGGTGACTTTAAGAGTTGATAAGGATTAGTTAAATGGTACAAATTGAAGCTAAGTACTGTCTTGATGCAGCTATGTGTAGGGTGATCCATATAAAATGGATAAAGGCTGATTTTAAAGTGAGATATTTAAAACAAGCTGCCAGGCTCATTCAGTGTAGATCTGGTATCTCTTCTGTGAAGCAACAGCTAAAGAGACTCCAATACTCATATGGCCCACCAAAAGCCTAAAGAAGTCAAGACTGAGAATAGTGATCACATTAATTTGAAGATAACCTTAATTTGAAGGTGGCAGAGCAGGATGGTTCTGTGGTGCAGTTTAATATTAAGAGGCATATACCACTTAGTAAATGAATGGAAGAAGCCTGTTGTGAACCAAGGGGCTTGTCAATGAGGCAGATCAGATTTCGATTTGATGGGCAGCAAGCCAATCAATGAAACAGACAGACCTGCACAGTTGGAAATGGTGCATGAAGATACAATTGATTTGTTCCTGCATCAGGCAGGAGGTGTCTACCAAAAAGAGAACCTGATACTTCATTCCAAAACTTAAGACCAAGAAGACATTCTCAATTAGAAAAGCGCAATTTGGTTCCACCACATCCTGACTACCACAGTATAGTTTTCTCTATTCTTTCATTTTTTCCCTTCCCCATTCCTTAATTTTACATAAAATATGTGTACAAGCATTTGCATTAAAAAAACTAAATGGCCAATAGTATGTTTTGATCAACATCAAATGGACATGGCATAGGGGGAAATAATGGTTCTGTGAAAATATCCTCTTCCTCCATTAGTGGCATGCTCATTCAGCTCTTATCTTTATATTCTAGTAAATTATTTTGTTCTATTTACAAGAAAACAACAACATGAATTTTTTTTTGCATATCTTGTTTGGAGAATTTTACTGTTTTTCATTTATCATTGTAATACCAAGGACAATTTTATAACTTTTGTGTATGTAGCTGTTAGGTGTAGGGCAATCTGTCTATAAATAGGTAAAATTACTCTAAAATAAATCCTATATAAATCCTAGATAGTTTTCTCTTCTCTTCTAGTCAAGTATCTTATTGTTTAAATAAATGTCCTATTTAAAAAAATAATAAAGCAAGCTTGCCTTATATAGGGTGTCCCCAAACATGTATATACACACTTTAAATAATTATAAAGGCAGTGTTAATTAAAATACATTTCATTTTCAAAATTTAGCTATCAGCTGTTAAACTGTGTATACATTTTTGGGAACACCCTGTAGTAATGTTATAGAAATCAGAACGCTGAATTCCGTGGGAAGCAAAGTTACATATTGCTTCCTGTGTCACATTCCATACCAGTTGAAAGTAAAGCAATGGTCAAAGTTCAGATTGTTTCTGGCCAGATTTAGGGCAGCTCCACAGCCAAAACTAAGCTACTGAGAAGCAGCTGGGTACTGCCAGCCTAGAACATGGAGTAATGGAGCAGTCGCATCATCGTGGGAAAGTAGGTTAAGGTCTGTCAGAATGTGAGGGGAGACTCTAACAAATCCTTCTGTTTTCAGCTTTCTCTCTTGTGGATGCTCTTGGAATATGAAAAGAGACTAATAACAGAGGAACATTCTGCATGATAAAAAGCAGTCATTTGATCATCAACAACCCCAATATTCTACCCATGGAAAGCCTATTTGCTTTTGGAGCAAGAGAGCATTTAGGTAATTGTCCTCCTTTTTTATTATGGTAGCTTCAGCTCTATGAAATGTGGGGGGAAACATTTAGAATGCACCATGACACACTTTAACATGTGCATTTCAACTGGAAGTAATAATCTTAAATGTGAAAAGAAAGCAATACTATACTTATTTGTGTTTAATAAAGAATGAGTTCACCAAAAATCTCTAAGTCTGAGTTGGCTAATGAAGAGTGAGAAGCAGCACAGGATGTCTGTGGATACCTTGTTTAGGAAGCTATTAAAAAAAACAGATCCTTTGTATGGATCAAATATTTTAAAATAAATTTCAATTAACTTCTGATTCTGTTTTTAAGAACAGAATCAAATTCTAAATGAGAGAATGTATCATCCTAGGTTAGAAAATAATTTTCATTAAAATGACTTGAAATTCATTTCGCAAATCATGCTTATTATGCTATTAGACCTCTGCCTGCAGAAATGTTGAAAGAATAGTCCTTCCTAGACTAATGAAACCAATTTTCCTAACAGCATCTCCCATAATTTTCCATAATTATTATTCAAAATGCACAAACGTACACACATTGGTGGCAGTAAGTCTCAAATAGGATGGAAATGAGCTTATACATCTTCCATGTGGGTGATCACATATTTTTCAAATGCCTTTGTGGAACTGAGACAGGAAACGTTGTGGGTCTGTTTTACCAGAGATAAGGAGGAAAGCTAATTAAGACCTTAGACACTTCTTTGGGAAGTATTATAAGGTACAAGAAGCTTTTAATTGGGTTTTGCTTCACTTTTTACAAATAATCATTTCCACTTCTATGTTCAGGTGATTATTTCTTCAGTTTCTTTAAAAATGATGCTTGTTTAATCTTAGTTAAAGATGATACATGGCAAATAGTCTTTATGTACAAAAAAATAAATAAAGAACTTGGGAGTGGTTGATAGACATTGTTTACAGTAAACTTCTAATTTTGCATTAGTGGTTTATATTAAACACAGCTATCAATGGTTGTACTATTAATTGATAGCAACATCCTATGGGGCCTTTAGCCCATCTGTTGATTTGAACTTAATGCCCTCATCCCTCTGCCTCTCTCTCCCTGACTTCAGCTGCAGGATAAATATCTTCCCTTTTATGGTATTAATGGAACTTTGTAAGTTTAAGTTAATTTGAGCACATTTAGTACCATAACAACTCCTGTCATTTCCAACACCCAGAAGAATACCTTGTATGGGCATGATCACTCTGCAGCCCACTCAGTAACATGAGTAATGATTTTTAAGTGAACCTTATCAAGACTGTAAGGGCTTTGGATAATTTAGACAAGAAAATTGAAACAAATGTATCTTTCTCTAAAAAGTCACTATGATTTCCTGCTTAGTGAAAGTGCACAATCTATTAATGCAAAAATTCTCTCAGATGGTTAGAAACTGTTTTCTCCACCAACCCAGGGAGAATGCATGCCTATGTGTTTATGTGGTGTGTGTTTGCCTTTGTATGTGTACATATGTATATCTCCAGAGATTAGAAAGGTAGACCAGCAGTTTGCTTTTACTCTCATGAATAAAATTTCTGTATAGAAGAGCAAACATGATGTCTTTCTATTGTTTCTTAGTGCCACCACATATTCCTGAGATAACTATTCCTAGTCCAAAACAGCTTCTGGAATGAAAACCCCTTAAAATAAAAGCTATTGGGTCGGCAACTAAGTAATTGCGGATTTTAAAAAGAAAATCAAAGAATTTTTTTATGGAACTAAATAACTTTATTCTGTAATGTATTGCCCATTTTGATCAATGACCTTTTGCAATCTTTCAGGCAGCATCATAATCCCACGTTCAAAAAACTTCTGGTTTTTATTAGCAAAAAACTGAATCAGGTACGCTTTGACATCATCATCGTTATTGAAATTTTTACCATTCAAGGAGTTTTGTAAAGATCGAAACAAAAAGTAATCAGATGGTGCAAGGTCAGGACTATATGGTGGATGTGGCAAAACATCCCATCCAAGCTCCATTAATTTTTGCCGAGTGACCAAAGATGTGTGTGGCCTTGCATTGTCATGATGGAATACAACACCTTTTCGATTTGTCAATTCGGGCCGCTTTTCTTCAACTGCATTGTTTAATTTCATTAGTTGTTCAATGTAGACATCAGAATTGATCGTTCGGTTGGGTGGTAAGAGTTCAAAGTAGACAATTCCTTTGTAATCCCACCAAACTGATAACAAAACCTTCTTTTGATGAATATCAGCTTTTGATGTTGTTTGAGTTGGTTCACCTGGCCTGCTCCACGATCTTTTCCGCTTGATATTGTTGTAAACAACCCATTTTTCATCGCCAGTTATCAGTCGTTTTAAAAATGGATCATTTTCATTACGTTTCTTTAGCAAATCGCAGCTGCTAATGCGTTGCGTTAACTGTGATTCTTTCAGTTCGTGAGGAACCCATGTATCGAGTTTTTGAACATAGCCAAGTTGTTTTAAGTGATTTTCAATGCATGTATGTGATACATGAAGCTTCTCTGCAATCTCACGTGTTGTACTGTGACAGTCCTAATTGATTATTGCTTTGATTAGGGCGTCATCAACTTCAACTGGACGACCAGAGCGTTTTTCATCTTTGAGTGAAAAATCACCAGAACGAAATTTGGCAAACCAATTTTGACACTGCCGTTCTTTTAAGGCTTCGTCACCATAAACAGCACATAACTTTTTATGAGCTTGCGATGCGTTTTTCCCTTTGCGGAAATAAAAAAGCAAAATATGACGAAAATGTTCCTTTTGATTTTCCATTTTTCAACGAACACCAAACGAAAACTACAAAACAGATCAAAAAACTTTTTTCACTGATTAACAGCTGAATAGCCAACTATCAAATAACAAAATGTGTTTTACATTTGTACTACGTCTGCAAACCTAAAAATTCAACTGAAGCCATATATGTGTGAAACCCGCAATTACTTAGTTGCCGACCCAATATTTGTCCTGCTACATAGATTGACAGCCTATTTAGCACCTGTATGACAAAGAGAGGAAACTAGGGTTGGATTTTTCTTACTTTCAAAGTCATTTTAAAATAAAGAATCTTAAACCCCAAAGGGAAAAAAAATACAGTAACAGAGGTAGAAGATCTTAATGGGGGAGAGAGGGAAGTGAGTGAGCAAGAGAGGGAGGGAGAACAAACTTTAGATATATATTTGTTAATTGTACTTTTATTTCAAATACTTAAATTTTTCTAAGCAGGGGCTAGAAATAATATTGAGTGACATACAGGGGAAGAAAGCCAATGTAGGTTGTGAAAGGCTATTACAGGATCACTATTATAAAAATGAGATGGAGAAATTACTAGAAACCATCCCTGTTTGGGATTAGAATTATAACCATTTCCTACATCTACTATTTTGTTTGTTCCTCATAAGAACCTTAGGATGTCAACTGCACCAATGGCAGTAACCCCATTTTATAAACAACAAAACTGAAGACCCGGGGAGGTTACTCAAAGTGCCACAGCTAGTTTGTGGTCTTATCAGGACTTCTTTCATTTTTAGTTCTTCTGCTGGTTATATCTATAACACAAAATAACTTGTATATACCTCTGTTTGTTTTATTTATTTTTTTACAAAGAAGGATGAGGAATTTAATTCACCTCCATTGCCTTATTCCTTCCCCCTGATTTTAATTTTTTTATCAGTAGTAAGCAGTAATATTTCCAGACTTCCATGTGCTCTCACTTTTCTTTTGTAAAGTGACAGTTGGGTCAGATGCTCTCAAGATGCTTTCAGCTCTTTTATGATTAATTAAGAATCCATGGGCACAGTCTCTGAATCATTTATATAGTATCTGGTTGCTTTTGTTACATAGTTATTGCAGTGGAAATATTACTGCTGTCTGAGTATGAATCAATGGAGTTAATGCTTACACTTGGACTCATGGGAGCAATTGTGATTTGTGCAAAGAAGAATGTTAAGGTTTCTCTGCTCAGTGACCTGCATAAACACAAGTGATCCAGAAAGCTGCTGCTCATGCTACATTTTGACTGGACTGGCCATCACCAGTGATGCTAAGTGATCATGATAATCCCTGTAGGAAAAATGGAAGCATGTTTGTTCCTTCAATCCAAAATTGGCATGACACTGAGTCCCAGAGACCACACACATCAAGTCTCTCTTTTCTGTTAATAAATGCTGCATATATCATCTTTTCAGGCCATGATTAGGCTGATGTTCCTTTTTATTTTGTCTAGGATTATTTTAGTCTTCACTTGCAACCTTCAGTTTCAGGGGACAATTTGGACAGATTGCACTATGCTGCTTGGGTTAAATTTACAAATACTTGTTATTCTTTTCAGAAGCCAGACAGGCAAAATTCATTTGTTAGCCACTTCTATGCTTGATAGAAAATAAAAAATCCTATTAGCCACATCACACATGGATAGAATGTATGGTAGTATAGAAAAAGTACAGGTTTAGATTCAGATGCTCCTGGATTAAAATCCCAGCTCTGCCATTTACAATGTATGTGACCTTGGGCAAGCTACTCAACCTCTCAGAGCTGCAGTTATGGCATATGTAAAATCAGCAATTTTCAATTGGTGTGCCACAAAAAATTTTTAAATATGCAATACCTGAGTATTTAGTCAAGGGAACTGACCTCTTTTCTCTTAGATTGTCAAATACAAAAATAATGACAACCAACACAATAGATGTTGGGTGTGAAGAAGTTAAAAATATACTTATTATAATATATATTTTGGTGTGCTTCAGAATTTTAGAAATTAGTGTATGTATGCCATGGGATGAAAAATATTGAAAAATCACTGTGTAAAATGAATATGACATGGCAATTTTTAAGGGATGTCATAATTTATGAGGATTTTTAAATACTATACCTGCTATGAAATAATGCTCAATAAGTGGCAGATATTTTATTAAGGAAAATAAAATGTAATCATGATGGTATTTTTTAAAATATATTTTATTGATTTTTTTTTACAGAGAGGAAGAGAGAGGGATAGAGAGTTAGAAACATTAATGAGAGAGAATCATTGATCAGCTGCCTCTTGCACCACCCCTACTAGGGATGTGACCACAATCAAGGTACATGCCCTTGACTGGAATCGAACCCTGGACCTTTCAGTCCGCAGGCCGAGGCTCTATCCACTGAGCTAAACTGGTCTTGGCGGTATTTCTATTTATACTTCTGTTTCAAAGGCTTTACACACTGAGTGGCCACTTTATTATGATCTCTGAACGCATAATAATTTGGCCACTCAGAATATATATATATCTTTATATAAGAGGCCCGGTGCATGATTTTGTGCATGAGTGGGGGTCCGGCCAGCCTGGCTAGGGGGAGGGGACATGGGCGGTTGGCCAGCCTGCCTGCTGGTTGAACTCCTGTTCGAGGGGACAATTTGTATATTAGCCTTTTATTATATAAAATATACACTGAGTGGCCAGATTATTATGCATTCAGAGATCATATTGATAATAATCTGGCCACTTATTGTATAGAAAGAAGCCCAGGGCTTGTTTTATTTCTCGTTCTGCCTCATTATGTAGCATCTGGGATATTAATATTGCAGAATCTGGGATATGAACAGCATTTAGGAGTTATTATTTAAATGGCTGACTCTGTATGAATGAATGAATGAGCAATAGAAATGGGAAATAAATTGGCAGCAAAGTAATCAACTCCAAGAGCTTGTGAGTTGCTCAACTACTGAGTAAGTTGGCAAGGCCAAGACTCACCCACATCTGATTCCAAGGCAAGTGCTTGTTAGCAGTATCTATATACCTTATTAATCATAACTAGTTTTGTTCTTCCAGATTTATGAACATTTGTGAGTTTGTGAAGACTTGTCATTCACATTTTTGCTCTATTAGGTCACTTTCTAAGTAGGGTAAGTAGAATAATCTTACTATTTGTTCTTTCATTCAACAGTTTTGAGTAGGAGTGCAGAGAGATTTTAAATAAAAGCATGGGTTGAAGGGCTCTGTGGGTCCATAGCCTCTGATAAGAGCCTTCATTCTGTATCTGTTATGGAGTCTATAGATACTTTTGGAATAATCCACTATATTACATATAGCACTGAGGCATCTACATTCTATTTTTTTATAACCTCAATCTCACCAAAGAGGAAAAATAACATATATGCTCTCTAACCTGCTTGCCATATCCATGTTCTTTATTAACCAAGCCTACTTTTCTTCTGGTAGGAGAAAAAAAGGGGTTTCTTTCAGAGTACATGCATAGGGTCTCCACTTTGCATTTCACATTGGCTTATTGCTACTAGTTATTTTCTGTTCCCCCTGAGTATAAAAATAGGAAGGTATCACATATTGATCCCGCCTCTGTTCTGATCATCACTAATATTGGAGGCATATTCTGCAGCAAGGGCCTTATACTACTTTCCATGGCCATTTGGTAAGTCAACAATAAGGTCCACATTAGAACTCAGAATTCCTGAGGCTTGATCTTGTTCTCACTTCAGTATTATAAGTGATGGCAGCTGGGAATAAAAAGATTTATTGGAAGACTTTTGGCACTGAACTTCCAAACCCTGGAGATAAAAAACACACACACACAACATAACATTAGATGAGCTAGATTTATTAAGATACAAAGTGCTAGCTATTGTTCTCTGTTGAATTCAGAAATACTTTATTTGATTTCAAAACCTCCTTAAAACCCAATGCTTTTAAAGGCTTGCCTTCCAGTCTATTTATCCATTCTGAATACATTTTAGCTATTTGGGCAAATTACATTTCAAATAGATATTTTTTTCTAGTTCCTTTCCATATTTTAAGCACTTGTAGGCCTCAGAAATATAAAGACACCTCCTCTCCACCATGCATACACACTATAATCACATCTCTTGTGATTTGGAGCCCCTGATCAATCTTTCCTGGGAAGAGAGGGATTTTTTTTCTGTACAAGCATGGGATAGGTTTATTAGGTCAGAATTTATGAGGCTGTAAAAAGACACATGACACTTCTTGATTGGAGGCAAAGAAGGTGCTTTGATTCCCAGGTCTGTAAAAAACCTTTCAAGATTACTTGAGGGTAGAATTCAATGTGTCCTGATGCCTGAGTGTCACTCCTAGTTAAAACAAAGGAATTTTAAAAAGTACTTTTCAAATGAAGACAAGATACTACCATATTTTTGTGTGCAGTGACTAGAAATTTCTTATGCAGGAACTATATAAATATAGGAATAAAAAATGTCATCCTATCTCTTCCAGTTAATGATCATTCTCTCAGGGAGAGGAAGGTGGGGATGGGCAGTGAGAGATTAGCATGAGAATTACAAAGAATGTGTAGTTTAGAGAAAATTGGATTTGAGGAGACAGGAAACATAGCTGTGTGATTTTTCTGCAGCCCATTGTTATTATCTATCAACAATCTTAATAGTAATCACTTCACATTATTGATGTGAGAATTCAATATAACACATGTAAAACACCCTAGCACAATCTCTGTCACACAATAGAAGCTCAATAAATGGTATCTGTTATTACAATCTGGGCTGCATTATAGTTCCTCCCCACTCCACACTACAATGCAGCAGCTGAATGAATGACAAAGGGGCTGGTGAGAAGCCTGGCTCAGAGCCTGTGCTCAGATGTCTCATGGGTTCTGAAGTCAAACTGACTACCTAGTTTTGTGTCATAGCTATGCCACTTTTTGGCCACATGGGTTTTGGGCCAGTTTACCTTACTGTCTGAGCCTCAGTTTACTCATCTGTATAATGGGTATACCAATATCCACCTCATAGAATTGTCTGAGGAATTAAAAAGTCAATACATAGTCTTAGAATAGTATAGGGCACTAAACATTCAATATGCATTAGATATTCTTTCATTGTTATGGAGTCTAAATAATCATCAATTATTTGTATCTCAAATGTCATTTTAAAATATGAAGCATTTAAAACTGTTCAGTATTTCCATTAGTGGAAACTTAACAAATGTTATTTGCTTTTTTCTTTCACATATTTATCTCTCTCTCTTTGGTTAAAAAAAAATTCTATTTTTATCTTTTTAAATTGATATGTGATCTGGTTTTATTTATTGAGTGATTATTGTATACCAGGCACTGTGTTAAATGAAAACAACTCTTTGAAGCAGTTATAATCATGCTCAGTTTAAGAAATCAAGAATTTTTGTGCTATGATATTTATTTGGTTTCAATACTACAGCTTGTCCTTTCCTAGTTGGTTTGTGGCAACTGGTATGTGGCAGACTAAAGACTAGAACCTGGGTTTGTTGGACTATAAAACCCATGTTGACTATACTAGACTACTTATTACACATTAATTGAATGGGGCAATATATAGGATTAGCCAAGCTTGGATCAAAGTGGAATGGAATTATTCTCTAAATACCAATAATTACCTTCCATGTTCTGTCAGTTGTTAATAACCAAAGAAGTAAAACTTATGTAGCCTACAGATTAAGTCCTTGGTATGGTGGCTTCTTATCAAGGCTCCTAGATACATACTTAGGTAAACAGTAGGCATGTAAGGTTTTGTAGTAATTACTTGTTTTTAAGCATTCTGGATTAGGATCATTGTAGCTCTTGTATGTTTTATGCAAAGGACTGAAGAGAGCTACTAATTATATTTATCATTTACAAAAGAAAAATAGCTTGAATTGATGGACCTGAACACATACACTGCACATGTGATTGTAAAACCTCTACTCTATTAACTTACAATAATAAAACTGGTTTATTCCTGAATGTGTCTCAATGGGTTGATCCCAGCTAGATAAAACCAAGACATTCCTTCAGGATTTTGTTTACAAAGAGGTTGGATTAAGTGTTTGTACCAGTGTTAGTTCCTAAAGGGATCCTGACATTGGAAGATAATGACCTTGGAAGGGACTAAATCTCTGACCTTTACAAATGATGGTGTGGTTGCTGAAGGAAACCAAATTTATGAGTCTCAAAAGTGGCAGTGCCTATTGTAGATTGTGCTGCTATGAACATAGGGGTGCATATATCCTTTCTGATTGGTGTTTATAGTTTCGTGGGATATATTCCTAGAAGTGGGATTACTGGGTCAAATGAGAGTTCCATTTTCAGCTTTTTGAGGAAACTCCACACTGTTCTCCACAGTGGTTGCACCAGTCTGCATTCCCACCAGCACGAGGGTTCCTTTTTCTCCACAACCTCGCCAACACTTGTCCTTTGTTGATTTGTTGATGTTGGCCATTCTGACAGGTGTGAGATGGTATCACATTGTTGTTTTGATTTGCATCTCTCAGATAATTAGTGACTTTGAGCATGTTTTCATGGGCCTTTTGGCCATCCTTCTGTCTTCTTTTGAAAATATTCTATATAGGTCCATTGCTGATTTTTTAAATGGTTCATTCATCTTCCTTTATTTAGTTGTATAAGCTGTCTGTAGATGTTGGAGATTAAATCTTTATAGGTGGTAACATTTGCAAATAGGTTCTCCCACACAGTGGGCTTTCTTGTTGTTTTGCTGATGGTTTCTTTTGCTGTAAAAAAGCTTTTTATTTTGATGTAGTCCCATTTGTTTATTTTCTCTTTAGCTTCCATTGCCCTAGGGGCAGTATCAGTGAAGAAGTTCTTTTGGCATATGTCTGAGATTTTGCTGCCTGTGGATGCTTCTAGTATTTTTATGGTTTCCCTTCTAATGTTTAAGTCCTGTATCCATTTTGAGTTTATTTTTGTGTATGGTGTAAGTTGGTGATCTAGTTTCATTCTTTTGCATGTATCTGTCCAATTTTTCCAACACCATTTATTGAAGAGACTGTCTTGACTCCATTGTATATTCGTGCCTCCTTTGTCAAATATTAATTGAGCATAGTGATTTGGCTTGATATCTGGGTTCTCAATTTGATTCCATTGATCTATATGTCTGTTCTTGTGCCAGTACCAGACCGTCAGCAGATGATTGGATCAAAAATATGGTACATCTACACAATGGAATACTATGCTGCCATAAAAAAGAAGGAATTCTCATCATTTGCAGCAAACTGGATGGAATTGGAGACCATCATGCTGAATGAAATAAGCCAGTCAATGAAAGAGAAACACCACATGACCTCACTCATTTATGGATAATAAAGAACATTATAAACTGATGAACCAAAAGGTAGATATAGAGACAGTAAAGCGACAAGCAGACTGTCAAATTACAGCAGGTAGGGTAGAGAGATCTGGGGGAAATAATAGATCAACCGAAGGACTTTTATACATGCATATAAGTACAACCAATGGACACAAAACTCTGGTGAGGGAGGGTATGTATGGGGGGGAATGTTAAAATATGTACACAGATAATAATTTAATAAAAAATGTAAAATAAATAAATAAATAAATAAATAAATAATTTTTAAAAAAGTGGCAGTGTCAGGCAGTTGTTTAGTTGATGGGAAGGACTTTAATTTTCATAATACTACACACTATACTATATAAATATACTATATAAATATTTAACCAAAGCAAAATAACATATAATCTCAGCTTGATATCAATATCCCTCACCTGCCTCTTCCAACCAGAAAGTTACTTATGAGCCTCTAGAAGATCTTGATTGGCCACTGATTCCCACTATGTGCCAGGGATGTGTCATGTGTTTAACACACATTATATCCATTTGTTATTCATAATACCTTATAATATGGCTATTATTTTCATTATCTTTATTTTATAGGAAAGAAAAATTAAGATTCAGAGAGGCTGACTGACTTGAACAGGTCACATGGGTAATAAGTAACAGAACTGTTGTCTGAACCTGGACCCATTTGATTTTCAAGCACATGTTTGTTCTACTGTACCGTGCTGGTGAGGGATAGCCAGGATGCTGGGAGTCATAGAGCTAGTTAAAAGGCTTGTGAATGATCACTAATTTGTTGTGTCCTTGAAATGGCCATTATTGATTATAGAACACTATTTATAATTCATTACTACACATAGTAATTTTAAACTAATTGATGTAAAGGGGAAAATAACATTGTGTGATGGGTCTATTTTAGTAACCCGGACTACAAAGAATTATAAGTGCTCAAACTCTCTTGAATATATATTTAGCCTATAGGTTATCATTAACAAAGAAAATAGCTCTACTGATGTCACAAATGGAGAACTCTAGAACTTTAAGATCACCATGGCAAATGTTTGGTCTGTGAGGAAGAGTGTCTTTCCTAATTCAGGAATCAAGGGCCAGTGAACTGAACTTTATATCACCGAGTTGGAACATTTAATTGAAGTAATATATATATATATATATATATATATATATATATATATATATATATAGTTGTGATGGGAGTAATTTGTTCAAAATGATCATCATTGGCAGTAACTTGATTAGTGTTACAGAATTCATAGATTGGTACTTCAGAGTTAGTAAACAAGTTCAACTGGAAGGAGAGAGGGTTTTTCAAAGCATAGCAGGAATTGCTAATGTCACCTCTTTCAGGTATCTCATGGGTCCTTCCAGAAAAACCAAAGGTATGTCTTGAATATCTCACGTTTGATAACACAGTGTAGTTACATTTCTGGGTCACAGTTCCAGGATTGGCAATCTGGGCAAGGTACTAAGAGTAGATTGGAGAAAATTTTCTTGGAAATAAGAACTGTTGGAACATATACAGATAGTCATGAAAGTCATTGTGTTATTGTTTACTTTTGTTAAAAGCTTTATTGCAGGTTACTCTTTCTTTTTATATCTGATACTTAATAACTTAGATTTCAAAGTAGAATAGGGTTTTTTAGTATAGATCAGCAATCCTCTGAAATTTTGATTTTTGTTTATTTAAGTGTACAGAATTTCCTTTTTGCCAATGGCTCATGCATTTATTTTTTAACTCTTCTTATATCTATTGCATTTGCCCCCCCCTTGCATTATTGATAAAGTCTTTTGGCTTTACTTTCTGTACACAGTCACCCTACAACATACCTCAGATTTTTCCATTATTTTAGGTCAGTGAAAAATTCACTGATATGAAATAATATTTCATCTTTTGATGAAAAATGAGTCTTGTTTGTTATGCAGATATTCTGTATGAAGAAATGGCCACCCTCTGCTTTGCATCAACATCATGTATTTCCACACGATTTATTTTTTCCTTTGAATGCGAGTTAACTCCTTCTTAATGAACCTTGTGTCAGAGCCATGCTGAAGCAGAATTAGGGGCTTGACCTGTGTCATAAAGCCTGAAATGGACCAATGCACAAACTTCTTTCCTTTGGAGTGAGGTGAATGCCCTCTTTTTGTTGAGGGGTAATTCATACAGAGAGGCTGCAACTGAAGTCTTCACTGAGTTGAGAGCATGGTTTGCATATTTGCAGCCATGGGGGAAACCTCAGTCCCTTCTGAATTTTATCAGCTAAGTGGCAAATTTGTGGTATGTTTTTATTATGCTCTCATCTTTCTTCAGAGGTTGTGTAACAGCTCTCTAGCATAGTTCAAACTCCCTATCAATGTGGTAACCATATTTTCCAATTATAAGTCAGGACACATGCTTTGAAAAGTTCCAGTACTTAAGGAGACAATAGAATAATATATTTGAAGTCCAAACTGTTGCAGACACCATTCTTAGGAAAACAAGCACGTTCAAATTTTGTCCACATGGGAATGTTAGTTAAAGCTCCTATTTGTGATAGAGAATGATGTGCTTGACCTATTGATTTTTTTTGTTCTCTTTGAGATCCTATAGTTGCCCTTGCTGAGATTTCAGGTAAGATTAGATTAGTTTTAACCCCAATAAAGCCCTAGCAAGTTCTTGTTGTTTGTTGTTTCTGGCACTGTAGCCACTTACAGGAACCTCACATTGTGGGGATAATGTGTTTGTGAGATGATGTGAGTGAGTGAGGTGCCCTACTGAATTATTATTCATATGTGACTTGTGTAATCAATGTCTTCTCTTAATGCTCTTACTTCATACATGAAATTTTGTGAGGCATGTAATTTCTAAGAGTCTTCTTACAAACTCCCCCTAAAATGAGATGGAACCAAGTGGCCAAAATCCAAGAGAATATGGAATAAGGAGCTTTCTTGTCTACAAACCCAGGAAAAATGCTTCCTTAGGATAAAGCCATTAAGATTATGGAAAGAGCTCTTTCAGCCTCAGGACTAAGGTCACTCAGACCCTTAGGAGAACCTTGAGTGCACAAGGGCCTTACGTGCACAGTTTGATTTTATATAAATGTTGTAAATGTGTTCTTGGAAAACAGCATGATTATTTGAAAATTTTGATTTAGTCTGAACACCGAATGTGCAACAGTATATTTTTTCTATTTGCCAAAGTAAACTCTCTCACATTTCCTTCATAGGAACATTTCTTACTTTCTTTAAAATCATGAACTGAAGGTCTCTGGCTTCTTGAAGGTCAGGTTGGCATTTGATCTCCTTTCCCAACTCTGGGCATCTGAAGTTGCTATTACTCCTCTGTGTAGTTGTCACTATGCTGACTATTGGCGAGAATTATCTGCTTTCTTTCTTTTTAAAAATCTTTATTGTTGAAAGTATTACATATGTCCCTTTTTTTTCTCCATCAACTCCCTTCTAGCCTGGCACTGCCCTCTTCCCCAGGCCTTCATCACTCTATTGTCTGTGTCCATGGGTTATGTATATATGCATACAAGTTCTTTGGTTGATCTCTTCCCACCCACCCTGCCTTTCACCAAACAAGAGAGACAGAAAGGAATAAAAGTGTCTACATTTCTGGCTTCACTGGTGATCATCATGGAGTCTACTCTTATCAGGTTGGGAGGGTAACTTCCATTGCTGAGGTCTAAAGAAAACTGCCTCTTTGCAAACTCTAACTTTACCTCCTAAAATTAGTCCTTAAGGACCAAGAAGGGTCTCCTATTGTCTACAAATAGAGGTGTGATGATTCTACTCACAAATCCTGTAACACCTCTGAGCTCTCCAGTTTGTGACTTAGCAAACTAATGTACATGGCATTTTTATCAGGGAAACTTTGTCTTGTTTTCCCCATCCCCATTTTTTGGCTAAAGGCTATACAAGCTCTCAGAGCCTTGCCTGTAGGATCTAGATCAACAGTGAGTATTGTAATTTCTATATCCTTTATTACCTGTGGAAGAATGTGGACTAGAGCCCACATTGTGAAGTATGTGAATGACATTTAGTGTCCTCTATTTCCCCCACTCTTTGTCCTTTTCTTCCAACATTTTTTATTTGTTTAAGACATATTTATTGAACTTTTAGTATTTATCAGACATTGTATTAGGCATTGAGAATACAGGTGGTGAACACTTCAAAATCTCAATTTTCACAAAGCAGCCACATAAAGTAGCAGTTAAGAACACACACTGTGCAATTAGACTGCCTGGGTTCGAATTCTGGCATTGCTATTGTTTGATAATAAAGAAACCACTTAACCACTCTGTGCCCTACTTTCTGCATCTGTAAAACTGGAACAATAACAGTATATTCCTTATAGAGTTATTATGCATGTTAGATGAGTTCCTGGGTCACAAGAAATATTATGTTTTTATTAAATAATATAAAGCTTACATTGTAGTGGAGAATATGGATAAGTATAGATCATGATAAGTGAAGGGAACAGGTTGATGTGCCCAGTATTGTGATATTGTTTATATCTTCGCATATCCTTTTGCCTGAGGAGATATTATGATATAATTCACACTATGAATTGAATAGTCTTGATATATTTATATTTCTACAAAAGGAAAAGCACATCTATATAATAAAAGCCCATTATGGCTGAATGACCAGTTGTTATGACGTGTTGGCCACAGGGGCCACCAGCAGCACCATTGCAGAGCCTAGGGGCCCTGGGGCCAGTTGCGGGGACACCGCCAAGACACTGGTAAAGAAGAACACGAAGGTGGCCAGTGTGAGCTTGCAGCTTGAGATGAAGGCTCTGTGGGATGAATTCAATCAGCTGAGCACTGAGATGATCCTCACCAAGGCTGGCAGGTCAGGGCGCCCCTTTCCCTGCTTCAACCCTCTCTACATGGAACCAGTCTTGGACAGTAGGCTTTGGCCTGATCCACATGATAGAGAGTGAGAAGTGGGTTGAGGGTCATAGCCTGGCCACCTGTGGGTCCCTCTCAGCATGGGCCAGCTCCTTCACTCTCCAAGTCCCAGCTCCAGCAACAGCTTTCTGGGTTGGAGGATACTGTTCAGCAGGCCAGGAAGGTGGAGGGGAAACATTGTGGCCCTGCCACCTGACCAGCAGCCCAAGACCCAGCACTGCCAGAAATGGACCAGCTCAGAGCACACTGAACTTTGGGGGAAGGCAGCTGCCTGTTAGGGCCCTTGCCACCAGCTGGCTCCCAATGGATCCCACCTAAAAAAAACAAAACAACAAAAAAAAAAACAACCCTCAGTCTTTGGTTCCTTAGTTCAGTCTATCCCAGCTAAAGAAGAGCAGCTGGGCACATTTTAGGGGAGAATTTCAACTCTAAAACAATGTGTTCTGTTCCATGGAGATTGCTACCCAGCTGTCCTAGGCCTAAATTCCTGGTGATTTTGGGGCTTGGCTCTGCCACTGGGGCCCATGTCTTCTAATTGGCCTGTATTTGTTGTAAGGGCCCAAAGAGAAGGGGAACAAGTTTTTCAATGCAATGGATTTGACCAATAGACAAAGGCGAGTGCCAGGCTATGTCTAATGTATGCACAGAGACACCAGCTCTGAGTCCACTTGGCCAAAGGGAGCTCAGGTCCTGTTTGCAGAGCCTTCTGGTGGTTTCTGTTTCCTTGCTGAGGCCATCCTCCTTGGGAAGCCTGGGCTCCATGTTCAGCTCCAGTTCAGGGGTCTTCTCCAGGCCTCTTCCCTTGGCTAGCCCTGCCCCTGATTGCCCCCCATGACCCCTCTCCCTGGCTGGCCCACCAATTGGCCCCAATCTGGGTGAGCAGAGCAGACCCCACCCATGCATGAATTCATGCAGTGGGCCTCTAGTATTATATATAAACAATTTGCTGTTAAACTTTATTGTAATTTAGAAGCATCTTGTTGGCTGCTAGAGCTCCAGCCATCACATTTCTTTTCCAGGAAGCAGAATGGAGGAAGAAAATGGAAAGGGTGTACTCTCTCTCTCTTAAGGAGACTTCCCAGAACATTTTTGCTTATATATCACTCTTTTGAATTTAGATGCCTGGCTTCATCTAGCTGCAAGGGAGGCTAGGCAATGTACTATTTTCACTGTTGAATATGCTCAGCTAAAAGTTGAGTTTCTCTTTACTAAAGAAGAAAGGGAGATAGTGGCAGAGTTAGTATTCAAATGCAAGTAATTCAATGCAAGAACCTGCTTATTAACAGTACTGCAGGATTTGCTTTGAGTTGGGAAAAGGAAATGAGAAAAAATGGGAAGAGAGAGGCATGGTAAAAGCAGCATGTCTTTCATGCGAAATGTTTAGAAGTTCCATTTTCATAACTTACAGAACTTGTATATAGCATAACATTTGAAATGTCTTCTCTAATTTGATACAAGTAAGTTTTTTATTGAATGCATTGGTTTGCCATTCAAGGTCCTTCACAATCTGACCTTAGCTTTTATCATCTACCTTAGCTCATACTACTCAGTGAGACATATTGGAAAGAAGCTTTAGAAAGCAGGCAAGTTTTGGTTGGGAATGGTAATACCTACTTTAAAAAGGCAGTTGTAGAGAGTGCAGGAGACAATGTACATGATATTCCTAGTATTTAAATGAAAGTTATTTTTTTCTGTCTTATTTTTCTTACTCTCTTCCCTCTCTGCATCTCTACCCTCTTCCCCCCTTTCCAGTGTTCTGTAGGCAAACAGATTTATTTACTTTTCTTTAAGAATAATCTACTCTTTCTAATCTACTTGTCTTTGATTTCAACATTGCCTCTTCCTGAAATGTACCATTCTCTTCTCCCTTTGTTGCATACTGGTACCTATTGAAGGCCAGAGGCTAGCCACCAGCACATTTGTAAAATACTTATTACCATGTTTATTTATTTTTAAAATGTTTAAATTACAATTGAGTTTAAATATTATATGTTTTAGCTGTACAACATAGTGAATAGACACTTATATAACTTATGAAGTGATCTCCTGATAAGTCTAATATACTCCAACACCATACATAGTTATTTCAATATTATTGAGTATATTCCCTATGCTGTAGTTTAGACCCTTTGACTATTTGTTAACTGGAAATTTGTACTTCTTAATCCCTTCACCTTTATTACCATTAGCTTCAACCCGGTCCCAACTCTGTATCTATGAATTTGTTTCTATTTTGTTAGTTCGTTTATTTTCTTCTTTGGAATACAAGTGTATGTGAAATCATATGGTATTTGTCTTTCTTTTGATTGACTTATTTAATTTAGCATAATACCTTCTTGTTCCATCCATGCTATCACAAATGGTTAGATTTTATTATTTTCATGACTGAGTATTATTGCATTGCATATATATACCACATCTTTATCTACTTATTTATTAGTGGGTGCTTGAATTGCTTCCATATTTTGGCTATCTACACTAATAAAAGAGTAAGATGCAATTTGACCATACCTTCAAGATGCTAATCAGGAGTGAGTATGCAAATTAAGCAAACAGAGATTTTGGGTTAATCTGTACACGCAGGTGCTGAGCAGCTGAGGGCACTCTGCACTGCCCCCGGCCACTCTGGGCCTCTGGACAATGTGGGAAGGCAGGAAGGCGGCTTCGGGCCAGAGCAAAAAGGCAACTCCGGCCAAAGCAAAGTCGGTGCCTGCAGTCAGGGGAAGTAAGGCCCATTCTTGCACGAATCTTCATGCCTTGGGCTTCTAGTTGTAAATAATGCTGCAATGAACATAGGGGTACATATATCTTTTGGAGTTTGTGTTTTGGATTTCTTCAGATAAATGCCCAGAAGTGAAATATTAATATTTGGGTCATCAAGTAGTTCTATTTTTAATTTTTTGAAGAACCTCCATACTGTTTTTAATTGGGGGCATACTCTTATTCATTCAGCATATAGCTCACTTATTTCTTATTTTATTACACATAGAATACTTTATGTTCTCTCCTGGGCTCCTGAAAGCATTTCAGTTTGAGACAATCCCACCCAGTTTTTAAAAAATATGTATTTTTATTGATTTTAGAGAGAAAGGAAGAGGGAGGGAGGAAGAGAGAGAAATATCAATGATGAAAGAGAATCATTGATTGTCTGCCTCCTGCACACCCCCTATTTGGGATCAAGCCTGAGACCCAGGCATGTGCCCTTGACCAGAATCAAACCTGGGACTCTTCAGGCAGACACTCTATCCACTAAGCCAAACCAGCTTAGGGCCCCAGTCCAGTTTCAATCCTTCTCGTTGTTCAGGGGCCATCTCAAATGGCTTGTCTCCCATGAAAGTCTTCCTTGATCTGATCATAACCTTGTTTCCCCCTCTTTTTTTCCTCCTAAAGTGATGAAATGTATGTATTTCTTCTTCAGCTTTGTGTTGATGGTGTGTGCAAGTCTTATTTATGCACTTACTAAAGTTTAAGCTCTCTGAGAAGAGGGATCCTTGTGTGTTTTTTTTTTTTTTAAATCTTTGCAGCCTACTTAGTGCTTAATAGCTGTCTTACTCTGTTAGACATTTAGATTCCTATTGATTGGTCAGTGAAATCACACTTGCTGTAAAGCTGACCTATAGAAATGCACTGAACCAACGTATTTTGTAGAAATACATTTTAGAAATGGAAAATACCACATTTTGGTAAGAATTCAACAGTACATTCCCACCATTCTCTGGGAAAGACAGAAAGTAAATTGTCCATTCAACCTGCAATGCTGGCATAGGATCTGTATTTCTTTAGTTTTGCTTTCAAATTGGTATTGATGTCAGTCATGAGAAGTCTTGGCTTGTGCTAAATTCTATATTCAACAGGATGGGCTTTGAAAAGTAAATGGAATCAAAACCTACAAAGTGGGAAGTTCTAAAATGGATGTGCATGGTTAGTATAATCAGTGACTAATTAATGTGAGGTTTATGACTGTTTTACTCTTTCACCCTGAAGAAATTTCCAGACCAGTTATGCACCACTTCCTATTGGCAAGTGAGAGGCCAAAGGGTCAGAAAGTCAATGTCATTGAGAAGTCTAATTCTGTCATAGGTGGGTGGATAGATGGGCTTGAGGCTTGAAAAATAATTATTTTCATCAGGTCATTGGTTTACTTTGAATGAACTACATAGAGGTAATACAAATTTTTGAGAATAGTGGGAAAACTGCTGGATTTCTAAGCAGTGTGCTTATAAAAACTGGCTAGAGCTTTTGTGGAATATAAAGAATCATTTAGAGCCTCCAAGCAAAAGGGGAAAGAGGCCAAGGCTGAATTCCAGTGCCCCAATTTCTGTCCTTTGTGGTTATTTTCATCACCAGGAAACAGGACTCTCATGTTCTCCATTCTCACTCTCAATCAAGAGAGTGAAAAGATCTGTATTTCAGCAGTGTTTGCAATAGCAAGCAAAGTAGTCACATGGGAAGGTCCATCCATAAAGGATCAGATAATTTACATAAGTTGCAACCACAATCTAAGTAGCACTTTAAAAAAAGTATAGGACTATATGTATGTTCACAGACTTTGAGGTATATCATTTAATGATGAGAGTGAATTGTAGAATACATTTTTGTAAAATAAAAGTTTATGTACACAAACACAAACTCATGTGAGTATCTATGTATTCATAGAAGGCTGAAAGAATGATTAGGGAAGATCAGTTAATAATCTGGTGGCAGATGTGGGTAGGGTTTATAAGAGGGAAGTTCCCTTTTTATTTTATATTTTCCTTGTTTATATTTTTATAACAGGCATGCATTACCTTTATGATGGATAAAAACAGTAAGTAGATAATATTTTCTTAAAAAAGAAACAAAGGAGTCCTTTTTGATGTCCTCTGTTCACACAGAAATGTGAATTAATGACAAGAGCTATGAACACCACCCTTCTGAGGGAGGGTGCTTGGGATTTATTCAGGTATCAAAGCTTTAACCTGCTGAGATATGGATTATTGATGGAATTTTAGCTAATTGATAAACTGAAACTATACATTCCATTTTCTAACTCATTCTTTTGCAGAGGGAGGGCTCTTTCTGATAGGTCAAGTGATTTTCAAACCACTTTTTAGTAGTCCAGTTAGTGGGAGTGGGGGCGTGGTAGATGTGATTTTAGGGCTTCAGGGCTGCTTTAACTACAGCAACTCCAAATATGCCTGCTTGTCTGGTATCAGGGTTTCAACTATGATTTCAATTGGGGGGGTAATATTTTGATGTTTAATGAAAGTTTATAAACTATTGTTTTATATCACACTTAACTATAAAAATAGGTAGAAAAAATCCTATTTTATGGATTAGGCATTGAGGGTCAAAGAGTTAAGTGAGTGGCTTCAGGATAAACATAGGAAAGTATTAGAGTGAAGACTTAAACCCAAGTCTTCAGTTTCAAGATCTTTTTACAAGGTCATATTGTCTCCCATTAGTTACCCAAAGGAGCTGTTTTTAGTGAGCTCAGTAATATAACTGAATTAAGAAACATTGTGAAATGCCCAGGTGGTTTTGAAAGGCAGTCTATTACCTCACTGCCTAGGTTTACTATTTCTTCACAAGCCTGGCCTTGTAGTGAACAGGGTCCAGGAGCCCAGCAGAGAACACTTGTTTTGGGTATATGTCTATACTCTTCCAAAGAAAGCTAATAGGAAGTTCTTGCTGAAGGTTGTAATCTAGAGTGGGATATAATTCCCTTCCCTCTATAGCACTGGGACACTTTTGCCTTGGGTGCACTAAAACAGATTGTGTTTCCTAGGTGTACTTTATATATATCCTGTTTCTGGGTGGCACCCTCCCAAATTTCTCAACCAGCATTTAAAATCCTATATGTCTTAAATCATTGCTAAGGCATAAAGGAAAAGACAAGATTTTTTGTATTATTATTAATATTATAAAAGAAGTGTTATGAATAGTACAGATTTGAGTGACTCCTTTAGGTCTTTAGGTCAAAAGTCACTGAGTTAATAGCCTTATCTATAACCCATGTTGCTGTGCCTTTATTCCTGATTGGACTATGTAATTTTCAGTCTAAGTTTCCTTTCCATATTGTGGTTTTTGGAACATCGTCAAAGGTCTCTTGGTATATCCTTGAAAGCTCTTTACTAGCCTTTGCTACTGCCCTTTATTTTGCCCTCCTGTCTTCTGCTCGGGGCTGATCCAGTTGATACCTCTGTATTCTCAGGGCCAGGCAATATTTGGTGGGGAGTCATGACATTGCTTTTGATTTGGAACCAATTTTAATAGCCTCAGATGGCATTTTTTTTTTTAGTATTCATTTTATTTGTAATAGAAATCCTTAGAATCAAAAAAGTTGACAAAAGTGGTACCATTCGTTCTAATGTTACTACTGGATTCTGTTACTACCTTGTCCCAGTCATAGAACATTCATATTCTAGGGAGACCTTCCTTCATACAGAGAGCAATATGGCTCAGGTGAATTTAAACTGCTACAAGAAATGGATCACCTTGAGCTGGAGTTATTTTTTAAAATAGAGCACTAGCTAATGAAAGTTGGTTAGTCTGTTATGAGCAAATTATAGTCAGCAGAGAAGAACAAGTTAAATATATATATATATATATATATATATATATATTTGTGTATATATATATATTTGTGTATATATATATTTGTGTATATATATATTTGTATATATATATATATATATGTATATGTATATATATATATATATATTGCAGTGAGGTTGCGGTGGGGAAGATGGTGGACAGGAAGGTGGGAGAGGAGAAGCCAGAGAATCCATAGCGAGCTGAAGTAGCCAGAGGACCTAAAGAAGAAGAAGCATAAAAACCTGAGAAAATGAAGACTGTTTCTTCCAGTAATTGAGGGAAAATTCCAGTTGCAGCACTGCAAAACTATTAGCTGAAGAAGCTGCAGAACTGCCAACAAAGCTTACAAATATTTCCAAGTTTGGGTTTTCCATAGGTACTCAGTTGACAAAGAAAGCCTCAGCCATATCCATCAAACATGGATCACTTAAAACTAAAGAAACTCTTCCAACTCTTGCTCCAAAAACCCTTTCAGCAGTAGCAGGTTTTAATGAAGATGAAGATAGTGAACTGGATGAAATGCCTCTAGAATCAAAGATGAGGATGAAGAATATTGGAAGGACTAAACCAACATCAGCAGGACCAAAATCCTTGAATAAAGGAAAAATGGATTTCTTAATAAGCAGAAGCTATGGGAGCAAAATATAAAGTCTTATCTTGGAAATGTCCATGACCAAAACAATTAAATTATATGTTTTGAAATTGGGGTGTGGGCAGGTGTAAAGTTAAAAGGAACAGTTTCTTATTTAAAGAATGGTATAAGACAATTTTTGGAGCCACACCCCCTCCCCTTTTTAAAGATTGAGTGGTACACTAATAAATGAGAGTTTGAAGTTAGATATAATTTATATTTTATATACAAATTTCAAGACATTTGCTAATTTTGTAGTTTCATGTAGTTATCAGAGATTACATAAATTTAAAAAAATCTGAAATGGTACCTTTCTAAGAACTGAATATTTTTTAAACACAACTATTAGCATATTAAGAGGGAAGCAAAAAGTTATTGTTTAAACTGCAAGCAATTACTCTAACTTAACTCTCTTATTAACCTAGACTTTCTGATTCCCAGGAACAGCCTTATAAACAGTGAGTATTCTATTGGGAGGAAACTGTTACTGGAGTATTGACTGAATGTGAATTAGATAAAATTAAAATATTGCTTTTTTTTCTAATGGGCATTTGTTTTGTTTCAAATCAAACTAGGTATTTCATTACTATCAGTGCATACAGTGGCACTTAGCTCTTTAAAAGGAAACTTAAAAATTATATATATATATATATATATATATATATATATATATATATATATATATATAATTTATTTTTTTAAATTTTTTCATTGATTAAGGTATTACATAATTGTCCTCATCATCCCATTCCCATCCCAAACCCCTCCCCATGCATGCCCTCATTCCCCTGTTGTCCGTAACCACTGGTTAGCCTCATATGCATGCAAACAAATCCTTTGGTTGATCTCTCTCTCTTATCCCCACCCTCCCCTACCTTCCCTCTGAAGTCAGACAGTCTGATCTATGCTTCCTTATCTCTGGGTCTGTTCTTGTTCATCAGTCTATGTTCATTATTTCCCCTAGATGAGTGAGATTATGTGCTATATTTTTATTGATTTCAGAGAAAAAGGCAGAGGAGAGAGAAATAGAAAAATGATTAGAGAGAATCATTAATTGGCTACCTCCCGCATGCTCCCTACTGGGGATCAAACCCACAACCCAGGCATGTGCCCTTCACTGGAATCGAACCTGGGCCTTTCAGTCTACAGGAATTCTTATTTAATACAATAAAATGGTTTATTTGAAGTGTATGCATATTAACTAATGACCTCAAAAGCACATTTTAAATATTAAAAATAGATGGAAATAAAATGTATCTTTAAACATTTTATGGAATCTTTGACCACATATACCTCATTAGAGTATGTATTGTAGGGTTTTTTTTATTTTTTCATTGTATATGAATTATTATTTTTGACATAGTAATATATTTTATTTTATTTTTTAAATTTTTATTGATTATGATATCACATAATTGTCCTCATCCCCCCTTTCCCATCCCAAACCCCTCCCCACATATGCCCCCACTCCCTTGTTGTCCATGGCCACTGGCTAGGCCCATATGCATGCACACAAGTCCTTTGCAAGGAAGTATGATTACATAAGGGTCACCACTCAGCTGCCCTTCTGTTTGACACAAAATCAAACCACTGCTCCTTTGTGTGTAAAATTAAACAGAGGTTTCTGGCTTATATGAATTATTTTTTAATGTGACGATTAAACACATCATTAAAGGCATACCCATAGATCAAGGGAAAATGCAAATTAATTATTTCCTTGAAAACTTCTACAATCTTAAATTTTCAGGCAGGTTCAGACTGTCTTAATGGTGGTAACTAATCACTCAGCTCTGTTAAAAGAAATAAATCAGAGAAGCAGCCTGTATATATTCTTAACACTTTGTTAACTTTATTTATTAGAGTAAGTCCCAAGTAAAATAATGGAAATGTGTGTAGAACTATTACTTCTTACTTACTTGATTTAATGATATCAAGAAACTTGAATTTAACTTGCTTTAATGTAGGTACACTTTTCATTTTTGTCACCTTTACTGTTAAAATAGCATCCTTCTCATGCATATTCTTTTCTTGACTCAAATAAAACATTAGGCTATATTCAAGATGGGAGAGAGAAACAACTGAGATGAATGTCTTTACTAAAATACCAATAAATTTGTCAAACAAAAAAAATACATATTTTCATTGATTTTAGAGAGTAAGGGAGAGGGAGAGGGAGATAGAAACATCAATGATGAGAGAGAATCATTGGTTGGCTGCCTCCTGCACACACTACATTGAGGACGAGCTCACAACCCAGGCATGTGCCCTGACCAGGAATTGAACTGTGACCTCCTGGTTCATAGGTCAATGCTCAACCACTGAGCCATGCCAGCCAGGCAATTTTTTTTTTTACAAGAGAGATCATTTACCATAGCAAAGAGAGTTTCCTTATTGGCAGAAGGTTGCACAAAACCTGGACTAGAAATCAGATTTTTGTGGATGACCTGCTGCTCTCCCAAACACTCATATATGATTAAATCTCTGCTTACTTGGCTTAAATAGTGACAAGCAGCATGGACCCATTGATTGTCCAGTTACATATATTGTAATAGCGGCCATGAAGGGGATATAAGTAAGAGATTCCTCTAGAGTGAGTACCAGGGAATCCTGTTTGCTGCCTGGACTGGGGGTTTCTGGAGCTGAGGCCTGGATTTTTATTTGAAGCGAATTTTCCTGTTTTGAGTAACAGCAGCAGCCTCGTCAATCCCCATAATCTTACCTAAGACCTAATTGAATCAAGCATTTTTGTAGGAGGAATCAAGTGTACTTGTATGGCACAAGAAGCACTTGCTACCTTTTATCTGGGCTTCCTTGTAAGAAACCATGTACTGTGTATGGCAGTACTGTGTATGGTATGGGAGGCATTTTACTGCCTCTTATCTGGATGAGCCTGATCAGCTCTGGGTGTCAAGGGACCTCCAGTGGTCCTTGCCTGGTCTCTGAGCCCTTAGTCTGATCCACTCTGGGATGAGACACATTGCACTGTTTTGGTCAGTTTTAAATCCCCAGAAGAAAAAAAAGAGGAATCACCAAGAAAGGAAAAAAGTGAAATGGAAGTATGCAACATGACAGAAAAAGAATCCAGCATAATGGTCATTTGGTACATAAACTGGATGAGAAAATAAACAACCTATGCAAAAATCAGGAAGAACTCAAAGTGATAAAGCTACAATAAAAATAAAAAAAATGCCATGGAAGATTTCAACAGTAATTTAGAAGAAGCAGAGAACTGAATTAATGGCTTACAAGATAAAATAGATAAACAAGCCCAATCTGAAAAGCAACTGGAGAAAAACTTAAAAAGCAGGATGAGAGTCTAATGGAGCTTTGGGACAACACAAAACGAAGTATCCTACATGTAATAGGGATGACAGAAGGAAAAGAAGAGCAGCAAGGATTTGAGAATCTATTTGAAGAAATGACAGAAAACTTCCCTATCAAGGGAAAGAAAAATGATACTCAAGTAGAGAGAGTCCCAAGCAAGATGAATCCCTAAAGACCCACACCAAGACATGTCTTAATTACAATGGCAAATGTTAATGACAAAGAGAGAATCTTAAAGGCTAAAAGACACAGAGAGTTACCTGCAAAGGATTTCCCCATCAGATTATCAAATGATTTCTCAACAGAAACACATTAAGCTAGAAGGGAATGGAATGAATTATACAAAGTGATGCAAAAACTATCTGAATCCAAGGACACTTTATACAGCAAGACTATCAATCAAAATTAAAGTGGAAATCAGGAGCTTCACAGACAAAAAAAAAGGCAAAGGGATTTTATCACTACCAAGCCAGCAATGTAAGAAATGCTAAAGGGAATGCTGTAAAAAGAAGAAATAAAAAGGGAAGAAGGAACACAGGCATAAAGTACAGAAAATGGCTATAAACAAGTACCTATCAATAATAACATTAAATGTAAATGGATTAAATGTTCCAATCCAAAAGACATCGAGTGACTGAATGGATAAGAAAACATGACCCGTATACAGTATATACTGTATACATGAGACCCACCTCAAAAAAAGGGACTCACACAGACTGAAAGTGAAGGGATGGAATAATATCTATCAGGCAAATGGAAAAAAAAAAAGCTGGGGTAGCAATGTTTATATCTGATAAAATAGACCTCAAAAAGAAGACCATAACAAGAGACAAGGAAGGCCACTTCATAATTCTAAAGGGATCAATACAAGAGGACATAACTCTGGTAAATAATATGCATCCAATTCAGGAGCACCCAAAAACATAAAAAAACACCTTCTGGAAAATATAAGGGGATATATTGACAGCAATACAATCATAGGAGGAGACTTTAATACCCCATTAACATCACTGGATAAATCCTCTAGACTAGGGGTGTCGAACTCAATCAGAGAAGGGGCCAAAATCTAAAATCCAGCCTAAATCGTGGGCCGAATGGTTTACTGAACAGTCATAAACTGTCATTGTGATGGAAATGCAGCGGAGTGCAGTGATGACAGCGCAGTGCGGGCCACATTGCAAGGCCTGGCAGGACGGATTTGGCCCGCGGGCCTTGTGTTTGACAAATGTGCTCTAGACAAAAAAATGAGCAAAGAAACAGCAATCCTAAATGACTCACTAAATCAGATGGACTAAATTGACATCTTTAGAACATTCCACCCCAAAGCCACAGAATATACGTTCTTCTCAAGTGCACATGGGACATTTTCAAAGCTAGAGCACATAATGGGACACAGGCAAAGTCTCTCCAAATTCAAGAAGATTGCAATAACATCAAGCATCATCTCAGATCACAATGGCATAAAATTAGAAGTCAACTATAATAAAAAACAATTACAAAAATTCAAACACTTGGAGGCTGAAAAGCATACTGTTAAACAATGAGTGGGTTACCAAAAAGATCAAAGAAGAAATAAAACACAACCTGGAAAAAAAAACAAAAAAACAATGAAAACAAAACAATAAAAAATCTTTGGGACACAATGAAAGCAGTACTCAGAGGAAAGTTCATAGCATTACAGGCCTACCTAAGAAAAAAATAACACAAGAAAAACTGGTAATAAACCATATACAACTGCAACTTGAAGAATTAGAAAGAGAACAACAAGAAAAGCCCAGAGTGAGCATAAGGAAGGAAATAATAAAGATCAGAATGGAAATAAATGATATAGAGACCATAAACAGATAAACAATACAAAATATTAATGAAACCAAGAGCTGGATCTTTGAAAGGATAAACAACATTGATGAACATTCAGCCAGGCTCACCAAGAAGCAAAGAGAGAGGACCCAAATAAACAAAATCAGAAACAAAAGAGGCAAAATAACAATGGATCCCACAGAAATTCGAAGAATCATTAAAAAAAAAATACTGACCAACTCTATTCTAACAAAATGGTCAACCTAGAAGAAATGGACATATTCCTAGAAAAATACAACTTTCCAAAATTCAACCAGGAGGAGTAAAAAAAAAAAAAAATCTGAATAGGCTAATAATGATGGAGAAAATTAAAGCAGTCATCAAAAAATTCCCAACAAACAAAAGCCCTGGACCAGATGGCTTCAAGGAGTTTATCAAACATTCAAAAAAGAAATAAAACCTATCTTCCTCAGACTATTCCAAAAAATTCAAGAGGAAGGAACACTTCTGAGCTCATTCAATGAATCCAGCATCACCCTAATACCAAAACCAGATAAAGACAATACAATGAGAGAGAATTATAGGCCAATATCCCTCATGAATATATACATCAATATTCTCAACAAAATTCTAGTAAATTGAATTCAGCATTACATTAGAAAGATAATATACCATGACCAAGTGGGATTTATTCTGGGGATGCAAAGATGGTATAATATTCAAAATTAGTAAATGTGAAACACCACAGAAACAGAGATAAAACACACACACACACACACACACACACACACACACACACATATAATCATATCCATTGATGCAGACAAAGCATATGACAAAATCCAACACCTTTTCTTGATAAAAACTCTCAGCAAGATGGGAATAAAAGGACCATACCTCAACATAATAAAAGCCATATATAACAAACCCTCAGCCAACATTATATTCAATGGACAAAAACTAAAATAATTTTCCCTAAAAACAGGAACAAGATGGGGATGCCCACTCTCATCACTCCTGTTCGACATAATACTGGAAGTACTAGCCACTGTAATCAGACAAGAAGAAATAAAAGACATCCAAATTGGAAAAGAAGTAAAACTGTCCTTATTCATAAATGACCTGATATAGTACATAGAAAACCCCAAAGTCTCCAGCAAAAAAAATACTAGACTTAATAAATAAATTTGGTAATATAGAAGTATATAAAATTAACACCCAGAAGTCTATGGCTTTTCTATACACCAATAATGAACTCACAGAAAGTTAAATTTAAAAAGCAATCCCATTTACCATTGCAACAAAAAATTTATCTATACATAAACTTAACAAGGAGATAAAGGACCTGTACTCAGAAAATTTCAGGAGGCTGAAAAAGGCAATAGAGGAAGACATGAACAAATGGAAAAATATACCATGCAATAGAGGAAGACATGAACAAATGGAAAAATATACCATTTGGTTAGTATGGACATTTTAATGATGTTGAATTGCTATATTCAACATCATTAAAATGTCCATACTAACCAAATCAATCTGTAAATTCAATTCAATCCCCATTAAAATCCCAACTGCATACTTCAAATACCTAGAACAAATTCTTCAAAAATTCATCTGGAATAAAATAGATCCCAAATAGCTGCAGTAATCATGAGAAAGAGAACAATATTGGAGGGATCACAATACCAGATATAAAGCTATCCTACATAGCCATTTTTCTCAAAACTGCCTGGTACTGGCACAAGAACAGACATATACACCAGTGGAACAGAACAGGGGACCCAGAAATCAACACAAGCCATTATGCTCAATTAATATCTGGCAAAGGAGGCAAGACCACACAGTGGAGTCAAGACAGTCTCTTCAATAAATGGTGTTGGGAAAACTGGACAGATACTTGCAAAAAAATGAAGCTAGACCACCAACTTACACCATATACAAAAGTAAATCCAAAATGAATAATAGACTTAAATGTAAGATGGGAAACCTTAAAAATCTTAGAAGAAGCTATAGGCACCAAAATAGCAGATGTTTGTTGAAACAATATCTTTACTGATTCAGCTCATTGGGCAATAGAAACTAAGGAGAAAATAAAGAAATGGGACTACCCCAAATAAAAAGGTTCTACACAGCGAAAGAAATAATCAACAAAACAATAAGAAAACCCACTGCATGGGAGAACATATTTGCCAAAGTTATCTCCGATAAGCATTTAATCTCCAACATTTACAGGGAACTCATACAACTTAACAAAAGGAAGATAAACAATCCAATAAAAAAAATAGGCAAAAGACCTAAATCGACACTTGAAAGAGGGCATACAGAACCCCAAGAGACAAAACATTCTGAAAGTCACTAATCATTTGAGAGATGCAAATCAAAACAACAATGTGGTTCCATCTCACACCTGTCAGAATGGCTAGCATCAACAAATGGCAAGTGCTGGTGAGGATGTGGAGCAAGGAATCCTCTTGCACTACTGGTGGGAATGAAGACTGGTGCACCTACTGTGGAAAGCAGTATGGCGTTTCCTCAAAAATTTAAAAATGGAACTGCCATTTGAACCAGTAACCCCACTTCTAGGAATCTATCACAAAAAAACAGAAACATTAATCAACAATGATATATGCATCCCTATGTTCACAGCAGCACAATTTACAATAGTTAAGATTTGGAAATATCCTAAAAGGCCATAAGCAGATAAGTGGATTAGAAAACTGTGGGACATCTACACAATGGAATACTATGCTGTTATAAAAAAGAAGGAATTCTTACCATTTGCAACAGCATGGATGAAACTGGAGAGCATTATGCTAAGTGAAATAATTCAGTCAGTGAAAGAAAAATACCACATGATCTCACTCATTTATGTAAAATGAAGAACATTATAAACTGATGAACAAATATAGATACTGAGGCAAAGAAGCATAGAACAGACTGTCAATCTACAGTGGAAAGGCTGGGGAGGTTTGGGGGAAGGTAAGAGATCAACAGAAGGACTTGTATACATGCATGTGAACATAACCAATGGACACAAGACATTTGGGGAGTTGAGGGCATGTGTGGGGGAGGGGAGAGGGGAAGTTGGGGGAAAGTCAATGGTGACAAAGAGGGAACATTTGTGCTACTATTTGTAATACTTTAAACAATAAAATAAAATTAAAAAAAGAGCCAAGATCCTTGAGGGTGGATATGATAGGCAGTTAGATAGACATGAACAGAGCAAGGATAATGGGCCAACTGGAAAAGAAATGAATAGGACCCTGAGACGTGCTTCTCACCACTCCAATTGCTCTGAAGCTGGCAGTGGAGGAACTTATGTAGAACTGACCTTTACATTTTGCTGAGTAGGAGTTAGGACACCTATTGCTAATATGTAGAATTATTCCATTCATTTTGGGAAGTCAGATAAAGGGACCTTTATATGTTGGGACCCACTGTTTGGGAAAAGGATGCAGGGATGTTTTCCCTAAAGTTTATTGCAGCCCTGTGGCAAATTTCTGACTTTTATGGGGTGTGCTATTGTCTTTCAGTATCTAATAACTACAGTATGAATTGCTCTTATAATTTCACCTTCCCTTATAATAGTGAACATACTCAGTTGCTGGCCCGTTGCTTTATGATAATGTGGGGTAGCTATTTATTACTCCTAACAGCACTGGGGGGCCCTGCTCCTTAGTGTGACTGACTGTATTATGACTCAGAAATATCAGATTCTGAACCAAAAGAGACCTTCTCAAGGCTGTGGCACTCGACTGCAATGAGGATCTCCACCTGTGGAGCCCTGCTGCATATATTCTTTTGACCATTTTTGTTATGCTGATAATGGTAGAATCCCTTAATGTAGGAGTGACCTAGATGGCTTGTAGCATAGTAGAAGCCCTGAAAGCCACATCCAGGGCAATACATAGGATAAATCAAGAGCTGAGCCAAGTCAGGGAGGCAGTTCTAGAAAATTGGACAGCAATAGATTATTTGCTGTTGCAACATAAACATGGTTGTGAGTAGTTTAAAGGAATGTGCTGTTTTAATCTTTCTGTCAATTCTCAGTTGATAGAAAACATATCTAAAATCCTACATTTGGTGTATTCCATCCCTGATAACTGCTTTCAAGGTAGAAGCAGATGTGGTCCAGCAGGATGAGACTTTTAATCTAAATCTAACCTCATAGATATGAGTTGATAGAAATAGCAGTGGGGAAATGTTAGGGGCAAGAATAGAATATTGGGGACTAGTTATGATTATGAGATATATTAATCATGCTCTGTTAACCACGATTGCCTTGTGTTGGTTAAAGAAAGGACATTCTGACCTGGCTGGAAGTCGTATGCCCCCAAGGCCTGGAGTCAACCTTGGAATGCGGTTCATTCTCATGGAAAGATTAACAACCTTGTTGCCCAAACAATGGAGTCCCATCCCAGCCTTCTACTTCTGGAAGCCTGTAAGCCATACTTTCCCATACCTATAACCCATATTTCTCTGTGTAATCTTTGTCTTACCCTATATAAGCAGCTGGTTTATGGGGGGTTTGGTCTGGTATTCAAAAGTGTTTGTGATTACACTCTTACCAAGATTTCCATGCTCATCCTCCACTCCTCCCCTGTGTTCCTTACCACTCCATCCAACCTGTAACATTTATTCTCTTCTAGTGCCCTATAGTTTCTTGCAGCCTTTAGGATTTTTTTTCATTTCCTTATACTTACTATTTGTTTTCAAGCATTAAAATTCAGTATTCCGAGGATCAAATTTAAATACCATTTTCTCTCACAAAACTTTTTTTTTAATCTCTCTTGGGGGCATTTTTTGGCAAGGATAGTTTGAAGGGAACTCAAGCATTACATGGTGATTGAGTGAGATTTCTCAGCTCCCTTCCAATTCTATTCATTTTGCTCGGCTGTGCTTCTTGGATAAAATGTGAGGCATGAATACTCTTATTTTTATGAATCAAATAATGTTTTCCACCTCCCATTCTTCCTACCATCTCCTCCCTCCTCCCACCTTGAGTCCTTGCTCTCTGGGTTCATACTGGCAGAGTAGCTTTTTGTTTCCACCAAAGAGACAGTCAAGCTGGGGATTTTTATTGAAACAGACATGATGTGTTTCAACATTGCTCTAAAAAAATGGTGCCAGTCTGTTGGCCTGGCACAATATCAGAAGACAAGTTTAATCACTATAATTTCTCTCTCCTCTCATTCTTCCAGTATTATGTGCCACGCTTCAACCACTGTCTTGCCTTCCTGACTTCTTCATGTACATATCTTCCTCTCTAGACTTTAAGTTTGTTGAGGGCAGTTGCTTTTTCTTGTTAATCATTTTGTCTCCCAGTACGTATGGGTGCTCAGTCAATGTCTGGTGATTTGAGTTGATAGTGAATGAAGAAGGAGATTTTGAGTGTTTTTATTTTTCCTATTATAGGGCAGAAGGTATAATATAAAGGACTCCCTGACCCTTATTTATCCTCTGTGATATCAGCCTTTGTGAAGCCTCCCTTTGAGATTGGGCAATAACCAGTTTCCCACCGTGAGAGAAGGACTTTGATTTCTAGCAGAGTAGCTCTTGGCTTTGTGCAGCAGTTCCACTGAGTTCCAAGGAAAGAGAGCAGTTTTAGAAATAATATTCATTTATTTGCTTTCTATTCCAATCAGGGAAAACAATTAACAATAAAGCATAGCCAAGCAATGGCCATTTCATTCAGAATTATATTGCCATATGAAACACAACTTCAACAAAATCCAGTGAACATGGATGGGGTGTGACCAGCCACCACAGAGATCTGAGAGAACAGTTAACCTGGAATTCTGGATAAAGAGAGCATCACAATCAGCAAAGAGGATCTAATGCAGTGGTTCTCAACCTTTTTAATGCTGAGACCCTGTAATACAGTTCCTCATGTTGTGGTGATTCCCAACCATAAAATTATTTTTGTTGCTACTTCATAACTATAATTTTGCTACTGTTAATTAATTGTAATGTAAATATCTGTGTTTTCTGATGGTGTTAGGCTCTACAGTAGCCTAAGGTTGAGAACTGCTAGGAGGGTTGCTTAAGACCATCAGAAAACACAGATATTTACATTACAATTCAATACGGTAACAAAATTATAGTTATGAAGTAGCAACAAAAATAATTTTATGGTTGGAGGTCACCACAACATGAGGAACTTTATTAAAGGGTCTCAGCATTAAAAAGGTTGAGAACCATTGATCTAATGGAACCTGCTTCAGAAATTCTGCAGGATCATCTGGGAAAGAGTATCTGGAAGAGTAGCTATACCAAGTATGGAAACCAAGAACAGTCTCTATGAATAAATCTATAATCTAAGTTCATTGGGTAACCTAGGTGTTTTTATTTCTGTAGCTCTGATCATAGGTGCCAGATCTCTCCCCCTCTCCTTCTTAACACCCCCCCCCCCTTAAATACCTCTTTCTTTCTTTGGATTCTGGAGTTGTAAAGGATGTGCCCAAAAAAGCAATTACTAAGATCTAAGTACTTCAGAGCTAATTACTCTTTCTCAATGTGTGTGTGTGTGTGTGTGTGTGTGTGTGTGTGTGCTCACAAAGGCATAGCTCATTTTATTGCACTTTGCTGTATTGTACTTCTCTGATGTTGCATTTTTTAAAAGATTAAAGGAAAGACCCACTACCAGCAAAATGATTGACTTACTATATTGTGGTTGTCTGAAATTAAACCCACAATGTCTCAGAGGGGTGTGGTGTGTGTGTGTCTCAACACAAACCATTTTGAAATGTTGAATTTTTAAATTGGGTTGAAGCACACACATGGAGGTGATAGAAAAGCAACATCAGATTGTTAAGATATTGACCCATATAGTCAGCACATATAAAGACAGAATATCCAGGGGTCAGACTAGAAGTAGATAGAAAAGACTTGGCTCTCATATAACCAGTGGGATTAATGAAAGAAAAGAATAGGTCAAAAGAAAAGGATAGTCAGAATGGAAGCTTAGAATGGTCAAGGACTGAAGAACTCAGACAGATTCTGGGGATCATATATATTCCAGACATCCAGGAGGCCTTTTTTCTTAGATAAGGGGTTGGCCTTACTATGATTTGTCTCAAATATGCTTGATGAATAGCATCTTCTCCTCTGAGGTTTGAGTTCATGCACATCCTGCAGTCTTCTAATGATAAATTTGAGTCTGTGGTACCTTAATATCAGGAAAATTTTAGAATCTCTCTCTCTCTCTCTCTCTCTCTCTCTCTCTCTCTCTCTCTCTCTCTCTCTCTCTCTCTCTCTCTCTCTCCCCACACACTTTGTTCTCTGTAAAGGCATGCCCCCTAAATGAATGCACAGGTATCCTGGTTTGCACAGCAGTCTCTTGTGAATTTGGTAGCATGAGTCAGTCTTCCTGAATCTGACCCACTTGGAAGCCTGAAACTGAGTTCCTGGACATGTGAGGCTAAGGAACAAGCTGCGAACTATGGTGTATTTGCTCCCTAAAAAGTTTTTTGGCTGCTTGGCTATTCATCTTGCATCTTGGACACACCTCTCTTATTATCACTGCCTCCCTTCTTGAATTACAGAAAGGGGAATTGATTAGCTTTGCACCACTTTGATAACAGACTGTAGTGTCTTCAGATTCCAGCAAATGTCTCCCAGGGCACTCTCTACCCCCATCCATTGCTGTTGGGAGTGTTTCATCTTGTTTACCCATTTCCTCTTGCATTTTGCAAATGCTGCAGCTGTGTTTGTCTCTTTTCCTTCTTTCTGTAGAGAGCAATCTGTTCATTTTGAAGAACCAGCAGCTTCTACAGAGTGAAAGGAAACAGGGACTGAGTAACCAGTGACTTGGTTTATCTCCTGTTGCCAATACCTCAGGGTGGTTAGAAATGTGTTCACTTTAATACAGTATGTTTTGTTTTGCTAAACTGTCATTGTCTTCTTTTTATCCCTCTAATCTATTGTAACAATAAGAAAAACACTACTTTGCATTCACATTCTGATCCCTTTTTGAGGATTCTTACTACAATAAAGCAATCAGTTTTTCTTTAATTATGCCATTTGAAAATTTTGTTACATTACCTAATGTAATTTGTATTATTGATTGAATTAAAAATTACACCTGAATTGACTCATGCCAAATTTTTGCAAAAGTCAGTGGAGAAAAAAAAGTTTTCTATTTAGATAGTTGATATGATATGTTGAATTGTGTTCTCCCAAAATTCAAGTCCTAACCCTCACTATCTCAGAAGGTGACCTTATTTGGAAATAGAATCATCGCAAATGTAATTAGTTAAGATGAGGTCGTTTTGGATTAGGATCCACCTAAATTTCTTAAAAAGGGGACATTTGGAGACAGATACATACAAGGAGAACGCCATGTGAAGATGGAGGAGAAATCAGGGTGCTGTTTCTACAAGCCAAGGAACACCAAAGATTGACAGAAAACCACCAGAAGCTAGAAGAAAGGCATGGAGCACATTCTCTTTTGCAGCCCTCAGAAGGCAGCAACCCTGCTGATACCTTGATCTCAGACATCCAGCCTGCAAAACTTTGAGAAGATACATCAGTGGTTTAAGCCACCCAGTTTGTGGTACTTTGCTATTGCAGTCCTAGCAAAATTATACTTGATCTATTGAAAATTCCAGCTAAGCACGTAGTCTGTAGAGTAAGGAAGAAATGAATTGTAAACTCAAAAATGTACATTTTGTAAAAATACTGATAGTCCCAAGATTACTGGAGAATGGAAATTGTGCATCTCAAGAGCATGCCCTAGCCAAATCCATGGGCCAGCTGAGAAAACAGATGCTGAGGAAACCTTGGCTCTCCCCCAAAAGATATGCAAAATTATATGTTTGCATATTTATAAAGTCAAGTCACAGATATCCACTTCTCTCCTTATTCACAAGGTGGTTTTGTGTGTGTGTGCGTGTGTGTTTTGTGTGTATTTTGGAGGTTTCTGGTTAATAAATAGGCTAAAGAGCTTATCCCTGCACAGGTCTATACATTGGAAGTTACTCAGCCTTCCAATGTGGGGCCTGAAAACTTAACTTGCCATGCTCTCGGCTGTATCAAATGAGTCATCTTGTGCAAGGCCTACCCAGATGAACTCAATTTGTTAATGTTAGTACTCTTGCAGAATGGCCCTGCCAGGTACGTTAGGATAAAATAACTCAGTAGAGCTCTGGTAATGGTTAGCAAGACCTTCCAGAGAGCCACTAGTTCTGCCAAGAACCTCCTCTTTGGCAGGTATGTAAGGGCAAAGTCTTGTGTCTCCCTCCCACTCCTACCTCAGCCCCCTGAGCTCATGCCCTGAGGTGGCATCCTGATCCCAGGCATCTGATATTCTGCCCTTCTCTTTCTATCCCAACTGTGAGTATGCATGGCAGCAGCTGTCAAAAAAGAAATAAGCACTGGAGCCTTTGTTAGGTCAGCCTGGTCTTTTCAGAGGCCAGCCAGGGAGGGAAAGCCATGATTCTCAGTTTGCCCAGCTTGTAGCCAGGAAGCCAGAGCTGCTCCAGTTGGAAAATTTCCTAGACTAGAAACCATATCTGGCTTGTGTCTGCTAAACAGCTTATGATTTCAAAGTGAATTCTTGGTTTATGGTTCAAAATTCAGCAGGTGTGCATTTTAAGTGGTATAACCATGTTTACTAAGCCAAAACTTGGATTAATGGTTTAACCACTGGTTTTGGAGGAAATACACTTATATATGTGCAAAGCCTTACAGAGGTATAAAAATGAAATTACATATTATCAAATTTGACAAATCACTTTTATTGAAAAGAATATGAGGCTATATGAAATTAGAACATGTCAGAATAATTCACACACACACAAATTGTTGAGCATCAATTACATACCAGGCACTGTTTTTGGTCCTTGAAATATATCAGGGTACAAAATAATATTAATTAAAAAACAGTATCTCTTTCCTTGTGGAGTTGTCTTCTAGAATTAAGGATGTATGTGGCCAAAATGTCAAAGGGTTTTCCTGGGATATTTTGTAAATGTCTTTAGATGTCAGCCTTTTACTTTACTTTTAAATATATTTTTATTGATTTCTTACAGAGAGGAAAGGAGAAGGATAGAGAGCTATTGATAGAAACATGGGTGAGAGAGAAATATTGATCAGCTGCCTCCTGCACAATCCCTGCTGGGTATGTGCCCACAACCAAAGTACATGCCCTTGACTAGAATCGAACCTGGGACCCTTGAGTCCGCAGGCCGACACTCTAACCACTGAGCCAAACCTATTAGGGCAAGATGTCAGCCTTTTAGTGACTAAACCTTGAAGTAAAATCAGCTGTTATAGCAGTATTTATGCTATCTGGGGGATGTTGGAAAACCCATCTTGCAATTGACTCTGGCTGGCACTTGGCTGGGGAATATAGAATTGAATTTTAGTCCTTGGGTGACTTTATCTCATGCTCCGGACACATCAGTGTTGGGAACCAGTAATTTAAAAGAACAGTGTGTTCTGGTTGTGTGGTTATACTTCTTAGAGAATTTCATTACTTGAGTCCTTTCAAGTGATAAGTGATGCAAGGCATTGCTTGTATCAAATTATAGCCTTTAACAAAATTCTCACCAAAGGGGATATGTTCTTATTGATTTCAGAGAGAGAGAGAGAGAGAGAGAGAGAGAGAGAGAGAGAGAGAGAGAGAGAGAGAGAGAGAGAGAGAGAGAGAGAGGTGACCTTATGGTGTACAGGACGATGCTCCAATCAACTGAGCCACATTGGTCAATGCTAAGTTATAGTCTTTGAACTGGTCAATGCTCCCACCACATCTCAAAGTCCAGTGCTATATGCTATGTGATTTCTTATACGTGGTTGTCATTATGTTCTTAAATACTGGAGGAATGAGTTAATAAATGAACAAATGATTAAAGGAACTAATGAGCTAATGGATGGCTAGATAGGAGTTTCACTCATCAGAGAGGGGAGTGTTTGTCAGTTCTTATGGCGCATGAGGAAAAAGTATCCTTTAAAATAAGAAAACTTGTGGACTGGGAAGGAAAATGGGCTTTGAGCTTATACTTCTCCTGTGGGGAGCTGTGCTGACTAGAGGCCATTGATTGAATCAGTTTCTAAGCCTTATAGAGTTCCATAGCCAGTTCTCTAATTCAATACTTCTCAAATTTTAGTGTGCACGAGAAGCACCAGGAGGGCTTGTTAAAACACATTGCTTGGCCCTATCCTGAGTTTTGATTCATTACATCTGTGCTGGAACTCAAAAATTGGAATTTCTCCCTCATCCCCCTGAGCTCCTGCCCTGATATGTCATCCTGATCCCAGGCATCTAATGCTCTGCCCTTTGCTTTCTAGCTGTGAGTATCCATGGCAGCAGCTGCAAAAAAAAAAAAAAAAAAAAAAAAAAAAAAAAAAAAAAAAAAAAAAAAAAAAAAAAAAAAGAAAAGAAAAGAAAAGAAAGAAAGACCAGAGCCTTTCTGAGGTTAGACTGGGGACCACTTTTTAGAACCACTAATCCATAACCAGTACTGATAGAATTGACAATGGAGTGATTAAGCATGTATGCTCTGACCAGACATCAAATCCCAATTCTACACTTTTACTGTGTGGCTGTGGACATGTTTCTTCACCGTTTTGTAAATGGAACATTAGAGCTCACTTGCTAGAACTGTTATGTAGACAAGATAAGGCAAATATAGAGCTTAGCACAGCACTTGAAACTGAATAAATGTTAAGGACTACTAACATTGCTTTGTATCTCAATAGCTTGGTAGATAGTAGACTCTCAAATGTCTAAATGATGAATAAGGTGCTCTTTTTGAAGGCCTAGAAAGAAGAATATTTTGATTTTAAAAATATTCAAAAAGTTTGACCTTTAATATTCAACTTAAGGTTGAGACTGATGTCTGGATGCGGTTGCTGCTGGTGACATGTTGATGCTATTTGCTGTATTTTTCTGACCCCAGATATGCCTTGACAGGCATACAGTGGATTACAATCTGTAAAAAAAACACACCAAAGGCCAAGAGTTGGTGGGGATGTTGCAGTTTGTTCATGAGACCTATAAACCTGGTGTCAAATATCCTTAGTTTAACATTGTTTGCCATCCCTGGGTTTGTTTGAAATAAGGAATTTCTGTCTGTTGCTATCTCTCTCTCTTTCTTTCTCTGCATAAACATTCAGTATTTTCCAAAATGTGGTCCACAGACCAGTTGCATCAACTTCGTATGAGTGGTGAAATTGGAGATTCCTGATCTAGAACTAATGAATGAGAATTTCTAGATATAAGGTCAGAAAGTCCACATTTTAAAAAGAATCCTGCTATTCTGGTATACATTAAAGCTTAGAAAACATCACTACAAAAGTCTATCTATCCTATATAACATCAAGAATTGTTATATTTATAATTTATAACTAATCATTAGAGGAGTTCATAATATTGACTACAGCCGTGGTCAGCAAATTGTGGCTCGTGAGCCACATGCGGCTCTTTGGCTCCTTGAGTGTGGCTCTTCCATAAAATTCCATGGCCTGGGCAAGTCTATTTTGAAAAAGTGGCATTAGAAGTTTACGTTTAAAAAATTTGGCTCTCAAAAGAAATTTCAATCGTTGTACTGTTGATATTTGGCTCTGTTGACTAGTGATCTAGGTCAATAGCAGTATATGTGGAATCTCATCTGATAACACGTGTTTGTCCTTGATTGTGTTTGTAAATTGTGTTTGGTCTTTAATTCTGATGATTTGTGTTTATGTACTTTTGTTTTTATTGCAGGTTTTCTGCTCACCAGTTTCTGAAACAAGCCTTAGCTCTGATTAAAGAGAACAACAGCAAATCAGTCTCATGTGATTTCTTTTTATTGTAAATGAATTACATTTATTACATGTCTATATGACTTTATGCTGTCTGCTGATGTTAAGTCAAATTGGTCCTATGCCAATGTGGCTGGTTTATTTTTTTATTGATTGATTTTGAGAGAGAGAGAGAGAGAGAGAGAGGGAGAGAGATTTGTAGTCCCACTTGATGTGCTGGTTTAGCATGCATCACTTTTGTGGGAAATACAGTTTGATTCTGACTGTGATGAGAGAAGAAGACTCCGATCAAGGCTTTGGAGAGAAATGTGCCAAGGCAGTCAGAATGTAACTCTGACTTGAATACACAGAGCTTAATTTTGAAAGATGGGGAATCAGAAAGGAGTCAGTTAAAATAGGGAATTACGGTAACTGAGGAAATCATTTTTTTATATAAGTGAATGCATTTACAACTTTAGGAAGCTTTATATCTAACACTGAGAGAGACAGAGCAGTTTGAAATTAGCTTGGAAAGGAAGTATAGCAACTTCAAACAGAGCAAGAAGCTAAAAGAAATGCTCAGCTATTGAGGCCCCTCTATGTGACTGTCGGTGTACATACCTTCTAATTTTCACACCATCAGCACCAGAGGATATTCTTATCCCCATTTTACAAGCGGGGAAACTGAGACTCAGGAAGGTGCATGACTTGTCTAACATTGTACAGATAACAAGTGGCAGGCTTTGAATCCAGCTTGGCCTAACTCTTCAACATATCTTAGTTGGCTCAGGCTGTTGTAACAAATGACCACAGACTGGATGGCTTAAACAAAATTATTTTTCTTACAGTTCTGGATGCTGGAAGTTAATGATAAAAGTGTTGAGAGGTTTGATTTCTCCCGAGGCCTCTCTCCTTGGCTTGCTGATAGTGGCCTTATTATTGTGACCTCACATTACTGCTCTTCATGCATATATCTTCCTGGTGTCTCTTCCCCTTCTTATTAGATCAGCAGTCAAACTGAATAAAAACTGTGCCCTTATGACTTATTTTTAGTTAACTCTTTAAAGGCCCTGTCTCCATTGGGGGATAGGGTTTTAGTCTGTGAATTTGGGGAAGACATACATTAGGAATTAGTCCATAACACCACCCTGGCCAACTATCCCTTAGATGCAATTTCAGGAATCTGAGATGGGCTGGTAATTAAGCTATATCACACGGGGCCTACTTGGTCAGACTGCTGGGTATAACTGAAAGGATTATGTTTATCCTGATAAAACTGTGAGAACTCTTAAATAAGTTGAAGGGAAAACCAAGAAGCCTTGTAAAAAAATGACCTTATGAAACAGGTCAGTTATTGAATGACAGTGCCAGGCAGGACTAGGGTTTAAAAATAAATCTATATTTGAGAGTTTATAAGTTATTGCAAAAATTATTAACATAAATGCTTTTATGCTATGTTAATGCTATTGAATTTGCTCTAATGGGGATTTGTTAACTCACTTATATTTCATTTACTCATTATAGTTTTTGCTTATCAATAAATAGCTTTTTAAATTTAGTCTCTGACTTAAACTATCTCTATTTTATAATCATTCCTTCGTTGACAGGCAGTTCAGGCAAATATTAGAGTCCTTCCAGCACTTAACTACTGGCAGTGAAATCTCAAAGCTGAGGTAAAATTCCTATGCTAGACCTTCAAAGCCTATGTAAGAATTCTCTTAGATCCTGAACAACAGTAACAGAACTGGAATGACAAATGCCATTGGTGGTAGGCCTTAATTGATCATGCAATTGCAGCCCTGAGCTTGAGGTCTGGTTATGACTCAGTTCTGAGGTCCACTATTGGCAAGCTATTTTAATGCCTCTTTTCCCTCACCCTGTGAGCAGAATATAAAGACCTATCAAATATATACTACATTTATTACTTTCTCCAATCTACCTGAACTTGTAATTCTGTCATAGGAGGAAGTTAGGTTTGTCTGAGATCATTGTCAGATTGATAGAGTGCCCTGTGTATCCTAAACTCTTTGTCAATTGATTATTTTCCTTTTTTGTTCTGGTATTTTTCTAGGTATGGAAATTAAAAAGTCTCTAATTTCTGACCATTTTTTTTTCTTTTCTATTTTAAATGCTGCTTTATGTTCAGCCTTTCTCATTTCAGTATTCTAGTGATTTTTCATGAACAGGATTCATATGCAGCAAGTCTAGAAGTTAGCCAAGCCAATATTGAAGCCTTCACATATCTCACTCCTCAGTCTCCTGGAGGAATACTTCTCCATGAGGAATTTAAATTATGCTCCCACCCCATGGTGGGCTTATATTCTTTTTCTTTAATCCTCACCTGAGGATATTTTCCCATTGATTTTTCGAGAAAGTGGAAGAGAGAGGGAAAGACAGAGAGAAATATCAATGTGAGAGAGACACATCAATTGGTTGCCTCTTGCATTCACCCTGACCAGGGCCTGGACTAGGGAGGAGCCTGCAATCCAACCTAGGTATCTGCTCTTGACCAGAATTGAACCTTGTACCCTTTGGTTGGCAAGCTGACACTCTATCCACTAAGCCACAGCAGCTAGGGATGGGCTTGTATTCTTGCCTGGAAGTCAACTAATTTCACTTTCCTCCCCCTTCAAGTTTAAGGTATTATCCATCCATAGATTTTACAATTTTAATAAGACCCTTAAAAAAAACTTAAACTCTTCAAAGGCCAAGAGACTGAGTCTCCATTAGTAGAATGTCATAGAAAAGGGTGCACGCAGGGAGTTTTCTTTTATCTCAGCAACTCTCCACTCAGAGGCAGCCACATCCTCCAGCAGTTCTCAATGGGAAAATAAAATCACTTAATAATGATGGTAGCCTGAGTTCATAGGGAACTTCTCTCAAACCAGGAATCTGTTTCAAAACAGGTGCTTCACCGATCTGATTCAGCAAAAGGGCTAAGGTTTTAGAAAGATACAAAAGTGTTTGAGGTAATTTTGCCAAGAATTAATTGTTCAAGGTCTTTAATGAAAATGTGAGCAGTCTTTTAAAAAGAGAGAATAATAATGTTATGGTAAAATGAAGGGCCAGGGCTTGTGAGGACTGTTTGATTAGTTATATATTTGGTAAGCTTAGCCACATGAATACTGGGGTCCTAAAATACCTGAATGTCAAATTTAGGAGGGACTTTAAAGGTTCTCTTGTTTATCTAATGGGAGGCACTGTAGAATAATGGGTGGCCACTCGCTTTGGAGTTAAAAGGCCTGGGTTTGAATCCCATTCTCAGTGAGTGACCTTGGGAAAATGAAGATCTTTTTGGAACTTAGTTTTTACTCCTGCAAAATGAGGATGATAAAGTCTTCTAATAAAGGCTATTGAGGTTTGGAGATCATACATATCTGAATTACTAGGAATAATGCCTGACCCAGTGTAGATATTTAAAACATGATATCTGCTGCTATTATTTTCATCATCATTCAGTTACTGATGAGGAAACTGAAAAGCAGAGGTTAAAGGACTTAAGATAATTTATCATTTTATTTAAAAATGGGGTCTAGAACCCAGGTCTCCCAAGTCTCTGACTCCTTGCCTACCTCAGCACACTTCACTGCTCCATCAACTGTCACAGATAGTATTTGGCCCTTTATTAAAAAAAAAATGCCAAATTGAGGTAAAAATCAAAACCTCTACCTAGCAATCTGAATGCATGGATTAACCTTTCTTCTTCTTTGTACTATACAAAAGGTTTACCGGACTAACAGGAGTCTCCTGGAAAGTAATCTTTCAGAAGAGAATGCTAAATGTTGAGTGGCTATGGGCTTGTTTTAAATAAAGAGCCTTAATTTTTTTATGACGTGACACAATCACCATTTTAAGTTGAATAATTTGGAGTTTTTGATTCTAAGTATTTTTATATCCCCTGTCTACAAGTATTCATTCCATTTGACAGCAAAGCTAATTGAGATCTACAGAGGTGAGGGACTTACCCAGGGTCACAGAGATTGTAAGTGGCAGAATCATAATTAGAAACAAGGTCTCAGAGCACTTTATATTCCTTATTGACTCCCTAGATTAACAGACCCTTTTATTTATTTTTCTTGGTGCTGTACATTCTGTGGATTTTGAAAACTATGTAATGTCATATACTCATCATTATAATGTCATACTGAGTGTTTTCACTGCTCTAAAAATTCTGTGCTCTGCCTATTCATCCCTCAGCTTCTCTATGGCAACCACTGATCTTTTTATTGTCTCCACAATTTAGATTTCTCTAGAATGTCATACAGTTGGAATCATACAATATGTAGCCTTTTCATATTGGCTTCTTTCACTTATTAATATGCATTTGAGATTCCTCCATGCCTTTTCATGGCTTGATAGCTCATTTATTTTTAGATTTGAATACAATTTCATTGTCTGGATGTACCTAAGTTTATCCATTCACCTACTGAAGGACATTTTGGTTACCTACAAATTTTGGCAATGATGAATAATGTGCTATAAACATCCATGTGCAGGTTTTGTATTTTTTTATGTGGACATAAGTTTTCAACTCCTTTGAGTAAATACCAAAGAACATGATTGCTGGATCATGCAGTAAGAAGAGTATGTAGTTTTGTAGAAATCACCAAACTGTCCTCAAAAGTGGTTGTACCATTTTGTACTCCTACCAGCAATGAATGAGAGTTCCTGTTGCTCTGTATTCTTATCAGCATTTCTGTTGTCACTGTTCTGGAGTTTGGACATTCTAATAGGTGACTGTTTTAATTTTTTTTCTTGCCCTTTCAGATGTTAAATTGTTGAATAATAACTCAATAGTCCCTTGCAACTATCTTAGTCCTATGTTACGATGATATCTTTATTGCTAGCAAGTGGCACTATCAACTTGATTTAAAAAAAAAAAAAAACTGATTCTGCAGGGTTTTTTTTTCTTTCTTTCTTTTTTTTAATATAGCTGCCTGGTGACCCAGATTCCTTTTTCTATATTCCACTCTGGATTTCCTGAAGATTTAAGTCCCTCTTTTGGTCTCCCTGCTCTGCCTCTTGATCTAGCTATGGACATATAATATTTCAGCCCACAAGTAAGTTTAGGCTTCCACCTAACCCTTGAGATTTTGAAATTGGCCCTTTAGAACATTGAAACTCATCAAAGGCCTTTCCCCATCTGGCTGATTTTCCTTTATACTCAGTTCCTGACTGATCCTAGGCCTGTTTCCTAGGACTTGGATCCTCTACTTCCTATTTCTAGTATTGGAAACTTACTGGTGATTTATAGAATGTCCTCTTGTCATGTTAACTTATCTTGTTATGATCCTGATAAAAAATCTTACAAACTGTCAGAGGGACTTCATGCTATCCCAGGGCCAGCCTGACAATTGCAGAATTGTGCTGAGGGTCATAATAGAAAACATATGTTTCCCTGTACCAACCAAAGGCTTGCTGTAACCAAAAGATTGACTGGGATAGGTGCTACCAACACACATAACTTGTAGAATCTTTCCGAAAAGCTTTACAAATGATTTAATAAGAAAAACTTTACAAATGATTTCATTATTGCTTGGTGCTTTCCAAATAAAAACACCACTAATACCACTTGTCTAAGCAGAGCAAGGTCCAACAATATTTCAAAATCTGATTCTAAGAAGTAGTAAATCTTTGGGTTAAATTATATGTCATTACCATGATTAAAAGGGGCATTGTTGAAACTCTTGCTTTGGTATCTTTGCTTCCAAGCACCTGGGATGAATGCTAACTGGAAGGGGCTCTGTGTCCAGCCACTACTCTCTGACCTTGGGTTGGAAGGGGTTAAGATGACAGAGAGTAGAAGAAAGGAAGGGTCTCTGGGAACTTCATCCCATTTATATGCAAATACTTAACATGCAGGTTATTTCTCTGAAATTCAATTAGACTCCCAAGAGTAAACAATTTCCTTTTCCACCAATATCCTTTCTGCTCCTGATTCTTATTTGTAAAATGAAGAGAGCTATGGTATCCTGTGTCCTACGAGAGAACAGTAATGGGACAAACAACAACAAGACTCTCACTGAGACCAAGACAATTCTGGACAACCATGTTGTGGATCAGTGCTGGATGCAGCTTGGGAAACCTGAAAGGAACAAACCATGACAGGAACTCTTGAGGAACAAAAATTCACAATGAGCTATACTCATACTGATTCATAATCATCCAGGCATATATAATACTTTGGATATGGCTTTCTCTGGAATCTTTATGGTTTCAGGGGGCCTATATTTTAGGTATGAGGATAATGATTGCAAATACTTTCTGAACCAAAGGCCTATAGTTCTCTTCTCTTCAACACACACACACACACACACACACACACACACACACACACACACACATTTAGCTATTAAAGTTCCTATTCACCTGTACCTGTTTCTGTTTGGGATGGATCCTGAAGAGCTGGGGCCAAGGATTATTCATTCATTGATTCCTTCATTCACTCAACCACTGATTAAACAAGTATTTGAGTGCTTTCAACTTTAAAAATATATATATTTTATTGATTTTTTACAGAGAGGAAGAGAGAGGGATAGAGAGTTAGAAACATCAATGAGAGAGAACTTCATAATACTAAAGGGAACAATCCAACAAGAAGAAATAACCCTGGTAAATATATATGCACCCAATACGGGAGCAACAAAATACATTAAAAAACTGCTGGAGGACATTAAGAGAGAGGTTAATAGCAATACAATCATAGTAGGAGATTTTAATACCCCACTGTCACCCTTCAACAAATCATCTAAACAAAAAATGAGCAAAGAAATATTAATCTTAAATGACTCACTAGACCAGATGGAATTAATTGACATCTTCAGAACACTGCACCCCAAAGCCACAGAATATACATTCTTCTCAAGTGCACATGGGACATTCTCAAAGATAGACCACATTTTGGGACATAGGCAAAGTCTCTTCAAATTCAAGAAGATAGAAATCATATCAAGTATCTTCTCAGACCATAATGGCATAAAACTGGAAATTAACTACAATAAAAATAATCCAAAGAGCCAAAACTGGTTTGGCTCAGTGGTAGAGCGTCGGTCTGCGGACTGAAGGGTCCCAGGTTCGATTCTGGTCAAGGGCATGTACATTGGTTGTGGGCACATCCCTAGTGGGGGGTGTGCAGGAGGCAGCGGGTCCATGTTTATCTCTCATCGACGTTTCTAGCTCTCTATCCCTCTCTCCTCCTTTCTGTAAAAAATCAAATAAAATATATTAAAAAAATAATAATCCAAAGAAATCAAACACATGGAGACTAAACAGCATGCTATTAAACAAGGACTGGGTTACCAGAGAAATCAAGGAAGAAATTAAAAACATCCTGGAAACAAATGACAATGAAAACACAACAATCCAAAATCTATGGGACACAGCAAAAGCAGTTTTGAGAGGGAAATTCATATCCTTACAAGCCTATTGCAAAAAACTAGAAAAAAGGGTAACAGATGATCTATCTCTACAACTCAAAGAGTTAGAAAAGGAGCAACAAGAAAAGCCCAGTGTAAGCAGAAGGAAGGAAATAACAAAAATCAGAGCACAGATAAACGACATAGAGACCAAAAAAAACAATACATAAGATCAACAAAACCAAGAGCTGGTTCTTTGAAAGAATAAACAAGATAGATGGACCTCTAGCCAGGTTAACCAAGAAACAAAGAGAGAGGACCCAAATAAACAAAATCAGAAATGAAAGAGGTGAAATAACAACAGACCCTACCGAAATACAACAGATTGTTACAAAATACTACGAACAACTCTATTCCAACAAACTGAACAACCTGGAGGAAATGGACATATTCCTACAAAAATACAAACTTCCAAAACTCAATCAGGAAGAATCTAAAAATCTCAATAGACCAGTGTCTTGGGAAGAAATTGAAACAGTCATCCAAAAGCTTCCAGCAAACAAAAGCCCAGGGCCAGATGGCTTCACAGGAGAGTTTTACCAAACATTCAAGGAAGAACTAAAATCTATCCTCCTCAGACTATTATAAAAAGTCCAAGAGGAAGGAACACTTCCAAACTCCTTCTATGAAGCCAGCATCACCCTAATACCAAAACCAGATAAAGACAACTCAATGAAAGAGAATTACAGGCCAATATCCCTCATGAACATAGATGCCAAAATCCTCAACAAAATTCTAGCAAATCGGCTCCAGCAGAGCATCACAAAGATCATACACCATGACCAAGTAGGATTTATTCTAGGAATGCAAGGATGGTACAATATCCACAAATCAATAAATGTGATACATCACATAAACAAATTGAAAGATAAAAATCATATAGTCATATCAATTGATGCAGAAAAAGCATTTGATAAAATCCAACACCCTTTCCTGATAAAAACTCTTAACAAGGTGGGAATACAAGGATCATACCTCAACATAATAAAAGCCATATATGATAAACCCACAGCCAACATTATACTCAATGGGCAAAAACTAAAACCATTCCCTCTAAAAACAGGAACAAGACAAGGATGCCCACTCTCGCCACTCCTGTTTGACATAGTACTAGAAGTACTAGCCATTGCAATTAGACAAGAGGAGGGAATAAAAGTCATCCAAATTGGAAAAGAAGAAGTAAAGTTATCCTTATTTGCAGATGACATGATATTGTACATAAAAAACCCAAAAGACTCCATTAAAAAACTAATTGACTTAATAAATGAATTTGGCAATGTAGCAGGGTACAAAATTAATGCCAAGAAATCCATGGCATTTCTATACACCAACAGTGAAACTACAGAAACAGAGACTAAAAAAGCAATTCCATTTACCATTGCACCAAAAAAATTAAGATACCTAGGAATAAATTTAACTAAGGAAGTAAAGGACCTATATGCAGAAAACTACACGACACTGAAAAAAGAGATAGAGGAAGATGTAAGGAGATGGAAGAACGTACCATGTTCATGGATTGGTAAAATCAACACCATCAAAATGTCCATACTTCCTAAAGCAATCTATAGGTTCAATGCACTCCGCATTAAAATACCAACGGCATATTTCACTGACCTAGAAAGAACTCTCCAAAAGTTCATTTGGAACAATAAAAGACCCCGAATAGCCACAGCAATCCTGAGAAAGAAGAGTAAAGTAGGAAGGATCTCAATACCAGACTTCAAACTATATTACAAAGCCACTGTTCTCAAAACAGCGTGGTACTGGCACAAGAACAGACATATAGATCAATGGAATAGAATTGAGAACCCAGATATCAACTCAAATCACTATGCTCAATTAATATTTGACAAAGGAGGCACGAATATACAATGGAGTCAAGACAGTTTCTTCAATAAATGGTGTTGGAAAAATTGGACAGACACTTGCAAAAGAATGAAACTAGATCACCAACTTACACCATTCACAAAAATAAACTCAAAATGGATACAGGACTTAAACATCAGACGGTAAACCATAAAAATACTAGAAGCATCCACAGGCAGCAAAATCTCAGACGTATGCCAAAAGAACTTCTTCACTGATACTACCCCTAGGGCAATGGAAGCTAAAGAGAAAATAAACAAATGGGACTACATCAAAATAAAAAGCTTTTTTACAGCAAAAGAAACCATCAACAAAACAACAAGAAAGCCCACTGTGTGGGAGAACATATTTGCAAATGTTCCCACTGATAAAGGTTTAATCTCCAACATCTACAGACAGCTGATACAACTAAATAAAAGGAAGGTGAATGATCCAATTAAGAAATGGGCAATAGACCTAAATAGAATCTTCTCAAAAGAAGACAGAAGGAAGGCCAAAAGGCACATGAAAACATGCTCAAAGTCACTAATTATCTGAGAGATGAAAATCAAAACGACAATGCGGTACCATCTCACACCTGTCAGAATGACTATATTCAACAAATCAACAAATGACAAGTGTTGACGATGATGCGGAGAAAAAGGAATCCTCGTGCACTGCTGGTGGGAAGGCAGACTGGTGCAACCATTTTGGAGAACAGTATGGAGTTTCCTCAAAAAACTGAAAATGGAACTCCTATTTGACCTAGTAATCACACTCCTAGGAATATATCCCAAGAAACTAGAAACACCAATCAGAAAGGATATATGCACCCCTATGTTCATAGCAGCACAATCTACAATAGCCAGAATTTGGAAACAGCCTAGGTGCCCGTCAGCAGATGATTGGATCCAAAAGCTATGGTACATCTACACAATGGAATACTATGCTGCCATAAAGAAGAAGGAATTCTCATCATTTGCAGCAACCTGGATGGAATTGGAGAACATCATGCTGAGTGAAATAAGCCAATCAATGAAAGAGAAACACCACATGACCTCACTCATTTGTGGATAATAAAGATCATTATAAACTGATGAACCAAAAGATAGATACAGAGACAGTAAAGCAACAAGCAGATTGTCAAATTTCAGCGGGGAGGGGAGGAGGATCTGGGGGAGATAATAGATCAACTGAAGGACTTGTATACATGCATATAAGTACAACCAATGGACATGGAACTCTGGGGAGGGAGGGGATGTAGTGGGAGGGAGGGAGGGGGAAAATCAATAAAATATGTATAAATAAATAAATAAATAAATAATAAAAAAAATAAAGATCCATCTTAGTTTTAAAAGCATAGAGAAGTAAAAAAAAATAAAAAAAATAAAAAAAATAAAAAGAAACATCAATGAGAGAGAATCATCCATCAGCTGCCTTCTGCACCCCCCCTCCCCCAGTGGGGATGTGCCTGCAACCAAGGTACATGCCTTGACCAGAATCAAACCTGGGACCTTTCAGTCCACAGACCAATGACACTCTATCCACTGAGCCAAACCAGTTTCGGCCTGAGTGCTTTCAGTTTGCCAGGCACTTTATTTGGCATTGAAGGAGGATATAAAAATGTGTTAGATGCTAAAAAGAGTTGGGAAGTGTTATGAGAATATGGAACATAGAAACCTAATGTGGGATAGGAGAGGTGGCTGGATTTTGGAAGGCTTCTCTTGGACTTGCATAATAAGTGGAAGTGAGCCAGATGAATAGGAGTGAAATACATTTTTGCAGAAGGAAGGTAACTTTTGTCATGAGAGGGAGTGAGAATGAGTTAATATTAGGTGAGGAAGTTGGCTAGTACCATATCATGCAAGGCCTTATAAACCAGACTAAGTATTTATCTTCACTGACTCATTCTCACAAAACTTCAGTCCTTGATTCCTTTATTGTCCAGGCTTTGAGGTTCTTCTACTCCATATTAGCTACCTACTACCTAAGTCTTGATTTGACAGTCTGCTTGTTGCTTTACTGTCTCTATATCTATCTTTTTGTTCATCAGTTTATAATGTTATTTATTTTCCATAAATGAGTGAGATCATGTGGTATTTTTCTTTCATTACTGGCTTATTTCACTTAGCATAATGCTTTCCAATTCCATCCAAGCTGCTGCAAATGGTAAGAATTCCCTCTTTTTTAGAGCAGCATAGTATTCCATTGTGTAGATGTACCATAGTTTTCTGATCCAGTCATCTGCTGACAGGCACCTAGGCTATTTCCAAATTGTAAATTGTGTTAGTATGAACATAGGGGTGCATATATCCTTTCTGACTGGTGTTTCTAGTTTCTTAGGATATATTCCTAGGAGTGGGATTACTGGGTCCAATGGGAGTTCATTTTTAGTTTTTTGAGGAAACTCCATACTGTTTTCCACAGTGGCTGTACCAGTCTCCATAAAAAAATTATTAGACTTAATAAATGATTTTTGACAATATAGCAGAATAAAAAATTAATGCCAAGAAATCTATGACATTTCTATACACCGACAGTGAATTTACAGAAAGAGAGAGTAAGAAAACAATCCCATTTACCATTGCACCAAAAAAAAATTAAGATACCTACGAATAAATCTAACTAAGGAGGTAACAGACCTCTACTCAGAAAACTACAGGACATTGAAAAAAGAGCTAGAGAAAGAAATAAATTGATGGAAGTGCATACTGTGTTCATGGATTGGTAAAATTAACATCATTAAAATGTCCATACTACCCAAAACAATCTATAGATTCAATGCACTCCCCATTAAAATACCAATGACATATTTCACAGACCTAGAACGAACTCTCCAATAATTCATCTGGAATGAAAAAGACCTCGAAAAGCTGCAGCAATCCTGAGAAAGAAGAGCAACTTAGGAGGGATCTCAATACCAGATATCGAGTTGTATTACAAAGCCACTGTTCTCAAAACTGCCTGGTATTGGCATAAGAACAGTCATATAGACCAATGGAATAGAATAGCAATCGATTTTTCAGTTGTTCCACTGACCCATCTATTTGCATATTAGCCTTTTATTATATAGAATAGAGAGTTTTGACTCAGGCCAATTAAGTTGTTATTAGTTTTTTGTTTGTTTGATTTTGTTGTTTTTTTGTTTGCTTGTTTGTTTGTTTATTTTAGGAAAACCCATCATAGATGACATTAATTGAAATTCATCCGCAATTATCTATTAGGTTCTCTTCCTTTTTTAAGAAAGATTTTTTTCAATTGATTTTTAGAGAGAGAGGAAGGGAGAGAAAAAAATCATCATTGTGAGAGTTAAACATCTATAGGCTGCCTCATGCACGCCCTCTACTGGGGATTGAGCTGAGAACTGCAAATTGGGCATGTACCCTGATTAGGAATGGAACCAGCAACCTTTTGGTGTGCTGGATGATACCATACTGAGCCACACTAGCCAATTTCTCTTATTTTTTGCCTGAAATGAAAATATTTATTTTTTTAAAAAAATCTTCTGATATGCATCACTTGGCATTTGAAATATATTTAGCATGAAGGGGAAAACCCATTTTGGGTTATCTTATGTGTTTTTTATGTTTGTTTCATTGCATTAAAAAAATGAATAATATGAGCCTAAGAAGAACATCAATCAATAAAATAGAATATTCTTGCTTTCAAATTATAAAACTTGAGGTTTATTTTGTTCTTTATAAAACGAGTTCTCAGTTTAGAAGAGTCCTATAACTTCCATTTACAAATAAACAAAAGATAGAATTTGCTTGGCTGTCCCACCTTTTGACAGAGCCAGTTTGATGAGCAGTGAATTAACATAATCAGAAACACATGTATTTAATTATCCTCTGCTGGCTCCAGGTTTGGAAAACAAGGTTCTTAAATGCTACTGAGAAATGGACTCACCCCTGTGTCACAACCTCATGTTGCTATTTTCTATTCCTATTCCAAAAAGCATCCTGCTACAGAAACCCATTCCTGCAGAACTGGTTATCTTTTGAGGCATTAGTTTGCAAAAACTTTGCAAATATGAGAACTGTGAAATTTTATTTAAAAAATTAGGGTGATGGGGAACTAATAACATGGATTGTCAGTTTTTAAAGAATCAACTATTATTCCTGTCCTTTCTTTAGAAAGGGTATTATACCAATTAACTGGAAAAAAAGTATTAAAGACATAATTTCAGACAAAATATAGTCTTTCAAATTAGATGCATTTAACTGTATGAAAAATTCAATATAGTATATACCTCTGTAGAGTATTATGGCCGGTTGGGTACTTAGATAAATTCTCCTGTTGAAAACAAGGAAATCCTGCACCAAATATATTGTAAAAAATTTCTGTAAGTTCATCAGTGTTTAGCAAAGAAATATTTTAGCCTAAAAAGTTGGTCAGAACCTAAAAAGGTAACCAGAGCAGTAGGTAGCATTCATCCTGTGAGTATTTCTAAAACAAAGGAAACTAAAGGATGGGTCATCTTCATATTTCAGTGTTTTTTGTTTTTCATTCTAGGGTCATCTAATATTAATCTAGCCATAATCTACTAAATTTGTGTAGAATTTATCTTATATATATTGCTTCCATCTTTTTATTTTTATCTCTTTTAGATGGTTTTATACGTGTTTCTTGTAAATAGCATAGCATTGAAAATTTTCACCTCTCCCAATCTGACAATTTTGCCTTTTAATTGGAATTTTTAGATCATTTACATTTATTGAGATTACTGATATGGTTGAATTTATACCTATAGTTTTCTTTTGTGCTATCAGCTTGCTCGGAAGTGCTACTATTATAATGAAAATAATAATATGCATTTTATGTAATCTTCACGGATTCTTGAGTCAACAGTAGCCTGTTTAATGATAATTTCATATTGTTTAATCGCTATTGTCCAAGGAAGAATGGTAGACATTTGTAATAAAAATAAAAAGAATTGGGTACATTCTATCTACTAGAGTAAGAAAAACAAATGCAAAGAGCAAAGTCAAGCATTACTGAGGGGATGAGCTTTCTTTCAAGGAAACCTTAGTACCAGCTATGGTTCATAGCACAATGTGTTAATACACTATTGTTTTTTATGAGTGGCCTGTTCTGCCTTTTATTGCTCTATTATGTCTCTGAGCATGAATGATTTATTTAATTGTTGATAGCAAAGGTACTTATGTTATTTGTTCTCAAAATGCCAGTAGTGCTTAGCAAGGAAAACAGTAATAAAGCTTTTTTCCCCTAGTTTGGATTAACATTTTATATCCTTTTTTCTCTCTTTGAGCACAATGTTTCTACTCTCTTATACAGAGTGTTCCCAAAAAATGTATACACACTTTAACAGCTGATAGCTCAATTTTGAAAATGAAATGTATTTTAATAAACACTGCCTTTATACTTACACTTATTCAAAGAGTTTTTATACAGTTTATGGGGCACCCAATATTAGTGAGCATAGAATTATATGAATTTGAGATTATGGCTTCCAAAAATAATGATGTGGGATGTAAAAATTGACATTTTAAATATTTTTAATGAGTATCATTTTTCTTTGAAATTAATTGAATTTAAAATGTATTAGGAAATTGTTAGGTAAATAATTCTTTATACCTCTTTTCTACCTCTTATATAGCCAGCTAATCAATAAGCTGAGCAGTACCTACATGCTAATGTGTTTCAAAAACACTGGATCTAATGCACTAGATAATGAATATAGACAACCATTCTGTATTACAATAATCAAACTTGCTGAGAATAGATCTTAATTATTCCAATTACTAAAAAGAAATAATTATGTGATGTGCTAATCATCACTACAGTGGCAAAATATTATATATAAATATATCAAATCAATATGTTGTACACTTTAACTTTACACAATTTGTATGTCAAATATATTGCAATGTTAAAAAAGAACACTTATAGATATTTCTAAGAACCCTTCTTGCATGCCAGGTTGAGAATGTTATAGCAGTAAATGGAGATGATACCCCATCCTGCAAAGCATGTAGAGCAGTATTTAAAAACACCTGTAATAAAAATGCCTCTAAGAACATACACACACAAAAAAAAACCTGTCTGCAGAAATCTCTTGTATGTGCTTGAAATTCTACTATTAACAGTTCCTTCTAGTTAAATATAGTGCTTTTCTTGTGATCGTTCTGAAAAATGAAATGATCCTCCCAGAGGACAGGACAATTGAGGTCTCTGACACCTATTGGTTTATTGGACCTCTTTTCCATGTGAGTGATAGGAGATACCTAAGCATGTGAACACATTAAGTTATTTAGGGGCTGATGGAGGAAGGATACATGATGAGAAGTTTTGGGGCACTGAAGAGAGGCTCTATGTACTACATAAAGGCTGTGGAGGATGAGAAGGGACTGCCCACTAAAATGGCCCTTTAAATTCAGTGGAAACATAGTGAAATTGGTTAGATTCTGATATAATAGAACTGAGCAAGGAGAAAGATAGGGTTATCAGTAAGGGGTTAAAGGGAAAGGTGCAAGTTTATTTGGGAATCTGATGAATGGAAGTGACAGATAGCCCCACAAGATTCTTCTGTAGTGTTTCTTAGTGAGAAAATGCCTAAATGCCAACTTCACATTCACATACCTGTTCTTTTTATAGTGTTAAGTTCAGAGACAACTAATTTAAAAAATAAAGGTCTGACTGTGATTTTCTAGAGGTGATAAAATATCTTAAAATGTTATGCTGAATAATGAAATCTCTTGGTTTGAATTTTGTTAAGAATGATGGTTACATATAATTTCTGTGGAATGTTTTATAAATAAGTACAAGACAGGTGGAAACCTAACAAAACATTTTTGTAACTTGAAGTAGTGTTGCTAAGGTACACTAATAAAATCATACAATAAGTTGATTTCTAAAATCTAACTTACAAATTTGAAATCAAAATAGATCCTGGAATAAACTGTTGGCTTGAATGACTGGGACTTAGGGCTGGGTGGTACAAGGACCTATATTTTTGTGTCAAGAGAGAGTGCATGCAAAATTCATACAAGCACATAAGAGGCCCTGCCTTAGCAATGTGTAATTGTTCCCTCATAGCAATGATTAGTTGCAGCTGAGGTAAGCAAGTGGCTTTGTGAACAGCCATTTTCAGATTAAGGTGGTATTTCATCCTGCAAGAGCATTTAACCAGAGTCTTGAAAAGGAGCATCATTTTGTTTTTCTTTAAAATTGCAAGAAACCTACTATTTAAATGGCCTAAGTGACTTGGGTTGCATTATCACAAATAATTTAGATGTTTAATCTATGGTAGCCACGAATGATGGCACTGCTGAATAAAAAGAGAAAATTGTGAGAAACATGCAAAACTGTTCCACTTCCCTTTACTAAGATCCCTATGATCAGACTGACAGTTCTAGCCCCACAGAAGGAAAAGTTCCTTTATTCTTCTTAGTCACAGCTGGAAGCAGGTACTATATTCAGAAGGGATAAGTGAAGAGAATATATGAAAGACCTTATTACAACTATGTGGACAGAGTTAATAGAAACAAGGGGTGGTAAAGTATGACCGAAGAGCTGCCACTCCTAGTCGTTAAAGGGTGTGGGGAGGGAATCCCTGCTGAAGCTGCAAGAGCCCTAATTGTATGAGAGGGCCACCTGATAGCTGTGGCCTATGCTAGAGGAACACAACCATTGCTACCCTCTTGCTAAGCAGGAAGAGAGCCAAATCTCTTGCTGGGGCTTCCCATTGGCAATACTCAACAGAAGTCAGAGAGCAAGGGAGTTCATTTGATGTAATACATAAAAGTCAGCCTGTTGGAAAAGATTAAGATAGAGAAGACTAGAAAGTCCATAATGCTGGATGGGCAAATGGAAAATCATCTTGTGTTTCACACTTGTCAAGGAGTGGAGAGAGCATCATTTTTATGCAATTTATACCTAGGAGGTATTTTCTCCTCATTTCCAGGAATGGATGTTTGGCTGAGCCCCCAAGAAAACACTGTGGGCAAACAATGTTCAGATGAGAAGGTAATAAAAATTATAGAGAGGTAGAGACCTGGAGGTCATGGTGCATCATGGGTGAGAATGTCAACATGCTAATTAGAAGCAATGATTTTGAGCCACAGTTGTATATTTTGTCCTGTATAGAATATTAAGATATCACTATCTGTAGAAGGAAGAGTATAGTACCTCTCACACAATTGAGGAAGGGCATATTTATCCTAAAGAAATAACTCCCTGGAGGAAGTAAAATACAGAAAGGGAAGAGACAGTAATTTTAATCTCCTTTTCCTTTCTTCTCCCTCACACCTTTTTCTTACTGTCCATCTTTCCTTTTTTATTTTTTCCCATTTTTTATTAAGAGATTACATGTGTACATATCTTCCCATTGCCCCCCACCACCACACTTCCATACATGCCCTAAACCCCCAGTGTCTTGCATCCATTGGTTATGCTAATATGCATGCATAGAAGTTCTTCAGTTGATCTCTTAACTCCCCCACCTCTCTCTAACCTTCCCACTGTAATTTGACAGTCTGTATGATGCTTTACTGCCTCTATATCTATCCTTTTGTTCATCAGTTTATAATGTTCTTTATTATCCATAAATGAGTGAAATCATGTGGTATTTTTTCGTTCATTTACTGGCTTATTTCACTTAGCATAATGCTCTCCAGTTCCATTCAGGCTGCTGCAAATGATAAGGATTCCTTCCATTTTTATAGCAGCATAGTATTCCATTGTGTAGATGTAGCATAGTTTTCTGATCCAGTCATCTCCTTACAGGCACCAAGGTCATTAATATTTACTCTTATGATTTTTCTAAGACTTTTATAGTTTTGGCTCTTATATTTAGATCTGATTTATTTTTAAATTTCGTATGTGATATAAAGGAAGGGAAAAATCATTTGTACCAACATGATATGCAGTACTCTAATAACACGATAGTAAAGGGTGACATTCAGTGTCCAAATTAATGTTTCTTGGAAGATAAAGCAATTAGGGAGACCAACAAGATTAATTTAATGATATGAAAGAGTTAATATACTTGTACCTAGGCAATCAATAGCTATCCAGGCATAGATGCCATAACTGTAGAAGTTTACTTGTAGATGCAGGCAGATGCAGATGATCTGTTCGGTTTGGGGTGAGATATGGAAATTTTTTATTTTAAGTGGAAAATCCTAACTCAGTTGGTGAGAAACAGTGAAACTCTTGACTTCTTTTTGTGAAGGGGACTTAAGATATCTGTAGACAGGATATAGGCTTCAAAACCTACATGCTTCCCTGCTAAAATGTAGGCATCCATTTTTTTTGCTTTCATTCCTTCAAAGACAGTGAATATATTTGAAAATGAAAAGACATTTGGAAAGAATAAGAGATAATAAGCATCCAATGATTTGGCTTAGTGGTTGAGCATCAATCTATGAACCAGGTTGTAACAGTTCCATTTCTGGTCTGGGCACATGCCATGGTTGTAGGCTCAATCCCCAATGTAGAGCATGCAGGAGGCAGCCTATCAATGGATCTCTTTCATCATTGATGTTTCTATTCCTGTCTCACTCTCCTTTCCTCTATGAAATCAATAAAAATTTTTTTTAAAAGATACAATGTTTTTTTCCCCCTGAGAATTTTCCTAATTTTCCTCCTTTCCTCATTTCATGGAGATTTTCCCCCTAAAAGTCAAGAAAACCAGTTTCCTCAATGGTGTGTCTGAACCCCCAAATCCCATTCCTGGCCCTGCTTGGCCATTTGCAGCTTCAGTGTACTATCTCCTCAAATTCTAGACAAATTGTCTGCAATTGCTAGGTTAGGATGAAAACCATGCCCACTAGATACCATATAGGTTGCTAGGCTAATAGTGTCATCAATGCTGGGGTAACTTCTCTTATAGCTGGAATAATCACACATTCTGCTGTTTAAAATTTGATTTCAAGGTTTTACTATTATTTATCTGAAAAAACAATAGAGATGGAACTAATTTGAATTTTCAAAAACCTTAAATCAGATGTTATTCTTTATTGTGCTTGTTTACATTTTTATTGCATAATTAATAGAGCAAATTATGGTCTCAATTAACATTGTTTTCTTCAACTTAGTCTATATGGCTAGGTGACATTTTCTTGATGCTATTGCCAAAAGCTCTAGTAGGTATATATTTTTTAATTTGGTGAGTGTTTCATGTGCACAATAAAATATTCTTCTCTAATTTACCACCAAAAGATGAAGGCCATTCTGAAGTATAATATTTTCGGCCATAGCTGGTACAGCCTCAGTGCCATACACCTTTAAGTGGAATTAGCTATGCTTTTAAAATCAAAGTTGCTTGAGGCTAAATGATGGTCTTACATGTCTGCCTGTGTGGCTTGGGTGGGTGGAGATAGAACTAGAGAACATCATGCTGAGTGAAATAAGCCAGTCAGTGAAAGAGAAATACCACATGGCCTCACTCATTTATGGATATTAAAGAACCTTATAAACTGACAAACCAAAAGTCAGATATAAAGATAGTAAAGCAATAAGCAGACTGTAAAATTACAGCAGGGAGAATAGGGAGATCTGGGGGAGATAAGAGATCAATCGAAGGACTTGTATACATGCATATAAGTATTATACAACCAATGGACACAAAACTCTGGGGAGGGGGGATATGTATGGGAGGGGGGGCAATGTTAAAATATGTACACAGATAATAATTTAATAAAAAAAGAAAAAAAGTCAATAAAATATATATTTTAAAAAAAAGAAAACAAAATCAATCTCTTTCTCTCTCTGTATTTCATAAAAAAGCTGCACAAGATGGTATTTCTCTACTAGATGTGAAAGTCCTCTGTTAAGGCATTCACATTTATCAGAGTTGATAATTTAATTTTCTTCATTCATGTGTCTAATATGAAAGATGATTAAAAATGATTTCATAATGAGAAAATGCTGAAGATTTTATCATTAGCATTTGGTGAAATGATGGTTCACATATTTCAATTGATAATCCTTTTGGGGCCACATATTCCAAGGTCAGAGAAAAAATATTCCATAAACAGTTATCAACACATTTTTTTTAAAATTAAGATTTTGATAAGTTTTTATTGAGCTGGTTAAATCTGCTCAACTAGACACTCCTTTGATTTGGTGGACCTAGATTTAAATGCCAAGCAAGTTCATACCTTTAGCAAATGTATCCTTATTTTCCTCATAAATATAATGAACTGTCAGTTGTCTCAGCAGTGAATCACTTGAGGACCACCTTATATGGTATTCTGTTCTTATTAGAGAGGATCCCCAGGACACCGGTAATGCAAACTTTTATTTCATATACAACAGGTATTTAGTTTCTCGCAGTGCATTTTGCCAGGAGTAATTTATCAGTTCATTTCAAACCCCCGCCAAGCAATGCATATGAAAATGATTAATGATTATACCTTTATTTTTATTTCTTTTGGAACTGCCAGTCTTGACTATTTACAGAAGATCATTATATTTTTATAGATCTTAAGCACATCTGCTGAATCAGCAAAGTGAAGAACTATAGCAATTTCACTGATTATAGCTGCATCTTTTAGATATTGCAAATAAAGATTACAAAATCACTTGGGAGATGGGGGGTAGGAAGACTTTGTGTGTGTTTTAAAGAAGGGTAAATGGAAGGTTTTTAAAATATTGATGTTATAAGCTGTAATACAGTGAAGCTTCAAGGCAGTCCCACCTCCCTAAAAGTCCCCCAAATGCAGTACTTCTCCAAATGAGATTTTGCTATTTTAACTTTAAAACCAGAAGCCAAGAGTTGAAAGAAGTATAAGTAGGCTTTCTCCCCCAGGGATGCCATCTCCTTTCTTATACATTGTTCCCTGGGTGGCATTAGTTTCCCAGGTACAGCTTATAGGTCTGTTTCATTGAAGTTCTGATGATTATATCTTTTCTCAATGAGGCCTCCAATTCTGCTCATTAAGTAACTGGTTTTGTTCTGAGAAGCCTCAGTATCATCTGCCTTTTTTTTTAAATCCTCACCTGAGGATATGTTTAGAGAGAGGAATGGCAGGTGGGAGGGATAGAGGAAGAGAGGACTCAATTGCCTCCCATTCCCACCCATACCAGAGATTAAATCCACAACCTAGGTATGTGCTGTGACAGAGAATTGAACCTGCAGTCTTTGGGTATGTGAAGACACTGTGGTCAATACCCATCTGGCTAGAGATCATCTGCCTTTTTGCAAGGAGATACCAAAGACTTTAAGTTGACTTTTTAAACATTTCTTTCACATTAAAAAAAATCATATTCACCCCAGTCTGGGACTGATCACTTCTTGATTTATTCTATCACATAAGCTACTATTAAGCTCTTATTGAATGGGGCTGTTTTGGCAGATAGGATTTGATTTGACTTCTCATAGACACAAATACAAAATATAATTAGTTAGATAGCCTGAGTTCAACTCCTCGGGTTACCCTTTAAATTTGGATTGAGAAAAATGTACAGTAGGTCCTGAATAATGTTGTTTGGTTCAATATTATCCTATGTAATAAAAGAGTAATATTCAAATAGACCATGCAGCCACTACACCCACAAGCCACGCCCATTATCCAATCGTGAGTGACTATGCAAATTAATCCAACCAAGATGGCCTTAGTCACAGAGAGAGCAGGAAGCTTGGGTTTCCCTGGCAATGGAGAAAGCAAAGCTTTCTGCCTGCCCTGGTCTGCTTTGGCCTCTACTTAAGGATACAAAGTTTCAATTATAGAAGATAAATAAATCCCAGATACCAGGACATCCACTTGGGTTGCCAAGGTGTGTGGCCAGCCTGCAAACCACCACTGGCCCCTTACCCAGGCCACCCCAAGGAAACCACCACACTGATCTGGGAGACCCTTGAGGGCACATCAGCTGGCGGCCACCTGTGCACCAGGCCTCTATACTATCTAATCCTATCTAATAAAAGAATAATATGCAAATTTACCATTACTCCAACACACAAAGATGGCTGCCCCCATGTGGTCAAAGATGAATGCCCCCATGTGGACACAAGATGGATGCTACAAGATGGCCAGCAGGGGAGGACAGTTGGGAGGGACCAGGCCTGCAAGGGAGGGCAGTTGGGGGCAATCAAGCCTGCAGTGGAGGGCAGTTAGGGGTGAACAGGCTGGCAGAGGAGGGAAGTTGAGGGCAACTGGGCCTACAGGGAAGGGCAGTTTGGGGGGACTCAGGCCTGCAGGGGAGAGCAGTGTGGGGTGGGGGTGGGGAAAGGCCTGCAGGGGAGGGCAGTTAGGGGTGACCAAGCCTGCAGGTGAGGGAAGTTAGGGGTAAACAAGCTGGCAGGGTAGGGCAGTTAGGGGTAACTAGGTCTGCAGGGGAGGGAAGCTAGGTGCAATCAGGCTGGCAGGGGAGTGGTTAGGGGGTGATCAGGCTGGCAGACAGAAGCAGTTAGGGGCAATCAGGAAGGCAGGAAGGTGAGCAGTTGGGAGCCAGCAGTCCTGGATTGTGAGAGGGATCCCAGATTGGAGAGGGTGCAGGCTGGGCTGAGGGAGACATCCTCCTGTGCACAAATTTCTTGCACCGGGCCTCTAGTTTCATTATAATGCTGATGAGGTGGCACAGTAATGTAACTCTTGCTTATATCACTTAGTTTATGGTAAATTTTATCTCATTATACTTCATTTTACTTAAAGCCCCAGAACCTACCTACAGCATTAAGTGAAGACTTAATTATATGTGATCTGGTATAGCAGAGGGAATACCTGCCTTGGTTCTCTTCTCATGGAATATTCCTCTTAGATAGGATTTGTCTGTAGGCTTATATTGGAATCAGTTCCAGTAGATGATTTCTCTGGTCCTTTGTAAACTTAACCTTGGATTTTAGGGACATGGTTGGTAATAGGATAAGTGTGACTAGCCCTGGAAGCCAGCCAAGTGGGTGGAGTATGACATACTAGTATACCTAAGTATAAACAGTTGAAGGGTGGAAAATAGTAAGTCACTTATGGAAGGTACTGGGGAACTAGGTAGGCAGCCATCTTGTAGCATGGAAGGTGTGTGAAGAGTGGTGTTTGGGGCTAGTCAGCAGTTCTCAAAGACCATACTGGGGAACTAGGTAGGCAGCTATTTTGTAGAGTCTGAGGTGTGTGAAAAGTTGTCTTTGGGGCTAGTGAGCAGTTCTCAAAGACAAAAGGTTATCTGTTCTCTGCTGTCCCCTTCTATCCTTGTTGTATGCAGCTTGTCTTGGGACTACAAGGTTTCATAGTATGAATGCAGTCAGAGACTCATATCATTAATTCTGTTCCAGAATGAAGCACTGACAAATAACAAATGCTAGAATTTTCTCTAGGTGTCATGTCATACCATATGAATACTGCACCTGACTATATAGACATACATCCCCCCCATACCCTCCTGCCTCATTTTAAACATTAATTCTGACATTCCTTAGAATTTTCTGCTCTCCTCGCTGTCCATGGAAACAAATTAGCTAACGGGATGTTAATTCAAATCGAGCTGTCATTTTAAGATTCACCAACAACCATGGAATGCTTCTTATCCACCAGCTCCTGATGAATATAAAATTAAAGCCATGGAACAGCCCAAGTCTGTTTTGTCACCTGAGGTGGATTCGAGGGGGCTTGAGAATCATTTTTCAGCTTCTCTTGTTTTGATTGCCCCTTAATACAAGAAATTCTATTTTGAGAAAAGCATTTTTGATTAAGTATGTTATATAAACAGAAAATGTGTGAGAGAAATGGTCTTGGCACCAGTAAGAAAGCCTTGACTAAATGTGGTTACCTAGTGTTTAAAGTCCAGTACTTCACTAAGTCTTCAGCCTCTGGAGTTTTTGCTGCTGTCTCTCCTTTATACACCCTTGTCTCATTCTCCAAATGTACTCACGTTCTACTTATGATTTCCTAGAGGCCCAGTGCATGAAAATCCATGCACTGGAGCGAGGGGTCCCTCAGCCCAGCCTGCCCCCTCTCACAGTCCAGGAGCCTCAAGGGCAGGAAGTGACCAGGTGATCAGGGGAAGGCAATACCCCATCACAACTCTGCTGCTGCCACTGTTGGCAGTACGAGTCTCGGCCAGCCCTGGTTACCTGAGCCCACTGTCATCCAAAGCTTGCATGCTCCTTGGGCCAGCCCTGGGTGTCTTGGGGTTTGAGGGGATTGGGCACTGCCATCTTTTGACTGTAGGTACCACATCTTTGAGGAAAGAACAGTCAATCAATATATTTCCTTCTTATTGGCTGTGGGTGCCACCATCTTTGAGGGCATGGCCATCAATTAGCACATTCCCTTTTCATTAATGGGATAATGCACCTCTGCTGTGAAATGCAGTGATCCCTCTGGCTACAACAAGGACTCTCCTCATTGCCTTTATAATACTCATCTTTACCATAACACTTGTGATGACTCTTACCCATATTTAATTTCCTATCATGTTCTAGTTGTCTCATTTGAGTATACCTCAAGTTCTTGGTAATAATGTAGCTCCATCAAGGCTGGGAGACTATGATAAATCTTTCTTTGTGGCCTCCAAGTACTCGAGCACACTGGGAAGACTAAAGGATGTTAAAATGATTTAGAGAGTGTGAAGGGGATAGATATTTACCAAACAAAAGGAATCTGAGATGGGAAATGTTTACTCTTTATGGCAACTGACTGACAAGTCATCACTTGTTAATCTAACAAAAATCTTTTTGTCCACTTTCAGTATCTTTTTTTGTTGTCAAGCTTTTCCCAAGGAAGTCTAACTCTCCTGGCATAATGTTTTAGTTCCTGCTACCTTGAAACCACATGCAGTTAGGATGACAAAGCAATCCAGGTAGACACATGCTACATAGTTCATTTCTTATATCCATTTCAAACCATTCTCCTTTCAAATCTCTGGGAATGCATATATTCTTTTTATGCACTGAATATGGATGTTTCTTCCCTAAAGAAACTTGATATTCCAGAAAGCTGCTTTATGAAGGTGGTTTGCATATAGAATTTCAGTGCGATAGCTTCTGAAAATGAAGACCAGACTAGCTATTTCTTCTGAATTCTGTTTAGATGTGATTACATTTAATACTTCTTAAAGAACAATAGAAAAGTGACACCAAGTGAAATGGTTTGTTTTTTTATCTTTCTGGCAGCTCTGAGTTTCTGAGGCTGTAACTGAGATTGAGTCTTGCTGATTTGAATTACTAAATAAACTGAGTGGCCAGATTATTATGATCTCTGAACATATAATAATCTGGCCACTCAGTAAAATATATATATATATATATATATATATATATATATATATATATATATATATATATTAGAGGCCAGGTGTATGGATTCTTACATGGGTGGGGGACAGCCAGTCTGGCTAGGGAGAGGGAACTTGGGTGGTTGGCAGGCCTGCCTGCTGGTCAAACTCCTGTTTCCAGGGGACAATTTGCATATTAGCCTTTTATATATAGGATACACACTGAGTTTATATATAGGATACACAATGTAGCACAATAATTAAGTGCACAGTCTCTGGAGTGGCCATATTATTATGTGTTCAAAAATCATAACACTCAGTGTATTTATTCATTTCATTTATTCATTTCATCATGATGTCTTGATGCCAATTACTTTTTTTTTTTTTTTTAGTCTCATCACTATTTTTTTCTGGATTAGTAAAGCAGTTTCCTCTTAGGTCTCCCTTTCTACCTACAGTCTTCCCTCTAAATCACAACTACTAGGGAGTCACCAGAATGATATTTCTAAAACACAACCCTGTTACCCTGCTTAAAATATATCCATACCTCTTTTTTGCCCACAGGATAGAGTAGAAAAGCTCCATGATCTGGCCTTGTTTTCTGTCCAGATCTGCAGCCTGCCATTCCTCTACTTACTCTTTATACTCTAGTACCACCAAACTGCTTACAAGGTAGTTTTCTTCTCTGTGCTTTTCAGGATCTTCCCCTCTATATAAAACACTTTTATTTCTTATGTTTTATCATTTATGATTCATCTCGCATGCTATTCCTTCTTGGTTACTTCCCTGATCTTTGCCTGTCTTTAAGTGCCTATCCTGTGGGATCTCTTGGTACTTACCATCAATTGACTTTGTAATTCTTGAGGAGTTTCATTGGTCTCCTCATCTGAAGCAATGTAGCACAATAATTAAATGCACAGTCTCTGGAGCCAAACTGGCTCAGTCTAAATCTTGGCTTCACAACCACTGACTAGACATAGTACTCAACACCCTAACCTGTCTCATTTTCACCATGAAGTCTGAGCTTCCTTTGATTTAGGCAAGTTGCTTGACTTCCCTATTCCTCAAATTTCCCACTTGTAAAATGGGAATAATAGTGGCTTTCTCATAAGGTTGTTGTGATGAAAAAGGTAATTAATACATGTGCATTGTTTTAGAATGTTTTCTGGGCCCTTGTAAAGACTTAAACATTAACTATTATTATTAATTGTACTTTACATCATAGGTTTTCATTCCCCTGAATTTAGCACTGTACCTGGCACAAAGTAGGGGTGTAGTAGGGACTTATTTTATGTAAAGCATTTTTTAAAATTGAGGTTAAATCCACATAACATAACATAAACGTAACCTTTTTGAAGCATAAAACTCAGTTTAGTATATTCACAATGTTGCATTACCAGTACTTTTAGCCAGTTCCACAATATTTTCATCATCCTTAAAGGAAATTGTATATCCATATACTCATTAAGTAGTTTCTATCCAGTTCCCCTCCTACCAGCTATCATGCAAGTTAAGTTTGTGATGCATTTCCTACAGGGGATATTATAAAAATGTGGTATAGATGAACCACAATACAAATAGATTTTAACTTCATAAATACCACAATAATAAAATATTGACCATTGGGATTTTGGTTCACCCACACCTGGGTGATCAGGTCTCACAAAAGGATTTTCTAAGACCATCAGCATGGCACCAAGTGTTCTACTGTCCTTTTCTTTGAATAATACAAGATGTCTTTGAAGGGGCACAAAAGTAACATTTTCCCTTCAATCGAGGACTTTAGAAAAAAAGCATTCCACATTGTATAAGACATACTTAATGCAGTCTGGCCTTTTGAAGGCCACCATCTGAAATATGTAATGACAAGAGAGAAGACTCTAGAGCAGGTGCTGTTGACAGTAGCATTCCTGTGTGCCATCCCTGGCTCAGTGACTCCAGAATGACATTGGGTCCCTGTTGAAAGAGCCATCCAGGCGATCTGCTGCCTACCAGCTAAGTCCATGCATATTCATAACTGAGAACAAAACTGCCTTTAAGAAGGTCTTTTTGACATTTATTAAGACTCAGTTATAGCTTTTGATTTCTCACTGTTTTCATTGCCAGCAGCTGCCACTTTTATGATCCTTTCAAGTCCTGTTCCACTCATATATAGAGACCATTTCCTGCCTAGTCAGTGTGTGTGTATGTGTGTGTGTGTGTGTGTGTGTGTGTGTGTGTGTGTGTTTAAGACCTTTGTGACAATTAAGCTCTATTCCAGTTTTAGTTTTACCTAGTATATCGATAATCTGATTACTTCCATCTGAGATTAAAAACTCAGACTGTAGATCTAGCTGTTACCTCGACTTTGACCTTTTAGAACCCTGAACCTTGATACAAAGAGTGGCTAAATTATTATGATTTCTGAATGCATAATAATCTGGCCAGCCCAGTGCATGAATTCGTGCATGGGTGGGGTCTGGCTAGCCTGGCCAGGGGGAGGGGATATGGGTGCTTGGCCAGCCTGCCTGCTGGTTGAACTCTTGGTAGAGGGAACAATTTGCATATTGGCCTTTTATTATATAGGATATACACTGAGTGGCCAGATTATTATGTGTTCAGATATCCTAAAAATCTGGTCACTCAGTGTACTTGTGTTGATTTGGGCCATCACAGGGGATTTACCTCTCAGCTTGCTGTTTCTAGCCTCAGAGTCCTACTGTCTGGCCTTTTTCCTTTTCTTAGAAGTTTGACTTTAGCACTGCCTGTATTCTTATGTTATAACATATTTTAGATTTACTTCAAACAAGAGATATTATAACATTTACAAATTTCAAAAAGTATTTTCTTTAAGTAGTTTAAGTAGTTAAGTAGGTTATACAGATCTGAATATATATATATATATATATATATATATATATATATGTGTGTGTGTGTGTGTGTGTATATATATATATATATATATATATTAAAGATGGAATATGCAAATTGACCATCACTCTGTGACAAAGATGGAGGCGCCCACAACCAATAAAGAGGAAAATGCAAATTGATGCAACAAAGATGGCGGTGGCCTGGCCGGGATGCTTGCATCATCACCCTGGTGATAACGCAGGCATTCTGCCCCATCCTGGCTGCTTTGGGCCTCTGAACAGTACATGTGTGCAGGTGTGGAGCAGCCAGGGCAAGGTGTGACACCTGCTATGGGGGGTGGGGGGGTAGAAGGAGCTACAGGAGGGTAGCAGCGCCAGAGTGAAGGCAGAAGATGACTCTGGCCTAAGCAAAGGTGGAAGGTGATGGCCAGAGTGAAGGCCCAGGTCCTGGGTGCTGGAGGGAAGCTGGTGCTGGCAACCAGTGGAAGAAAGGCCTATTCTTTCATGAATCTTTATGCATCAAGCCTCTAATATATATATGTATATGTATATGAAGGGGGAAGATCAAGTAAAATTATTCTGTGTAAAGGGTAGTGTCATTTAAAAATCTATGATCAGATTCACATTTATTTTCTAACTAGAGCCCTGGTGCATGAAGTGCGTGCATGGGTGCAGTCCTTAGGCCTGGCTGGTGATTGAAGCATGAGTATTTGGCATGGAAGGGCAGGTCCCAGATGACCTCTGAGCCCTGGGCAGTATCTGGGCCCCTAGGCCAAAATGCGCCCCCTTCCTCCTGAGTCATGGTGCCTGAGTCCCCACATAGAAATGTAGTAAGCATGGCTGGACATTGGGTGATGAGGTGCATTGTGGGCCCCTGGGTTTCTCAGTAGTGCCATATGGAAGCCAAACGTGCAGTGCACTCTCTCCCAGCTGCCTCACAGACTGGCTCCTGCATAAATCCACGGGAAGCCTGACCAGCCCTCGGTTGAGATGGCTGTGGCCTGGCTCAACTGGAAGAGGCCACTCAGGTGTGGGGTGGGCTCCTCACAGACACCTGGCACTGAGCATGGAGGGGCTTCCCCAGCACATGAGCCCTGGCATCCCAGGGAAGGGTAGCAGGGGGAGTGAGAGCAAGCTCGGCACATACCCCACATTCTCACCATACTTCTATCCCCATTCCCCCTGCCCCCAGGTAGCCGGTGAGAAGTTGCACTCCCCCCCCACCACCCACACACCTGGGTGCCCTGGGAGGTTGGTCACCACCACCACCACCACCCTGCATTTCCCCTTCCCAGCCTAGGGCCTGGCCTCAATCAGGCAATCAGGGCCTGCTGGCACTGGTTGCCATCTGAGGGTTGATTGGTAAGGGTCAGGCTCCTAGCCCAGTGCCCTTAGTGCCTGGGAGCTGGGCAGTGGCCCCGTCCCTCTGCCACCACTACTGGTTGCCATCTGCAGGGAGATTGGGCCCTCATTTGCTCCTGCCTTGGCCTGATGCTGCCCACTCACCTGATCCTTCCATGGTCCTTTTCTCATCAGGGCCCATTAGGGCTGGCAGCACCTCCACTGCCACCCACTGTTAGCAACATCTCGCTGACGCCCGCCACGTTCTGTGCCACCCCCTGGTGGTCAGCACAAGTCATAACGAACGGTCAAACTCCTGGTTTCTCTATTGAACTCCCAATCAAATGACCACCTGAGGGGACAATTTGCATATTCATCTTTTATTATATAGGATTACTTAGGGTGATGCACTTCAGTCAGTATTTTTATTTCATGCCTCATTTTAGAAAGTTTTTTTTTTTTCCCAACTAATAAAATGGATGTATTTTGAATCAAAGAGATTTTTCAGACTAGAAATCTACCCTTTTCTTAATTAGTTGAGATCAATGAAACTCCCATTGCAGTGAAACTTCTAGGCAGTAAAAATTTTCCACACTCAGTGGTTCTCTGATGTGTAAAATACATGAAAAAAGAAAAGCCAGAGCTGCCTTTGTACAATTCAGATCTGGGCATGGTACTTACTGCTATATGATTTATGTTTGGGAGAAAAATCACTCTTTTCTGAGGATGTACCAGAAGGATAGGAGGTACAGAGAGCAGCTGCAAGCATGCCAAGTTGCAAAGAGCTGCCAGTCAGGCACCTGTGATGGTTGCTTTCACAGGGTAGAGTCAACTGGATTATGAATGCAGTTGTTCACATGGGTCAGGCAGGTGCTGAATTTCCCCATGTGTGAGATTAAATCCAAAATATCCAAAAGGGAGATGACAGAGTTTAGTGACTGTCTGAATTTGATTTCATCCTCTGCTACCTTCCAGGATAGTTGGTCATTCTACACCCTGTGTAGGTGACCAACCCACTCTGTGCTTCTGTTTCCTCACTTATAGGGTGGTAGATTAATAATATAATCTACCTCATAGGTAGACTACCTGGTAAGACATGATACTCAATGCATTTTCGCTAATATTACTCTCATTATTATTACCCCTGATACTGGGAAGTAGTATATAGTGCAGTAGCTACACACATGGGTCAGGTATTATATAAACTAGGCTTCTATGCTGGTCCTACCACTTTCCAGTTTTGTTTTGTTTTGTTTTTTACAAGGGATGAGATGGTTAGCCTTTCTGTGTCTTGTTTTCCTCATCTGTCTAATGGGGTGACTAGAAGTACCTGTCTGTAGGACAGCTGGGAGAAGTAAATGAGATCATATACATAAAGCAGTTAACCTAGTGCCTGGTATATAGTGAACACTTAAATATTAGATGCTATTTTAATTACCATCACCAGTACAATCATCATCATCTATACTAATAATAGAGAAATGTGCAAATTGACCATACCTCCATGACACCCACCAGCCAATCAGGAGTGAGTATGCAAATTAACCCATCAAAGATGGTGGGTTAATTTGCATACAACGGCACAGAGTGGCCAGGTGGAGTGGGATGCCTGCTATGAGAGGGAGGGTCGGGGGTAGAGAGAGCTACAGGAGTGGTGCTCTGGCTGGAGCAGAGAACACTGAAGACTCCAGCTAAGGCGAATACTGAAGGTTCCGTCTATAGTGAAGACTTCAGCAGGAGCGAAGATAGAAGGCAATGGCTAGAGCGAAGGCCAGGGTCCCAGTTGCCGGAGGAAAATTTGTGCCGGCAGCCAAGGGAAGGAAGGCCTATTGCATGAATCTTCGTGCAAGGGCTTCTAGTGATTAATAATATGAGTTGGACTTTGTGATGTTATCTCCAGCATAAGAACTTAGGAGTCCCAAAAGCTTCAGTCAGCCCTATGTTCTTTCTCTTAATAGAATTCTCATGCTAGGAAATGAATGGCTAGTGATAGAGTCTACCAACATATTCAGGATAGTAGTCCTCTTGCTTCCTGTCTGCGCCTCAAACCGCTCCATTGCATACTTTCTTGGGTGGTTGGAAGAAGACTTTTTATTAGGACACTATAGATAAAGAGAAGCACAAAGAAATAAATAGTAAGTTTCTGTTCATCCTAGACCCTAATACCATAATTGCTTTTGTCTAGACAATTTCTGAGATTTTTATGGATGTAAATAAATAAAAATATGTAACATTATATATATATATATATATATATATATATATATATATATATATATATAAACTACTTAAATTTATAATTTTCATAATAGCTCCATTAAGATATAATTCACACATTATACAATTTGCCTTTTATTATTATAAAATTCAGTAGTTTTTAGTATATTCACAATGCTGTCTAACTATCACCACTATCTAATTACAAAATATTTTTATTATTTCCCCTAAGAAACCCAAATTCCCCCTTCCCTCAATCTCTTCCAGCCCTAGAAAACCACTAATCTACTTTCTGTCTCTATGAAATTGCCTATTCTGAATGCTTCATTCAAAATAATGTAATATGTGCCATTTTGTGTCTGACTTCTTTCACTTAGCATGCTTTCAAAGTTCATTGATGTTGTGGCATGTATTAGAACTTCATTCCCTTATTTAGTTGAAAATCTCATGGTCTAGAGCTTTGCAATATTATAGGGTAATAAAATTGTGTTAAATTTCCACCTTAACAATTCAACATATTCAATATCCTTAAGGTATTTGTTCATTCTCTCTTATTTCCTTAATATAAAGGGTTTTTTAGGACTCCCAGTCATTGTGGGGCACGTGGGGAGGAGTGGATAGCAGAGGTTGTTCAGGACACATTACCATCAGATGCTTAGATATTGGCTCTGTATACAGTTACAAACATTAGAGACCTATCCAATAGTTTCTTTCCCATTCATAGCTAAGACAGAACAGTCATTGTCCCTCAGGCACAGACATACAAAAAATCTTGCAGCTTCCTCTCTTCACACAGATGGACAATATCTCTGGGCAAAGAGCCCAGAGAAGAGCCAGCTTACAAATGTTGCCTTGGCTTCTATACTATTTTAATTTTGATTACTAGGACATTTGTGGTCCTTCCAGAGCTCTCACTGACTTTGCATCAAAGAGAAGAATAGCGACAAATTTCTTAGCAAGGCAAACGTTTGAATTAAAATAATCCCCAAAACAAATGACACTTGGCATTGTAGGAAAATACTATTGGTGTGGGCTTTAGAGTCAGATGGGTCTGGGTTTGAATTTCTCTACTCTGTGACCATGGGTCCTTAGCCTCTCTCAGGCTCAGTTTACTCATCTGAAAAAATAGCATAATAATACTACTTTTTTGATAAGGTCACGGTGAGGATGAATTGAGTCCAGCCAGCACATAGTAAGCTCTTCATAAATGGTAAGGTACATGGTTACTCCTGCTTGGGTATACTTCCCTTTAACAATAACAACAACAACAAAATTTTACTTTGTGTAGTGATTAATAGCTTTTGACTTTGGAGTCACATCAACATAAGTTTGAATCCTGGTTATTAGCTGTGTGACCTTGTATGAACTCTAAGTTTCTATTACCTCATCAAGAAACAATTACATTTTATAGGCCTTTTCTAGGAAATTCTTGAAAAACCTTATAACCTTGGGTTTTGAACTCTATATACAGTCTTTTATTCTCCTCCATTTCTTTCGTTTGAGATCTGTTTCCTTGTCTCCCCATTTTTGCTGCTTCCCTAAGTTGGTAGGGTGGCTTTGTGTGTTTCATGTCTTATATGGGCCAGTGGGTCAGCCTCCCCCGTTACCTGAGGTAGACACTCTTGGTGCTCCCCTTTGTGTACTATGTGTACAGCCTTGTTGTAGTTAAGTCTTGATTGTTGTTGGCATTACTGAGAGGAACTGACCTCCAGGGCAATTGGCTGTGAGTATCAGCTGTGTCTATGCTGGGATACCTTCTGTATTGGAGACAGTCTTATAGGATCAGATTTGCATTTTGCAAAAACTTCTGTGCCCAGCTTGGATGGGGCAGAGTCTCAGGGCTGAGCCGACAGTCTTGGCTTCCCATCATCCCTGCCCTTGTGTGCACGCCTCAGACCTCTGCCTTCCGCAGATCCCCTGAGTTTCTGCCTGACAGTCCAGATTCCCCTTGTAAGAGCATGGGTGCTCTAGGGGCTCGCCATGAACTGAGTTTCAGTGCTCAGTGTAGTCAGGAGCTTCCAACTCCTTCCACTATGGATTGGCTGCTGAAATCTGCTGTCAGACCTCTCTGTGCGCACTCACTGGTGCGCGACTCTAGAGCCTTCCTGCTGCGGCTCACTGCTCCCCTGAGTTTCCCAGTCTCTGAGTCTCCAGGTGCCTTTCTCTATAGTCCAGACTCCACCCATATGATCCTGGGTCCTTGGGGTTTCAGCCGAGGCTGGGGTTTAGTTCAGTCAGGGGCTTCCTTCCCCTCCTGCCAACCAGGCACTTGGCTGCCCTTCCTCTCTGTGCGAGGGTCTCCCTACCTTGGCGTTTTGTGGCTCCCCTGATCCGTGAGCCTCTCTCCTTTCTAGTTGTAGACTTCCCACTCAGCTAGCTTTCCTGTGGTTTTGGGTGATGTCCATTCTGTCTTTTAGTTGTTGTTTTGAAATTGTTGTGCTAGGTGGCAGTTTAGGGGCTTACCTAAGCCACCATCTTGGTTTTTTGGTCTAGGGAAATATTTTAATATTTCTATTTGCCCTTTCTCTATAATAGAAGTGTCAGAGATGAAAGAAAATTAGTAAAATGTATATGAAAATCTTCCTCCTGTCAGACTCTGGGGCATGCCATGGGATCCAGAGTCAAGTTCCCGCCCACCCGCAGCACCTCAGAATCATGTAAGACCCAGACTCAGCCAGTTCCATGCCCATTGGGTGAGATCCAGAAACAGCTGGTCACACCCTTGTCAAGAACTGCTAGGCAAGGGTCACAGCCTCAGGTCCCCTGGCCAAGCGCCAGGTAGGGGGTGCAGCCTCAAGTCTCCCACCAAGCCCCTCTGGGTTGGAGGTGCAGCCTCAGGTCCTCCATCAAGCCCCTCTGGGTTGGGGGTGCGGCGTTAGGTCCTCTGCCAAGCCCCAACAGGTGGGGAGCGCAGCCTTAGGTTCCCCGGCTCTGGGAAGGAAGCACAGCCTCAGGTCCCCCAGCACACCTTCAGGTCCCCCAGCCTGGCACCTTGGCAGGGGGTGTGACCTGAGGTCCCTCAGCCTGGCACCAGGGCAGGAAGCATGCCTAAGGTCCCCCAGACCAGCCCTGAGGCTGGCATATGCTTTGAGGTCCCACATCAAGCCCCGCTGGGTGGCGGGTGCATCTTGAGGCCCTGTTAAGCCCTGCTGGGTGGGGGACGTGGACTGAGTTCTCCCATCAAGCCTCGCCAAATGGGAGGCATAGCCTGAGATCCCCCATAAAGTCCTGCTGTGCGGGGGTTGCAGCCTCAGGTCCCCTGGCCCAGGGAGGGGGTAGCAGGTGGAGCTTCCCCAGCCAACACCAGGGTAAGGGGGTGCACCTTAAGGTCCCCCATCAAGCCCTGATAGGTAGGGGTTGCAGCCTCAGGCCATGGCCTGGCAATAGGGTGGGGGGCATGGCCTGAGGTCCCCTGGAACAGTGCTTGGGTAAGGGGCACTGCCTGAGGTTCCCCAGCCTGGGCTGTGTTGGGGTGCACATTGAGGTTCCCATTAAGTCTTGCTGGGTGGGGGCTGTGGCCTGAAATCTCCCATAAAGCCCCACTGGGTTGGGGGCACTGCCTCTGGTCCCCTGGCTGGGCACCAGGAGGGGGGTGCAGCCTCAGGGCCCCTGTCAAGTTCCACTGGGTGTGGGATGGGATGTGCTCTGAGATCCTCATCAAGCCCTGCTGGGTGGAGGGTGCAGCCTGTGGTCCCCCTTCAAGCCCCGTGGGGCGGGAGCACACCTTGAGGTCCCCTGTCCAGCCCTGCTGGGCAGGAGATGAGGCTTTAGGTCTTCCATCAAGCCCCGCTGAGTGGGAGGTATAGTCTGAGATTCCCTGTCAAGCCCTGCCAGGTGGGAGGCACAGCCTCTGTGCCCCTGGCCGGGTGCTGGGAGGTATGTGCAGCCTCAGGGCCCCTTCTAAACCCTGTCTGGTATGGGGGACAGCCTCAGGTCCCCTGTCAAGCCATGCTGGGTGGGAGGGGCTCAGCCCCAGGCCACCTGGTGCCATGGTGGGGGGCACAGCCTGAGGTCCCCCGGCCCAGCACCAGGGTGGGAGTTGCACTTAGATGTCCCCTGTCAAGCCCTGCTGGGCAGGGAGTGCAACCTCAGTTCCCCTGGCCCAGCGCTGGGGCAGATGGCATGACCTGAGGTCCCCTGTCATGCTCTGTTGGGCAGGGCCATGGCCTGAGGTCTCCTGTCAATACCCACCAGGCCTCAGGTCCCTGCTGAGTGCTCATTAAGGCTCAGTATAGGAATTTGGCCTCTACTGTGGGTGCAGGCATCTTGTGTTATGGAAATCCCCACCTGCACTGTGGGTGCCACCATCTTTGTGATGGTGTGATGGTCAATTTGCATATCCTGCCTTTATTAGATAGAATTACACATGTGTAGTTGTCTATTTTATTCCAATTTGCATATTCCCTTTTTATTAGATAGGATTACACATGTGCAGTTGTCTATTTGGTGTCCTTTGATTCCTATTTTCTCATCATACAATGCATATCAAAATTTCTTCCCAATTATAGTAGATAAAAGGTTATAATTTACTTTTCTCACCAACCAGTGGCTCAATGTAGGTGCTAGGGTGTGAATGTTTGTGTTTCTCCCAAACTCATGTGTTGAAATCTAGTAATCAAGGTGATATTAGTAGATGGGACCATTGGGATTAGTGCTCTTATAACAGAGACCTCACAGAGCTCCCCGATCGTCTGCCATGTGAGGAGCAATGAGAAATCTGTGGCCCAGAAGAGGGCCCTCCTTTGAACATGCTGGTATCATTATCTAAGTCATCTGGCCCCCAGTACTGTGACAGCAATTTTTCTGTTGTGTATAAGTACCCAATCTGTGGCATTTTGTTATAGCAGTCTAAATAGACTGACAGTAGGTGTCCTAGTTATTGGTTTACATAGTTTAAGGCTCTCATAGCAACTGAAACTCAAATGAAGAAACTCAGGCACCAAACTTCAATGCAAACTTCAGAGTCCTTTCTTGAACTATGAATGCATGCAGCATTAATCTCTATCCCAGCATCAGTGCCTCCCATACATATCCTTCCTCATAGCAACAGGGAAGCTGGCACGTGTTAGAGAAGTGGATAGAGGAAGGCTACAGAGAGTTGGCTGAATTTGAACTGAGCCAGCAGGACATCTTCAGATATAGTTGGAGAGAAAAGTACAGTGTAGAGCTTCTTTCCAACAATAAATGCATATCATAACTGTTTGGGATCAGAAGGGGAAGAGATGTGTTAAAATGCAGATTTCAGGGCCCTTCGCTCAGTTTTTATTTCATAGGTCTTGGGAAGCACTTTTCTTAATTTTAACAAGTCCCCACCCAAGTGATTTGGTATAGTTGTTTATGTGGCACACTTACAGAAACACTGGGCTACTCCAATCATAGCTTTATGCAGATGTGGAAATTGAGGCTCAGAGAGGAGAGTGACCTGTTGGTTGAAAGTAATCATCCTGGGGATGCTCTAAAATTTTCTTCCCTATGAGGTAGGCTCCAAGCCATGCTCTTTAAAGTCTGTCCTAATTTGTACTTGGCAGTAAATTTAATACCCATTTTATAATACATGAAAGAGCTGCATAATTTCATGGTTTGTTCATTAACTACTGGCATTAAAGAAATGACTATTACTGGTACTTAATATATCTTCCCGTTTCTTAATGACTGTGAAGCATATAGTGTAAGAGCTACTCTGTTTGTATGCACATATGCTGAAAGCAAACACCTGTTCTCTTGGAGTGAGATTGACAGGCAGTAGTTTCATTCTTCCTTCAGGCATTCTAGCTGTCCTCCGTCCTCTTGCCCTAGCTGTTTTGACCATATAACCTTTACCCCAAATCTCACCCACTGTTCCTTAGATCTCCATTAATCGCTCTATACCCTCAAGCTCTAAATTTCAGTTTAACTAATTTCTGGAAGGCAGGCAGCAGAAATAGCACATCAGTTAGGACTCTAAAGAATTACTTTAGGTACTAAAATAAGGGAAAGTGATTAATGCGTATAGTAATAGGAACTTCTCTTCCACCCTCATATTTAGAGGGGAAGTGTGTAGGAGGTGGTGGTGGTGGTGGTGGCATGAGGCGTCTTGCTTTTTCATCACCTTTGGTAAGCTACTTTAATACCTGCATCTTTCTCTTATGTTTAATAAAAGATCAGAATATGGCAATCAGATGGAAAATGCATTATAATTTAGATTTATAATATTGTGCTGTCTCCTGGTTCCTTGAGTTCAGAATGCTCAAACTAGATACACAACAGAACATTATTAGTAAAGGGACAAAACGTGCAGATTCCATTTACAATTTCCACTCCTCATAAATATAAGTTTTAGGACTGATGCACCATTTGTTCAGAATAAGAAAGTTAAGGCAGCTAAAACATCATAACTCCTTTAATTTAATCTTTTTTTTTTTTCTGTCCTGGCTAGGATGAAAGATGTTTTGTTTAAGCATCTCTTGGGAGTTTGGTAGAGGGTGGGAGATGAGTGAAAACATGAATAGGTTTAGTGATTTTTGATATGTGAAGCATCTTATCAATTATTTTGTATAAATAATGTCGAAGATCCACAAGACTTGGTTCTGCTTCCGGTTCTTCTCATTGCTTTCTTGCCTGCTGACTTGCCATAACCTTCAAGGGAACTACTTCCATAAACAGATAATGGAAACCAGCATGGGGGTGCAAATGGGGAGAAATTTTTAGCATATACATTGATTTAAAAACCCTCATTTAGGAAGTAAAGGACCTATATGCGGAAAACTACATGACACTGAAATAAGAGATAGAGGAAGATGTAAGGAGATGGAAGAACATACCATGTTCATGGATTGGTAGGATCAACATCATCAAAATGTCCATACTTCCTAAAGCAATCTATAGGTTCAATGCACTCCCCATTAAAATACCAACGACATATTTCACCGACCTAGAAAGAACTCTCCAAAAGTTCATTTGGAACAATAAAAGACCCCGAATAGCCACAGCAATCCTGAGAAAGAAGAGTAAAGTAGGAGGGATCTCAATACCGGACTTCAAACTATTGTATATTACAAAGCTACTGTTCTCAAAACAGCCTGGTACTGGCACAAGAACAGACATATAGATCAATGGAATGGAATCGAAAACCCAGATATCAACCCAAATCACTATGCTCAATTAATATTTGACAAAGGAGGCACAAATATACAATGGAGTCAAGACAGTTTCTTCAATAAATGGTGTTGGAAAAATTGGACAGACACATGCAAAAGAATGAAACTAAATCACCAACTTACACCATACATAAAAATAAACTCAAAATGGATACAGGACTTAAACATCAGACGGGAAACCATAAGAATACTAGAAGCATCCACAGGCAGCAAAATCTCAGACATATGCCAAAAGAACTTCTTCACTGATACTACCCCTAGGGCAATGGAAGCTAAAGAGAAAATAAACAAATGGGACTACATCAAAATAAAAAGCTTTTTTACAGCAAAAGAAACCATCAACAAAACAACAAGAAAGCCCACTGTGTGGGAGAACATATTTGCAAATGATACCACTGATAAAGGTTTAATCTCCAACATCTACAAACAGCTTATACAACTAAATAAAAGGAAGATAAATAATCCAATTAAAAATGGGCAATGGACCTAAATAGAACATTTTCAAAAGAAGACAGAAGGAAGGCCAAAAGGCACATGAAAACATGCTCAAAGTCACTAATTGTCCGAGAGATGCAAATCAAAACAACAATGCGGTACCATCTCACACCTGTCAGAATGGCCAACATCAACAAATCAACAAATGACAAGTGTTGGTGAGGTTGCGGAGAAAAAGGAACCCTCGTGCACTGCTGGTGCGAATGCAGACTGGTGCAACCACTGTGGAGAACAGTGTGGAGTTTCCTCAAAAAACTGAAAATGGAACTCCCATTTGACTCAGTTATCCCACTTCTAGGAATATATCCCAAGAAACTAGAAACACCAATCAGAAAGGATATATGCACCCCTATGTTCATAGCAGCACAATCTACAATAGCCAGAATTTGGAAACAGCCTAAGTGTCTGTCAGCAGATGATTGGATCCAAAAACTATGGTATATCTACACAATGGAATACTATGCTGCCATAAAAAAGAAGGAATTCTCATCATTTGCAGCAACCTGGATGGAATTGGAGAACATCATGCTGAGTGAAATAAGCCAATCAATGAAAGAGAAACACCACATGACCTCACTCATTTGTGGATAATAAAGAGCATTATAAACTGATGAACCAAAAGATAGATATAGAGACAGTATATCAACAAGTAGACTGTCAAATTACAGCGGGGAGGGGAGGAAGATCTGGGGGAGATAATAGATCAACCAAAGGACTTTTATACATGCATATAAGTACAACCAATGGACACAAAACTCTGGGGAGGGAGGGAATGTGTGGGAGGGAGGGAGGGGGGCAAAAAAAATAAATAAAATATATTAAATAAATAAATAAATAAACAAATAAGCTCCCCCCTCCCCCCCAAGCTAAACATGAGAGATTTGGTCCACTGATTCTGAAAGAAATGGAGTCACAAGAAATTCACCAGGAAATTCAGGAATTGGATTGTTATGATGATGTTCCAGAAGATGATGACATGATTGTCATTGAATAAATGAGTAAATTCTTGATACTGTAAAAAATAAAAAAATAAAAAAAATAAATGAGGTTTCTTACACTGTTAAAAAAAACAAAAAACCCTCATTTAGATTTCATAGAATAATAATTAAGATGATTGAGATAAATGGCATGCCATGTTAGTAATTGAATATTGCATAAACAAGCTACTGTGGCTATTATATGTTGGCAATTAGGTACTGGAAATATTAGGGGGAACACTTTGTAAAGTATATGATTATCTATCAACTATGCTGTATACCAAAACTAATACAAAATAATATTGAAAGTAAACTATAATTGAAAATTTTAAGAAAAAGTTGGTCAATAGATTCAGATACTGGTACTGTTCAAGAATACTGATTTTACTATATTGTCTATGAATGTCTTTATCTCAGATATATCTATATCCATCCATTCCCATGGGAATAAGCATGTTATAATATTTCTCTTTTATCTATTACATAATTTACAACTTAAGTCTAATCAAAGAATAGTATAAGTTATGATTTTCTTTACATGTGTATGTTTTTGTATCTCTCTCTCTCTCTCTCTCTCTCTCTCTCTCTCTCTCTATATATATATATATATATATATATATATATATATATGTATATATATGTATGTATGTATTTGAAAGTGCATCTTATTATAAACATCTCTAAATGTAGCTATAGAAAAGCCACTTGTAGTTTTCCTGCTATTGAAAAGCCACAATGTACTGCTTATATATTTTTTAAATTATTTTTGGAACAAGAACATGACCCTTTAAAAATTAAATGGATTTGAAAGGGGCTTGAATTCTGTTGCATAAGTTTCCAAGGAAACCAACTGTGTGCTAATGCCAACTAAAAGTCACTGAGAGCATGCTATGAACATGTGCAGCATGACCATAATCTCCCTCCCACCACTCCTTTGTCCTTTCTTCCTGCTGACAAGGAAGGAAAATTTAGAGGCTAGAAATTTGAGAATGAAAATAGGACTTTAAAAGGTTTGTGAACTGACGACTATAGGTCTGACTTGAATGAAAGCTGTTTGAAAGAGCATTTATATGATAAGCTGTTACAAGGTTTTAAAATTCTAAAACCATATAAAGGAGCTATGTCTATATTCCCACATATTTCTAACTCAAAAAATATTAGTCACTGTTTACTGAGGTATGAACTGAACAACTGGAAGTAGACTAAGTAGCCATGGCTGCTGCTTCATCAGGTTTACCCAATTTTTAATTAGTGTCAAAGTCTTAGTAGATATTACGAATCATATTTTATTATGTTGTAATCAGAAATGTAATAATTCAATTTGCATATGAATGCATGTAACACAAAAATGTCTGCTGATATTGCCCTTAGTCATTTGTGATGGGAAATGTCCATCTGAAATGGTTAATCAATACTATAGGGCTCAATGGAACTTGGAAAGCAATAGATATGGTTGTAAATGAAGCACAGGATTAATCTGAGTTTATGATCTGGAAGGAGGAAAGATTTAGACTACAGAGTCAAAAAGACAACAAAAGTCAATGTCAAGGGAATATTAGAGAAAGCAGAGGCAGACATATTGCTACAGAGATAAGAAGTCTTTGATGTACATGCCAAACCTGTTTGAGTCAGATAGCCTTTTATACTTTCCAGGCTATAGCATAGAATAATAACTGACTTTCCAGGAAGTGGCCAGGCCAGGACTAGATGCTGGCAAGCAGCTGCACTCTCCCAATTTGCTACTTTGGCCATTCTTCAAGTTGGAACACATCCTGACAGAATCCTTTCTGCTTGGATCATGAGGCCATAACCTAGCCAGCCTGTCCAATTGATGGCAACAATTGATTTGTTGGCCTCATATCTTGGAAGAAAGGGAAAGCCTTCAGTGTGCTATGTACAGCAAACCCATTTCTACATTTGATGGCAAACATCACAGGAACACACTGTGTTTATTTCTCAAACATTGTATTTAAATGGAAATTTCATCAACAACACATATAATGACAGTAAGGTAGAACAGTATGAACCAATTCAATTAGGTTTTTATTTTTCTATTCTGTATGTACTGACAAGAATGTAATGTGAGATGAAAAAGAATATATCTCTAACTATTCAAAGAATTTATTTTAGTCCATGATAGAGCAAATCTATTTAATAAAACAATTGTCTGAAATTCTATATACAAAAGTGGTAAAATAAATGGGGAGATTTTCTATAGTTGTTTTTAAAAGAACTTAAATTGGAGGGATTTTCTTCTTGTGCTAGAAAATTTCCAATTATTTTTTGATTCCTTGGCATGGCATAAATTTGATGAACCCCTACAGATGTCTCATAACTTTCCAATTGGAACATAAGAGGATCTCTTGGTTTTCTCAGCTGTAAGACATCAGTTTGACTACAGATATTTAAGTTCAGTGTAAATCAAGTATTTGTTTTCCACCATTAAGCTACTTGAATCAGAAAGCAGAAGTCTAATATTTCACTGTGATTAACCAGCATAGTGTTCAGATTAAAATCTTTGTTGTCTCTTGTTTTTGGTGGGAATTATGCCATCAGTAAAACTTATTACATATTTGTCCTCATACCCCCCACCACCTAAGTGAAATGTCAGTGAGATAGAGTTTTGAAAGAATTTGAGTCTGCTGTGATGTAATAAAGGAATGGAATACTTTGCAATGGTGGATGACACTGGCCTCAAAATAGATAGCCAGTAGTCAAGGTTTAAATTGTTTATAGGGACTAATTATAGCAAAACTGTGATTCTGTTGCTGCCTGACCTTAGCCTCAGGTTTCCTCTGCGGAACAAACACCTCTGACCCTAATTGGAGTGGCTCTCTGCTTTCTCTCACCTCATTTTTCTGCTAATGCTCAACTGTAGTCATTTACCCAGGACTGCTCTTTCTTCAAGGGACTACACTTGAGCGGATGCAAAGCTCTTCTTCAATGCTGAAAAGTACTGGTGCTCAAAACCAGTATCTTCCTGACCTCTTAGAAGAGTGGAGAAGTGAGAGAGTTGGGATGGTAGAGGTAGAATATACTATGATCAGAGACTGAATTATGTAGTCCAAACCAGCCTGATTCCTAAATAGAGGAGGTGACCAATTATATGGTATTATTTGGACATGGTCTTGTTCCACCTTAGCCTCAAAATATCCTCCTTATGAGCCTATACTAGTGTCTGATATTATATTAAAGATTGATTCCTCTAGTTTAAAGACTTCTCTACAAAATAAAAATCCTAATGTACAATATATCATAGTGCTTAGGTACTTAGTAAATTTCCAAATGTTAGTTGAATGAATAAGGAACTTGGATGAATAATATATTAAATGGATTCATAATGAAGTGTAAGTAGGGACTATTAATAAATAGGGACTATTATTTTACCAGATGACTCAACCATTTAAAACAATACTGCTCAAACTTTAATGTGTGTAATGTGTCTAATTTGGGAATCCTGTTAAAAGAGATTCAGGACTGGGCCAGACCTCAGAATCTGAATTTCCAACAGGTTTTTGTCGATGCCAATGGTATATTATACTTTAATAGCAAGGATTTTGAAGACCTTAGGGCAGGGTTTTTCAACTTGTGTGATCAAAGAATCTCTTGATGTATTTGTTAAACATTCAAAATCTCTAGGGGATAGTTTTGGAAATCTGTATTATCAATAAGTGCTTTGGGTGATTTATATGATTAAAAAATACTATTAGGAAGAAATGGAACAGGCTTTAAAACATGTGGCGGCTTTTGTGTATAAAGGAAAGGCTTAGAGTTCCAGGGAAGACTAGAAAACATATTCTGATATTTATGCTTTAGAGCCATTAGTATACATGGCCTGGAATTACAGAGCAGAAAAACAACAACAACAAAAAAGGAGCTGATTAATTTTTGTTTTTGTTTTTGATAGGTAGCATTGGTATCACTTTTTTACTAGCATAGTATATTATTTGGTTTTCTAGGTTTTTGTTTTGCTCCTTGAACAAGTTTGGTGTCTTAAAAATAATCAAGTTGGTAGACAAATCTTTGGATGTTGCCTTTACCTTCAGTTTTCCTTACATTTTTTTGTGTGAGTTTTTAAACCTTACTCCTTTTCTTAATCATAGATTCCATGAAATGTTGGGAAACCTTATTTTCTTGTACTAATAAGACAGAGATGTGAGGAAATAATCTATTAAGCAGGGCTTCTAGAGAGACTGTCACTTCTTTAATATCTATCCACCAAGCCATGGAACTGCATGAGGCCCAGCAGTAGCATGTAGTCAGCGGTGTGATTCAATCTGTTACTACCGGTATTCTGGTATATTATTTCAGGCATCACCAATGACCAAGGTGAAAGTTTTTCAAATAAGACATTTTGAATTAGATGTGCTGAAAGCTTGAGAGGCCACTGGGGATAGGCCTATATGAGCTGGGAAATTCAGGCATGGTGAAAATATCACTGATTTGCCAGAGGCCACATTACAAGTTTGTGGCATGGCTCATATTTGTATTAAAATTTTATTTGCAATCCCTTGATGCAGCCTTTGGGCTATTGATGTCCTAACTTTTTAAACTATTCTTTGGAAAGATATGATCTTCATACTAACATACTTTTGAATTCTGTCTCTCCCCTTTTCTCCTTCCCATCTGTATAACTAGGATAGAGGCTGGGATTTGCAGGCAACCACCTGGAAAGAGTTTTCAGGTTATTCAAAACAAGAAAAGAGCTTCTTTGTGAGATGTTAAACTTATTTTTGTCAACCTATATTCCAAGATGGAAAGGTAAAGAGAACCCAGACCCTATTCTTATCCCTTTATCCTCTCTCTTATTTCTATTTCCTTGTACTTTGAAACACTTTGACACATCTTTTCATGAAACATTCCAGTGAAGGCATCTATGACTATTTTTAAGGATTAGGAGTGGCAAGTTTAAATAGAGAGTTGACTTCATTGCTACTAGATGCTAGGGTGGGACTTTAGGGAAGTGATGCCAGGTGAATAGTGTATTTGGATTCATGTTTGCAATTTGGCTACCTTCAGGTGTGAATAACTGAGTGGGTCAAAGTATATGACACATTCTGCGCATTACTTATATACAAAGCTAATCTAGATAATTCATTTTGATTTCTAATGGTTACTTAAGAATAAAATTGTATAAAAGGGGTCAGATGACATTGAGGAACTCAGGCATAATCTCTCTGCTGCCTGAAAATAAGGATCAAGGGGTATCACCTCTTATATGTGGGAGGTTCAGGAGTTCCAGAAGGACCTGGTGGGTCCCTTGGTTTAAGGACACAAAAGTAAATGGAGATTTGGGAAGCTGAGTGGTATCTTGAAATCAAGGACTCTAACAAGTTCAAGGATTCTCAGCAAGATCAAGATAATTTTTTAAATGCGGAAGTTGCAACTAATGTATCTAAGGGAGACTGAGACTGTTTCCGAGGCTACTTAAAAAAGGCCTGTGGGCCAAGACAAAGTCCTGAAGTGGGGAGGAGGCAACCAGCAAGTCACATATACTTCTTTTTATTTTCTTTAACACTTTTCCTCCAACATCATGAACAAGTTGGTATTCCCAGTATACTCTTATTTGAGGTCATCTAAGTGGGTCTTTGTGTCTATATAAAACTTTCTGAGGATGTTTTATGTGTATGATGCTAGGATGCATAGATGGATGGCCAGGGAAGAAAGGGAAACATTTTAGAAATCGCCAATATTGGTGGTTGTACAAATTCACAGTTCTTGTACTGGAAAAATTGTAGTTTACAATAAAAAAATACCCCTAAATTTTAATTAAATTCATTTTCAGCCCTTCTCTCTAACTTGGCAGAGGAACTTAACTGTCTAAAGTCTCTGAAGCATTTTGATTGACACTAGTAAATGTAAAAGAAAAAGATATCTTCTTCAGCTTCTTTGATACCTATTTGAAATGCTAATTGACCGGCATGTATTCAGTCTACCTCCACTTCATACCAATCCAATCCCTCCCTAGGCGGATTTGCATATTTGATGAAAGTAGACTTTATATCAAGAAAATATGAACCAAAGAGAGATGAAAACTGAACCCAAATATGACAGGAAAATAGCTGCTCTTCAGTTTCTTGCCTTAATTTCTTCCCAATGGTCTCTCAAAGGCATCTACCCCCTAAAAAAGCAGCAGTACAATTTATGCAAATTAACTTTCCATTGAGATGGAATGAATTGGATTTTCTTATGGTTGTAAAAGCACAATTCCAATGTGTGTGTGTTTTCAATTCTATTATATTAATTTTCTACATTTTAATACTTCTGAAACAGGATGTTTTATAACTTGCTGATAATATCCTGTTCAACAAGCAGTATTTTGCTTTTACAATTAACTGCATTTTGGCATGGAGAAAATATAGATATAATACTAAGAGGATGGAGTTTCTGCAGCAAACAGGTAGGCTTAAGTTTAGAGGAAAAAGCCACAGACATAATGCCACTCAACTATATACTTAAACATTCTTAAAATACCCTGGCTGGCTGGCTCAGTTGGGTGGAGTATCATCCTATACACCAAAAGGTTACAGGTTTGATTCCCAATCAGGCACATACCTAGGTTGCAGGTTTCATCCCAGATCAGGATGCATATGGGAAGCAACAGATCAATGTTTCTCTTTCACATGGTTATCTCTCTCCCTCCCTTTCTTACTCTCTCTCAAAACAAATAAATAAATAAACAAAATAATAAACATATAATTAAGTGAGGATAAAATAAAATAATTAAAATGGTAAAATTTGTTATAATATTTTACTACGATAAAAAATTTAACCCATAAAATATGTAACAGTCCCTTGGATTAACAAGTCAGTATTATGCAAAGCAATCAGCACTGTGTAAGGCATATTGAAGCAGAGCTTTCCATAGAAATTACCTTGGAGGCTTCGATGATAGAGAACAGTGTGTGTGTGTGTGTGTGTGTGTGTGTGTGTGTGTGTAAAGTTAAAGTCTTCTCACATTCATAATATACCCTTCTTGTCACTTTAGATGGGGTCCCAGCTGATTGTGACCAAGAGTATGTAGCCTTTTTTAAAAGTACAGTTTTTGTTACAAAGCAAGAGAATGAATTTGTTCAAAGTAGAAGGTTGTAGGCTTCCCCTAGTCTTGCATGTTATAACTTGCCTAGTAATCTGTCATCAAAGAATATGCCAACTGCCATGAGAGACGCACTTAAAAAAAGGGTGCTTTTCCCACAATCCAGTTCATTCAGCCAGCAAATGTGTTTTAAGTTAATTTAAAAAACCAATTTAGCCGAAACCGGTTTGGCTCAGTGGATAGAGCATCAGCCTGTGGACTGAAAGGTCCCGGGTTCGATTCCGGTCAAGGGCATGTACCTTGGTTGTGGGCACATCTCCAGTGGGAGGTGTGCAGGAGGCAGCTGATCGATGATCCTCTCTCATCGATGTTTCTAACTCTCTATCCCTCTCTCTTCCTCTCTGTAAAAAAAAATCAATAAAATATATTTTAAAAATAAATAAATAAATAAACAAACAAATAAATAATTTAAAGGCTTCTTCAGGCCTAGTGTGTTTGGGAACTACTAGTTAGTGTATCTGAAATGATCATTGCACAATTTAAAGAGAAGCCTCCTTGTCTTTTTAGCCAGAAGGCGAGCACACTAGTTCTTGGCTGGCTACAATCTGGGGCCTTTCTCATTTTGAACACACAATGAGCACAGGCATTAATGATCATTTAGGAATATGACTTGGGCTGTTTTGATCTTATGAAAAGCATGTCTAAGTACACATGCCTTTTTCCTGGTCAGGGTATTTATTATTTTGTTTCATTTCATTAAAAAAATTCCTTAAATAATTGACTATGCCCAACATATCTTCTTAATTAATAAATTCTCAAGGGATATATCTCATTGTTTTAAAAAGCTTACAAATTACATATTCAGTGATTTGGTTTGATTTTCTTTTCTGTGCATTTAAAAACAGGAAATAAGAGAGGATTCTCAAATCAGATTTGGAATTTCACACTTGGGTACATAATAATTGTGTTTAGCTCATGAATGTACATAAATAAGTGAATAGCTGTTTTAATCATTGGTAGCTGCTGGATCCATAGCTATTATATTTACTAGAGGCCCAGGGCATGAAATTCGTGCATGGGGGTGTGTGTGTCCCTCAGCCCAGCCTGCACCCTTTCCAATCTGGGATCCCTAGAAGGATGTCCAACTGCCTGTTTATACCCAATCCAAGTGGGCAGTCGGACATCCCTAAATGGGCAGTCAGACATCCCTCTCACAATCCAGGACTGCTGACTCCCAACCGTATGCCTGCCTGCCTACCTGCCTGATTGCCACTAACCATTTCTGCCTGTCAGCCTGATCACCTCCTAACCACTTCCCTGACATCCTGATCAATGCCTATCTGCTCTCCTGCTGGCCTAATTGCACCTAACTGCCCTCCTCTGCTGGCCTGGTCACTCCTAACTGCCCTCCCCTACCAGCCAGGTCCCCCCAACTGCCTTCCCCTGCTAGCCTAGTTACCCCCAACTGCCCTCCCCTGCAGGCCAGGTCACCCCTAACTGCCCTCCCCTGCTGCCCTTGTCACCCCCAGATTCCCTCCCCTACAGGCCTTGTCACTCCCAACTGCCCTCCCCTTCAGGCCTGGTCGCCTCCAACTGCCTTCCTCTGCCAACCAGTCACCCCCAACTGCCCTCCCCTTCCAGCCTGATCACCCACAACTGCCCTCCCCTGCTGGCCATCTTGTGTCTACATGGGGGCAGCCATCTTTGACCACATGGGGGTGGCCATCTTATATGTTGGAGTGATGGATGATCAATTTGCATATTACCTCTTCATTATATAGGATACTCTGAATTCTATGTGTTATTCTCAGTGAAGTTTTGAATGGAGTTAAAACACCTTGTTTTTTGAGGCCTTGATCTGCTATTTATAGGGTGCTTTTGAGAGATTCATATAATAATATTGTTTCTCAATCCTCTCATTTGTAATTATAAAATAGGGATAATGCATACAAGTTCTTTGGTTGATCTATAATCCACACACCCCTGCATTCCCTCATAGTAAACGTTTAAGAGTCTATTCAATGCTTCTATGACACTGGTTCTATTTTTGTATATCAATTTGTGTTATTTATTATATTCCACAAATGAGTGAGATCTTGTGATATTTATTAAATGTGTCCTCATTTTTCAACTGAGGCACAAAGAACTTGCTCAGGGTGATACAGCCAATAGTAGCAGTGGTAGGATTCTAATCCAGACAGTCCAGTTCTACAACTTATTCTTTTAATTCATAGTTTCCTATCTAGAAGGGGTTTTGAGGCTCAAATCAAATGTAATCACGCATGTGAAAGTGCTTTGAAAACTATAAAATACTAGCTAAATAGGAAATATTATAAAAGTTACTGAGCCTAGCAGAAGGCCTTGGTTTCCTTGGAGGCAGCATTTTCTTGGCAGTAAGGAAAACGTTGCTATGTTAGAGAGAAAGTTATAATATATTAGGAGTGATGCTTTGGTTTTAAATGGCTTTAAAGCCTAGTATAGCAGAAATCTCACTACACTGAAAGGAAGTAAAACTAAGTTTTAGTGCCAGCTGAGCTACTAATAAACTAGTTGACCTTGACTAAATCATCTAATTTCTCTAAACCTCAGTTTCATTAAGGTGATTGGTGTAGACAATGGTTCTTAACCTTTCAGGGACCATGACCTCCTTACACATTACTTTATGTAGTCTAATAACACTATGGTGCCTCTCCACACATTTTGTTCACAATTTTAGGGTTTCACAGATGCCCTAAAGCCCACCATGTTTCTACAGTCCCAAGGTTAAAAACTCCAGGCCTAGATGTTAGAAATTCTTTGCAGCTGTCAGATTCTAAAGTTGGAACCATACTTTGCAAATGTATGATTTTTATAAAGTTTTTTTTTATTCTTTATTGCTTAAAGTATTACATGAGTCTCTGCCCCTCCCCATTGACCTCTCCCCAGCTGCTTCTACCCCCTAGCACATGCCCCCACCCCAACTGTTTATGTCCATTGATTATACTCATATGCATGCATACAAGTTCTTTGGTTGATCTATAATCCACACACCCCTGCATTCTCTCATAGTAAACGTTTAAGAGTCTATTCAATGCTTTTATGACACTGATTCTATTTTTTGTATATCAATTTGTGTTATTTATTATATTCCACAAATGAGTGAGATCTTGTGATATTTATTTTTCTCTGACTGGCTTATTTCTCTTTGCAAATGCTCTCCAGTCCACGCCATGCTGTTAAATTCTTTCTTTCTTTCTTTCTTTCTTTCTTTCTTTCTTTCTTTCTTTCTTTCTTTCTTTCTTTCTTTTCTTCTTTCTTTCTTTCTTTCTTTTTAACAGCAGTGTAGTATTACATTGTTTATCTGTATCACAGTTTTCTAGTCCAATCATCTGCTGATGGGCACCTAGGCTGTTTCCAAATCTTAGCTATTGTAAATTGTGCTGCTATGAACATAGGAGTGCATATATCCTTTCTGATCGGTATTTCTGTTTTCTTGGGATATAGTCCTAGGAGTGGGATTACTGGGTCAAATGGCAGTTCCATTATTATTTTTATAAGAAAACTCCATACTGTTCTCTACAGTGGCTGCATCAACCTGCATTCCGACCTGCAGTGCATGAGGGTTCCTTTTTCTCCACTTCCTCGCCAACACTTGTCATTTGTTGACTTGTTGATGATGGCCATTCTGACAGGTTTGAGATGGTACTTCATTATGATATTGATTTGCATCTCTGGGATGATTAGTGACTTTGAGCATGTTTTCATATCTCTCTTGGCCTTCTGTTATGTCCTTTTTAAAAAATGTCTATTTAGGTCCTTTGCCCATTTCTTTTATTGGGTTGTTTATATTCCTTTTGTTAAGTTGTATGAGTTCCCTATAAATGTTGCAAATTAAACCCTCATTGGAGATAACATTGGCAAATATGTTCTCCCATGCAGTGGGCTTTCTTCTTGTTTTGTTGATGGTTTCTTTTGCTGTGCAGAAGCTTTTTATTTTTATGTAGTCCCACTTGTTTATTTTCTCCTTAGTTTCCATTGTACTAAGAGCTGTATTGATAAAGATATTGTTAGGACATATGTCTGCTATTTTTCTGCCTATGGATTCTTTTAAGATTGTTATGGTTTCCCATCATATGTTTAAGTCCTTTATCCACTTTGAGTTTATGTTTTGTGTATGGCATAATTTGGTGGTCTAATTTCATGTTTGTTTTTATTTTTATTTTTTGTATATATCCAATTTTCCCAACACCATTTATTGAAGGTTCTATCTTATTATTTTTCTGTTCTCCACTTTATTTTTTAATTTCTTTATTAATTAAGGTATTACATATGTGTTCTTATCCTCCCATTGCCCACCACCACCCACTCATGTCCTCACCTCCCTGTTGTCTGTGTCCATTGGTTTAAGTCCTTTATCCATTATGAGTTTATTTTTGTGTATGGTGTAATTTGGTGGTCTAGTTTCATTTTTTTTGCATGTATCTGCCTAATTTTTACAACACCATTTATTGAAGAGGCTATCTTGACTTCATTGTATGTTCATGCCTCCTTTGTCAAATATTAATTAAGCATAATGGCTTGGGTCTATTTCTGGGATCTCTGTTCTGTGCCATTGGTCTACATGTCTGTTCTTGTGCCAGTACCAGGCAGTTTTGAGGACAGTGACTTTGTAATATAGCTTGCTGTCTGATATTGTGATCCCTCCAACTTTGAATCTCAAGATGGCTGCAGCTATTTGGGGTCTTTTTTATTATTCTATATGAAGTTTTAGAAAGTTTGTTCTAGGTCTTTGAAGTATGCCGTTGCTATTTTAATCAGGATTGCTTTGAAAATATAGATTGCTTTGGGCAGTATGGACATTTTAATGATGTTGGTTTTACCAATCCATGAACACAGTATATTCTTCCATTTGTTTATGTCTTTCTCTATCTTATCTTTCAGTGCCCTATAATTTCTGAGTACAGGTCGTTTACCTCCTTGGTTAAGCTTCATAAGTTCTTTAACAGAAAATTGGCCTTTATAAATTATGGCAAGTCTGTATGAAATTACTGTGCTGAGATGGACAGAATCACATGATTTAGAGTTTAGGAATGTATCAAAATTGATAGCAATGAGTATAGCTATAATAACTCACAAAAATAATTCTGCATTTCAATTTCATTTTGCTGAGGAACTTTTTTGAAGGGGGCAGGAGAGAGTCACAGTGGCCATATACAACTCAGTAGATTAATCAGACATTCAGATTTCCAGTGCTGAATGTGCATTTACAAAAGTGATTGGCTTACTGCTTTTAGTCTGGTATCAGCAGAAGATAACAGCACTCTTTCGTGCTGGTCCATAGAAAGCAGCGTTTTTTTTTATTTTTTTTATTTTTTTATTTTTAGATGCAAGCTTTGGCATGGAAGCCCTAAAGAATTTTATATCTATAAAAGTAGACAATGTCAACCCCAACTGGGTGTGATATTTGTGGGTGGTCTGTTTGTGAGACATTTCTATTACTGTGATGAGTCCTGCTGTAGTTGTTAAAATTAAGCGTCTGTCATATCCATTTCCTGGTGTTTTGAAACAGCTACAAGAATTGTCAAAGAATCTCAAAGTCAATGTAATGGTAGAGCAAACACGAAGTGTTTTTAGCAAGAATCCAATCTACCCTCTCATTTTATCAATGAGAACTACTGAGATTCTCTCTTAGATCTGGTCCATTAGAAACAGACAGAAACAGGTTTGCCTGCAGGAAATTTATTGGGGATCACTCCTAGGAACAAATTTGTAAGGAAGTGAGTAAAGCACTTTCAGACAGAAGGAGCCCGTTGAACTGTGATGCAATAGCAACAAAGGCCTTAGCCTGCTTCATAAAGAGCTCACAAGCTGAGGTGTTTCTTCAGACTTATCTCCAATTGAGGACAAGGGGGACATGACTTTAAATGCCTGCATTGCTGGATATTTGGATGTCAGCTGCCCATGGGAAGGGACCATAACATTGGACAAGTCGGATCCCTTTGACTAAGGATAGTTTCTAGAGAGGGATACAGTTGTGAGACATCACAGCCAACACTCCTGGAAACTGGGGGGATGAATGCCTTGGTCCTAAAAGGGGTTCTGAGTGACATACGAGAGCATCTGCTACAAAATTAAATCATTAGCTTGGGCCACCGTCATCATTCACCTAGATCACTGCACTAGCCTTCAAACTGGTTTCCTACCTTCAGTTTTGCCTTTTTTCAATCTATTTTCTATACTCCAGCCAGTGTCATCTTTCTAAAACCCAATTCCTATCATGTGCTATGGCTTACAACTCTTTAATGGCTCCTCATGCCTAAACATCTTAATATGACTACCAAAGCCCTTCATGATCCAACTTTTATCTTTAGCAACAGCTCTTATAATTTCACACTTGACCTTCACAGACTAACCATGAAACTACTTGAATTTCCAAGAATGTATGATGCTGTCTCTTACCTTTGAGCCTTAGCCTATGCTATTCCCTTTGGAACACTCCATCATATACACATACTCCTAGGTAACTTCCAATTTAAATTACCCCTTTTAAAAGAAGCCTTCACTGAGTGTTTCCGTACTATCCTATAATTACTCTTATAACTATTCTCTATTACCATATATAATAAAAGCCTCGGTGGCATCATGCCCTTGCTTGATGCCCTCGTGCAGTGTCATCACAAAATGGCCACCACAAGATGGCTGCCACAAGATGGCCATGCACACAGTGGAGGCAGGGCCCAGAGGCCACTCCGTGCAGTGAGGTCTGGGGATCCTGTGGCTCTGCACAGCGTGGAGGAGCCTGGTCCAGACAGAGGAGGAGGGTCATAGCAGGGGAGGGCCATTGGGGACAATAAGGCCAGCAGGGGAGGGCAGTTGTGGGTGATCAGGCAGGCAGGGGAGGGCAGTTGGAGGTGATCAGGCTGGCAGACAGAAGAGGTTAGGAGCAATCAGGCAGGCAGCCAGGCAAGCTGTTAGGAGTCAGTGGTCCTGGGTTGTGAGAGAGATATCCAACTGCTGGTTTAGGCCTGATCCTGCGGGAGGAGTCCCAGATTGGAGAGGGTGCAGGCCAGGTTGAGGGACACCCCCACCTCCATGCATGAATTTCGTACACTGGGCCTCTAGTACCGTAATAAATTTCCCTGTTTCACATCTGTCTCATCTCTAGATTATAAGCTCCTTTAGGGAAGGAAGAATGTCATTGGTATGCATCCCCTGAACTTAGAACAGTGATTAGTATGTGGTAGGTACACAATAAGTACTTATCAAATGTATAGTGATTTATCTTGTCCAAGGTTCCACTTGTGCATGCCCAGGGATGGGTTGCCTTAATGTTTTGTTTATTTCCCATGAGGACAAACCATCTGACCATGTTCTATGTCTGTGTCCACATGGAATTATATGAAACCAGGCCATTGCAAATATAAAATGTAATCACATCATTGATGAAAAAGCCCTGCCGAAGTGAGAAATGTATAATAAGATCTTTAAAATGGATGTGACCTATGTATCAGATTCTTATAACTCCTCTGAAAGGAGATTTGAAAGAGACTGTAATCCTGTGAGGTATGTGGAGTTACATGTTGAATTCTGATAGCATTTGAAGATGATAGACTTGAGAATGAAGGTATTAATCATGATCAATAAGCTTAATCATTAATTATAGACATGTCTCCCTTCTGACAAATTTTCAGATTCTGCAGGGATTTGACTGTAGGAGGTTTTAGCAGCAGTATTGCAGAAGCAGAGCCAGATTAAAATTGTGGTACTTAAACATTATTGCCAAGAGACTAAATTAAAACAAAACAAAACAAAACAAAACAAAAAAACAACCTTCTGGGTAATGTGTAAATTCCAGAGAAGTTTTATGCCTATTTTTTTTTTTTTTTTGGCCAAAAATGGTCTCTAATAATATAGGTGGGACATGTACCTCTATTATATAAGCTGACCTTTAAAAATGTTACAACAAGGCATTAATCAGGCCATCTTCTCCAGAGCTAACAAGGATTAGACAGGGAAAAAGATGCCACCATCCTTTGTGTATAGTTATTCCTCCTGTGGCTTCTCTTTCACCAATTTCTTTGTTTTCTCTTGGCTGCAGATTCTCAGCAAAACTTAGGGTTATCAAGAGAGGTGACTTCAATATTCTGAGAGGTCACACATAATTTGTGACATTACATATCTGAGGTTGGTTAAGAAAATGCCTCTCAAGCAATGAGTCTTAAACTTTTAAAGTGGTTGTGCACGTCTTAGATCTTGATAAAAACAAAGGCACTTCTTTCCAGAAAATGAGTTTGCAAAAATTTTGCATTAAATTCTATGAGGATCATGGGCTCCTAATGCCCTTCAATAAACCAGCTATTAAAAACTTAGAGATAAAAAGGCTTCTATTTATTGAGTGCTGACTATGTAGCAGGCACTGGGCTAAATATTTGATAAGCATTATCTCATTTAAGTTACACAATAACTCTATGGGGCATGGACACATTATTTTATAGTTCAGAGGTAAGATAGAATGTTTCATTTTTCATATGTAGACTATCTGCACAGAGATACAAATGGTGGGATGTCTCTTGCAAACTAGATTAAAAACCATCATTCTATCCTTACTTCATTTACTAATAATGTATATTAGGAGTTGCTAAGGGTTGTTTGCATGGCAAAATTCAAGTCATTATCCCTTTTCTAAAGTGGAAATATTTGATCAATTTTTAAAACATTTTTTATTCTTAATTACAGGTACAATAGTCAATAATAAATATAGTATAATTTCAGAATTTTGTTTTATGATAAACTCTATTACAGATACTATGACACCATACATATTTGGTATGCATCCCTAGAAAATACTTTATCCTTCAGAGTGAAGATAATATCAACACATATAAAAATCAATAATTCTTTAATATTATTTAATACCCAGTGGACATTCAGGTTTCTTCAGTGGTCCTCCAAATATTCTTCATCTTTTTGTCCAAACCAGGATTTAATTCAGGACATATGTAATATCTGATTTTAATGATAACTGTCTTTTAATCTAGGACAGTTCCTTTTTTTTCATTACAAGAACTTTCTAAATAGACCAAGTTAATTGTTTTCTGAGCTTCCTTGAGGTGCTGTTTAGCTGGTTTCTATCTCCCCTTTATTTCTTGTAAACTGAAAATTGGATATAAAGGGTTGTTTAGATCCGAGTGAAACATTTTTTTACAATTACAGTTGACATTTATTATTATTTTATATTAGTTTTAGGTGTATAGTGTAGTGATTAACAGTTATATAGCTGAAATCGGTTTGGCTCAGTGGATAGAGCGTCGGCCTGCGGACTCAAGGGTTTGGGGTTCGAGTCCATCAAGGGCATGTGCCTTGGTGGCGGGCACATCCCCAGTGGGAGGTGTGCAGGGGGCTGCTGATCGATGTTTCTTTCTCATTGATGTTTCTGACTTTCCATCCCTCTCCCTTCTTCTCTGTAAAAAATCAATAAAAAACCGCAGCCTCACACAACAATTTCAATAAAATACAACTAAAATACAAAATGGACATTACCCAGAACTATAGGAAAGTCGATTGACTGGAAATTTTACAACGAGAAGGAAAGAGAAAACCAGAAGAAAAATCAGAGGAGCTGTAAAAGCCTAAGGTACAGAGACATGTTGCGTGTGTGGAGAGGATGGAGCCGGAGAGGAGGGGGAGGCTGAGTGCCTGGCTGGCATTCCCTAGCGGGAAGGAGATTAAAGCTCTGGACTGTGCTGAACCCCAGATCCAACAGCACTGAACCCCAGTTCTAGGCCAGACCCTGGCGACCCAGGCTCATACAGAGGGAGCCTGGGCTGTAAAGCGGAATCTCAGGGGACCGGCGAAAGGCAGTCCCACAGGCACGCGCATTGCATGCAGAGAACAGACTGTTAACTGTGCCGCTGGAATGCCCTAATGGGAAAGAGACAAAAGCTCCAGACTTCTCTGAACCCCACTTCCAACTCCACTTCCAACTGAACTGAACCCCAGTTCTGGGCTCATTGGGGGAGAGCCTAGACTGTTTGGTAGCAGGCAAAACTCAAGGGCACCTTTCTCTCAGAGGTGCTTGCAGAGAGTACCCAAGGACACTGAGGAACACAGACACAGGAACCTCGTAGGGTGGGGCTGATGGAAGCCAAGGCTGTAGGCTCCACCCTGAAACTCTGCCCCATCCAAGCTGAACACAGAGACTTTTAAGGCTACCAACTCAGGGAAGCTGCGAAAATGCCGAGACAAGGAAACAGATCACAAACAAAAGAAATGGAGGACAAAAATAAATTGGATATAGAGTTCAAAACCACACTTATAAGGTTTTTCAAGAATATCCTAGAAAAGGCTGATAAAATAAATGAGACCTATGAGGATATGAAAAGGGATCAACTAGAAATAATAAGGAATCAACTAGAAATAAAGAATACATTGTCTGAAATAAAAAAATATTATACAGAGTCCTAAAAACAGAATGGAAGATCGCAAGAATCAAGTCAAAGATTTGGAACATAGAGAGCCAGAAGACACTCCTCCACATAAGCAAGAAGAATTGAGAAAGTTGAAGATAATGTAAGAAACCTCTGGGACAACTTCAAGCGAACCAACAACAGAATTATGGGGGTCCCAGAAGATGAGAGAGAGCAAGATACTGAAAACATACTGAAAGAAATAGTGACAGAAAACTTCCCCCACCTGGTGAAAGAATTAGACCTACAAGACCAGGAAGTGCACAGAACCCCAAACAAAAGGAATCCAAAAAGGACCACACCAAGACACATCATAATTAAAATTCCAAGAGCAAAGGACAAATAGAGACTATTAAAAGCAGCAAGAGAAAAGCAGGTAGTTACCTATAAAGGAGCACCCATACGATTGTCAGCTGATTTCTCAACAGAAACCATGCAGGCTAGACAGGAATGGCAAGAAATATTCAAGGTGATGAATAGCAAGAATCTATAGCCAAAAATAATCTACCCAGCAAAGCTATCACTCAGAATCGAAGGCCAGATTAAGAGCTTCACTAATAATAAAAAAAAAAAAGCTAAAGGAGTTCATCACCGCCAAACCAGAATTATATGAATTGCTGAAGGGGGTTCTTTCAGAAGAGAAAGAAAATAAGGATAAAAATTATGAACAACAAATACATAACTATCAACAAGTGAATCTAAAAACCAAGGGAACTAAAAAAAATCTGATGAACAATATTAACTGGTGAATATAATAGAATCAGAGGTATAGAAGGGGAGTGAACTGACGATTCTCAGGAAAAAGGGGAGAGGGGGGTGTGGGAAGAGACTGAACATAAACTGTGCACCTATGGATGAGGACAATGGGGGGTGGGGAAAGGGCAGAGGGTGGGGTGTGAACCTGGTGGAGGGGAGCAATGGAGGGGGAAAAATGAGGAACATTCGTAATAATATGAACAATAAAGATTTATTAAAAAGTAAGTAAATAAATAAATAAAAATAAAAATAAAAAATAAATAAAAATAAAATATATATTTAAAACAACAAAAACCCAGCAATTATAAAACTTAGCAAGTGATCTCCCTGAAAATTCTAATACTCACCTGGCACCATACATAGTTATTACAATATTATTGACTATATTCCTTATGCTGTACTTTAACAGAAACAAACTCAGATGCAGAGAGCAGATTGAAGATTGAGAGATGGGAGGGGGTTTGGGGACTGAATAAAAAAGGTAGAGGGATTAAGAAGTACAAATTTGTAGTTACAAATAAAACACTTTTGACAAGATTATACCATAGGTGATGTTGAGTACTCGACACTGAGTGGCCAGATTATTATGGTCTCTGAACGCATAATAATCTGGCCAATCAGTGTATATCCTATATGATAAAAGGCTAATAAGCAAATTGTCCCCTCGACTAGGAGTTCGACCAACTGACAGGCTGGCCAACCACCCATGTCCCCCTAGCCAGGCTGGCCAGACCCCATCCATGCACGAATTCATGCACTGGGCTGCTAAAACACACACACACACACACACACACACACACACACACTGAGTGGACATATTATTATGCGTTCATAGATCATAATAATCTGGCCACTCAGTATAGATTACATCACATTAATTAGAAGATTGTCCCACTCAGTGATGTTAGAATTGAACATTACATTAAGCATTAAGGTGATGATTGCCTAATGTCAGGAATTTTGGGCAAGCTTTCCATCTATCTAAATCCTTCTTGGGATCCCCAGTTCCCCTCCCAACTTGTCACTGGTGCCTCACAACTCTTTAATAAGCATCAAGTTAGTTAATGCCATAATCATATCTAAAGGCAAGTAAATTACTGATTTTAGAACCTTTAAATTCTTTCTTCAGAGTTCAGGTAAGGAGATAAAAATAGCACTTCCTAAATTGACCAGAAAATAGCTTCTGGGGAAACTAAAGAAAATATGAGAAGCTTTACAACTTGTCTGAGAGATGGTGTGAGTCTTAGCACTGTCAAGCATAGAAGACCCTTTCAGGAAGAGATTTGCCTTTTTCCCAGAGAACACATTGACTATGTGACAAATATGTACATGAGAAGTAATGTTCAAGCCTGCTGCTCTTAGAGCAGTTTGAGGTTGAGCAGGTTAATCTGAAGTGATGACCTGTCTCCACAGCGGTTGCCCTCACTCCTGCCACATGCAAGCTTGCCTCTCTTGATGGTGTGCCCAACTTAAGCTCTTCCCCATCCCTGCAACAAATGAAAACACTCATTTGTGACAGTTATATTCTCTGTTTTTCTTCTATGTAATGCCTGTTACAAATCAAGAATTATATCATGTTCTTCATAATTAGGGAATAGAGTTTATTTTTCTATATTTTAAATTAAAACTGGAGGAGGTGGTGCATGGCTGTAAACTAGGACCATGATTGTTAAATGGTGAGTTTGCAGGTGGTACCAACTGTGGGAGAGATTTTGTTTTTTTGGGGGGAGAGATTTTTAAGGCCATATCTTCATGATGCTCTTTAAATCACACTAGATAGGTTGCTACATATCTTGCTTTCTTATAAGGCTAACCTTGTTTGAGGAAAAATAAACAAAACTCATAACAGTTATCTGTCTAAAACACTTTCTCCCCTTAGTTGTGTTTGCTTTATAAAACAGCTTCAAAGGGAACATATTTCTGGTTAGGATTTCCAAATTAGTAAATATGAAGTTGTCTGTGGCAACTCCTTAGTTACCAGAACAATATACAACATAGGCGTTCACTCAGCATATTGATTTTACCATTGAAATTGAAAGGCATCTTCTCTGATGAGTTTTGGGAGTCAAAGTTATAAGTCTGAATAGAGATGCTATAGATTTGGTCAGTTTTGATGCACAGAAGGGCTACTAATTATTGTGAAGTAAATGCCTTGAATATACAGTGACAAGTTGTATTGGAAATTGGCAACTTTCCAGAGCTGTGTGCCAGTACTCCATTTATTCACTCTCTTGGGAGTGAGCAGCTGCTTCAGTGAGTGGAGGCCTGGCTCTTGCTATTAGCAACATTGGGGTGGGTTCTGTGAGTATGAGAGAGGGCAGCAGTGTCTGTGCCCCCTGGCTGCAGGCTCCCTTCTGCATTTCTCAACAGTTATGCTTAAGGTTAACCTTGCCAATGGATCCCATTCTCCCAGTTGCTAATTAAATTAAACACACACTCCATAATGTATCCCCTAAATACTTATTAAGAGCCTACACTATGGCAGGAGTTGTGGCAGATGCTACAGATACCATTGTAAATAGGACTGACATGTTCTCATCAAATTTAGTCTCCTGGCAAGACAGTAAATAAATACAAATTTATAAGTTTTGAGTACTATGAAAGAAATAAACAGTGGCTGGGATTGAAAATATGGTAAGCATAGGCTCACTTAGTTATACAGGGTGATCAGAGAAGAATTTCTATTATGTGTCACACACTCCACTAAAAGCATAGTTAAAAAGACTTAGGTGAGTTCAGCCAGTGGTTGAGCATTAACCTATAAACCAGGATGTCACGGTTTGATTCCTGGTCAGGGCACATGACCATATTTTGGGCTCGAACCCTAGGAGGGGACATGCAACAGGCAGATGATTAATAATTCTATCTCATTGCTGAAGTTTCTATCTCTCTCTCCCATTCCCTTCCTCTCTGAAATCAATAAAAACATATTGAGTTGGTGAAGAAAGACTAAAAGGACTTGTGTGAGATATGGTCCTTGTCCTGAAGATTCATCAGTTTATAGTAATTTCAATAGGCTAGGCAAAGCACGTATGAAGCATAATGGAAACCAAGAGAAAGGAGCAATGACTTCTTCCTGGGGTAGTACACAAATAGTAGAAAGAGAAAGGCTATTCTTCTAGTTGAATGATAACCAGAAGATTGCTGTGTGAACATGAAGAACAGTGGGTAAGAAAGTCTATATAAAGACAAAGGTAAGAATTAAGGTATCATGGCATATTTGAGGGGATGAGGTAGGACATCTTGGAATTCTGATCTCAAATGAGCTTTTCTGCAGGACCCCAGCATGGAGAATGTCTCAATGTAGGGCTACTCTGTTTAAAGCATTAGAGAAGGTGACAAGGAACTGTAGCACTTTTTTTTATGGCTGCCACAGCAAATGACCACAATGTTTGCAGCTATGTAAAAGCAACACAAATTCATTATTTTATAGCTCTGAAGGACACTAGGCCAAATAAAATTGTTAGCAGGGATGCATTTCTTTCCAGAGGTTCTAAGGGACAATCTGTTTCCCTGCCTTTTCCAGATTCTAGAAGCTTCCCGCCATTCTTGGTTTATGGTCCCCTTCCTTGATCTTTAAAGCCAGCAACTTCACATCTCTCTGACCCTTCCTCACATTTCTCTATGACCACAGCTGGGATACTTTCAAGGACCCAAATGATTATATTGGACCCTCCTTGATAATCCAGATTAAACTCATATCAAGGTCCTTAACCATATCTGCAAAGTCCTCTTTTCTATGTAAGGAAATATATTCTTGGGTTCTGAGAATTTGGATGTGGACATCTTTGGGAGCTGCTATTCTGCCTACCGGGAAGCTAGAATCTATCCCCCATTCATTTCCCATAACTTTTACAAGACACTTCTGAAGTATCCTAGGACTTTACAGACATTTTGAAATCACTGCTATAAAGTGCCTGTGCTTACCTATGAATTAACATGTTATGTGAGTTTATTTGAAAGGGGGATGAGATGAGGGTTGGCACATTGTGCCATATTCACAGAACTTAAACATTATTTCCTTACATAGATCTACCCTAACAAGCTCACATGAAGTTAGTGCCCCCTACTATATATTTTGACAGTATCTTTTACTTCATCTGTCTGTGTATATTTGTTTGTGTAGGTAAAGTCAAAAGGTTCAAAGTGTGTGAAGATATGAAGCAACTTTTACTCAGTAACCATTTTTTGAGAAAGGCACAAAAATATATATTGGTGAATAAAAAATACATTCCCTTCCCTTTCGTTCCCTTACCACTATTCTCTGGCTGGGGAGACAACACAAAACAAATGGTTCAGAATACATAGCAAATGTTTTAAAATAGAACATGGGTATTTATCTTTCATTGACTGGCTTATTTCACTTAGCATAATGCTTTCCAGTTCCATCCATGCTGCTGCAAATGGTAACAATTCCTTCTTTTTTTTTAAAGTAGTGTGGTATTCCATTGTGTAGATATACCATAGTTTTCTGATCCAGTCATCTGCTGATGGGCACTTATGCTGTTTCCAAATTTTAGCTATTATAAATTGTGCTGGTATGAACATAGGAGTGTATATATCTTTTCTGATTGGTGTTTCTAGTTTTCTTGGGATATATTCCTAGAAGTGGAATTACTGGGTCAAATGGGAGTTCCATTTTTTTTTTTTTTTTTTTGAGGAAACTCCCTACTGTTCTCCACAATGGCTGCGCCAGTCATTTATGGGTAATAAAGAACATTGTAACCTGATGAACAAAGATAGATACAGAGGCAGAGAAGCATTGGAAAGACTGCCAAATTACAGCAGGAAGGCTGAAGTGGGGGAGGAGGGGTGGTAAGAGATCAACCGAAGGACTTGTATGCATGCATATAAGTATAACCAATGGATACAAGACACTGCGGGTGAGGGGATGTATGGGGGTAGGGTGGGGGGAATGGAGGAAAATAGACACATATGTGATACCTTAATCAATAAAAAAGAAGAAAAAAATACATCTGGGGTGGAAAGCAGCCAGAGGTTTTCCTGGATGACCCTGAGAGCTGCATACCTGGAGGGGCCTGTCCATCATGGTGAGGTGACAATGGGGTGGAAAGAGGCATGAACTACATGTTCTGAGACCAGATGATAAGATGTCTAAATCAGCAGATGCTCACACAGAGGGGCAATGACAGTTGAGAACTTGAATAGGACCCTATACCCAATAGATGCCAGCATTTGATAGAGGATGGCTGCAGACCAGGTACCTAGGTACCTTATGTCCTCGTGGCTCCCATATCATAATGACACATAAGCTCCTTCGAATAAGATCAACCTTAGAATAAAATGGAGAAGCAGAGAGGGGGAAAATCATGAAATAGGTTTGAACCTAAAATGGTTGAAAAATCTATAAGTAACTGAACTTATCTCAAACTGGCTAAATTGAGTTTTTTGTTTTGGTGGAATGTGGCCTCAAAATAGCAATTCAGTTGTGCTATGAAACAATAATCTTACATTTTTATAGATCAGAGAATAAAGACTATTAAAATTCATACTTCGTACATATGTTTGCAGTTCTAAGGTGATTCGATTTTATTTTATCCAAATAAAGCTGGCTGTAGCTAGCCATCAGGGATTTTAAATAGGAGAGAGACAGAATCAGTTCTGCTATAGAAAAATAAACTCAAAGTGGTTTGGGAGAAGACCTGAAGGGTGTGGATGGCAGAACAGACAATAGATTACCTTAGACCCCTAGGTGAGAGATAACAGTTTCCCAAATGTCCTTCTGCTCTGTCTTATGCTTTAAGGTCAGAAAGGACCTACGATCATCTGTTTCTGTGTATAGTTACTCCTTGAACAACATGGATTTGAACTGCATGGATCTACTTGTAAGTGGATTTTTTCAATAAATACTGTAAATATATGATTTTCTTAATATTTTTCTCTAGCCTTATTGTAAGAATACTGTATATAATATATATAATACAAAGTATGTGTTAATCAACTGTTCATGTTATCGGTACAGTTTCTGGTCAGCAGTAAGTTAGTAGTAGTCTTTTTCTCGAGTCAAATATTATATGCAAATTTTTGACTGAGCAGAGGTTGATGCCTACAAACCCTGCATTATTCAAGGGCCAACTGTACTTCTTTTGGGGCAGGTTACAACATTCTAATTTTAAAGGTGAGGTAGCTGAGGCTCAGAGACAAAAAAATAAATTTCAAATAACTAAGATTAAAAAATAATTATTTTACTAATGTTTGGAGTGATATCCATCAAGAACTAGATAAAACATTTTTGAAATGTTTTATATACACTGGAATCTTTAAAATAAAGTATAATAGTTGTTATAATTTTATGTGAATATATTATGTGAATTCCTGAGTAGATTTGTAGTCTAAGGTGCATTTCTCATGCCTATGAAGAGACTTGACCATAATCAAGTTCAGGCAATCATTAACCTCCAGTCACATGCATTGCACAAATAGAGCCTAGTGGGAAATAAAGAGGATATAGGTATTGAACCTAACCTAAAATTGTCAGCTTCTATTTCCACTGTACCCAGCACTGAGCTGGAAGACTAATAAATAGGAGAATGAGTGTGGGGATATGGTTGTCACTAATTTTTTTAAAAATCTTACTCATTGCTACTGGAATTACCACAGGATCCTCATGTTGCAAATGGCAGGTAGATACTCAAGTATAAGCATATTTCAAGAGGCAGAGATAGGAAAGCAAAACCAGCACTGCATTGGAGGGGAATCTGAAAGGATTTAGCAGGAAGGGAGATCCCCAAGATGGGTCCTAGGGATTTTGGGGAGCCATAAGCTAGTGAGTATTCAACATTTACATCCATTTCTCAGTCATTTCATAGAACTAAGTGTATAGTTGGAGCCCCACAAATATTTTTAATTGGATTCAATTTCTCAAGAACTCTGAATTTTTTTTTCTCTTTTTAATTCTGTGCTTTCAATATTTTAAGTGCTGCAGCTTTGGAAAGAAGAAAATAGATTTAGTCTCTAGATGCAGTTAGCATAATGATTTAGAAGCAAGTTCAGCTGTACTTTTTTATAAACCACCTCTCTGAGCTTGATGACATTACAATCTACTTTTAGTACTTCTAATTTATTATTTTATTTTACTAGAGGATAGTGCCCTCTTTACTCCTTTAAATAGTAAACATACCACACTAATGATATATAAATTCGAGAAAGGAAAAAACAACAACATCATTTTAAGTCCCAGCACTATCAAATTGAGAACTTTTTACTTCTACATTTTTCAATTCCTTTTCATAAACATACACAGTTTTACAGTGGTGACCATAATGGTTGAATATCCTGTTTTTTCACTTAACATTGCTTGTGACACATATTTCCACATTTCTACAGTCATCACAATCACTGTGAAGATGTGCTTCTCAAGGTTTTGCAACTGCCTACCTTTAGTTTTTTAGTTCTCAGTCCTTTGTTTGTCTCAATCTGCATAAAATCTGAGGAATAGATTTTATTCTGCTTGCTGGATTTATGCTATTTAACTCAAGTCATCAAGAATAACTTTTAGCTTTGTATTTTGATCAGGCCTCTTTCAAATTGTTGTGTCACTGTAGTTGAATTTCAATGGCATCAATTTCAGCTTCTAGATTGAAGATGTGTATTAGGGCATTCCAGAAATGCTGGTTTCCAGTTCTTTCCTGTTGGGGAAGTGCCAGATAACACAGCTTTTGCTATAATAGGTCTGCACAGACTGCAGCTGGCATGCCACGTGGGGCTGGAGAATTGTGAATTCAGTCACTCTCCGCCCTATCTTTGATTACCATAGACAGAGCCTGTCCCTGGGAATTATCAGCAAATTTTGGCAGGGAAGTAGGCAGGACACAAGTCAGTAAAAGGGCCATCCAAGGGCTGTGGGGTAAGGGAGTGCCTTTGGAGTTAGACCAGAATGGTGGTTGTGATGGAAAAATAGGAGACAGTGGGATAAGGGTGTATATGTGACAAGAATTCTTCAGACTTCTAGAAAAGATTCAAACATTCACTTAAAAATAATATTTCCTCTTTATGTCACAGACTCCATTGTGAATCAGATAAAATCTATGTACTTTATTCCCTCCCTCAAAATTAGGTTCTCATAAATACAAAGCATTGTATTTGTTTCCTCACAAGCATCCATAAGCAATTTTAGTATGAAGAAGCTCATTCAGTAAGGAAGATCTGAGGAGGGAAATGGTTGTGACAATATTTCCCAATACGTTTTCTCTGATTTTTTATTTTCTTCTTGAGAGAAATTTTATATTTTATTAGGAATTTGCAGCCTCATTTAAATAAATGGTGGTGACAGCCTTGCAAAGGATAGAATCAATGAGGAAGAAAGGGTTGAGACTCTGAGCTCTATATTCTGACTTATTGGGCTCAGAATTTTATGTAGGTATGGTATTTTCTCTCTCTAAGCTTCAGTTTCTCATCTGTGAAATGGGAGTGGTCATTTTTAAGTGTGAGGATTAAATAAGATCATACTTGTGAAGCACATTGCATAATGCCTGACATGCATTGTGAATTCAGAAACTACAGCAATTATTATATTTTTTATTAAGATTACAAAATAGATTCTGCCTCTTCAAGTTCATGAATCAAGTAGCCAAATACCTGCATATACACTGAGTGGCCAGATTATTATGATCTCAGAACGCATAATAATCTGGCCACTCAGTGTATATGACTGGAAGTGGGCATTTCAAACCTTTAAACAAAATCAGAATAGGACTTTTATCATTATACTGGATTCTGCAGATACTACCAAAGACAATCATTGACATTAACCTTGTCTTTTAAAACATTCCCATGACTTTGCTAATATTTTATAAAAATTTGTTTGATAATTTAGAGAATAATTGTGTTCAGGTTTACATGCATATTTCACAAGTGTTCTATAAATTAAGCTACTAGGTTTTTCAAAGGGGAAATAGAGGCTAAAGCCTTTGCTTCATTAATTGTAGGCTGCAGGAACTATCTATCAAGATGATATCATCAGGGTTATCCTGAGTGGGAGGGAAATAGTCATTATCCAATGAAAATTATGGCTTAATAATATCCACGTGTGTGTGTGTGTGTGTGTGTGTGTGTGTGTGTGTGTGTGTGTGTGTGTGACAAGTTTAATTCATTAACCCAATTCCTGTATATACAAACTTGAGGCAGGTTTATCTTACCAAATGGTGTGTTTTGGTGTTGTTTCCATTTAAAAGATGCTTTCTCTGTGATCTCCTACATCCTTTTTATTCACCATCACAGCAATCATCACACTGCTCTCTGTTTCATCTTCTCTGCTATAAGCAGTGTGAGGGAGGGACTGGCTATGTCTTGTTCACTAGTTTATTCCCACATGTTGCACAGTGTCCAGCACTTAGTCTTCAGTGAATACTTATTGAAAAAAAAATAGCCCAACACCAGTGGGTTACTTAACAGTATGAAATGATGGTTAAGAACTTGGACTTTGCAATCAGTGAGTCTGGCACCTATGTCCCAGATTTGCTGAATGTGAGCTATGACTACCTCGTGCCAGTTCTGTAACATTTCTGAGTTTCATTTGCTCATCTGTAAAATGGTGCTAGTGATAACTAATCCAAAGGGTCATTGTGAGCATTAAATGATGTATCTAAAATGTTCAGAATAGTATATGGTATGAAATAAATATTCTGTGAATTGTAGCTATAATATTTTGAAGATGATATTACTCATAATGCTCATTGTTGACTATGAATTGTTGTTTGGAGGAGGAAAAGGAAAGTTTGAATAAATGGTTTAGATTATAGAAAAATGTAATGTCTATACAAAATTCTGAAAATTGATTGAAATATTCCATAGGAATAAAGAGATCTGAGGGGACATTTAATATAATTAAATAAAATATTACTCTTGTGAACTATATGATGCCTCCAGATATGAAAATGTTAGCTAGATATAACCAATAAAAGTGCTTTACTTTACACAAGATGCATTTATCCTAATCACTTGGCAGAATCTCATCCCATATGTTTAGGGAACAATGTTCTTAATTCATTACACCTTTTAGTCAGAGAGCTATTTTTCATGTGTAGTGGCTGTGTCACTGAATTTTGACAGACAGCACTTGAGTCCCCATAGAAATGCCTTTCAGCTACAGGGCTTGTGTTTCAGTTTTTAACATGTTCATACTCTTTTGTCTTTCATACACTAAGGCCCTTTCTACTTTAGGGAGAGATGGTGTCTATAGTTTTAGTTGTATTTGGATGTCCTTTATTCCTCCCTTTAGAAAATTTTACTGAGTGTCCATGAGTTGCTAGCCTCTGGATCACTGCCCTTATGTGCCTTATACAACCTTAAAAGCTTAAAGGGGCTTCTGGCTCTACCTATCCATTTCAGTTTTAGTAAGCAATGGCACAGAGAGGGGAAGTGACTTGTCTAAAGACAGAGTGCTATTTAGTGACAGGGATGGTGCTATATCCAATGTCTCCAAATGTTCAGTTCAGACTGTACACCTTCTAATAATGCTAGAATTTGAGAAATGATTCATTAGTTCCCATTACACTGACTTGGATTTCAGTCATTTGTTTCAGGTAAGAAATTCTATGTTGTGCAATTAAAAGAAAATTCAGTCATATTTTTCTAAAAGGGCACTGATAACTCACATCAGCCTTGACAAACTGCTGGGCACCAGCTCAAGCTGATTAGTATGAATGTATGTAAAATAGAAGGAAGAACTTGGGAAACAATTTGGATGGATTAGCTGGAATTTCCTTAGGTTATTTTCCAAGTCAGAATTTAAGATGATATTATGGAGATAAATGTGCAATTTATATATGTACATGATAAGAGTGTAATATAAATAACAATGCTCTCATAATCTCACCAGGCAGAATTTCTGTTGCTATCTTGTTTACTCATTCATATATTCCTTCTTTCAACAAATACTTATGGAACACCCACTGTGAACTGGACATTGGACATACTGTGGATTTAAAAACTATTAAGATCGTTATCAAATAACTTGGAATCAATATTTCATGTAGAATATAACATATGAGGTGGGTCTTTATGTGTTTTGTGGTATACTAAAGAAAGACTGCTGGTGAGCATGCTGTATACAAGAAAGCCTAAAATGAATGACATTCTTTATACCTCTTAGAAACCCAGATATCCTCCAACTAGTCTTTCAAAAACTAGCCTTTTAAATGAGGTAGGCCTCATTGTGCTTTTAAGGGTTAAAGAATCATAAAATAATTGAAAAAAGGTGATTGTCAATAAAGAATATTATATTTTCTCTTCTCCAGGAACTACTACTCTTCCCAGGAATTTCTGGCTTGGCTAGGGACAGGGAGTTATCAGGCTTCCCATGGGTTTGGTGAGGACTGACTGCTTATATTCTGCCATATTGTGCTATGCCACCACCTGCCTACTTGGGCCTCTGCCTACTGCCGCATTCATCTGAAGCTGAACTACTCCTTTGTTAGGAAATCTTGCCTACCACTGGATACTCCCCATGCTTCAGGCTTTAACCTCTGCTTGTTGTTTGTTGCTAGGCTCCCACAGTGTTTCAGCCTCTTATCAGGATTCTGTTCTATAATTATTTTGCTGTGACATATTCCAGGAAATCTGCACAGTCTCAGGATTTGGGCTTTCCTTGGACTGGCTAATCTCACTGCCCAGTGTCCACCTCATCCCCTCAACAGGTAATCCCAAATTGTGATCCTGACAGCAAAGACAACTACCAAATGGCTGCAAATATTTGATACTGTATTTTTATTAATTGGCTTCAGAAGTTGATTTTTTTTATTGTATACTCTACCACATCCCCATATAAAACTTTTTTTTACCAGTGTAAAAGTAATTAGCTAGTATAGAGAGGCACAAAGAAGAAACTGAAGATCACTTATAGCTCAAAAAAAATCATAGATATCTACTATTATCATTTCGTGTTAGTACATATTGATGTGCATATACACAATTCCATTAGGGCTACATTCAAAAAGTATAGCAAATCTGATTAGTCCTCACTGTCTTCAACATTGCCATTCTTGTTCAAACCATCATTATCATATATCAATAATCACACTTCTTATAAACAAAAGATGACACTAGAGGTAAGAGAACACTAGACAGCTACTTTAAAGGCATATTGTCAGAATATGTGACAGGTGACAACAGTACAAGACTAATATGTTGATGTTATTTCATTTAATAATTTGATTTTCTATCATTTTTACACCTTAAGAATTGTTCTGAAATGTTTTTATAACATACGCCCTACTAATGCCAGAGGTAGGATGCATAGATTGTTATTTGCTCCTTGTTGTCAGATTTTAAAAGCCTAAGAGGTTTTGAATCAACTCATATCCTTTATTCTCTGTTTGAGTCTATGTGGGGACTCTGAAGAAAAGTTCTATGCTATAATCAAAGAAATCTTAAGAAAATTATCCTGTTAAATAAAATCCAGTCTAAAATAATGTACTCCTGGGTAAAAGAAGAGTTTTGTCTTAACAAAAGTTTGCACATCTGTTTGGAAGCTGTATTTCTTTTATGTGTTTTACAATTTAATAGCCTTAAAAGAGGCTTTTTAGAAGACCCAAATATACAGTGTATTCAATAAAATGTACACATACTTTCAAAATCAATATACTTACTTGTAAGGAATGTTAACATGCTGCAGCCCTGTAGTCCAAGGACGCAAATGTTTACTATCAACTTCTACTCTTTGAGCCTGACCTATGCTCATATATTTCTCGCTTCCATGGGAATAGAGATACAGATAAGCTATTCTCCCAATTTGTTACCTTGAAATGGTTGCATGAATTAATTCAGTTTCAAAGTCCTGTCTGCATACTGTTAACATCTTAGTAATATTTCCTAGTACAATTATATTTTTTATTGTTTTTGGTTTATTATAAAATCACTCCATGTTTGTTATGAAAATATTAGAAAAACAGATTATTAAACCTAAAATGTACCTGAACCTGTATATCTTTCCTGGAAAGCAATTTAGAAACTTATAGGCAACCTACACTAAAAAAAATGGCCTAGACATCTGAGATTTTGCTTAGTTATTAGACCCAGTAAATTTTTTTCTATTTTTTAAGAGGGTTTAGAAAATGCAGCAATGGATAGGGAAAGGAATAACAATTGCTCATAATTCTACCCCACCTCCTAGAAAGAAATTCTTCTGACATTTGATCTATGTCATGACAGATATTTCTTGATAGACTTGGGAACTCAATGTATACCAGTATACTAGTACAGTTTGGTATTGTACATTTTTATTATATAACATAAGCATTTTCTGTATTACCAAAATTTCTTCTTAAATATATTGTATTCCCCTTATCTGTGGTTTTGCTTTTCACATTTTCAGTTATAGTCCAAAAATATTAAGTGAAAATTCCAGAAATAAATAATTTGTCAGGGTTATATTATGCACTGTTCTGAGTAGCATGATGAAATATTGTGTCATCCTGTTGCATTCAATCTAGGACATGAATCATTCCTTATTCCAGTATATCCACACTGTATATGCACCTCGCTCATTAGTCACTTAGTAGCTGTCTTGGTGATTAGATCAACTGTCACTGTGTCTGAGTGATTGTATTCACGTAACCTTTATTTTATTTAATAATGACACCAAAGGACAAAAGTAGTGATGATGGCAATTTGGATATCCCAAAGATTAGTCATCAAGTCTATGTATATATAGCAAAAAGCACAGTATATACAGGCATACCTGTATATGTTGCATTTTTTTTTCTAAATTAAAAGTTTATGGCAACTCTGCATTAAGCAAGTCTATCAGTGTCATTTTACCAATGATATTTGTGCACTCCATGTCTCTGTCACATTTTGGTTATTCTCACAATATTTCAAACTTTTTCATTACTAGTGCACTTATTATGGTGATCTGTGATCAGTAATTTTTGATATTACTATTGTATTTCTTTTGGGTGCCACAAATCATGCCCACATAATCAATGTTGTCTGTTTTGACTGCTCCACCAATTAGTTATTCCCAGCTCTCCCTCCATCTCCATCTCCTCAGGCTGTCTACTCAATGAGACTTAATATTGAAATGAGGCAAATTAATAACTATGCAATGGTCTCAAAATGTTCAAGTGAAATGAAGAGTCACATGCCTCTCACTTTAAATAAAAAGCTAGAAATGATTAACCTTAGTGAGGAAGGCATGTTGAAAGCCAAGATAGGCTGAAAGTTAGGCCTATTGTGCCAAATAGCCAATTTCATTCAATATAATACTCTCCAGGTCCATCCATGCTATTACAAATGGTAATAGTATTTTTTTTTTAAATCACAGAGTGGTATTCCATTATATAAATGTTCCACAGCTTTTTTTTAAAAAAAACTCATCTGCTGATGGGCATTTTTTTTTAAAGATCATTAGTGTGTGTGTGTGTGTGTGTGTGTGTGTGTGTGTGTTTTACTAACAAATCTTTATTTAGATTATTACAGTTGTTTTTCTTTTCCCCCCATAATCCCCTCCATGGGGTTCCTTCCCCCCCCCCCTCTGCCCTTACCCTACCCCCACTGTCCTCATCCAAAGGTGTACACTTTTTGTTCAGTCTCTTCCCACACCCCCACACCCCATTCCCCAGAGAATTGTCAGTCCACTTCATTTCTATGCCCCTGCTCCAATTATATTCACCAGTTTATTCTGTTCATCAGAATATTTTATTCACTTGATTTTTAGATTCACTTGTTGATAGATATGTATTTGTTGTCACTTTGTTGTTCATAGTTTTTATCTTTACCTTTTTCTTCTTCCTCTTCTTAAAGAATACCCTTCAGCATTTGATATAATACTGGTTTGGCAGTGATTAATTCCTTTAGCTTTATCTTATTTGTGAAGCTCTTTATCTGACCTTCAATTCTAAATGATAGTTTTGCTGGGTAGAGTAATTTTGGTTGTAGGTTCTTGCTTTACATCACTTTGAATATTTCATGCCACTCCCTTCTGCATAGTTTCTATTGAGAAATCAGCTGACAGTCTTATGGGTACTCTCTTGTAGGTAACTGTTTTTCTCTTGCTGCTTTTAATATTCTCTCTTTGTCTTTTGTCCTTCACATTTTAATTATGATGTGTCTTGGTGTGGTCCTCTTTGGATTCCTTTTGTTTGGGATTCTCTGTGCTTCCTGGACTTGTAAGTCTATTTCTTTTACCAGGTAGGGAAGTTTTCTGTCAATATTTCTTCAAATAGGTTTTCAGTAGTTTGCTCTCTCTCTTCTTCTAGCACTCCATAATTCTGATGTTGGTATGCTTGAAGTTGTCCCAGAAGCTCTTTACAGGATCTTCATATTTTTGGATTCCTTTTTCTTTTTGCTTTCCTGGTTGGGTTTTTTTTTTGTTTGTTTGTTTGTTTTCTTTTTCTTTTTCTTTGTATTTTAAACCTTTGACTTGATTCTTGGAATCCTATAGGCTCCTGTTGGATCTCAGTATATTATTCTTTATTCCAGGCAACATATGTTTAATTTCTAGTTGGTCCTTTTTCATATCCTCGAGGGTCTCACTAAATTTATTGGTGGTTTATAGAAGATTCTTGAGTAACCTTATAACCTTGGTTTTGAACTCTATACTCAGTAGTTTGCTTTCCTCCATTTCTTTCATTTGTGACCTGTATTTGTGTGTTTTTTTTGTTTGTTTGTTTGTTTGTTTTTGTCTCTGCATTTTGGCTGCTTACATGTGTTGATAGGTGGCTTTGTGGGCTAGGTGTCCTATAGGGCCCAGTGGCTCAGCCTCCCTAATTACCTGAGGTGGACATTCTTAATGCACCCCTTTGTGGGCTGTGTGCAGTATTGTTGTAGTTAAACCTTGATTGTTGTTGGTATCACTAGGAGGAATTGACCTCCAGGCCAATTGGCTGTGAGGATCAGCTGAGTCTATGATGGGAGATCTTCTGTGCTGGAGACACACTTATGGGGCAAGACTTAATTCAGTGGGGCTTTGGTGCTCACTGAGTCTTCTCCCTGAGTGTGCCTCTTATGGATCTGAAGAGTTGTAGTCTGGATGGTCTCTCTCTGACCACTGGGTACATTGGCTCTTGGATCTCCAAGGAGAGAGACCACCAGCAAGAACTACAAAGAGATCTGCATATTCCTTCTCTTTGTTTGGGTTTTGGAGATGCCCAGATGAGGCCCAGCTGTGAAGCAATGCAAGCTGCTGTCAAGCCTTGGGTCTTCTTTTGGAGGCTCTGGGACTCTTTGACCCAGCTGCAGTACCTTAGGTTTCAGATTGCAAAGTGCCAGGCCATTCATATAAAAAATCCTCTCCACACAAATTGGGTGGGGCAGGGTCTCAGTGAATCACCAGGGTAGAGCAAACAGCAATGGCTGACCTTCAGCCCTGCCTGGAAGAGGTACTATGTCTCTGTGTCCCGCAGCACCATGCAAGAACAATGATCTCTGCAAGCATCTGTGATAAAAAGCCTCCCTCGTGTCCCACCCAATGCCAGACAGTCCAGTTTCTCACCATAGGAGTCTGGGTCACAGAGTCCCACCCGGAACTGGAGTTTAGAGCATTTGGGAGCTTGTGTCTCTCTCCAGA